>NC_089980.1:3580867-4268132 GCF_036417845.1 Apteryx mantelli
TTTATTCCAGGTCAAGCCTTGAGAGCAATATCCGAATCTGCTTACGAACGCAGAAGACTGAATTAGTCAGATTTGTACTTTTTCCTCTGCTGCGGCAAGTGTTCGTTGCTGCACTTCTGCTGCTTTGTTTTGGCCTTTCTTGCTCTCTTTTACTCAATAAGCCTTGTAGGTGTCAGCCAACAAGTTCTAAGGGGACAGATATGAGCTGGATTGTGGTGGCATCCCCAAAGTGTCTAGCACTGTCGAAACACAAAGGAATGTTGTCTTTTCCACAAAAGACGATAAACACTAGAAAAACAGCAAAAAAGGGATGCAAGAGAGAGCTACACCAAGCAACTCTAACGATCGGTGTGATCATAAATACATAGTTCATTGTTCACATATACATACACAGTGTAAAAATTACACAGAAATAACTAAACACAGTAAATTATCTTCCTCTTTCCATACATTGGCCCCCCTCGCCCAGCTGTTTACCAGCTTTGGTTTATTCACTTTAAGGTAAATAAAATGTATTTAAAAATTGAATAAAAATGGGACTAAGTAAAAGACTTTGCTCTGTAGTTTCCTGTAGACTGTGAAAATGGGTCAGTGAAGGAATTTAAATTCTTGGGCAGAAACGAGTGAAAGGTTCCTGTTTGCTCTCATTTGTCGTTTTGCTAGAAATGTAATAAACCCTAGGTACTAGAGTAGGATATTATTGTTTTCAGGTTGATAAAGTCTGCCTAGAAAGTACTGTTCAATTCCTTTAAATTAGAGACCTGCCAAATTATAAACCAACCCAGTGGAACACAAGAAGTTCTTATGCGTTTTCTCTCTTTTGTTTTCTGCTGTGCAATATCCTGCCCTTTATTAAACCACCTTCAGGATGGACAGTGAGTATCAAGGATAAGCCTGTTACTGTTCCCAAAGGCCTACTCAATCCCTCATTTCTTTGAATTCTTATTTTTCCTAAAACTAATATCTCTCATCTGGAAATGATGTCATGCTGTCAGGCACCCACATACACACAAAGAAAACCGTGGAAGATTCATGTGGAAGAGACTCTCAGAGGTCCCTTGGCTCATCTGCCTGACTAAGGCAGAATCAACTCTGTCTCAGCTCTTCCTGGCAAATATTTCTCCAACCTTTTCTTCAGATCTCCAATGCTGAAGATTTTACAGTCTCCTCAGGCTGTCTATATCATTGCTTTGCTGTTACCCTTATAAAGGTCTGGTGAATGTCTAACCCAAATGTTACTTGCTGTGATTCTTTATGTGGACATACTTGCTGGGAACAAATATTTCATGTATGGTTGTAGAGTTGCAGAAAATTTGAAGTATAGCCCTTGCCCTGAAAAAGAAGTCTAACTTCCATCAAACATATGGTTTAGTGATTACGGAAAATGGCATTTCAGACACAAATACATATTTTTATTCACTAAGCAGGGTGTTACATTAGTGAGCATCCAATCATCAAATGTGTAACACCACCACTTTACATAACATTATTTTTCTCTGTTGGAAAACCAAAAGAGTCAAGGGGAATGCTGAGCGCTTAGGTTTATTATGTGGTCTCCATAGTTAAGACAGGCATCCCAGTAACCCTAGCTGAAGTCGCACATCAAGTTGGTAAAAACTAAAGTAATCCACGTGAAATGTTTTGTCTGTGGTCCTTTACTGAACAAGAATTTATGGAGGTGGGGAATTCAGAAGGCAATTGGACAAGTACATTTCAGTTCAAATATAGTTTCAATTTCCCGATTTTTTTTTTCCAGACCCTAGAAATCTTCTTTTATGCTTTTTAAGCCTAGGGAAGAGTAATGGCTCAGTAGTGACTGGTGTCTCTGAATCTTTCTGGCAAGTCTGATGAATTGAAGGCTGTATTCCTCCCATCTATCTTCCCATTCCCAACTGCGAAAGCTGGGAGCTTAGTCACCCAAGGCTCCCTCTGTAGTTAATGGAGAGAGAAACAGGCAACTTCGGATGGCCAATGAACTGTAGAGTCAAGCTTAATAAATTGCAGATAATATTTTTTCTGCCAAATCAAGGCAGTTTTGTGAGAAATGTAATTAATAAAATACACTTTTTTAAGCATTCTGCCATTTAAGTCATTCTAAGAGAAAATTGCTTTCATTTAAAAGCTACTAAGTAAAAGGAAATAAGGAGTCAGTTGGAATGAGACATAGCTAGTCATTTGTAACCGTACAGCCCACGGGTTGATGGAACTAGCTTAAACTATGAATCGCTATGAAATAGTTTATGTTCCCAGTGTTTTAGTGCTTATTTATTTGGCTTAATTGTTTACTCCCTTAAGTTGATCAGGAAAGGGCTTAGTCATTCAACTCGCAAAGCAATTTTGTTGCCATCTCCCAGTGTGGAAAGGATGATTTATCTTGTGAATGTCCTGAATGGTTTTCATTTGCTCAGACAGGAAATAACCATCCCCATGCTTGCCTCATTGGTTAAAAATGTGTTTATTCGTTGGAAGGTGAAACCTTCCCTCCCCTAGTGCTGGGAAGTGATCACAGTGCAGATTAATTATAATATAGATATTGATACACACATTTATATATACACCTGCACATGCATGCGCACACCGAGTTAGCAAGCTGTATGTCAAATCATGTGATGATGATTAATGTAAGTAGCTATTTGCTGACTTACATCTGCAGCCAGATGTGGTGATAGCTTCCCTGAGGTGATAATGGGTCTGCAGAGCTCAAGCCCTTTGCTGTTTTTGAGGGATAAGGTAAAAACCTTATTTCTATGTGGCGAGAGAGTTATAGTATATTTTCTGTCCATTAGCCCATGTGTGTGAGATGAATTTGATCTAGAGACTTTGGCTCGGGAGAGTGAGCAGAGCCAGTGAAAAGAAGAGCAGTGGTTTGGAATAGATTCTAGGTCACAGGGTTTTTTATAATATATCTATCTATATATTTTGCTTCTAAAGATATAAATTTAGAAACTCATTAAAGTTTTGTCCTCATGGATTAGACACACTTAAAGCAACCCCTGGATTTTCTCTGAAAGAAGTGATCGAATTTGCTGCCAAGATTAAGGACAGACTATGGGTGTCAGCCAAAGCTCATGGAAGTCAGTGAGAAGCCTTCACTGACTTCTAAGGGCTTTGGGTATGGTTTGAAGGGCTTTGAATTTTTACAGGAAAAGCAAGCTTCTGTTATCTGCTGGATAAGTAATAATTCATTGCTCCTTGCTAATATAAGCCATGGGCATTGATTTTTCTATAGGTTTATGTGTGATGGTTTATAAGACTCTAATTTTGATAAATGCTTTCTACTTGCAGATGTGAGTAATCTCTTACTGCAGTGCCTGTGCAACTGCCATTTAGCATGTGGTTGTTATCAGAAGGTAATTTTTTTGAGAGCTTAGTTTGACTTAAACGTTTGTTGTTTTTTAAAGTAGAAGAAATATCTGTAACATTGCAAAAATGGAAAAAAAGCCCATATGTATTTCAGATGGCCGAGAAATCTTTGAGAATATTGATTTAGGTTGTACCTTAAAAGGATGACCACTACTGTACCGTTTTGCCTGTTGAAGATCATCGTGCACACAAAATCCACTGATGTCTAAAAAATTGAATTGGTATTTGAAAGATCTTTCTGCAAATCTCTATTCCTCCCACCCCTTTCCTCTGAGACTGCTTCAACTTTTTAGATAGGTTTTTTTCCGCTTCTGATTATCAGCTGCAACTCAAAACATAACCTGTAAGAGTCTCACAAAAGATTGATGTTCTTGAGATGTTGAAGTTCTCATTTAGGGCCTTGCTGCATTTGGGTATTTTGGAAGCATTTCAGAAAAAATCATAGATTCAAAGCAGCCTTTTGTACCATTCATGGGTAATTATGTCTTCACTACGCTACAGAAGGTAAACAGAAGGAAACTGGTATTTCTGCTTTCTGAAAAATTTCCTTATGTTGTTCCTTAGGTATGTGGCACAGCACTGGTTTTGGGACATATAGTTCACATTTGTCATCAAATACTCTGTACTTTTACTTGGAACCAGTGTGACTCAGCTAGGTTGTCTGCTCCCTTCATATACAGCCTTTTCTTTGAGCAAAAGTACTTGAAAATTTAGATCTTTCTAGAGCTACTGGGTAACAATATTGAAAATATTAACAGGAGATGTTTTTAACATAGTCCACTTGAAAAAGAACCTTCAAAGAGTGTTTCATGCAAAGCTCTTGGGTTTTTTTTAAAGTATAAATTGCAATAATGGAAAATGAAAGAGACCTTTGTCCTATAAACTGTTCAATTTGCATAATGAAGAATAGAAATCTTCAGTTCTGTTCTCCTATATAGCTTTACTAGACAACCTTTGTTTTTTCAGTGCCCAATATCACACAGAAAGTGTCTTACTCTTCTGGTGCAGAAGTTTCATTCATTCATTCATAGCCTTATTGGCAGCAGATTATGCGAGGTGGGAGTAGGCTATTAAGTAACCATCGGTTTATTTTGAGGCAGAATATTCATTGTCAGACTGTTCCCTGCCCTTGATGTTTCTCCTGGGTCTACCTGATCTAGTGATGCAAATTCCTTCCTTTGTGAAAGAGAGGTGACTTGGACCCACGTGCCCACACTGCATGCATTCCTGTTGCATCGAATTGCAGGGAAGGTCCAGCATATTTACATTCAGCAGTTAGTGTCAGATATTAATAATGTTGCTTACAGCTGTTACTGTTGGTTTGTTAAGGGTTCATTGGTGCACTAGGGCTAGGTTTCTGGTGATATATTACCCTAATTTTGGCCAGGAGTGAAATAATATAAACCTTGGTTCTGATGGCATTCATCTAAACCTGTCTGTCGCCTGACAGGGTGTTTATGCTGAAAGAGTGAAAGATTTGCAAGTCTGGATTATGCAGTGTTTTGGCAGACTAGTGTGTTGGAACTTATAAAGTCTTGGCACTTTGCATGGAAAACTTGGCTGAAACTTTTCAGGAGTTCTGACTGGTTGAACCCCAGATACATTGATCATAGCTCCCAGGTAGGACAAGGTTTTCATGGAAAGCACCAGGTCTCTGGACGTGGGGGTGCTGCCTGGTGAACTGCTGCCAGACCAGGGCACGGATTCTACCAGCGCCAGCTCTCTGAACAGTTGCTGGGCTGGAAAATCCTGACCCCGTTAGGTAGGTAAAGCCACAGGCTGTGCTTTTTACTTGAAAAAAATTTGGCAATCAGCTTGTTTTGCTCTTCAGTTTGCTCCTATTTGGGTATTTGCTAAAATGGCAAAAAATTGCTCAAGAGAGATTCTCAATCAGAGAGCACTCAGATACTGAAAATTAGAGATAGGTGCACAATTAAAATATTTTGACCATCTGCCTATTAATTTTAAACAGAATTGTGTAAAGAGAAAAATACAGGAAAAAATACAACTGCATGGAATAAATGTGTCTCTCAAATACGTGTACACTCTGCATTTAACTTACTTGCCCTGAAAACTTTTTTATTTTTTTTTTAAAGTCTTTTTTATCTTGTCCCAGGTAATCAAGCTTTCTTTAGCAGTCTCTCTTTAGAGTAACACCTAAGCCGAGGGAATGTGAAAATCATATTCTTAAAGCCCTATTTCTAGAGGCGTAGGACGGAAACATTAAAAAAATCACTCTCAGGTGAAATCTGCTGTGTGAAGTCTCTGGTGTCCTGGCAGTGCAAGGTTCACTGTTCCATTATCTGTTCTTTAGATCCTATGATATCCCCCAAAGTGTCTTTCTCAGTTTATTTTTGTGTAGGAGAGAAGTAAGGGAGGGTGACTGAATAGCATCTTGGAAATACCATTGCTTTCAAGGCTTTTCACCATGAAGATCTCAGTTGAGATGTGACTTTGAAGGTGTCATGAGACAAGCACTGATCTTTCTGTAAAGGTAGGGCTTCTAAATCCAGCTCCTGGTGGCAATGGTTTGCTTTGAAAATGCACTGATGCATTTGATGCTCTTTTAAACAACTGTTATTAGAACTCCAGAGTAGTGGTCAGACCGGTTGTTCGGGGTATGTTTCAGCTGTACCTTCCGAGCAGATTCCAATCTCCGGTGACGTGAAACCAGAGCAGTTTTGGCTCGGTTATGATTGTTCCACAAAAGAGATGGAGCCGCTCCATAGTTGCCTAGGGACGAATGCCAGCAGACGGATTTCCTCGAGGAGTCCCTCAAAGGCACGTACTTAGGCTATCATCCCTTCAACATGTCCCATAGCTCTGTAGATGGAATTGGGTGCTGGGAGGAAACAGAATTTCTTGGGTTGTGGTAGTGCCAAATGTAAGATCCAGCCAGAAAAGGCAGTCTCCTGTTTTTTACTCTTTCATATGCCACCACGCCTGCCAGGCCAGATCTTGTCCATGACAAACTTAGCTCCTACCGATCAGTTAACAGTGCTGACGTGACTTCATCTTTGGGAGAATGGAGATGTCAAGGGAGTGGAAGAGCTGGAGCGTTTGGAGAGAATACAAACGTGATTGTGGGTGTTAAAATCTACCTGTGGCATAGATGCTGCAGCATTTCTCTTTAAGCAAAAAGTCACATAAAGATGGTTAGCGTGCAGTTTTTGTGGGCAGTAGGTGAGAGGCGTTGTGATCTTGGAGGTGACCGTTTTGCATATGTGGGGAAAAAATGAATGCCCCAAACCAAATAAACTGTTGCAGCTGTCTAATACTACACGTGCTTAAAGCTTGTAAACTGCACATAGTTCTAGAGAGTCTCTGAAGGTCTTACAGGAGCTCTCTGATCCACTGAATTAATAATAAAAGGCACATTTTAGAAGTTACACGAGAAGCAGTTGATCAGAGTTTTATGAAAAGATATGGTAAGTGGAATGTTTTTCTCACCTTCCTCATCTTTAATTCTTTATAGGGAAAGCAAAGAAAAAGACATTAAAAGTCGTCTTGTACAAAAGTGCTGACAATGTAACAATGTTTGAAGGATAGTGTGTCTCATGATGGGTGGTAATGGAAGATGCCACAAATGCCACAAATCAGATGATTGATAAAATGAATGCGCTTACAGATAGGAGATGCTCTGCCTATTGAGAGCTCAGTATTATGGTCCGAAGAATAATTTGAGAAGGTGACCGCTGAAATACAGAGACATCTGTCCACCGTGTGCGATTTGAAACTGTTGCTGGTTTCAGATGTCATCTGTTCCTTAGTATGTTTTGCAATATATTCCGTTGTCATGATTTACAACAGACAGCGTTTACTGAGAGCTGTCGCATCCAAATAACTATGAATCTGCAAGTGTCTCACTGTAATTTAAAGGCCCCTCATTTAACTAATACCTTTGCAGAGGCTCATGCAAGAAGTCATTTTAGTAATAATTAATTGCTAGATTCTTATAACTATTGCCTTTGCCTCAAGGGCAAGCAAATCCTATTCGTTCAGTTTCAATTGCAGATGCTGACGTCGACTCTTTTTCATCTAGGCGGTGAAAGGGCTCAGGAGTATGACAGAGACTATTCTTCACTGGGATATGGCTTCTTGGATGTACCTAAACGCGCAGGTACTTAGGATCACGCTTAGGTGCGTGTGTTAGTGTTTGGATGGGAGATACTTCTGAAATGAATTGGGCATTTCTTGAGGAAATGGGTTTTTGTCCTGATGGGCTTTGGTCCTGTGAGCTGTGGTGCGCAGCCAAGGCTTTGTACTTGCTCTTCATGCCCACCTTGAGTTTACGTGCACGATCAGGTCCTGAGTAAAGGGAGCTCAGCATGACCAAAGGTAGCAATTTGGATCCTTATTTATTTAACAAAACTGCTGTTGTAAGTTGCCCTTAAGAAAACCCAATGTTTGGGAAGAATGTCTGTAGCATTAGGATATGGTACTTCCTCTTCTAAGTACAGAAAACTGTATACAGCCTCTCAGATTCTGTCATGTTGAAAGTCCGGGTATATGGTAGTTACTTCTTTAAACACACTAAACCGTTAGATTATTTGGTGAAGGTAAAAATTATTTGCTCTAAATGCTTTACTATTCCTTACACTCTCTGTTAAGAGTTTTAAAACCTATATGTGATGCTATTTTAATGCAACATATTATTTATTTAATATTTCTGTTAATCGCCTCTTAATTATTCATGTTACTTAAGTTTTATAAGTTACTGCTACAAGATATAGCTCCTTTTGCTGTAAGAAACATTGTGCTGCCGTGTGTTATACTTCAGGTCTAGGTTAAGACTCAAACGTTATGCATTATGTCCAGATTTAAGAAACAAAGAGAGTCATGAATCTCAGTTCTCTCTCTCTGCTCCTCTTGGCTTTCATGTCTGCTGTGGCTTTGAAGTGAAATACCTGCAAACTGCAAAATTATTTTCTGAGGTAAATTTAAAGAATTGTTTGAGCAATTTACATTTGTGTATACCCATTTTGTAAGCTTTTACATCTCCATGTAAGTTAGGATTTAAAAAAAATTCTGAGTGTTCCTCTAACTTTTCCGCTGAAGTCGAGAGAGACTTTTCCTGGTAACTTCAAGGAGAACAGAGCAGGCATTGGCTGCCTTTCAAAATCCGACCCGTAATTTATTAAACAATAAATCCATGTCAGCAACAGTGGATTTACAGCGGATGTCAGCATTTACAGTGTGAATACATTCACCGTATGCACACGTACAGTACTGTATGTAGAGCACCACAACACTCGCAGTATAGATATGCCCACTACATTAATCATTGCGAAAGCGTGAGAGTTACCGCTGGATTAGCTGGGACGTTGCTCGGCTGTTAGCCAAGGCCAGGCTGCCGAACCGGGGCAGGTCGCAGGCGTCTCCGTAGGGAACTTGCCTTGGTGGCTGCTGGTTTACTCGCTGCCTGTGTATGGGGCCAGGCAGCATCGCAGCTCTGCTGGGACAGGCAGCGTGCAGACACATCGCCCGAGGCAGTCCCTTTTCCTGAAGCGGTTACATCTGACATAAAGAAATGAAGATGACCTGGGATTTACTCAGAAAGGCAGGTTTCAAACTGGGGTCAGCAGCCGTGGTCCTGACGCCAGCGACAATTTAATGCCTCTGGTCTTGGTGCCAGCTGCCCTTTACTTGGGGGGGGCTGTGCTTGTTGACACAAACTAGAGAGCTCTTATGGTGTCTGAAGAAATTACTGATATAGTAGTTGGTGATGGAAACACAAATACGTGTATGTGTTTTATATATATATTACATTTCTATTATATTTTATATTTTATATATATATAATGTGAAGTAAAAATCAAGTGGTTCCGCTTTTACTGTGCTGAATACAGGTGTTCTAACAGCAGGAAGGATCACAGAGAAATCCAGTGTATGTAATGCAACAGGATTGCGTAAATGTACTACTGTCTAAAATATTTATTGTTCTGTGTTAGTAGAGCTCGCATCTTCACAATTTTCTGTGTATTACGAGAGCCTGAGTCGGTGCATTTAGAAGAAAAGCGAATACTAGAAATGACACTGGCACAGCTTCCTTCTGCCGGGGAGGTGTTATTTGTCGGGGATATTTACTGGCGAGGGCTAGCGCCATTGAAGGGCGGGAGAAGAGACGTCTGTGGTCCGCACGTTGTTCCCCTCGGTCTGCAGTCTATGAAGTTAGTTGGGCGTCGCGGCACAGTGGCCCGAAACGACGGGAAGGCTGAGCCCCCGCTCGGCGCAGGGGGGCCCGGCCCGGGGGCTGCTGCCGGGAAGGGCAGAGGGGGAAGGGAGTCCTGCACCCGTCTGCTCGCAGCCTGCTCTGTCTCTTCTGAAATGCAGAAGTAGGTCTCTTCCCCGCCTTGCTTTTGAGGACCAGACTCTTAGGATGATAGCTTCGCTGTCCCTTTTGTGCTCTGTTTTTGCCTTAGTCTCCAATTAATTCTTTGCATGGTCGACAAGCAAGGGAAAGCCTATCCGCTCTGCCTCGGTCCCTTCCTCTCCCACCAAGCCTGAGGCTTGGCGTGTCGAACGTTTGCCTGAGGTGCCAGCTCCACTCGGAGCTCCTTTGCTCTGTCAAGCTGGAGCCATTTTAGGCAAGTCCAGAGGCGCAACAGGTTCCCTGGCAAATTTTACAGTTTAAAATGGGATGTGACCAAGGAGCTTGGAGATGGTGTTTAAGCAGATTTTTTTCAAAGTTAGAGTTTTTGATGTGGAAGTCCAAGTTCCACCTAAATGCCCTTATAAGCATGGAAATCTGTTTTAAATCTGACTTGCGAGCATAGGCACATCTAAGTGGTAGAGGCACACTGTGATAAATGCACGTATTTCTGTTTTACGAAGCGTCACTTGGTCTTCCAAGCAAAAAATGTTGTTGTTAACAGAACCAAGATGATGTTTGCATTCTCATGAAATCGTGTTCTTCTGTTTTCTGGCGATCAGGACAGCCTGCTGCTCCACACCGGCTTTCTGTCTGGCCTAGCATCCTGTCTCCAACAGTGGCCATAAGTAAATGCCTAGGATCAAGGCAAACAGTGTTCTACTTTTCTCCCAATACCTCCAGCCTCCAAGTATTTTCATCTTGGAGGACTTTCTCTCTTATTGTGGCTTGTCTGCTTTGTTTATCCACTGTATTACAGTTTTTCTTCAAAGTTAGGAAACTCTAACCTTCTTTTAACATCAGTGAAGCAACTAGTATCTTCTGCACTGATGATTTATTGTTTAGAGTTAATCAAAAGGCGGTATGTAGATACCCAGTGGTCAATTTTTGCAGAGAACTGTTATTAGTATATTTGGAATCAACATTTTTTAAAAATCCAGAAAAACAGAGTTTTAGTTCTTGAGTTGAAGCAGTTTTAATGGATTATTTTCCGAGCTTATGTCAGTACTAGAGGTATTACATCTTCTACCCTTACTTTACCTCAAATATAAAGGCATTAGATAATATCCCTTCCACCTGCCTTATTGCGCTTGGCGCCCAAGCTCACTTGAACAAGTAGAAGTATAGGTTGAACCCTTGAGTTTTTCCTTTGTATGGGATTCTGATCTATCTGTTTCACGAGGAGCTAACAGCTGGGTAAAGGTCCTCATGTTTTAGGAAGTTCTCCAGTGCTGTCCCACATTTGTCTGTACCTTGTAACCCCCCTTGTCTCTGTAACTTCCATTAGCTCCAGGGTGCCAGAAACGACCTGCTAGATCGTGCCCATTTCATCAGTGTGGGCTCTCTTACTCCCCACACATCTTCTGCACCGCTCGTCTTCTCTTTACCAGCCTGGTTAAGAGACTGTCGCATCAGCTGGCTGGAAGAAGATATTGGCGTCCTGGTTCAACATTGTTCTGAGAAGGGAGGTTACAGGGAACGTGATTTTTGGAAAAAAAGTGTTTGTGTGAACCTGTTTGGAGCTGGGAGAGCAGGATCAGGTGGACAGATGTCTGCTTAAGAGAGTGCATTGCTTAGATGTCTGTCACATAGCAAAGGGTGGCGACTGTGAGTCTAACAACTCCATGTCCACATGCTGCTTGCTGTGGGGATTTTGAGCTGCTGCCTCGAGTGCAGAGCTCACAAATCAGCATGACTGGGGAGTGCACCGGTTTCTAGAGGAGCAGGCCCTAGAGCAGCTTCTAGTAAACGAGGAGGTGAAGTGACAAGGACAGAGCTAACAAAAATTGGGATGTTGGAACAGAGTCTGAGTCAAGCTCTGCAGGGGAACTATGAGGGGAAGATGCTGCAGCTGTTCCAGTTCGAAAATGGTCATGGGGAATACTGTGGACTGAAGCCTGCAGGCTTTCCAAATCTTTTTGGTTACTTCGGATGTTTTAATGTTGTTAATAATTTGTTTTTCTCAGTGTAATATTTGGGTTGTAATAGAGATAAGAGAAACAGAAGTTGCCTCTTTTATTATCCAATATATGCAATTTCACATACGCCGCAGAAAAATGAACAGATTAGTTACCCTGTAAACTGCCAGAGCACGCTGCCTTGCAATCCCCAGCCCTGCATCACTTTTCTCCGTGGTTTATCATGACTATATGAGAAAAGTGGTGCCCAAAACATCCTGTTTCTTCTTCTACCATCATAAAATTTGAGCAAAGAAGTGATGGTACCTGTGCCAATGGTGACAGTTGTGTTTTCTAGTTATCCTTTTAAGACCTGAAAATTGTGGGGCTACTTAGAAAGCACCACTTTATTTGGAGGGGAGAAAAGGACCTTGCTTCTCCAAATGGGTAAACAGGAGACCTGCTTAGCATCCTGGCATCATGAGACTTGGTACAACCAACAGCAGTTGATCACAAACCGTCCTGTAAGGCCATTCAGTCCACAAGACCATCAGCTAGTGTCCTTTGCTTTGACTGAGATGCTCGCACCTGTGAGGAGTATATGAGTGCAGTTTGGGAAGCTAGCATGCTCTGAGTAACCCATCATCTCAATCTCCAGTATTATTCCAGGCATAGTGCCTATTTGCGCTGTCCTAAGGGTGGCTCATTTTTAATAACTCCATGCCAGTCTCGTGTTGCAGTACTGACATTTTACTTGCTAGTACCAGCTGGTCAGTAGTCGACCCCTTGGTAAGGAGCCTGCTCAGAGCTGATAGCATCCTATTTCTGTATCTCCACAGCCTCCATCACCTCAGTGCCTGGGCAGTGCAAGGCTTTACGCTAGTTACCCCCATCTACGTGACCCCATTTACCAGAGGGAATTCGCAACGGCAGGATGCTGCGGGTGTCTCAACACTGCTGCGTTGCGGCCCAGCGTGGCTGGCGTCTTTGCGTTGCAGTGCACCCTGCTGCCTTCCTCTCAAGAAGGGCTGAAATGTTACCGCCATCTCCGCTGGAAGAGTGGAGCTGCAGTAAGGAGCAGCTCATCCTGCCATGCTGGATCCCTGCCTTGGCACCAGCCGGAGCAGACGAAAGTCAGGAACGCAGAGAGCCAGAAGTGCTGAAGGGTGGAGACCGGGGACGCTTTGGGGAGGGTAGGTGAGCTCTCCCGTGAGGTATGGGGAGTCTGTGCCTGGTGTGACTTGGACTGGGGGGACAGGGGTAGAACAGGAAGAGAAGGCGAGTGTGCAGCTCTGCAGCGTGAAAGCTTGTTTGTGAGAGGCTGCCGGCGTGCTGGGGACTCTCCCCCAGCTGTGCTCTGCAGCGTGGACAGAGGTGCCGCAGCGAGCGTGCGGGCTAGGAAGGCTGGTCTCCAAAGGGAGCCAGGCTCACGTGCACGTCCTCAGGGCTAACCCTGATGTGGAACAGAAAAGTCTTTTTTGGCTTTACTTGTCACTGGATCAATGCCTTTTTAATACTAGCCTTAAAAGGAGGAAAAAGAAAAAAAAAAAAAAACAGAAAAGAAGGGAATCTGTCTTTAGAAAGTTAGAATTTAATGTGACATCTTCAACCATTCTAAAAGAGCAGAGGATAATCTAGCTTAAAGAACATTATGAGGTATTTAATAGAGTGAGATCAGGCATAGACACACAAAAAATGGATAAAGCCAAGGCACAAATATGCCCTTGGCAGCAACATACGGGTCTGATACAGTTTGACGTAATCCCAAAATATCTACCAGCTTCAAGAGCGTGGATGTCAAAAGAAAAAGAGATCAGCTACATCAATATTGATGTTCTCTAATAACATGTTAGAATGATGGATTTGGAGAAAGAGCAGATTGTCACTGAATTTCGCTAAAAGCAAGATATTATTGTCGCTATAATAATTTGGAAAAGAATTTGAGTTTCATTCCTGAAATGAAGCACTGCACAATGATCATATTTGCAATCATCTTAAGAGCATGGGAAGCTAAACTGTGGAAGTTCATTTGGTGAAATTGCAAAGTTTTTTCCATTTTTTTCCACTGGAAAGATCAAATGAATTTGAATATTATTTGTCACTGAAATAAGACTTAGACTACACTAATGGTAAATTAATAGTCCTATAACTTAGTTCCTTGGTTTGCTCCTGGTCTTCTGATCATGTTTATTGCAGGTTTTCTTCACAAGCTCTTTTTTGGAGTGAACCAATTAGTTCTCTCTGAGACAAAACCCGGGGATATTTTATTCTGGGAACTGCTTTCTACAGCTGTTATAGACAAGACCACGTCACGTTTAACTTCCTTCACCCTGCGTGATCTAACACTTTCCCAGCATGCGTTGTACACCTCCCACTCTGTCGTGTCATGTGCCACATACATACCATGCTGCATGCTTAAAAACACCGTTCTGGTAAGACGGGACGTGTTCCTCACATTATTCCAGATGCTTTGCACTGAAGAAAACATGCAGGGATCTGTGGCTTAGAGCCCTAGGGGCAAACAAACTCGCTGAGCGTGGACTTGGGCAGGCCGCACTGGTGTGGACGAGAGCCACTGTGAACCCCTTGGCCTAAGAGTGGGTGACTTTAGCGGTGTGGATGTATCCCGAAGGAGCAATGTATAAAGAAATATTTGGGAAAGAATATGAGAACGGGAGTTTTTTCCATCTTTAGTAGATAGTGATATAATTTAGGAGCATTAATGTAGGAGCATTAATTTATTCAGTATAAATCTGGTTGTGAGAATGGAAATTGTTCAAAATTGTTATTTCAGTAAAACTTCTGCTTAGCAAAGGAAGCCTGGAAGGAGCACAAATAATGCAACCAAGAAGCCCATAGTTGATGAAACTGGTAATTTGGCTACCACAGTGTCATGTCTCTGTGGTCAGATCTTGTTGAGATGTTGACCCAAATTAATTGTCTGTTTTTATCTGCATTTGATCTCAACACAGTTAACAGTTTTGTGCTGTTACTCGGAATACAATACTAGAGCTTTTATAGTGTTAATACAAATACCGTTTTTTCCTTTTGTATTTTAGAGAGAGGGAGCTCCCTTTAGAGCTGTATTTGGAAGTTTGTATATAAGCAGTCTACTAGTCAAATTTAAGATCTGGCAAGTAATGCAGGGCTTTTATGTGTACTTGCAGTTGTGTGAAAATTATAGATATGAAATAAATCTACTTGGGAAGGATAAAACAGAAAAGGTTTTATGACTAATGACATCAGCTGAAAAATCCTGTTTGCGCAGGTTATTTTTCAGAGCAGTGATTGCCTGATATATTGTAGCATCTTATAAAATGCTTTAATGTCAGATAACAATAATGTTATGAAGAAATGCTATGTTTCTGTTCTCCTTGACTTTGGGAGACATTTGTTTTCAGGTCAGATACATATTCTTGTTGAAAATAAAGCCTTGTGATCATCAGTTCGTTCTGCCTCAGTTTAAACTTGCTTAATCTTCATGTGAAAATTTGCCTGGAACAACAAGGAGAGCGACAACGGGTGACCATTTTCTGGCAGGCAGTTTAAGGTCTACATTTAGTTAGGGCTCTTTACTGGTCTCCAGGCTAGTTAAGAAGAGATGGATTTTATAGTCCCTTCCATAAATACTTTTACGATGCAACTTTTTGGGGATGGTTTGCTGTCGACATCACTGATGACAGCGTTTCACTTTGTGTATTTTCAATTCCTCGTTCTCTTGTGTCCTTGACTGCCTTTTCCACTCTCCCTTTCCTCTAAGCTCATGCATAGCATCACAGTAGAAATACATTAACAGATACGGAAATATATATGCATCTAGCCTATACGTCAAGAATGCTCACATAAATAAGGATTTGCTAGATCAGGCCTTTGGTAGCTGACCTAATTTTCAGTTTTCATCAGATTACAAAAGGAAATTTAAACAAATGTTTCACACTTTAAAAGGGTTAAAACGCCAGGAGATTTTAGACCAGATCCTCAGCTGGTGTAAACTGGCACTGTGAGGTTCTGAGCTGACAGTGGAGCTGTCTTTTTTGAGGCAGCAGACATCTCGGCGCTAGACTCCAACATATAAGTGAAGGAATAAAACTGAGAGGCAAACTTTGCCGAGAGCTATGCAGCATATACGGAACTAATAAATGGTAACACAGAAAATGCCTCGGAGTTAACGGGAATTCAAAAGGGAGCTTGCATGAACTAGGCTGGTGAGCCCGGCATGCTCTGAAGGGGTCGCCGGGGGTATATTGTACTGCTTTTGTAGCTGTGCTCGGGTTTGGCTCAGGCCTGTGGATCCGATTAGCTTGAGGCAATTGTGCCCCCATGTGCAAATCAGTGCCCGCCCTGCCCCTGGATTTTGGGGCCAGGAAAGCTGGCTGGCTTCCACCCGGGCAGAGCTGGGGTATTAGTCAATGTGTTGTCAGATGTGGATAACGGGGAAGTTGGACTTGAAGGTGAGCTTGGTGCCCAAGCTGACATAGCAGCAGAATTGTAACCAACAAATTGGGAGATTGCTAGTGCCGAAGAAAGCCCCTACTTCAGTCCCTCAGAAAAGGTGGTTGCACAAAAAACCATCTTCTGTAGAAAACAACAGAGAGGAGAAAAGAAATGTGCTGGGAGCTATTGCCAACACTAATGGCCATACCAGTGAGGAAGCTTCTACAGCTCCTCGCAGAAGCGCTACTGCTGGGAAAGGAGCTGATTTGATGGGAGGGACCCTGTCGCCTATAGTTAATTGAATAAGCTGTTCATTTTCTAAGTGCTCGTCCGAACCGGGCTTAGCAGCTCTCCAGAGATGCACCCATCACTAGCTATGAAAATCGTTATGCCGTAGAGTACACAGAACCTCAGATTACCTCTTTCCCTTTTGTTGTACTATGCTATTTTTAATCCAGTGCCTTGCTGTGCAGTAATCGTTCTTGACAAATTTTTGTCTGTTGTCCTCATGCTCTGTAAATTCGCATGCACTATCTGTGCGTGCATATTTTAGCCTACTGCAGTCTCACAAGAGCAATAAGTGACACCTCATGTCCCGTCACTTTTATTTTATGGGCAGGCTGGCACGGTGATTTAGATATCAGAGGAGAAGGGTACACAAATTCATCTGATAATTTATATCAGAGAACTGCTCTGGTGTCAATGCAGCTTTGCAGGTTGATATCAACTGCCAGTACTGCCCTGACACCGATGGATTCCATACAGTTAGACATCAGAGATGTAGCTGTTTCCATTTGTACACTAGTTACATGGTAGTGTGAGTACATCTAAATTAATGGAATTGACATCTCAAAGAAAGTTTAATGGATCGTTGAGTCAGGAGTCAATCCATGGTGGACTTGCACCTAAGTATGAGGAGGTCCTAGAGTCATAGCAGTGATTCTGTATTGAGAAGAGGTCTTTTCTCTTACAGTGACCAACTACTTTCTCAGGCATGTATTTTTTCTAGGTACAGAATTTTAATGGCAGAATTTCTGTGTGCCCCCCAAAATGCATGATACAAGACCTCTCAGATGCTTCTAGCGATGGATCTTGGATCTACTCTTCTTACAGTAAATTCTTGGGAACAGAACAGACCGTGACTCATTTTCCAGGGGGAAATAAGACCATTGATTGAAACATTCAGATGCTCTTTCAGTACTCATATCCACGGGAAATGTTATTCTCCATAATCAATCGATTTATCTTATGAAGGCCAGTGATGTTACTCGTGAGTAGGGTGGGTGGGATTTTGCTCTGCAGCCAAGCAGCTTTACGAGAGCGTATGCTAGTACGGTGCTGCCCTAGCTCGCACGAGGAATAGTAGTTGTAAGGATGCTGTGTCTCAGGCGGTTGTGCACTCTATCAGCCAGACTCAAAGCTCTCTCAGGACCCTGGAGATGCACACAACTGATTCCCAGCACAGGCTAAAGCCAGGACAACGCACCTGATTCCCAGCACAGGCTATACCTTGTGCCTCCGTGCTGGCTAGCTGTGGTATTCCCTGCAGGCTGGATCACTGCTTGCATGGGAAGTCTGCATGTGCTGCACCAGCCCTCCGCTTCCTGGTGTGGAGGGACCTCTTTGGCTGCATCTGCCAGCAGAAGACAGTCTTCTCTTTCTGAGTTTTGAAGTGGTGACCCTGTAGAAGAACGCATTGCTCTTGTCCAAGCTCACAGAGCTTGGGGTGTGGGATAGAAGAAATCAAGTCTGTGTTGCCTTTCTGTAAGATTTCCTTTGTCTGAGAAGGGACTATAAATATTGTTTTAAAGTGCAGCAGTTTAGAATCAGAAGTGACAAAGAACTGGATTAATTCTAGTACCAGCATTATTTGCAGTGCCCTTGAGAGGAACAGAGCTGCATGTTTAAGGGGATTTTAAGAGAAGGCTGCTGCGAGCACAAGTCAGCATGTGGCACAGGCTCTGGCACTAGTCTACAGAAGCAGATCTCTGTGGATAATGAGAGTTTTTTTCTTTTTAATTTTAGAATCAACCTTGTCCTACGTTAGGCAGCTGGAGGCAAGAGGGAGACAGCTGGAGGAGGAAAACCGCGTGCTGCCCCAGGTGGGTGACTTGCTGTTGGTGGGAGCAGTCGTGGGTAGCTAGACAGTAACTCTTGAGTCTCGGTGCTTCAGATAAAGTCAGCATTTCTGTGATCTGGCTTTGCATTTGGGTGATCAAAGGCTCTCGCATCTTTTCTTTCTCTCTCTCATGGTTGAGTGGGACATTTCTACTGGTGTATTTAAGACTATGACAATACTTTCATTCATTTTTCTCCTTTGCAGGTGTTGATACTTTGCTGAGAAAAATTCACTGGAAGCTGCTACTTATATTCTAATTCAAAATTCCTTTAACAGTTGAAAATTACAGTAAGCTGACCCTTTACATTCTGGTTTCATTCCAAGAGGTTCTTGTAATTAGAATATCAAATACTTTTTAGAGTTAACTGAAATATTTTGCTCTAAATGTGCAACGATTTTAAATAATAATAATTGGGTTATATGATTTTTAATATTTTGAGGAGTATAGCAGTACTTAAATGCAAGACTGAAATTAAATTGAATAAATAAATAAGCAAATATGAAATGAAAGGTTTTCCTAATATGTTTCTAAAAATGAAAAATTTACAAGTTCATTAAGAATGAATCAAAGACACTTCTATTAAATTCCATTAAATAGTCCTTCAGAAAATCAGTAATGTCTCCAAGTGAAGTTGCCCACTGGAAAAAAAAAAAGCATTTTGGTTAATTGAAGCACTAGTTTAAATGAAGTAATTGCTCTGAAGAACGAAAATGCTTTTCATTGAACTTAGTCAGAACACTGTCATTTGAATATAAAATCCAAGATAACAGTGAAATGTAGGAAGAAGTAAAAGCCACTGACTCTGATTTATTCATTTATATAAGCCAAGATGCAAATTCTTTAGCTAGAAGCTATTTCCTTCCTTAAGCAGATTCTAAGCAAAGTTATTTTCTCAATCGCAGTGTAACAGTTAGAAAGGCCTCTATAGTCCTATCTCTTGCTTTGGTCTTGACTTGTTAGGTGACCTCGTGAATTTATTTAATTTCTCTGTACCCTAATTTGTTAATCTGGAAAAGAAGAGCAACGGGAATGGTTAAATGTCTATGCAGTACCATTTATATGGTCTTGAATAGGAAAGAAAAAGTGAGATGCTCTCTGGTGAAGAATATTATTTTCTTGTCAAGGAAGGTATTCAGGGCAAATGCTAAGAAAAAAAAGTTGCCTGAAAACTACCGTTGTGATTTGTCTTAGGTCTGGAAGAGCACTGGGAGATAAATCATGCAGACCGTTCTTGGTGGGCAGCCTTTAGCAGTGACCATATGTTTTATTTGTCCAGCTTTGGAGGTGTCCGGGTGGAGGCCCATTAAGCGGATTGCCCGATCGTGTCAAAGACTGGAACGCCCACGTTCTGAATGTTGAGTTCTTTGAAAATATTTTCGCTGGGGTGCCAAAACCAGAAATTGCTTGTGAGAACAGTGCCTCCCCCTGTAGCTATTGCAAAAGTAATCCAAACAAAGTGTGCTGAATGTGGGACATTTAAGGGGGAAAACTAAGGCAGCAAGTCTGCAAATTGCTTTTCATTGATACACAGGTCCCAAGTCCCAGGTTTGTCATATGTTTGGTTTTGTTGGCACCAGGATCTACAGCAGAGTTCTGAAAAATATCCTAACGTCTCCGAATAGTTTATCGTAAAAAATAACGAGTGACATGGGTTCACATTTCCTGGCGTGCCTTCCTCACCTTTCCTGCTGAAGAAAGTCACTGCTTATGGGAGAGGAGGGAAGGGAAGACACGAGGCTTATTCTGAGTTTGCACTTGGTCGCATTGGCGTTACGTGTGTACGAGTTTGTTCGGGGAGTTTGTTGTTCCTGTGGGTAACACGCTGAATGTGCTGTCAGTGCTGGTCAGGCCCCGTCGGAAACACGAGGACACTGGATGGAAATGCACGAGCTCCTGGCACGGGTCTGATCCCGTTTAATGGGAGGAACGGGAGGTTGTTAGGCGTTGAGCCAAACGCAGTGCTTTTGACAAATCAGCTGAAAATATGTGACAAGCTACACGACAGACGAGGGGTTTTGGCGCAGCTATTACCTAGTCCCAGTGCTGTGCCTTAAAATCTCAGCAGTGCTTCAGCGCGAGTGCCTTCTGGTTTTTGTGTAGGCCTTCGTTATTTATCACTGGTTGGCATATAGCAGCACTGGGAGGGTTTGAGAGTTGCAGAGCTGCACTTGGTGTGAGAGAGGTGACGGCTCCCGCTCGTGGAAGTGACTCTTCTACTAGTTCTGTCCTGAAGAGTGCCCCCTCGCTATCTAAGACACTTGTTTCTCTCCTCCTGCTGCACTTCTCCTCTTTCTCCCCTCTGCTTTCTCTCAGTATCTATCCTATTCCTCCTTTTCTGCTTATTTATCGCTCATGAAAATATACCAGCGCGTTTGTTGACACCCTCTTCAGATAAATCACTCCTTTCATTTACCACTTAGTTATGATTCTTTCCCAGCTTCTCTTGCTTTGCTTGTCTCCTTCCATACATATTATTTTTCTTTTCAAACCCCACCGACCTCTGATATAAAGGTTTTGTTAATATTTAGTGGCAAGAACATTTCCAGAGAAGATGGTCTTAAGTGCTGCCATCGCTGCTCAAATGGAATCTGAGTTCAGTTCCCTCTGCTGTGCCGACAGACTTCCTTGTCTGGGGAAAAGCAGCAGCAGCCCTGAGTCAATATTTTAGTCTGATCAGGTAACAGAAAAGGTATAAAAATGCCCGTGTTCACTTAAGCCCGTTAGTGTCTCTTCCTGTGCTGCACAGTGGTGCTGGTGATGGTTTATAGCGTACTAGTGGGTTTAAGAGTTATGAGAAGCTCGAGATGGGCTGTAGGTTTGCTTTGTTGGTGAAGGCCATAATTAGCTGTTTTTTCTTTTTCCCCCAGACAGCGTGGAACAAGATATGATCCAGACCCTTTCAGTTTCTGGCCACAGATAGGATTTTTGTGCAAGAAAGCAGATACTTTCCAAGATTTATGGTATGCAGCTGGGTCTTCTGTAGAGAATGCCAAACTGAGGACTCGGCTGAGTCCGAGACGAGGGGTGTGCACAGCTTGCACTGGTGCTTCTCAAACCCTGACGTGGGTAAGGGGGCTTGGCAGCAGCGTGTAGAGGCAAAAGAATTTGAGAGAGAACATTTCTGTTCTGCCGGATGCGTTTCAACCCGGAGGAGTTCCCGCCGGGTTCAGCACACAGCTGCACGTTCCTTGTGCTGGGGCTGCAGCGATGCTGGCGCAGGGACGGCTCTCTGCAGCAGAGGGGCAGGGGGCTGCTTATTCCGGCAGTGGCTGTCTGCTGCTGCCTTGCAATGTTCAGGGAACTACGGCTTCGCTGTGGCTCAGTTTTTGCCTTAATGTTCAAAGAAATGCGTGGTAGTGTGGCCAGCAGTGTAGCCAGAACAAAATTTGTGTATTGTAATGAAGATGCCTAACAATGATCAAGAAAATATGTACGGATCAAACAGTGGATTCAGATCCCAATTACAGCTTCATGGGCTGTGTTATGGTATCAGTTAGGCCAGTGAATAACTTCCGATAACTGAAAACAGGGGAGTTCTCCCAGACCTGATGTGGTGCAGAACTGCTAACCGTGTTTTACACTGGTGGAAGTGAGATCAGGATCTGGCACCCACATGTCAATTCACTGAAGACGTTCCTCAGTTTTTTTAGGGATGCTATTTCAGGGCTGAGAAGCTAAGCTGAAATGTTACAGGAATGTGGACATCTGTCCTAATGACAATGAATGCATTTTAAAAAGATATTCTTGGCAAGGCACCAGTTTAAATTACTTCAATTTTTATTTGTTTTATGGGAGGAGGGAGCAAGTGGCGCAGATGGAGAGCTGTGAGATATCTCCCCCTTCTAATTCTTTGTATTCGTAATTTGGTTATACCTTTTAATGAAAGAGAAAGGAAATATCGCCAGGACACTGCTTCCTGAGCAAGCAGAAAGAATCGGCCGCTGGGGCCAGAGGCTCCACGAGAGCGCTCAAGGAACGGAGTTTCCGACTTCCATGGCAACCCTGCCTCCGCTGGACCCAGTGGAGTTAACACGGCAACGTGCTAGTGCAGGGCTTGGCGAGCAAGTCAGCAAAAAGGGTCCCCAGGGGGATCTCTCATTTCCTCTCCGTTTTCTGCGTTAAGTTGCTTCCTTTCAGTTTCCTCTTTCGATCACTTATTGCTATTTGCTAATGCAACGTCTGGAGCAAAACCCCCGCAGGACCAGATCTCTGCTCTGCCAGCTGCTGCTTGGATATTTAATGCAGGAGGCAGAGCCTGCCGCAAACAGCTTAAGCTCTGTAGTCACAACAGGATGGTTGAGAAGAAACACAAACCACGAGGAAACAGGCACCTAAAGTGCATCTCGTGTATTAAGCTGTGCCCGTTCCGCAAAGCCTTCCCTGGTCCCACAGCCAGTCTGCTGTTCCTTCTTCTGCTTTCTCTGGGCCAGCTGGCAAGTGTCTAGTTTATCTGGAAGGCAGGATGGCAAAACGGGGACTGTCTTTTAACCCTCTGCTTAGTGGGTCCTTCAGTGCAGCAGAGAAAACCTGGAAATATTGATGTACAAGAATACACCGGCGTGTGTATTATCCTTCTTCAGCATGTTCCTGGCAGGAGCCACCAGCTGTGCTTGGAGTACCCTTAACAGACCAAGTCAGCATCAAGAAGCAAGCACAAGAAGTCAGACGTTCATGCGAGTTTTGTGCAAAATGACACTGCGGGTTTAGATCATGGCAGGTTTGGAAGCCAGGCTTGTGGCTAAACTTGGAGAGCCCTTGGAAGAGCCTGGCACCCAGGTGGCAAAGCACTGTATAGACACAGGATTTTTCAGGAAATAGCTGCAGTGGCCAGCCCCCCCTTTTCCTCATCTGTGGCTGATCACAGAATTTTGCCCCCTTCCCGTGGATGTGGTGTGAGGCTTCATGCCTTCCAGGTCTGCCCTCACAATGTTCTGGGCCTCACTGGGCCTGGGTTGAAGATTACCCACATGCTGTCACTGGCTTCAAAGTCTTTTTATGCCCAGCTAAATGCGCATCTTTCTCCAGAGGATTAGGGTTTCTTTCCTCTCATATCAGGGTTAGATCTTAAGACGTGTCCGTGAGGTCTGATGCAGGCATCCATCTCTGAGCTGGCCATGTATGAGCCAGCATTGGTCCCAAAGCCAGGAGGGAGCTTTAACGCAGGACTGAACCTGAGCAATTCTGCTGTCACTCATGTGGGTTTTTCTGTCTCTGTTTCCTCATTCTTCCCCCAGCTTCCCTTTGCTAACCTTTCTGTTCTTTTGCATCTCCTTTTGTTGCATCTCTTTCATATCTACTCTTGCTTCAAGCACTTTTTCCTTTTTTGCATCCTTGCTAGCCTTTTCCAGTCCTGGTATGTCTAAGTGTGAAATGGCAGACATGACCCTTGGGCACACGCTAATTTATTTTGAAGCACTTGCGACACTTTCCATTTCCGTCTTGCTTTCTTCTCTTCTATTACATTATCGCCTTTTATTTCAGCCTATATTTCCAAATCTTTCAGAAATCCCTTTGCTGAGATTTATGCTCTTGATTTTCCGTCTGCATGGCCTGATTCTAGTTATAAATCTAATTAGAAGATGGTAACTGTTTGGTTAAACAGTATTTCACTCACTTTGTGAAATCTGTGCCATTCACAATCTAATATTGTTTTGTCTCCTCCTTTCCATGGCATGTAGAAGAATAGAGGAGACTTCTTCAACCAGAATGCAATTAAACTCATTGAACAAGCCCATATTACCTAATCATGTCATCAGATATTTGCTGAAAGAAAATCAGCAGCATCCACCAACCCAGTTCTTTTAAGTAATCTTATCCTCAGTTTAATAGTAATAGTTCATTAATGTAGTGACATCAATTAATAACAGCTGATGTTCTGACCAGATTCTTTGTCTCAAGGTATCCTAAGTATGAAGTTTCCACCTTGGTTTGTCTGGGCTTGCCCATATGGCAAGAACTTATTTGCTTGCCGTTACTAAGACACAAAATTCAAGAAAAACCTGGGATACAAAAGGAGTTTCCCGTTTAGAGGGAAGGACGGTTTTTTTTCCCCAGAGTAATTTCCAAATGTCCTGAGTTAACTTGTACTCAAAATTTTCTACTAGAGTCCACTGAATTTGCCAAATTTTAAGTTGTGTTGATTTTTATATGTATGTCCTATAAGATTCGGAGACACTAGAGCCCCGAGCCTTTTCCTCTTACAGGTTTATTAGCCAGCAAAAGAGGTTTATGAAGGGCCTGCTGAAAACGGCTGCTTCTGAAGGTGTGTAGCCAGCAGTAGCTTGGGCCGTGCAGAAAGACTGTGCATTTAAAATGCCATGGAGATATGTGGATTTAGGCAGAAATGTGGAGAAGTACAAGTTTTTGCTGAGGTCTTTGAGCACAGGAATTATGCTGAATAACAGCAGCATTTTTAAGTTGTATATTACAATTGACAGGAGTGTTTCCTAAAAAAATTGTTGCTGATTTGTTTGGTGCCTGATTTATCCAGCAGAGCAACATACTGCAGTTTATTGCTTTCCGTTTTCCCTTTCTCCTGCCTGCTGGAAACAAGCTGACAAATGCAGCCTGTGTTTTCTTCGGAGCTAACGGGGAAATTGAGGGCTGAGGAAATAAGAAAACCGGTTTGAGAATCAAATAGTGCTTGAAGCGGCACGGCAGTTACCCAGCAGGAAGAATGCACTTCCCTAGTAAACCCCTTGCCTCTGGGATCAAAGCTTCCTGAAGAACAAGGTCTTTTGCCTTTGCTGAGCTAGAACTGCCGCTGGTAAGTGTGCGGTGCGGTGCCTAGTGGGCAGGAAAGTTGTGTTTTCTCTGAAGCCTGCTCTGGAGGCGACTGCTGCTGTCCTTGGGGCAGCGATGTGCTGTGTGTCTTTCGCTTCTCGGCTATTCCTGCGTGGGATGGGGAGAGTGCTAGTCGGGCAGCAAGTGGCAAGCTTCCTTTGAAGGACGCTTGCAGGTCAACTGAATGTGATTTGAGTTACGCAGTGTGTTTTGCCCTGCAGCGGTTTTCATTCATGACTGTCCTTATCATCTGTACGAATAGAAAAAACAGTGTTTTCTACTGGCTCAAGTAACCAAAGGCTCCTGATGAGTTTTCTCCACCAAGGAGAATCCTGTTCTGCACAGAGGTCTCTGTTCTGTCTGGGAACAGTGCACAGTGCGGCGTTTGCCTCCGGCACTGCGCGAGAATGGCCTGAGTATCCCTAACATTTTGCAGCCAACGAGAGGGAGATACTAAATTTCCATTCATCTGTTGCTTTGTTAAGTGGCATTATGGGCTTGAGGCAGGTTTCCTGTGCTTTCTGCTCACTAAAGAGTTGCTTATTGCCATTAGGTATTTTGTGGATTTACTTACAGCAGAAGATGGATCTGCACATTTACTGATTGCACTTCTCTCTGTTATCTTTGCGACAAAATATGCAGGGAATATTATGTGTGTTCTGCCTCCTAAAGTCAGCGTGCTTTCTGCAGCTGCATAATTTAGACACAGTATGCGTTTGACTCGGAGGAGCCAGTCTGCAAACCGTGCTGTAGCTTGGGCAGATGGGCTAGGCAGGGGCAATAGGGAAGTCTGACAGTGTCGGATGAAGGACAAAGTCAATTCTTTCTCTCATATTGACCGTGCGCAGTACCATTTACTCAAAATGGCTCAAGATGTTTAAGATCAATGCAGATTTCAGCACTGCTCTATGGAGCCATGACTTTATGACTGTTTGATTTGTTTCCATGTCCACAGCTTGGTTCCTGGATAATAGATGAGAAGATCTGTCCTAGACACGGGGACACGTGGGACGCCCATTTTGAGCGGCTGAAAACAAATGCACTGTGTGGTGTTAGAGAAGAGGAGAAGGGGAACAGGGAATTCTCCTCCCTTCCTCAAGTTCCTGCTCAGCATGTGGTTATAATCGATCAGCCTTGGTCTGGCAGTGGTGGAAAAGGGACTCAGCGGAGAGAAAAGCAGGTCACGTTTTGGTGGAAGGATGAACATTGCCATGCTCCCCGCTGGCAAGCAGCTCCTGGGACAGTGGGTCTGAAAAGCCCACTTTTCTAGTCTCTTGAGGCATCTTGTTTGCAGATAGCAGCACTTTGGAAAAATGTCTTTTCCTCTAGTTTTGCTTTACTGTGTCAGAAACTTGTCATGGAGTCAATAGGGCCGAAGTCTCTTTAGGCTCACAGGACTTGCCGAAGAAGAACAGACCCATGTTCAGACTGGTCCAGTCTTCTGTCTCCTCCGGTAGCTGGAATAAGCTTCCTCCAAAGAAGGCAGAAGCTGTACTGCATTTGCAGAGTGGCCTAACCTGAGGTCTAAATTGGTCTGAAACGCACTCAGAAGCAGATCTTCCATCTTTCTTCCTGTGTAGTTCATGCCCCTCTCAAATGACAGGTGCACCATGCAGAGGAGGATGGTGATGCAAAATTATCCTAGATTTCCCTCTTTAATCCAGATTAAGCATCTTAAAAATCTGTAATGTTTTGAAACATTAGCTAGTGGTCTTGTTTGCCATAGTTTTAAGGCAAACAGGCTTAACTTGGCATACCTTTAAGTATTTTTAAGTAGGATCAGATTTCCATAAGGTGTCTCAAACTGTGTACACCAAAATGGGGTTTCTTAGAATAACCATTTACTTTGGGAAAGGAAGGCCTATCCCAAAGTTCCCAAACACCCTTACAGTCTCTTCCCAGTGTTGCTATGTGACATCAGCCCAGTGGCACCAGCTCTGGCACTGTGACCCGGATTCATCCTACCTAATTTTAGGTACAACAGTCAGGAGCACAGTGTCTCCTGCAAAATCAGCAGAGAGAATTAGGCATTTCCTAGCTTAATCTCTCTCTTTGACGCCTCTCTCTTCAGCAGTGAAAGGAGGAACCTGCTTACCTGTATGTCCACTTTTACACTGCCCCCAGGAGCCTGCACTTTGGTAAGATAAATGCAGACTTGCTTGTACAAAGGAAAAAGCTGGCTACCAGATGTGGAAAGTGACTCTCAGGTCCAAGAGCATGACTTTGTATGCTTACAGGACCCAAAGTAGAATGGGGGCTGTAAACCTCCGCAGAGCTTTGGGAAGCGAAACCACCTTTCTGCCTGAAAATAGAGGTAAATCCAGATTCTGTTCTTAGGATGTGAAGCTAGCTAGGGGGGCTCATGAGAAGCCTCAAAGCCAGGAGGATGGGGTTTAAGGGCTGCAAAGCTTCTTTTAATTTTTGAGAAAAGTTTCTCTCTCTTCTAAAGGACAGGAGGAGGAGGGATAAGGAAGTCCACAGGGGAAATACTAATTTTCAGTCTTCTGCTAGCATGTGTTGAGAACACTGTCTGCTCACAGCAATGAATGTTCACAACAAGCTTCTCATTCTCATGAAGGGAGACAGAAACGTGCTGCAGATGGCCCAGAAGTGGCTGTGGAAGAAAGCTGCCTAGAGGCAGCTGAACTCTGACAACAGCACAATTCGCAGGACTTTCAGGTTTTCTCATATCCAGGAGACTTTATATGTGCCTGTACTAATTTTACGTGCCTTTTAATAGCACTGTTTGTATTATACTGTTTGAAACTGGCCAAAATCATTGCTGGCCCTTGAGCAGACAAAGAAACAGAATATACTGACTTATAAAAAACAAGGCTGGCTGAGGGAACTTGTCCTAAACCAGAATTGCTCCAATCTGCTTTATTACTCCTTTTCCTTCCTCTTTCATTTCCTTTTCCAAAGTATAGCATTAAGTCTGCCTAGTGGCTAACAGGTCTATAAATCCTTCCCAAAGGAAAATAAGTCCTAACTCTCCCTCCGTACATCACAGCCAATTGATAATAGTTGTTGCTGTGGAGAAGTGCAGGATGATGCACTGCACGTTGCCTTAAACGTGTGCCAGTGTTGTCAGCCTAGTTAGGAGACACATTGCTGCCCACTACTGCGGCTTACGTTCCTGCCACCCATTCCTTGACGGGACGGGGGCACTTGAAGATGAGTTTGTGTACTGAACGGGATTTAATATTCAGACTCAAGATATCTGTTCTGTGGGCTAAGCATATGCAGCATTCCCATTTTTGAACTGCTTTTAGGTTTTTTTTCGATGTGTGAGGTTCAGTGCTGCAGTCGGGGTGCTCACGTGGCTTAAGGAAGCCTGGGATCAGGTCTGACATATTCAGTAACGACAGCAGTTCTCTGTCCCTTGTGCTGTGGGTCATCATTTAGCCCTCGGCACTGGTGTGATCAGTGCAGCATCGCGTGCAATGGATTGGGCATATTTTGATGAAGTCAGGCACAGATCTTGCTCTCTCTTCCTCGGTCCCTCTGCATTTCTCTTCTTGCCTCGCTCTCTCCTTCCCTCTCTTCTCTCACTAGCCTTGTTTCTCCTCTTTCTCTCTCCTTCACTCTTACTCTTTCTCTCTTTTTCTCTTGCTTTCTCTCTCTCTCTCCCGCTGTCTTTCTCTCCCTCACTTGCTCTCTTTTGCTTTTTTCTCTTCTTTCTCCCCTATCTGCCCGTCCTCCTCCCTCCTCCTGTCTTTCCCTTGGTTTGCCTCTCTCTCCTTCTCTCCTTCTCTCCTTCATTCTCCTGGACTCTCTTTCTCTGCCCTTCTTTCCTTCTCTCCTTCTCCCGCTTGGTCTCTTTCCCCCTCTGCTTCTCTCTTCCTCTCACCCTCCTCTTTCTCTCCCTCTTTCTCTTTACTATTCTTTCCCCGCCTTTTTCCTCCCTTCCTCCCTCTTTCCCTCTCTCTTTTCCTTTCCTTCCCTCTTTCTCTTTCCTGCTTTCTCTCTCTGCCTCTTTCTCTCTTGTTCTCTCTCCCTCGCCCTTCCTCCTCTCTTGCCCTGCCTTGTTCTTTCTTTCCCTCTTTCCCTCCCTCTCTCTCCCTTTCTTGCTTGGGTTTTCTTTCTTTCTCTTTCTTTCTCTTTCTCCCTCCCTTCCTCCCTCTTCCTTCCCTCTTTCCTTTTCTCTCTCCCCTCCCTCCCTCCCTCTTTATCCCACTTCCCCTTTCTCTCTCCCTCTCTTTCTCTGCTTCTCTTTCCCTGTCGTCTTTCTTTCTCACTCCCTTTCTCTCTCCCTTCCCCTTCCTCTTCCCCCTCCTCCTTCTTTCTCCTTCATTCTTTCTTTCTCTTTTTCACTCTCATTCTCTCCCTTCCTCCCTCCTGCTGTCTCTCTCTCTCTCTCCCCTCTCTCTTCTCCCTCTATCTGTATTGATCTCCCTCCTGCTCCCTCTCTGTTGTTTCTTTCGCCATTCCTTTCTCTCTTGCTCTTTTTCTCTCAACTCTTTCTTTTCTCTTGCTCTCTTTTTCCCTCTTTCTCCCTCCCTCCCTCCCTCACAATTTTCTTTCACTCTTTCACTCTTTCCCTTTTTGCCTTTGCTCTCTCTTTTTTCCCTTGCTCTTCCTCTTTTCCCTTTCTCTCCCTCTCGCTTGCTTTCTTGCTCTCTCTCACCATCTAGCTCCTTCTCGCTCCTTCTCTCTCTCAGGCTTCCTTCCCTCCTTTCTTTCTTTCTCTTTCTTTCTTCCCCTTTCTTTTTCTTTCTTTTCTTTCTTTCTCGCTCTTTCTTTCCTTTCTTGCTCTTCTCTTCCTCCCTCTTTCCCTCTTTTTCTCTCTCTCCCTGTCCCTCCCTCTCTTCCCCCTCTCTTTTCCTCAGTGCCTCTCCCTCTTTCTGCCCTTCTCTCGCACGCCCTTTCTTTCTCTCCTCTCCCTCGCTTTCCCTCCCTCTTGCTTTCTTTCTCTCTCTGCACCTTTCTCTTTTGCCCCTTTTTCTTTCTCTCCCTTTCTTGCTCTTGCTCTTTCCTTCTTTCTTCCTTCCCTCCCTTTTTCTCCCTCCTTCTCTTTCCCTCTTCTTTCTCTCTCTTTCCCTCCACATCTCTCATTCTCTTGCTCTTTCTTTCCTCCTCTTTCTCTCTGCCCCCCTCTTCTTCCTCTTCCTTTTTTCTCTCTCCTTCTCCCTCCCTCTCCCTCCTTTGCTCTCTTCTTTCTCTTTCTCACTCATACTTTTCTTTTCTCTCTCTCTCGCCTTCTCTCACCTTCCTCTTTCTCTGTTCCTTTCTCTCCCCCAGCCTATATTTCTCCCTCTACCTGCCCCTCTCTCTTCTCTCTCCTTTTCTGTTATTCTCTCCCTCGCTCCCTCGCTCCCTCCCTTTATCTCGTCTCCTTCTCCCTCTGTCTCTTGCTCTGTCTTCTCTTTCTCTTGCTCTCTCTTCCTCGGTCCCTCTGCATTTCTCTTCTTGCCTCGCTCTCTCCTTCCCTCTCTTCTCTCACTAGCCTTGTTTCTCCTCTTTCTCTCTCCTTCACTCTTACTCTTTCTCTCTTTTTCTCTTGCTTTCTCTCTCTCCTGCTTTCTCTCCCTCACTTGCTCTCTTTTGCTTTTTTCTCTTCTTTCTCTCCTATCTGCCCGTCCTCCTCCCTCCTCCTGTCTTTCCCTCACTTTGCCTCTCTCTCCTTCTCTCCTTCTCTCCTTCATTCTCCTCAACTCTCTCTCTCTGCCCTTCTTTCCTTCTCTCCTTCTCCCACTTGGTCTCTTTCCCCCTCTGCTTCTCTCTTCCTCTTACCCTCCTCTTTCTCTCCCTCTTTCTCTTTACTATTCTTTCCCCGCCTTTTTCCTCCCTTCCTCCCTCTTTCCCTCTCTCTTTTCCTTTCCTTCCCTCTTTCTCTTTCCTGCTTTCTCTCTTTGCCTTTCTCTCTTGTTCTCTCTCCCTCTCTCTTCTCCTCTCTTACTCTCCATCTTCTTCTTTCTCTCTCCCTCTTTCCCTCCCTCTCTCCCCCTTTCTCGCTCAGTTTTTTATTTCTTTCTGTTTCTCTCTCTCTTCCTTCTCTCTCTTTCCTTTGCTCTCTCTCTCTGTCTCCCTCTGTCTCTCCCTCTTTATCCTGCTTTTCCTGTCTTTCTCTCTTTCTCTGATTCTTTCCCTCTGTCGTCTTTTCTTTCTCACTCTCTCCCTTTCTCTCTCTCCCTTTCTCCCTTCCCCACTCTTCTTCTTTCTCTCCCTCTCTTTCTCCTTCATTCTTTCTTTCTTTTTCACTCTCTCATTCTCTCCCTTTCTCCCTCCTGCTGTCACTCTCTCTCTCTCCCGGTCTTCTCCCTCTATCTTTATCTGTATCGATCTCCCTCTTACTCCCTCTCTCCTTCGCTTCTTTTGCCATTCCTTTCTCTTGCTCTTTTTCTCTTTGACTTTCTCTTTTCTTTTGCTGTCTTTTTCCCTCTCTCTCCCTCCCTCCCTGTTTTCTTTCTCTTTCACTCTTTCCCTTTTTGCCTTTGCTCTCTCTTTTTCCCTTGCTCTTCCTCTTTTCCCTCTCTCTCTCTCTCTCGCTTGCTTTCCTGCTCTCTCACCATCTTCCTGCCTCCGTTCCTCCCTCCCTATCTTTTCCTTTCTTTCCCACTTTCTCTCTCCCGCTTTCTCTCTTTCCCTCTCTCTCTCTTGTTCTCCCTCCCTCTCCCTTCCCCTCTCTCTTCCCCCCTCCCGCTCCTTTTTATCATGCTTTGCATCTCTCTCTGTCTTGGTCTTTTTTGCTGCCTCTCTTCCTCCTTCTCTCCCCCTTTCTCCCTCTTTCTTCCCCGTTTCCTTCTCTCCTGTCTTTTCTCACTCTCTCTCCATCTTTCTTTCTCCCTCTCCTTCTCTCTCTTTCTTGTTCTTTCTCTTTTCTCCCTTCCTCTTTCTTTTTCTTTCTCTCCCTCTTTATTCCGCTTTCCCTTTCTCTCTCTCTTTCCTTTTTTCCCCTCGTTTCCCTCTTTCTTTCCTTCTCCTTTGTTTCTTCTTTTCTCTTTTTCTCCTTCTTTCTCTCTTCCGTCTTTCTCTTCCTCTCTCCCTCCTTGTTCCGCTTTCCCTTTCTCTCTTTCCTTTTTTCTCCTCGTTTCCCTCTTTCTTGCCTTCTCTCCTCCCTCTCCCTTTCCTTCTCTCCTCCCTCTCCCTTTCTCCCCCTCTCTCTCCCTCTCTCTTTCTGTCTCCTTCCTTCCTTTTTCCCTCTCGCTCTTCTCCCCGCGGCTCCGGGCCCCGCCGCTGCCGCTGTCGCCGGTCGCCGGTCGCGGGGCCCCGGGGCGCCGCCGCGCGGGGGCTGCCCGGGCCCTGCAGCGCCCCCGCGGCCGCCAGGCGGCGCCGCCGTGCGCGGGCGAGCAGCGCTGAGGGGCGGCAGGTGCGCGGCGGCCCCGCGCCGGGCCGGGCGGGCGCTACCGGAACCGGAACCGGAACCGGCGGGGCGGGGCGCTACCGGAACCGGAACCGGCGGCGGCGGCAGAAGCAGCGGGAGGAGCGGGCAGAAAAAGGAGCAGCAGCAGGGAGCGGGGAGGCGGGACGGGCTCCGGCTCTGCCGGGAGGCACCTGGGGCCCCCCCGGGGGGGTCGCAGCGGGCGGCCCGGGCTTGTCCGCGGGGCAGCGGGGGGCGGAGGCCCGGCCCGGCCCCGCAGCCGCCGGGGCTGGCGGGAGCCGCGGCCGCCGGGAGCACCGGGCCGGGCCGGGCCGGGGGAGTCGCGGGGGGGGCGGCCCCGGCCCCCGTGACAGCCGCAGGCGGGCGGCGGCGGGGCCCGGCCGGGGAGGGCAGGGGAGGGCAGCAGCGGGCACCCTCGGGGGAGCCCCGGGCCGGGCCCGGTGCGGAGCCCCGTGGGGCCGCGAGCGCTCCCGGGACGCCTCTGCCCTCCCGCGGGGGCCGCGAGCCGCGGGGCTGCCACGCACGCACGGACGGATGGATGGATGGACAGCGCCAAGCGGGAGCCGGACGGAGCCGCCGCCGCCGGGAGCAGGAACTGGACGGAGGGACGGAGCTGCCGCCGGGAGCGGGACGGAGGGACGGAGCCACTGCCAGGAGCGAGCACCGGACGGAGCCGCAGGCACAACAGAGCCGCTGCTCGGGCACAACAGCTGGTGCGGAGTGATGAGCTTGTGCACATGGCATCAGCCTGCACTGATGAGCTCACACTGATCCAATAGCTAATTGGTTAATTGTTGATGAGTTATTGATTGATTATTGGCAGGGCCATAAATCAGTTGCTATCACAGCTCAGAGCTTGGTGGCATCACTGAAGGTTGCATCAGTGTTGAAGCCTTAGCTGATGGATATGGGATCAGTGTTGGCTAATTCCCTTATGAATATTCAGTGAAGGCTGAGTAATGAGCTCAGGGACATTGGCTCAGGGGTGACTAATGACCTTACACATCTGGAATCCCTAGTGACTAGTTAGTTCCTGGTGCTTCAAAACCTCTAAGCTAATTGTTTATTTAGTGCTGAAAGTCTTGGGTGAATGTTGACTAATTGGTTTCTATATGTCCACTCCCTGTTGACTCCTCGAACTAATTGAGCATTTAGCTTGTGAATATTGAATCGATATTGACTCCCTGGCCAGGACTGATTCAATACTTCCCAGCTAATTGGTTAATTAGTGGTGAAAGTCTTGGATGAATGTTGAATAAATACTGGCCCTGGAAGATGGTGTCTCCTGGTGTTTCCTCCTCCCCAAAACCACTTTTGCGCCAGAAACTCTCTCAGACGCGAGGTTGGGCCTGGTGCATGCCAGCCTCCCTGCCCTGGGGGTACTCGCGGATGGACCCCCCCCCCCCTTCGGGGAGGGTCCACGCACCCTCCCTCCCTCCCCATCCCACCGCCTCCCCCCACCCCAAAAAGGGCCCCCTCAGCCTCCCCTTTGGGGCTGGAAACAGCCAAACTTGCCTCTGTTTCCAAGTCCCCAAAACGCAGGACTCAGTCTGTGGTTTCAGCCACAGAAACAGCCAAGTGAGCCTCCATTTGTGGCCCCCAAAACACAGGGCTTAGCCTCTCTTTTGGACCCCCAAAACGCAGGACTCATTCACCTGTTCTTGTGCTTGCAAACAGGGACTAAGCTGCCCTCGGTGGCCCCAAAACACAGCACTGGCCTCTGTTTTTAGTGCCCAAAACAGCTGACCTCGCCTCCGTTGCCAAGTCCCAGAAACATGCGACTCCTTAGCCTCTGTTTCTGGACCTGACAACATACGACTTGGTCTCCGCTTTGAGGATTAGAAACAGCCACCTCAGCCTCCCTTTCAGGCCTCCAAACACAGCCCTTAGTTGCTGTTTGCAACCACAGAAGAGCCAACTAAAAGCCCCTGGTTCGGGCCCCTAAAGGCAGGCCTGAGCCTCCCTCTGCACCCCCCAAAACAGCCCCCGAAGCCTGTTTCTGACCCCAAACCCAGGGCTTCAGCCCTGCTGCTGAGCTCAGAAACACAGGCCTGCGGCACCCGCTTGAACGCGGAGCCTGGGGCCCCCAAAACGCAGCATTCGGCCCCTCCCGGCAGAGCTGGAAGCAGCGACCTCGCCTCCCTCCTCCAGCCCCCAAAGCCCCCCGCGGCCGCTGCTCCGGAGCCCAAACCCCCGGGAATGAGGCCGTGCTTCCAGCCCCGGGAGCAGCCGGGCTCCCCCAGCCCGTGTCCGGCCCCGCAGCCCCGCACGCGGCCCGTGTCGCCCCCGCCCGCCCCTGCCCCGGCCGTGTGCGGGGCCCGGCGCAGCAGCCCCAGCCCGGGCGGCCCCGGGCGGCTCTGGGCCCTGCTCGGGAGCTGCGCCGGGGCGGCCCCGCGGCGAGGGCGGCGGAGGGCAGCGGAGCGGAGGGCAGCGGAGGCCCCGGCCCCGGGTGCGGGGCAGCCCGGGCGGGCGGGCGGGCGGGGGGGGGGGGGGGGGCGCCGGGCTCCGGCCCTTCGCGCTTTAGCCCCCGGCCCGGCGCGGCGGGACACGAGCCGCGGCCGCAGCGGGAGGAAGCAGGGCCCGGCTCCGGCCGCCGCAGCCCGGCAGCCCCAGCCGCGCTCGCAGCCCCGGCCCCGGCTCCCCCCGCCCGGCCCCGCGGCCGAGCCCCCCCGCTCCTCACCTGGGGCCGCCGCCGCCGCCCGCCCGGCCCCGAGCGCCCGCGCCGTGACGGAGCCACAGAGGCAGCGAGCGGCCGCCAGCCGCGAGGCACCGAACTGAGCGCGCCGCCCGCCGCAGCCCGCGCACGCGCCCTGCCGCCCGCCCCGCCCCCGGGCCCGCCCCCGCCACAGTCCCCGCCCCCTCCCGCTCCCCTGGTCCCGCCCCCGCCCCCAGCCCCGCTCCCTCCCGGCCCCCCGCCTCCCGCTCCCCTGGCCCCGCCCCCAGGCCCCGCCCCGCCCCAGCCCCTCTCCCTCCCCGCCCCGCCCCCTCTCCCCTGGCCCCGCCCCCGTCGCCACGCGTGTCACGAGCGCGCTGTTCTCGTCCCGGCAGCGCGGGGGCTATCGGCGGGTGCCGCTGCCCCGCCGCGGGCCCGGGCTGCCCGTGTCCGTCCCCGTCCCCGGCCCCGGCCCCGGCCCCGGCGCTGCGCTGCGCCCCCCGCGCCCGCCATCCCCGTCCCGGGCTGCAGCCGCGCCTGCCCCGGAGGCGGCGCGGGGACCCCGCGCTCGGCTCGGCTCGGCTCGGCTCTGCCTGCCGCGGGCGGCGCGGGGGCCGGGGCCGGCTGAGGGCGGCTGGGGCGGCGCGGGGGCGGGCGCGGGCCGGGGCGGGTCGCTCCGTGTTGGCTGCAGCCCGGTGACGGGCGGCGGCGCGGGGCATCGTCGCCCCCCTCCCCCCCCCCAACCCCGCCGGGACGGAGCCGCGCGGGGCTTCGCGGGGCGCCCGGGGCCGCGGCGGATCTGCCCCAAGCGCCGCCGTGCGCGGGGTCCCGCGTGGCGGCGCCGCAGGGCGCAAAGGGGCCGCTCGTGCCCCGCGTGACCGGCGCGGCGCGGCTCTGCCCGAGGCGGCACGTGGCGGCCGCGGCCCCTGCGGGCGCCGTTGCTGGCGACGTTGTCCCAAATCGGGGCTTCGTCGCCCGGGCTGCAACGAGTCCATCCGCCCACGGAGCCGAGACGTGGGTTCATTTCGCAGCTGCGCGCGGTCGGCGCCAGGGGTGAATCCCCAAAGGCAGCAGCCAGGCTGCTCGGCATCGCTCCGGCCGGACGGGTTTTCTCGGCCAGAAGCTGCCTCTTGTCCTGCCCCGGTACAGGCCGGGTTCAGTTAGTTGCGGGTTGCTTCCGCTGCGCTTCTCACTTCCGCACGCCCGGTGGGGAAGGGGCTCCCACGGCTGGGGGTCTTCAGCCTGGTGGGGGTGAGTTTTAGCATTATAATGGTGTTTGTTATAATGAAGAAAGTTCACTCTCGGTTACAGCTGGCTGTTGTTTTTTCCTGACTGATCAGATATAGCCATGTTCCCAGGTGCTGTCCTTGAAGCTAGGAAGCAAGGAAGGTAGCGGTGTCCCCCCGGGGTCAGTACTGGGTCCAGCCTTGTTCAACCTCTTCATCAGTGACCTGGATGAAGGCACAGAGTGCACCCTCAGCAAGTTTGCTGACGACACCAAACTGGGAGGAGTGGCCGATGCACCAGAGGGCTGTGCTGCCATTCCGAGGGACCTGGACAGGCTGGAGAGGTGGGCGGAGAGGAACCTCCTGAAGCTCAACACAGGCAAGCGCAGGGTCCTGCACCTGGGGAGGAATAACCCCCTGCACCAGTCCAGGTTGGGGGTTGACCTGCTGGAAAGCAGCTCTGCCGAGAAGGAGCTGGGAGTGCTGGTGGACACCAAGTTGACCATGAGGCAGCAATGTGCCCTTGTGGCCAAGAAGGCCAATGGGATCCTGGGGTGCATGAGGAAGAGTGTTGCCAGCAGGCTGAGGGAGGTGATCCTGCCCCTCTCCTCAGCCCTGGTGAGGCCACATCTGGAGTCCTGCATCCAGTTCTGGGCTCCCCAGTGCAAGAGGGATGTGGCACTACTGGAGCGAGTCCAGCGAAGGGCTTACAAAGGTGATTAGGGGACTGGATCATCTCTCTTATGAGGAAAGGCTGCGAGAGCTGGGCCTGTTCAGCCTGGAGAAGAGAAGGCTGAGAGGAGATCTTATCAACGTGTACAAGTATCTGAAGGGAGGGTGTCAAGGGGATGGGACCAGACTCTGTTCAGTGGTGCCCAGCGACAGCACAAGAGGCAACGGGCACAAACTGAAACACAGGCAGGTCCATCTGAACATGAGGAGAAACTTCTTCCCTGTGAGGGTGGCAGGGCACTGGCACAGGTTGCCCAGAGAGGTTGTGGAGTCTCCTTCTCTGGAGATACTCAAAAGCCGCCTGGACGCAATCCTGTGCAATGTGCTGTAGGTGACCCTGCCTGAGCAGGGGGGTTGAACTAGATGATCTTCTCCTGAGGTCCCTTCCAACCTCAACCATTCTGTGATTCTGTGATTCTGTGATATGTGAGAGCGTCGGGACCTCCTCCTTGCTGGGAGAGAGCACCAAAGCCACCAGGAGCACTAAGGGAAATGTACAGCACCAGGAGAGCTCTGGTTGCTTCAGGCGGTGCACAAGGCTCAGCGAGGCTAGAAATGTTCGTGCTAAGGCCAAACGTACAGAGGGAGCGGTGCCAGCAAGAAAGCAGGAGAACGGAACGCAGCTTGACGGGTGATGGGAGCTGGGGCACAGGCTTGGCGCCGGAGCCCCCACGCCTCTCCACAGCTGCCCCCGGGCCAGCTGCCGAAGCGCAGAGCTGGGGCTGGAGCAAAGCGGCTGCAGGGGGGGCGGGCAGGAGAGCAGGGAGCGAGGCTGCAGCAGGCGCTGGCGCGGAGCTGCAGAGCAGCGAGGCGAGCGCAGGGGCCCGAGCGTGCGGGCAGAGAGCCGGGCTGCCGCCGAGGGGCTCCTCGAGGGCGGCAGCAGCAGCAGCAGCAGCAGCAACCGCGGCCGCCAGCAGGCCCGGGCTGCCCGCACAGGGCGGCGCCGGCGCGCGGAGGGAGCGCGGGCCGCGGCGGGGGTGCGCGGCCCCTGGCGCCCCCGCGGAGGCGCGCGGAGGGCGCCCGTGAGCTCACAGAGGGGCCCCGCGTTGCGCTGCGCTGCGCTGTGTTGCGTTGCGCTGCGTTGCGCTGCGGCGTGTTGCGGCGTGTTGTTGCGCTGCGCCCGGCAGACGCCGCTCCGCGCGCGCGTTGCTCGAGGGCGCCGGCGGGGGGCGGCTGCTGGCGACGGGCAGCATGGTGCGAGCGCGGGGGGCGTCCGCCCCCGGCCGCCGCCTGCTGCTGCTGCTCGGCCTCCTGGCGGCCCTGCGTGCCCGGGACAGCCGGGCTGCTCCGCGGGCAGCGCCGGGCCCAGGTAGGGCGGGCGGCGACGGAGGCACCGCCGCCCCCGCACGGCGCGGCGCGGCAGCCTGGGGGCCGCGGGGCCGGCTGGCGAGCGGCCGGGGCGGCTGCGGCCGGGGCGGCGGGAGGCGGCTGCCGGGCTGCGGGGCCGCGGCGGCGGCGGCGGCGTCGGGGGCCGGGAGCGGCTCCGCGAGGCTCGTGGGGCCGCGGGGAGGCTGGGGGCGCTGGGGGCGCTGCGCGGGGCAGCGCCGGCGCCGGGAGCTGTCCGTGGAGCAGCGCCTGGCGCTGTGTGGCGGCAGCTGCTGTCCCCGCGCGTGGCTTCAGCGGTGCCTGGGGGCGATGGCGATGGCGGCGCTTGGCCGGGTGCCAGCGGTGAGCCTCACGGACGGGCTGGAGGCGAGTCGTCGGGGGATCTTCCCTGGAAGGGCTGGAAGCACGGATGTCCTCGCGCCGCTTTGGCCTTCAGCGGGCCGGCGGGCTCTTGTGCCCACGCGGTGTAAATGAGCCTTCCTGCGCTGCGGTGCTGAGGCTTCCCCGTTTGTAGAGTCCTGGCTTCCTTGGTGGGCGTTTGAGAGCTCCCCGGAAGAAGGCACCGAGGGGCCCCGTGTGTTTGTGCCGGGGGCGCTTGGGGGCTGTCGTATAGCGCCTGGACAGAGGGTTTGGAGAGCTGCCAGGTCGCAGCCAACAGGTGCCCCCGGCCCCTCTGCGGTTGTGAGGCTCTCGACCTGCCTGTGTGACCTGGGGAAGGCTTCCGAGATCTGCGCTGGCCGCTTTGGCTCGCAAAGCGCTGTTGGCGAGTGCCCCCGAGCCAGTGGCTGCTGCAAAGCCCGGGGGCATGATGGGGTTGAGTTTACAGCTTGTGTGAACTCCAGGGCGTCCCTTCCCCCAGCAGCTCTGTGCCTGCTGACATTTATGCCCATACGGTGCCAGTGCAGACACCCACTAGGTGTTTGCAAGGTGCACGGGAGCAGAAGTATGGTGTAATTATATGTTCCCCGTCATTCACCACCCTTCAAATCAGTAGTCGTCTATGGAAATACTTAATGAGAACTGTTCCCGTCTCGGCTTGGTTACAGATGCGGCTGTAGTGGGCGTTTATCCAGCTTCTCAGCTGCATCCTGTTGCTGAGCCTCGGGGTCTTCCCAGGGGTACGTAGTCCATTTTTACTTCCCTGAAAGAAGAAGAACTTACTTTGTACTATTCTGTTGACATGAAATTGTACTTCATACTTGCTCTTCAGGTCGTCCAAGGGCTTTAGAGCCGCGGGGGCGCCCCAGGGGTAAGTTGTGAGCATTTCTTTACTTTGAGAGCTGCCAGGTGCCAGGCCAAAGGTCATCTCTGCCCCTCCACAGCTTTGAGACTCTCGACCTGCATATATGTCCCATGTCATGACGTGACCCCCCCCCTTCCATTCATTACACCTGCTTTGTGAAGAAGCTGGTAGCAGCTTGTAAGGAAAACTGGCCACCTATGTGTTGGCTTTCTGCTCTGCCTGTAGGTAATGGTTATCCAGATTTTCAGCTGTACCCTCTTCCCGAGCCTCGGGAGGATCCGCGGGGTAGGTAGTCAAGATGCATTCACTTCACAGAAAAAGCTTTTCCGTTTCCAACTTTTCTTGGTGTGGAGTGTAACTGAATAAGTGCTTGGCTGCTGCTCGCACAGACGGAAGAGCAGAGTGGGACTCGGGAGGCCTTCAGAGATGTGCCTCGGGGCGCTTTGCCTTGCAGAGCCTTTGTGCTGCTTCCAAAGCCTGCTGCAAAGCCAGCGGGCTTGTTGGGGTTGAGTTTACAGCTTGTGTGGACTGCAGGGTGTGCTTTCCCGCGGCAGCTCTGTGCCTGCTTAGATTGGTACCCATACGGTGCCTGGGCACGCACGTGGTGAGCGTCTGCAAGATGCTCGTGAGTGGAAGGGCAAGACAAGTGCCTAGCTGTGATTCTGTGTTCCCCGCCGTCATTCACTACCATTCAAATCTGAAGAAGCATATGGAAATCTGTGTAATGGGAGTTGTTCCTATGTGTGTTTGGTTACAGATGTGGGCATAGGCGATGGACATTTGTCTTCTCCTCTGGACCCTGGATTGGAACCTGGAGGTGAGTAGTCAGCAGACAGTCAGTTGAACAAATAGGCCTTTCTTTTCTCACTCTGTAGCACCCTCCTGAGGAAGCCAAAGTCTGCAGCACACATCCCCTGACCAAAGGGCAGCAGAACAACTAGGGGTAACGCTGGTTCGGTCTTCCACCGGCCCGCGGGCTGCTGTGCGTGAGCAATGTAAATGATCCTTGTTGTCCTCCGGTTCTACAGCTTGCCTGCTGGTAAAGTTCTGGTTTCCCTGGTGTATGTTAGAGACCTCCGCAGAAGGAAGCACCGAGGGGCCGGGTGTTTGTCCTGGGGGTGCTTGGGGGCTGTCGGGTAGCGCCTTGAAGGAGGATTTGGAGAGGTGCCAGGTCCCAGCCAACAAGTCCCCCTGGCCCTCCTGCAGCTGGGAGACTCTCGACCTACATGTGTCCCCCATTCCCCTTCCGGAAATTCACGGCAAGTCACTTCTGCGGAAGTATGTGGCACCACGTGATGAAAACTTGTCTTGTCTGTGTTTGCTTACAGGCGTTCCTGCAGGCAGTGGCCTTCCAGCTGCTCAGCTGGATCCCATCTCTGAGCCTGAGGGGCATGCGAGGAGTAAGTGGTGGAGATTTATTCACTTCCTGGAATGAGCATTTTGTTTGAGAGTTTTATTCATGGGCCGTGTAGCTTAATTCCTTGGCCGAGGCTCATGCCTGCAGAGGAGCAGAGTGGGCTTTGGGAGGGCTTCAGAGATGTACGGTGGGTGTTCTGCCTGGCTCCTCCAGCCTTGTGCCTCTTGCAGCGCCTACAGCAAAGGCAGCAGGTTTTGGGGGTTGAGGTTACAGCTTGTGTGAACTGCAGGGCATCCTTTCCCCGCATGCTCAGATTTGTAGCCACATGGTGCCTTTGCAGGTACCCGATAAGTGTTTGCAGAAGACTCAGGAGTGGAAGGGCGGGACAAGTGCCTTGGTCTAATGATACATTCCATGCTCATTGACTCCCATTCAAATCTGAAGCAGCCTACGGAAAGAGCTCTGCTCGTCTCTTTGGTTACAGATGTGGCCGTAGAGGATGTCTCTGCAGCTTCTCAGCTGGATGCAGGTTTAGAGACTCTGGGGAATCGTGCAGGTGGGTCGTGACTATTCTCCTACTGTTTTGGTTTACTTGAAAGAAGCAGCATTTCTTTGTGCATGTCTCGTTCATGTGAAATTCAGCTTCATCCTTTCTGTTTAGGACCTTGGCGAAGAAAGTACAAGGCCCAAACAGGAAAGCCTTCTCAGAGATCTTCTGAAGTCCTCCAGGAAATCTTGAAGGACTTGGAGAGAGCAGCTGGTGGGTAGATTTCACTGTGTGTTAAGCGCAATCATTGTAAACCCGAGGTTTTAGAAACAGGAATGGATAAGCTGTAGCTTACGCAGGAGAAAGGGATTGACCAGAGCCTTGCCGCAGTGACGCACCATTTCACACCTTGCAGGCGCTGGCAAGCTGCAGAGCTTGTTCGGGGTCTCTTCTACGAGCGTGTTCTTCACCATGTTTGTGAAAGCGCCCTGGATATAGAGCGGCAAGAGCTTGGGGCTCAGTGCACTCTATGTGACTGCTGTGCGTACTGTGTGGTGGATTTGGCGTGATGAGCCTTATTGAATGCTTTCCTTCGAAGAGAGCAGGAAAAAGCTGTAGCCGGTTCAGCTGGGAAAAAGGCCTTCTGAGAAACAAGGCTCATCATGCCAAATCTCTCTTGCCAAGTCTCAAAAAGGCACCAAGTGGAATGGGAACGAGAGGATCACATGCAATTGTCTCGTCTCCCCACCCAAACAGCCGGTGTTGCTGCCCGTATTGGTTATCTGGAAGATTTTGTGCGCTTTGATTTTTCTCTACAAAGGACACATTGTTTGGGCTAGTGACCGGGTGCCCGCCCTGAAACGCCAGGTTTTGTTTCTGAGGTTTTTCCTGAAGCCTTTTGAAAAGTATTGCCTCCTGAAGATACCGTGAGGAAGTGGATGAGGAACAGTTCCTTCTAATCAAGCTGTCTTGCTTTCTTTCCAAAGAGAATCATCAGGAGACCCTGGAGAAGGAGACCTTTCCGGCAGTCCCTGATGAAGAAGGAGAGGCAACTCAAGCAGCGGGCATGCCAGGTACTTGCTGTCCATCGTCATCTGGTGTAGGAACTCCAAATCCCTGTGTGTCTGCAGGCTCTTCCCTGGGGGCCCACTACTGCACAGCATGTCAGCAACCAAATGTTCAAGTATGAGGGCGCCGGAAGTGTTCTGAAACAAGCCAGGAGCGGCTTTCTGAAGATGACTTTTGTCTCTGGCGTGTGGAGATGATTGCAATTAGTGTGCCCGAGATGTGCATAGCAACCTTTGTGGGTCCTGTTAGACAGCCTCACTTCCCCCCCCCCAAGCAGCTCCCAGGGATTTCGGGGCTTTGCCATTTGGGGAACGAGGCAGTTTTAACCACATTGAGTGCAGGTTCCACAGGCTCCACAACTCTTAATCGACTCGACCTCCTGCCGTGTCTGCATCTCAGAACTTGCAGGGAGTCCCCAGAGGCCCTAGGCACAGAAGGAGCACAGAGTGGGATGCCTGCTGTGAAAGGAGGTCCCGAGCGATGCCCTGATTCAGCGGTCGGGCAGGGGTTTGGAGGGAAGCTCGTCCGTCCTTCTGCATGCTGTGTGCCTGAGCAGTGCTGAGGCTTTACCTCTCTCTGATTCTTGACAGGGCTTCCAAGTGTGTCACGGCCCGGGGAAACCTTCCACGACAGGAAATACGCCTTTTTTCCAAAGCACCGAGGTACTGAGCAGTCTTGCAGGGATGCCTAAGTGAGAGAGTTGTTCTGAAGATGTGGAGCACACAAGTGGTGTTTGGAAGAGCGGAGGGCGGAGGAAGGGGAGGTGGTGCCTGTGTTGGAGAAAAGGCAAAGGGAGAGAGCCAGGTTCAGGTGTCTCCTTTGCTGCCGGCCGCCCCAGAGGAGCCGGCCCTGGCTGCTGGGCTGGGGAGCGCAGCCAGCACCATTTCAGCTGGAGCCGGCCCACGGTGTAGCCAGGAATACCGGTGTCACGGGCTATGGAAGCCAGAGCCCAAGAGAGCCTGACTCTTTCCCCTTGGGGCAAGTGTGCCGACCGGGGAGGGAAGAGTCGGAGTGGCACTCCCTGGACCCGGGATGGCTTTTGTCCACGTCACTCAAAGGAGTTATTGGTAAAGCAGATGAGCACCGCCGAGTGCTCTCCGCCTGGCCTAATGAGTCTTGTTCAGTGGGACGACTTGTCCCAAAGGGTCAGAGCATGCCTCCGTGCAGCAGCACTTTTGAGCCTCAGAAAGGCGAGAGAGCACCAAAGGAATTGTGGGATGTAAAGGATCGCCAGAAAGGGGGAGCAAACCCATCCAATTGGGAGAACTGGATTATGGCCATCGCAGAACGTAAGCAAGGCTGAGAGGCTAAAGAGCGACTCCAAAGCGTGCTCATTTGCAGTGACTTGGGCACTTTGCTGCTACTGAAACCAAGGAAGCGTTGCAGTCCCCGAGATTTCACTCCTTCAGAGATGCTAAGAAAGGGGAAAAAGGAAATTTCCTGGGAATGTCAAGCACATTGTGAGATTATCAGCAGTTCAGAACACAGTAACATATGGCCTTATGTAATTTCCTCCAGGTTTGGCGAGTGAGAGAAGCGCAGCTGCTGCAGAGCCAAAAGACGTGTGGAAGCATCGCGCGATAGGCACTGCAGCAGCCTTGGGGATCCTTGTGGCTGGAGCAGTGTTGTGCTGCCTAGTTATTTTGCTGCGGAGGAAGAGGAAACGGTGCGTGTGCTTTTTTCCCCTAAAATTCTGTATTAGACGGCTGCTATTAGTACGGAAGAGTTTACAGATGTAGTCTTCAGGAGGGCAAAGTTAGCTGTTGACGGTGCTCTCCTGAGATTTCTGGTGTAAGATTTTCTATTTGGCCCCTTAGTTCGTAGCAATGAGTATTCTTTGCTGAAAGCCATTCCTGCTGTTGCCAGTATTACCTAATACTGACGCTGTTGCTAAAAGAGAAGACGCAGGCACAGACGAAGGCAAAGCCGAGTCAGGAAGAGAAACAAAGAAGGGCGAGATTGCCATAGAAAGTAAGAACTGCAATAGCTAGAGTCCACTATGAGGGAATTTGGCGACAGAAATCACCTTGTTATCTAATGCCATTAATTCCAAATGTGCTGCTCAGCCTAGCTGTCATTGCAGCAGAAGTTGTGATCTGGTTTCCTTGGGGATGCCCTGGGTAGTCGCTGTCAGTCAAATATTACAAGTTGAGTATTGGTCTTTGTCAGGCGCGCTGAGAAGTAAGACTAGGCAGTTCTCCCAGATTCTGGCATACTGTGCAGTACTTCAGTCCCCGCTGTTTCTCAGAGTTCGATCCCCCTCCCAGCGTGTGCAGAGAAGGCAGGTCAATGTGGTACGGGCCAAGAAGAACTTGAGAGGCCGCTAGGCTTGGGTGGCCGGTGCAGGGGAGCAAAACCAGCGCTGTGTGGGTGCAAGTGTGCCCTGTTTTCTACGTGTAGCTTTCGGTACCCCACAGCTCCTACTCGGAGGCAGGGTGCCAGGCACCACGGGGGCTGCACGCCGCTCCGCCGGCACCCTCGCATCAGCTGTGGCCTGGCCCAGCCAGGTGGCCGATGGGGCCCGGAGCAGCAGCCCTCGGAGCCCGTCCACACCGCGGGGCTGCTGCGCCCCGGCAGCTCCAGGCTCTCCGGCGCCCTGGGACCCACAGCCTGCGTGTCCTGAACAGCCACCTCTCCCCGCAGGAACCTCCGCGCAGCCCAGAGATCCGGCGCAGATGCCAGCGGCCGCCTCTCACGCCGGGACAACTGGCCCCCCACCCCGGCGCCCGGGAGACCTGGACCCAATGCCAGCGGCCGCCCCTCGCCCCCGGAAAACCGCCCCAGCCGCCCCAGAGAAGGGGACCCGCCACGCGCGGGCAGCCGCCCACCCCGGCCGCCCCGGCCGCCCCCGCCGCGGCCCTCGCGGCCCCCCAGCACTGCGCCGGCACCTGGGCACCAGCAGCCAACGGCCGCGGCCCAGATGCAGCCGTGGGCGAAGCAGCAGCTGCCACCCGCTGTGCCCGGTGCCGTCCAGCCCCCTGCAAAACCGCCTCCCCGGCCCCCCGGCCCCCCGCCTGTGCTTCCCTGCTCCTGCACTGGAACCAGCTGGAGCCGGTCGAAACCTGGGGGCATTTAGGTCCGGTCGTGGAGGCAGCCAACGATTATATCATAATATCTATAAACTGCCCAGCCGGCAGCAGTCAGGACCCAGGAGGCACAGGCCTGCAGCCCCTCTTGCCCTTCAGCTGCAGCCAAGGGGCTGCGGGAGCTCTCCCCAGGATGGAGCGCAGCTCAGGAGGTAGGGAGCGTGGGAAGACTCACTTCAAGAGCTCACTCCTGATCTCCGCTGAAATGCTAGTGTGGACGTATGCGTAGGGAGAGCGCCCAGTGACCTTCAGACATGACAGAGGCTGGCCAGGGAGGTCCTGCCTGGGAAATTCATGGTGGGGCTGAGCCAGAATATAGTCCAGGCAGACAGAAGCTAAATCGCCAACCTCTAGCAGTTCTTCTGAATGTGCAAATGACAATTTATTCTGGGCTCTCAATTCTTAAAGAATTGAGCACAATTTTTCACAGGCAGGAAAAATGCCATATTTGGAGCCAGAGGGCAAACTGCTCCCAAACTTGAAGTCCTTGCATCAATAGCTTGGGATCAGTACAGCCTCCAACAACAGCCACCAGCATCTTCTGACCTTAGCACTTCTGACCTGTTTTCCCTCAAACTTGCATGTGAACTGAACTCTTTTGGCAATGCAGCACTTCATCCAGGGTAGCTATATCCTGGCAAAGCTGTAGGCACTAGAGAAATGGATCTTATGGTGGAAACTGCTGGAGAGAAGCGCTGGGAAATGCTGTGCACATGCTGAAAAGGTACAGAGTCGCCATTATAGCTGCTGTAAATAACCTGTACCTACTGTACTGTTACAAGCTGAAAGGAAAATATGGGTGAGTTATCGCAGCAAAAAAACACCATTCGGGGGCTTTTGTTTGAATTCACTCCCTGCTACGGATGACTTTTACACTTGTCCCAGCTTCTTTTTTAAGCAACCAACTGGGTGGATAAAGTGTACCTCAAATGTAATGTAATACTGCATTTGAGGAATGAAATGGACCATTTCTGATGCCCGAACGTGATGCTGATGCAGCACCCCAGCAAGCTCTGTAAAAAATTCAAAGAGATGGTATGTTAAAGACCAAAAGGACAGTGATAGCCATCAAACCAGCTTGGCAATGGCTTTTTTTTTTTTTTTGCCAAACGGAGTACCCCACAAAACAGCCACTAAACTTGGATGGTAACTGCAATACTGGCTGGTAACGCAAGACCAAAGAACTTTGCACAATGAACTTCTTGAAAACAGAGCCAAAGAGGATGCTGGCTGTGTGATCAGACAGCGCTGAAAACCTGCGGAGCATCACAAGAGAAGAAGACCCTTGCAGTCCCCCAAGAGACCAAAATACAGTGAATGCTGCATGCACTCTTTGGTAGAAAGTCTAAGACTACAGATCCGCAGTTGCTTCTTCTTTCACTCTCCTCAGATCTCTTGCAATGAGCCTTCAAAGACAGAGGTAGCATAATCTGCATTACTTAATTACACTGAGACCAAAATGGAGGATGGCTGTGACGGGACCGGGCAGTTCATGACTCAGGTGTTCCAGGCTCCGTTCCTCATGCCACCACAGAGACACAGGGGCAAGTCATCCTGACAGCCTCAGCTGCTCACCTGTAGAAGAGGGTATCTCTGTTGCAGAAGGGTAGGCTCAAGAAAACCAGCAATGGCATAATTCTCCAGTATGTGCATATTCAACGTTCTGGAACTAGGCGGCTGTCTGGGGAGAGGAAGACCTCTCTCTCGGCAGCTGCCAAACTGATCGTGCTGCTGTAGACGAGCACACGAGACTGCTACAGAAGGAATGCTGCCTTTTCATATGCTGCGATGTTACAGAACCATACGCTGCGCTGAATGATAGACCAACAAGCTCCTCTGTTCTTCATTCCTCACACCTTTGCAGGAAGACTGCCTCCAACATCTTGTGTTGCATCAACTTGAAACAGGGTCAATGAAAATAACTTCCCGGGTTGGCCAAAGAGCAGAAATTCCTTAACATTGGTGATGAGAGTGTATTTGTATTCCTTCTTCAGACTACTGACACGAAAAGAGCAAGCTTGACCTTACTGCCTGTAATTCCTCCTTTAAAGGATTAAAATCCCGGGTGTTCATATGGTTCGGGAACGGGGAATAAAGCTATCCTAGAAAGAGAAGGCGACCTCTAGGGAGTGGGCAAAGTCCCTCCAGCTGCTCCTTCCATCCATCCCTCCAGCCAGAAGCCAGACCATGTCTTTGTCAACACACTCCCCTTTCTCGGGGGTACACACCCAGAGAAGCCCACGCTGGCCTCCTTCCGACAGCAACAGCTATAAGGGCCCGGCCAGCATGCTAAACAACGGTGGTGTTTAACGTGCAGCCGAAACGGAAGGTGGTGAGCAATGGAGCTTTTATCTGCAAACAACTGCTCCACGGCAAAGCACAAGAAATGCCTCCCGGCAGGGGGAAATAGGAACAAAGACCAAACTTGCTTCTGAGAAAAAACAAAGCCCTCACAATGGGAGATGCTTGCAGTCTGAAAACTGTGGGCTGAGGAAAATGAGATTGGTTACCTGCCCCCTCATCTCAAAGGAGTCCAAAAGGGAGAACACCGAAACACACTGGCTTGGAGTCAGAGAAGCGCTCACTGGGCACAGAGAAATGACAGTAAAGTAAATGCCACTTCCCAGGAACAGGAGGGAAACGGAGTCACGCCAAAAAGTCCCACAGACCAGCTCTGTGAATCGGAGCAGACTCAACAAGAGCCTCTTTCCCAGCCGCCTCCAGAGGCAGAGGCGTTCTTTGCCTCCTCACGTCTAACTAAACCCACAGCAAAGTGCCTCAGAGCTGAAGAGCAGCCTTGGACTCTGCAAATAAGGAGGCAACAAGCTCTGAGAAGAAACAAATACTGTGCCAGCGCCTGCATGTCCACGCTTTGTTCCAAAGCCACCTACTTGCCACTGGAAACTTGGGTCCTGCAGGAAGAGAAGTATTTGCACCTCGGGCATCTTAAACTCGTGTCCAGGCGGACGATTCACGTCCACGCCTGGGAAGGGGCAGAACCCACCTGCGTGCTAGTTATGGCCGGTCTTGCAGAAGAGAGCCCTTCACGCTCCTGCGACGTCATTGTAGAAGTTGGGGGGACGCGCAAGCCGAACCATGAGTAAAGACAGAAATGCCTCCCTGCCTGTGCACATTCTTCTGGGCCGCTGATTCTTTCCTCTGAGACCTTTCCTGCCTCCCCTGCCCCCAAGCTTTTGTGACTCAGAAATCACTCAACATCACCTCGAATGGACAAGAGGAAATGTAATCAATGCGCTTTGCCTGGAAGAGCTTGTGCTTAAGACACAGGGTCCGTGCTTCTGCTAGGAAAGCCAGGGGCAGGTGGCTGGGCAGGCTCAGCTCTGCTGCTCCACCGCAGCCCACGAATGCCAGCCCTACCAGAAGGTGTGAAAAATGCAGGAAGCTCCCTGCCCTTCCGTTCTCTTTCCTGCCCTTCCCAAAGGTGCTGTTCCCCTGATCACCAGGGCCACAAACAGTCACTCCTGCCTTAGAGAGGGACACCTACAGGCCAATACCTTATTGCCAAGACTGCAAGCCATCAGTTGACTACACCACGAGTGTCCCAGCTCTTCAAAGGACACAGCACAAAGGTGAGGGTTTTACCTGCACCAGTGTTGGGCACCCCCATGCTCGTAGCCAAAAGAGTTAAGGAAGAAGTAGACGATTTGCTTACACTACTCGAGGGAAAGGCAAGCAAAGAGCTTGCGTATTCACCACTCCCATCAGGAACAGAGCAGCAATGGCCGGAGAAGGGAAGCTCTCCAGCCAGTCAAGGAGTTCCTGCTTGGGGATTTCTCTTAAGAGGCACGTGGCTGAAAACACCCAGGATGCGGGCCTCTAGCAGCTGTGGTACTGTGACACCAAAGCTGTGCAAAACTCATACAAGCAACACTAAACATGGACACTGACGTTTCCGCTTTACCCCTCTACTCCCACCAGCCAAAAAGGTCCCAATTCTAAACACCTAGACCCATCTTGGTAAACGTTACCATGCCACAAAGAAGTGTATCCCTCCGGAGCTAGAGTTACTGAGAGACGTGCAGCTAGGTCCGAAAAGGCAAGCCTGAGTCAGCACCCGTGCTCAGAGATTCTACGATCTTCTCGGCTCAGAAGCGCCACCTGAAGGTCCCAAGCCCTTCTGAGCACACCAGAGCTGCTACACTGCACACCTTGCACGTCCTTCTCCAACAGCTGCTCCTCCTAGCTGAGCCTCTTCTGCTCTGCTCGGAACTAAGCCAGAGCACCGGCAATGCGGGAGGGGAAAACACCCAACTTGGGAAGGCTTGTTACTTGCAGCACAGGAGAAAGGGAAACACAGGGGACAGGGGGAAGGCCTCAAGGAAGCTGAACAAAAGGGAATGGAGAAGGACCAGGCGGTAGGAGGCAGCTTGCCTCTCTCTCCTGCTCCCTCTGCTATTCAGCTTCAGAAAGGTCTCTTTTGAAAGCTGCTCTCCCTGCCTCAGAGCCAGCCTGAGTCGAGGCTACAGTTTTTCCTCAAGTCACACTGCATCTGTGAGCTCCTGAAGTCCACAGGTGGCCTGGTAAACAGGTCTGAGGGACTCCGTAACTGAAACAGGCAGACACACAGTTTGGGGTCTCTCAAGGGGGAGGGCAATGGCAGTATTCTCCAGTTGCCTGCTTTTTCCTTCTCAGCATGAGGAGCGCAGAGTGGGAAGACACACAAGCCATCCTCACAAAGTCCAGCTTCCAGTGCCAGGATATGGGAGCGCGTCAGGAACTCCTTCTTGCCGAGAGCAACAAAAGCCAGCAGGAGCACAAAGGGACACGAGACCCTGTTTGGTTCCGGTTGTGCACAAGGCTCAGTGAGGCTAGAAATTTTTCTCTTAAGCTAAACCTAAACATTCAGTGACACCAGTAAGAGACAAGGAGTCAAAATCATATCTTTCTGGTCATTGTGCAGCTCCTCAAACACCTTCATCAAAAAGAAAAAAGACCCAAATAACACCCCCCTAGGCCAGTAGCTGACATGCTAAGCAGGGCCAGAACATGTTTGCTAGATACATGCTAGAGCAACGATCGAAAGAGGCAATGTTTTCTGGATTTCCGGGTAAAATCTGTGCAAGAAGTCCCCCACCAGGAGTGCATCTTTCAGGCCGTAGCATGAAGTTAGACATAGAAGAGCTAGCGTGTGCTACCTGGTGTAGTCTTAAGACAGGGTTGTTGAGAAAAGTAATGGTAAGCACAAGGAGGGAACGCTGGTGGAGGGAAGGTGAAATGCGTACAAGGAAAATAGACCTGAGCACTTCTTTTATGCCGTGCCGAACCTTAATGCTCTATACCAAAAGGAATGTATATTCAAAGTGCTCAGGTTTCGCAGAGTTGCCACTGTGTGGATTATTTGTTTCTATCTTAAACATACAGAAAACAATCTCTATCCAACTCTTCTACCTGCTCCATTCTGAACTTGCAGTTAGGAAACTCGACGTTTTCTCTGACGTCAAAACTAGAACCCTGCGATGCAACAAAGCTAGGCATAAAAGAGATTGTGTTACAGAAAAGTAAAGGCTACAAAGGCAACTAAAATGTTATATTGCCTCAGTTTCCCTTCTTCATTTATCTTCTGTCTTCAAATCAAGAAGGATACTGAAGCTTAACTTATTAAGCATCCATAAAGCAGTATGTTTCAGATGAAAACCCATTTGATGAAGAATACGTAATGTGTATAAGCAGCAGCTGGAAAGCCAACGAACTCACAGAGCTTCGCGTGGGCTGAGCCATGTACCCAGAAGATCTCCATCATATGATTGGGATCTGTCAACAATAAAAGGACAAAACATCTGCAGACTTGGCTGGCACCTTCTTCTGTTACACTCCATGACTGAACTTTACTAATCCTTAAAGCACACTCTGCTAATTTGTTAGATGTAAATTAGAAAGTGCAGTCTACAAAAGTAAAATGACGTTAGCTGTATTATGACAGTGTTCCTACTGCTTGGCTCTTCCACAAAAACACCTGCCTTGAAAAGAGTCACTTCACTGCTTGCTTTCTTCTTTCCAGAGAAGAACTCCACAAGTGACCTGGGGAGCTCGACATGAAGAGGGGAGGGTGGGAAGGCACACAAGCCAGCCTCACAAAGTCCAGCCTCCGGTGCCAGGAGGCACCTCTGGTGCTGATGATAGCAAACTGGGAGGAGTGGCTGATACCCCAGAGGGCTGTGCTGCCATTCAGAGAGACCTGGACAGGCTGGAGAGCTGGGCAGAGAGGAACCTCATGAAGTTCAGCAAAGGCAGGTGCAGGGTCCTGCACCTGGGGAGGAATAACCCCCTGCACCAGTCCAGGTTGGGGGTTGACCTGCTGGAAAGCAGCTCTGCCAAGAAGGAGCTGGGAGTGCTGGTGGACACCAAGTTGACCATGAGGCAGCAATGTGCCCTTGTGGCCAAGAAGGCCAATGGGATCCTGGGGTGCATCAGGAAGAGTGTTGCCAGCAGGCTGAGGGAGGTGATGCTCCCCCTCTCCTCAGCCCTGGTGAGGCCACACCTGGAGTCCTGCGTCCAGTTCTGGGCTCCCCAGTACAAGAGGGATGTGGCACTACTGGAGCAAGTCCAGCGAAGGGCTACAAAGGTGATTAGGGGACTGGAGCATCTCTCTTATGAGGAAAGGCTGCGAGAGCTGGGCCTGTTCAGCCTGGAGAAGAGAAGGCTGAGAGGAGATCTTATCAACGTGTACAAGTATCTGAAGGGAGGGTGTCAAGGGGATGGGACCAGACTCTGTTCAGTGGTGCCCAGCGACAGGACACGAGGCAACGGGCACAAACAGAAACACAGGAAGGTCCGTCTGAACATGAGGAAAAACTTCTTCACTGTGAGGGTGACCGAACACTGGAACAGGTTGCCCAGAGAGGTTGTGGAGTCTCCTTCTCTGGAGATATTCAAAACGCACCTGGATGCAATCCTGTGCAATGTGCTCTAGGTGCCGCTGCTTGAGCAGGGGGGTTGGACTAGATGATCTCCAGAGGTCCCTTCCAACTTCAACCATTCTGTGATTCTGTGAATTTGCAGAGCACGTGGACATCTAACCTTGTCCCTACCAGGCCTAAGAACAAGGCTGAGAACCACCTACCCAGGGCTCCCTCCTGCCCCCGGGAGCAAAGGAGCCTCCAGCTTGTCCAGGAGCAGACTGCATGAACCTTGCAAGAGGAGCATGCCACAGGTAGCAATCAGGAAAAGCAGGAGAGGACAAGGCAGTAAATCGGGGGCAGACGCTAAACCCGCAAAGGAGCAGGCAGATGACACCACTGCCAATAATCACACACCCTCTGAGCAGGCCAAATACCATAACCCACGGTCGCCTCGCACCCTCCTTAAGCTGCCCCACAGGTGGGTGAAGAATTCAGACCTTTGGTGGCACCTGCGCAAAGGCAACATATCCTCCCCCTCCACTGCCACAAAGGCCGCCTGGGGACAGGATGCAAGTTCTCCCCAGACACGTTCACAAGGCAGCTCACAACTGAATTTCACCTTGACTCACAGGCTGAGCTCCCTCCAAAGGAAACAGAAACCTCAGCTGCTCAAGGACAAAATATGAGCGTGAAGAAGGCAAGGTCACAGAGCAGTTCAGTTGCCTGCTGGAGAGCAGGCTCTTCTCTGTGCTCCTGAAAATCCTTCTCCCATTAACAGGAGAAACACCAAGAAGCACTTGAAAAATACAGTCACTGTGAGAAGAGCTGCCATGAATGCCTGCTCCAGAAATCACTCCAGGTGCAGCAGGTCACATTTCACCCACTGATGGGGTCACAGGACTGCCCCCCATCTCGCATCCTAGTCCTAACCATTGACCTTGTCAGCTGAGGGAAAGGTTCTCCAAGCACATACATACACACTTGCTATACCTTACTTCCATAAATCAAACAGAGGGTGCAAAATAAAACAGCAATTACGTTGAATGGCAGTGCTCGGACTGATTGGCTGGGAGGCAATTTCTTCAAAATACTGTGCAGTTCTTCTGCTAGAAAAGGGTACAAAACATTAAATTAGAAGTAACCCACAAAAGTCAAAGAGGAATAACAGAAGAGAGTATGAGAGAAAAGCTGTCTCAAGGGACTGACTACCCATCCTCTCCTCTCCTATCACCGCCCCCCTCCTCCCTCCGAGAGGAAAGAAACTTTTCTTGGACTGTAGTTTCCCATAAAAAGCACATGACAAAAAAAATAGTACGGAAAAACTCAAGGCCACCTTGCCTCGAACGAAGAGCATCTCCTTTGAGCTGCTCCCCAGCTCAGCTACAAAAGGCTGCCAAGGCACCATCAGCAATTCCTCTCCCTTGCTGAGACGATGGTCCCCAAAAGCCCAGCTGAGTTGCCTTCCAACTCAGCAGGTACCTTTCCACTCCCCTCGATGGTTAAACTAGTCAAGCCCTACCGATCAGCTGCCCAGCCTGAGCCCAGGGGAGGAAGAAACCCCACAACACTGGGGCTTAGTCTCACTTCCGCACAGTCCCCTTCAAACCACCTCTGAGGGGTCAGAAGCTTGGCAAGGGAGCATCATGTCTGCACAGTGGGGCAAAGGGAGCTGAATGCAACTGAGAATCGGACTCCGAGCAGTTGCCTCGTCATTTGCTTATGTGGCTTTCTTGGTCCTTTGTGTCCAGAAGGAGGAAGATCATTTGCTGGGCTGCTTTCTTATTTCAAGTATTTTCAAGGGGCTCCATTGCTTATCATCAAATGCCGCTTCGTCTGCCGCCCCTCCACACACCATCCTTCTCTTGGGGAGATAAGGAATGGTAGCTTCAAGGGCCACGAGGCAGTTGCACCTCAACGGTCAGTGCCAAACACCACAAGGTCACGTACTGATGGGAGTGAGGCCCCTCAGAGAAGAGCCCTTAACACCAGCTGCTCAGAAAGGACAAACAGCCAAAATGTTTTCCTCCCCAAAAGGGCTCGCTGCCCTGGCTTTTCCTCTCCCTTTAAAACCTATTGCTTTTTCAAAGCCCCCGAATGGTGAGCTGACAGCCTGGGAGGTGAATTGCTGTGTCTAAAAGCCCTCACTGAGGATGTGAAGACTTTAAAAAGCCTGGGGGAGAGGAAAGGAAAGAAAGGACACACTAACATTTCCTCCCTTTGCTCGAGGAGGCTGTAGTTAAATCCAGGGTCCCTTTGTGCTGGGCGCTGTGACACCTCGCGAGAGAGAAGGCCTGTGCCAGAGAGCTCCTCACCTCCACGGCCACAGCCCAGAGCAAGGACCAGGGCAGCCGGGTGAGAGCAGCCGCCACGGACGGCCCAGGCAGCAGCAGGGATGGGACAGGCCTCCAAATCTCTTCTGCAGCTCCACAGCCTCCTCTCACTGCTGCACTCTGGGCTCAGCCCAGCCCCTGTGCAGCTGCAGAGCAAACACACAAAGTCTGGGTCTTCCTCTCTTCTTTAAAGCAAAGGCTTGTTTCCCTCCCTTACCAATTAGAGTGAGGAATATTAGGCTGCAACTGTCCCATATAGGTCTCAAACTCCTCATCAAAGACACTCGAGTGTTTTTCCCCTGTCCTTCCTGCTGCTGCAAGGTCCCACAGAAAGGCTTGGTCCTGCTGAGTCCCCCAGGTCAGACAGTGCTTGGGAAGAGCTCAGCCTTGCTGCTTTGTCCAATTTGTGTCAGACCTCCTGAGAAACCTGAGGCTGTGTGAACCAGCAAGCAGTTTTGTTGGTGGTTGTTGTTTTTTTTTTTTCTGTAGGGGAAGACTAGTCTCTCTCAGATGCCTGCTCCATCTGCCTGGGCTTGCACTGCCCAGGGCAGAGAGCTTTGCAGAAGAGCAGCTGGGGGCAGCTGGTCCCCTCTGTGCCCAGTGTGTCCCCCAGCAAGGCCCCTTTGAGCAATGGGGCAGTTGCTCTGCTGTTGTCAGACGACCCTCTGGAGCCTGGGGGTGGCTTGGGACAAGCAGGGAGGATCTTCAGTCTTCTGGCAGCTCCCAGCATGGATGTGGGTGGGATGGGGCTGGGGGTGGCATGGGAGGGCAGGAATGGACACAGCCCAGAGGGCTGAGGGGGAAGGCGCATTTTGAAGGGGGGATGTGGGCAGCGACACTGAGCCTGTGCTTCCAGTTTTCTTTTGGTCAGGTATTGCTGGATTTCTCCCCTGAGACTGAGCTGCTCCAATGCCATCAGCTCTCCGCCTGGCTTTCGGAAAAGGTTTGTTGTTTTTGCAGCAGTTGAGGCAAAGCAGCATTACCAACCCCCTGTCAGGTCAATGCTGGCAAAGGGAATCACTGCGCGCGCCATGCTGTGCGTGCACGAGCCTTCCTGGGTCAGCTGTGCTGACACGCTGGTTGGGCTAATGCCCTTTGGTTGGCAAGCGGTTGCGTTAGCAGCTGCCCCAGCAGGGTTAGTACCAAAACATCTTCCGTGGGTGGGTTTTTTTTCCAGGCTTTGGGTTATTTATTTATTTATTTATTAACCTCCTCATCTGGTTCTGAATAGGGGGGTGATTCATTTCTCTCTCTCTGTGTGTGTTTAATTTTGCCTCAGCCTACCATTTTCTGCTTTAAACTAAAGGACAGCTCTTGGTTTGGTTGTGCCATAGGAGGAACGTATGAGCTTGGCACTGTGAAAACTGAGACAGAGCTGTTTGTATCTGCTTGAGCCTAAAGGGAGATTCTGTGCATGCCTGGCATATAAAACTTGAAACTAAAAAGAAACCCAAACCCCGCAATAAATTCACCGCAGGATGCCCAACCTTCAGATTACCTGTAACTCAATGCCTTCCCTATACATCACAGATGCAACAAATTAGCTGCAGGGGTAATGATAATCTTAAAGCAAACGCAGCTGGGTGTGGATGGTAGTAAGGAAAGTCACTCGGATACAGCAGCACTTACTGAACGTAGTTTGGGGCCACATGAATCTACTTTGCAGTGGATGTGCAGCTTTTGAGCTCAAGAAAAGGTTTCTTGACTGTTGGAATCAAGTACAAACCCTTCTTGCTCTCTGCGCAGAGTGAGTCCTCTTGCTATAGCGTGATTCCATTAGGGGCTTCTCAGCGGAAAGGGCAAAAAAGGGTTGAGAAGGCTGAAAGGCTGAAGAAGTTGCAAGCGCAGTGGAAAGGGTGAGGGCTCGTGTAGGTGGCGCCCAGGATCAGCTCGCGGAATAAAGGCAGCCTCTCTAAGCCAGGCCCAAGGAGTTTTCCCCAAAGCAGCATCTAGTTTAGGCTGTGTGGAGGTTCTGGGCAAGTTGCTTTAACAGCTGGTGCTGGGCCGGGCATTTGAAAGTAGTAATGAGCCGGTGCAAGCGCAGGCAGCCGAAGTGGGCAGAGCAGGGCCTGTTCCCTGGGGCCCCAGGCTGCGGGGCTGGGATCAGGCGCTGTGAGGAGCCCAGCGCTGAGGGGGCTGTTGTGGGGTGGGCTGAGGCCGGGGCACTTTGTGTGGGGTGCCGCTGCTGGCAGCGGGCCCTGCTGCGAGGTGAGACAAGCAGGGGAGACGGAGGCAGAGCGAGCCCATGAGGGTCTGCAGCCGGCAAGGAGCCGCTTGCACTGTGCGAGTCCTGCCCAGCAGTGCCCAGGCGCTGAGCAGAGCCACGGTCGTGCCCGAGCCACAAAACTCTTGGCTGCAGCGTGAGCGCTGCCCCGGCCACAGCCTCCACGCTCACCGCAGAGCCAGTTACTTCACCTGTCGTCAGCCCCAGAGCCCCTACCACTAACCTCGTGCAGCCCCTGGTGCCGTGAGCGCTTCTGGCAGCGCGGCCGTGCTGGGCACCGCGGAGGTCCGGGGCTGCTGAGCTCAGGGCCGGGACCTGGGGAAACGCAGGGGGCTGGGTGGGAGCTGCCTGTTGCTGTGAGAGCAGCCTGGACTAGATGCAGCTGCTGCTTGCAGCTGGTGGCTTCGGGAGGGGAGAGACTCTGCTGCACAGCTGTAAGGGAGGTGGTGCTGGCAGGGCTGAGCCTGCGGCAAGCTCCGGCCTTGGCCTCGGCAGCCCCAAACTGAGCCCGGCAGCCCTGAACGCATAGGAGCAGCAGGTGCCGCCAGAGGTGTCTGCGGGCAGGCCGGGCTGGCGCTCGGTGCAGCTGGCCCGAGGAGCTCCTGGGTGCCTGCGCTGCCTCCGTTGCCCCACTTGCCTCCCGGCAAGTTTTAGCTGTCTTCGGCTGAGCTCTGGCCAGTTTTGCCCCCCCCCCCTTCCCTTTTCTGCAGGGCAGCCTGGTTTTGTGTTTGTGGGCTTTAAGGGAGAGCACAAGAAAGAATTGCCCAAACCTCCGGGCTTGGGCCGAGGGGCAAACGCTTGGGAAGGAAGAGGCAGGGGCTGCAGCAGGCAGTGGTGGAGGAGTGAGGCTGTGCGGAGGGAAAGGGGCGCTGGGGTGGAAGAGGGGAGAAAGAAGGCAGCATTTCAACGCAGACATCTCAGCCCGTGGGCCAGCATGTTCCTGAAGCCGGATCTCCTGGCAACCTGAGCCCTGGCAAGCCTGGCCTGGGCTTCAAGCAGGCGTGGGGGCTGGCACAAGGTCTTCTGCGGGTCAGAGGCTTTGGCGCGATCCTGTTTCCCTTGTGGTGCTGCGGTTGTGGAGCAGTGGTGCAGAGGGAGAACCACGTACTTCCGCGAATGGGAGCAATGTGCCTTCCCTCGCCTGGAGGCAGCCCAGCTCTGTGCTCCCACTTACCTCCTCTTCTGCCGCGTGCGCAGGAACTGGCGGGGCTGTGAGGAGGAAGAGGTGAGCGTTGCTGCTTCTGCAGCCGTGGGCAGCGGTGGGGACATCCGCGGGGGCCGGTCGGGCTGTGCACGGCGCTGTGCGAGGAGCCCAAGGGAGCAGGCTGGCCGTGCAAGTGCCCCAAGCCGGGAGCCTGCAGGCCGCGTGCCGCAGCGAGCGGTGCTGGCTGGCGGCAGGACAGCAGCTCCCCGTAGCGGCTCTGAGCCGGGAGCCGCGAACATGCTGGGAAGCATGCGAATCCTGGGGCCTTTCGGCAGGGTGGGCTCCGGGGCGCGGGGAGGAAACGCTCTCCGTGCTGGTGAGCGAGCCCTTCTGGCCAGGGATGAAGGGGAAGGGAAAGCCCCCTGTGCGGGAAGGGCAGGCTGGTGCCTGGGGGAGGTGAGCTCTCCCTCAGCCCTCGACACGGTGTGTCCCTGTCCCGCAGCAGGTCAAGCAGGCTGTCCTCAGGGCGATGGGTGCCATGGTGGGTGTCCTCGTGCACGCGGAGGAGCACCGCAAGCACGCCTGGGAGCAGCTCCTCTGGCTCCTGCAACAGCATCGAGAAGTCCAGGAGCCCTTTGGGGTGACCGCGGCGAGGTGTCGTGCAGGGCACGGTGCAGCTGGGCGTTGTGCACGCGCTGCCAGGCGTCGGGGAGGGTGCTGGGAGGAGCCGTGGCCCCTTTGAGCAGGAGCAGGGGGAAGAGGGGCCTGTGGCTTCCTGGGCTCTTGCTGGAAGAAAGCAGCAAGGCAGGAGGGCCAGGAGGGAGCAGCGAGGGACCGGGGTGAGCGGCTTGGGAGGGGAGGCTACGCTGCCTCACGGGTCTTGGGAGCGTGCGAGGAGCCCTGCCCTCGCACCCAGGGGCCATGTCCGGCCCCTGTGAGGGGGGTGATGTGCCGGGAAAGGCTTTCCCGGCGGCGCTGGGCAGAGGAGAGAGACCTCGTGGCGCTGCTCTGCGGAAAGGACAAGCCAGAAGCCCCGTGCGGGGCTTCCCTGGAAGTGGGTTCAGGCCGTGGCGTCTCCCAGCGCTGCTGGTTTCTCGCTTTGCAGGCAGCTTATGGTGACAGCCCCCCCCCCCCCCCCCGCTCTCCCTTGCGGAGTCTCGGCTGCTTCCTAGGGGCTGTGGCAGGGTCGAGACCCTTGTGCTCTGGACCAGCCTTGTGCCTTTATCTATACCGCCGGCAGGTATTATGCCGCCTTCCGACATAATGCGCCCCCCCGCCACTTATTACGCTCCCTTCCGCCGTATAATGTCCCCCTGCCATTTATCACACCCCCACCCCTTCTGACATATTAGGCCCCCACCACCACTTATTTGGCCCCTTCAGACATATTGCACCCCTCCTCCATTTCTTACGCCCTCCCCCCCCCCCCACAACTTATCACCCCCTGCCCTGGGCACTTCTTACACCCCTCTGCAAGTTCTTATGTCCCCTTCCGACGTATTACACCATCCCGCCAACTGTTACGCCCCCTTAGGACATACTGCGCCCCCTCGACCATTTATTGACCTCCCCATCCAGTTCTTATGCCTCCCTGCTCATTATTACACCACCTCCTGATAAAACACACATCCCCTCCACTTATTATTAATATCTTATTCTTGATGTCAAAAACGGTCAACGTCAATAGTCATCGGTGGCTACCGAAAGCCCCGTGGGCTCTAGACCAAAAGGTGCGTGTGCGAGTAGGGAAAGAGAGGTATTGGTGCCTATCATCACTGGGGTTCCGTATTGGTTGATATTGCCCCCCTGTTGCTTATGAAGCCCCCTGTACATTATTTTGCTCCTCCGCCATGTGTTATGCCCCTTTCTGAGATATTATGCCCTCCCAGCCACTTATTACACCCCCCGCCGGTTATTATGCCCTCTGCTGACATATTACACTCCCCGCCATCTCTTTCGCTCCTTTATGACATATTACGCCCCCCACAGCCATTTATTAAGCCCCCCAGCCACTTCTTATGCCTCCCTGCTCATTATTACAGCCCCTCCTGACATATCACACACCCCCTCCGTGTCTTCTTGATATCTACATCGAACCCTTTCGAAAGCTGTGGAATTCGGCAGGCATCGATGCTGCTCGATCTTGTGAGGGATCGATACTGATACGTTCAATGCCTCCCAAGAGCAAAATGGGGGCGAGCGCAAAAGCGATAGCTGCCTGTTGAGACGAGAGGTATGGGTGGCTGTGGGCACGTGTCGATACCGATGGTCACCGATACATCTAGATGCACAGTGTTCTTGATGCCGCTAAATGCATATGGCAATCGAAAAGCCTCCATGCCTGTTGCCGTGGAGAGGTGTGGATGTGTAGTGAGAGGGATGGATATACCTGGAAGCTGTGCCCTAGTGATCGGTGTGGAAATCGATACTGGTGGAGGCCTGTCAATGTCAAAAACAATGTCGATAGTTGTCGATGCCTAGGGAGAGCAGCATGGGCCACAGAGCGAAAGGTAAGCATGCGTGGGGGGAAGCAGACGTATCAGTACCTATCGATAGGGTTTCATATCTGTATCGATCGATATCGCGCCCCCCCCTTTTATTATGCCCCTTGCAATTTATTAAACCCCCTGACATATCATACCCCTCTGACACTCGCTCTTGATACCGATGGCTTTCTATAGCTGTGGCTTTGGACAGGCATCGATGATGCTCAATATTGAGAGGGATCGATGTTGATACATTTGATGCCTGGCAAGAGGAAAGGGGGGGCGAGATCGAAAGCGATCGATGCCTGTCGAGATGGAGAGGTATCGATGGCTGTCAGCAGGGATGGATACGGACACTTATCGATAGCTGTCAATGCATAGTGCTATTGATGCCTCTACGTGGGTCTGGAAATGGGGAGTCCTTGAAGCCTGTTGGGATGGAGAGGTATCGATGTGTACCGAGAGGGAAGGATAAGGTAGGGTATCGTGCCCTAGAGGTGCACCTGGAAATGAATATTCGTCAAGGCCCATCGATGTCAAAAATGGTCCGTGTCGATAGTTGTCAGCACCTCGGAAGAGCAGCGTGGGCCTTGGAGAGCAAGGTATGCATGCGCGTGTGGAGCAAGGGGTATTGGTGCTTGTCAATAGGATTTGATATCAATATTGTTATCGAACCCTCTCGATAGGTGTGGAATTGGACAGGTATCGATGGTGCTCGATATTGAGGGGGGCCTGAGGTCAATAGGTTCGATGCCTGCCAAGAGGAAACTGGGAGTGAGGGTGAATGCAAGAGATGCCTGTTGAGATGGAGAGGTATCGATGGCTATCGGCAAGGATGGATAGCGACAGTTACCGAGAACTAAGGATCCGTCGTGCTCTCGATGCCTCGAAGCGGGTCTGGAAATCCACAGGCCTTGGTGCCTGTTGAGATGGAGCGGGAGCGATGCGTACCGAGAGTGACAGCTAGGGATGTCGTGCCCTGACAAAACATGAGGAAATCAGTACTTGCCAAGGCCCGTCGAGGTCAAAAACGGTCAACGTCAAGAGTCATCGGTGCCTACCAAGAGCACCATTGGCCCCGGAGCGAAAGGTGTGTGCGCGTGTCGAGAGCAGGAGCCATCGGCGCCTACGGAAAAGGTTCAACGTTAAGTCGCTGTCTTACCGCAATAAATGCAGTGCTGCTTCCCTCTTACGGGTGAGGCGCGTCGCTCCTTTCGTGCGTGCTCGCGTGAGCGCTCACCCAGCCACGCACAGAGGCGAACGAGCACTCACGTGAGAATGCACTCACGTGATCATGCACTCAGCTGAGCAAGCACTCACACGCGCGAGCGCTCGTGAACACTCACGTGAGCGAACATGCAGTCACGTGAGCACACATGAGCGAGCACTCATGCGAGCACACAAAGGCAAGTGAGCACTCCGGTGAGTGAGCAATCACAAGAGGGAGCACTCCGGTGAGGGGGCACTCCGATTATCGAGGACTCCGCTGAGCAAGCACTCCGGTGGGTGAAGACTCCCGCAGGCGAGCGAGCTCTCTGGCGGGCGGGCACTCCTGTGAGAGAGCACTCGGGCAGGTGATCAGCCCAGTGAGCGAGCACTCCAGTGAGTGAGCACTCCGGTGATCAAGCACTATGGGAAGTGGAAACTTCAGTGTGCGAACAATCTGAGTGAGCACTCACATGAATGAGCACTCTGGCGAGCGAGCACTCAAATGATTGAGCGCTCCGGTGAGCGAGGACTCATGTGAGTGAGTACTCCAGTGAGCAAGCACTCCAGTGAGTGAACACTCTGGTGAGCGAGCACTCACACAAGTGAGGACTCCAGGGAGCAAGGACTCTGGGGAGTGAGGACTCCGGTGACAGAACACTCTGGGGAGCGAGCAGCTCACACGCCTGAGCACTCCAGGGAGCGAGCGAGCACTCTGAGTGCAGCAATCACACGTTTGAGCACTCACCTTTGTGAGCACTCCGGTGAGCGAGTTTTTCCGGCGAGCGAGTACTCACATTTGTGAGCTCTCTGGTGAGCGGGCACTCACGTGAGCAGGCGCTCCAGTGAGTGAATACTTTTGCAAGTAGGCTCTCCGGCGAGAGAGCACTCACGTGAATGAGTGCTTTTGTGAGCGAGCACTCTGGTGAATGAGTAGCCCAGTTAGTGAGACCTCCGATGAGCGACCACTCACATTAGTGTGTGCTCCTCTGAGCGAGCACTCCTCTGAGTGAGTGCCCCGGTGAGTGAGCACTCCGGCAAGAGAACGCTGCAGTGAGTACTCTGCTGAGCGAGCACTCACATGAGGGACCACTACAGCAAGGGAGTGCTCCGGCGAGGGAGCAATCACACAAATGAGCACTCTGGTGAGCCAGAAAGCACTCATGTGAGCGAGCACTTACTTGAGTGAGCCCCCCGGTGAGTGAACATTCACAAATGTGAGCACTCCGGCAAGCGATCCCTCCGGTGAGCGAGCACTTGCATTAAAGAGCGCTCCAGTGAGCAAGCACTCTGGTGAGCAAGCACTCTCACGCATAAGCGCTCTGGCGAGCGAGCGCTCCAAACGTTCTGCTTAGTGAGAATTCCAGTGAGTGAGCACTCACAAGAGTGAGCACTCCGGTGAGTGAGCGCTCGGGTTAATGAGCACTACGGTGAATGAACACTCTAGTGAGCACCCTGTGAGTGAGCAGTCTGGTAAGCGAGCGAGTAGTCTGGCAAGCGAGCACTCTGGTGAGTGATCACTCCTGTGAGTGAGCCATCACATGAGCTATCACTGCAGTGAGCGAGCATTCCACCAAGAGAGCACTCCAGTGAGCGAGCGCTCAGGTGAGTGAGCTTTCCACCGAGAGAGCCCTCCGGTTAGCGAGCCCTCTGGTGAGTGAGCACTCACCCCTGTGAGCGAGCACCCCGGTAAGCGCTCACATGAGTTAGCACTCTGGTTAGTGTGCACACCGGTGAGTGAGAAATCCAGTGAGCGAGCGCTCTGCTAAGTGAACACTCATGTGAGTGAGCACTCCAGTGATCGAGCACTCCGGCACGCGAGCAGTCCAGTGATTGAGCACACACATGAGTGAGCACTCGGGTGATCAAGCACTCCAGTGAGTGGAAACTCCAGTGAGCGAACACTGTGGTGAGCGAGCACTCACATGAATGAGCACTGCAGTGAGCAAGGACTCTGGTGAGTGAGCACTCCGGTGAATGAATATTCTGGTGAGCGAGCACTGACACAAGTGAGCACTCTGTGGAGCCAGAGAGCACTGCAGTGAGGGAAGACTCTGGTGAGCGAGCATTCTGGTGAGTGAACACCCTGGTGAGCGAGAATTCACGTGACTGAGCACTCGGGAGAGGGATCACTCACATGAGCGAGCGCTCTGGTGAGTGAGCGATCACATGAGCGAGCGCTTTGGTGTGCGAGCACTGTGGTGAGAGAGCACTCTGTTGAGCGAGCACTCTGGTGAGTGAACACTGAGGTGACAGAGCACTCTGGTGAGTGAGCACCCTGTGGAGCGAGGACTCTGTTCAGCGAGCACTCATGTGAGCGAGCCCTCCTGTAAGTGAGCACACCTTTGAGTGAACACTCCGGTAAGTAGGCACTCTGGTGAGCAAGCACTCCAGTGAGGAAGGACTCACATGAATGTGCACTCCAGTGAGCCAACACTCCTGTGAACGAGCACTCTGGTACGTGAGCACTCCAGTGAGCAAGCAGTGCAGTGAGTAAGCACTCCGGTGATCGAGTATTCGCATGAGTGACCTCTCAGGCAAATGAGCACTACATAGAGTGAGCACTCTGGTGAGCGAGTGCTCCGGTGAGCGAGCGCTCGCACAGTTGAGCGCTCCAGTGAGCGAGCACTCTGGTGAGATGAACTCCAGGGACTGAGCACTACAGAGAGCGTGCACTCCTGTAAGCGAGCGCCCTGGTGAGTGAGTGCTCACATGAGCAAGCACTCTGTTGAGCGAGCACTCTGAGTGAACAGTGAGGTGACAGAGCACTCCGGTGAGTGAGCACCCTGTGGAGCGAGCACTCCGGTGAGTGAGCACTCACATGAGTTAGCACTGCGGTGAGCAAGCACCCTGTGGAGCGAGTGCTCCGGTGAGCGAGCGCTCACAGAAGCAAACACCCTGGTTAGGGAGCACTCACGTGTTTGAGCACTCTGGTGACAGCTCAAACTCGAGTGAGCCCTCTGGTGATCAAGCACTCCAGTGAGTGGAAACTCCAGTGAGGGAACACTCTGAGCGAGCACTCACATGAGTGAACACCCAGGTGAGTGAGCACTCACATGTCTGAGCACTCCAGTGATCGATCACTCTGGTGAGCGAGAATTCCGGCGAGTGAGCACTCTGCTGATTGAGCACTCTGGTGCATGAGTACTCCAGTGAGCAAGCAGTGCGGTGAGTAAGCACTCACATGAGAGAGCTCTCAGGCAAGTGAGCACGACATAGAGCGAGCACTCCAGTGAGCTTGAACTCTGGCGAGCGCGCAAACTCTGGTGAGCAAGAACTCGAGCGAGAGGATGAAATCTGGTGAGCGAGAACTCTGGTGAGTGAGAACACTGGGGAGCGAGTGCGGGGACTCTGGGGAGCGCGGGGACTCTGGGGAGTGCGAACTCTGGGGAGTGCAAGAACTGTGGTGCGCACGGGAACTCTAGGGAGCGCGAGAACTCTGGCAAGTGCAAATCTGGGGAGTACGATCTCTGGCGAGCGCGGGAACTGTGGCGAGCGCGAACTCTGGCAAGCGCGAGAACTCTGGGTATAGCGAACTCTGGCGTGCGTGGGAACTCTGGGGAGCACGAGAACTGTTGCGAGCGCGGGAACTCTGGGCAGCACGGGAACTCTGGTTAGCGCGAACTCTGGGGAGGGCGGGAACTGTGTCGAGCGCGGGAACTGTGGCGAGAACGGGAACTGTGGGGAGTGCGGGAATTCTGGGGAGCGTGAACTCTAGCAAGCGCGAGAACCCTGGTGAGTGCGAACTCGGGTGAGCGCGAGATCTCTCGGGAGGGCGGGAACTCTGGCGAGTGTGAGAACTCTGGTGAGCATGGGAACTCTGGGGAGCGCGAGAACTCTTGTGAATGCGTACTCTGGGGAGTGCGAGAACTCTCCCGAGCGCGAGATCTCTGGTGAGTGCGAACTCTGGGGAGCACGGGAAATCTGGTGAGCACAAGAATTCTGGGGAGCTCAAACTCTGGCAAGTGCGAACTCTGACAAGCGCGAGAACCCTGGTGAGTGCGAACTCTGGTGAGTGCGAGAACCCTGGTGAGTGCGAACTCTGGGGAGCGTGAGAACTCTGGTTAGCACGAACTCTGGTGAGCGCAGGAACTGTCGAGCATGGGAAATCTGGGGAGCGCACGAAATCTGGGTAGCGCGGGAACTCTGGGGAGCGCGAACTCTGGTGAGCGAGGGAAATCTGGCGAGCGCGAGAACTCTGGTGAGCGCAAGAACTCTGGCGAGTGCGGGAACGCTGGGAAGCGCGGGAACTCTGGGAAGCACGGGAACTCTGGGGAGCGCGGGAACTGTGGCGAGAATGGGAACTCTGGGAGCGCGGGAACTCTGGGGAGCACGGGAAATCTGGTGAGCACAAGAATTCTGGGGAGCTCGAACTCTGACAAGTGCGAACTCTGGCGAGCGCGAGAACCCTGGTGAGTGCGAACTCTGGGGAGCGCAAGAACTCTGGTGAGTGCAAACTCTGACGAGTGCAAGAACTCTGGTTAGCGCAAACTCTGACGAGCACGAGAACTCTGGTTAGCGCAAACTCTGGTTAGCGCGAACTCTGGGGAGCGCAGGAACTGTGTCGAGAGTGGGAAATCAGGGGAGCGCGGGAACTCTGGGGAGGGCGGGAACTGTGGGGAGCGCGGGAACTCTGGGGTGTGCGGGAATTCTGGGGAGTGTGAACTCTGGCAAGCGCGAGAACCCTGGTGAGTGCGAACTCGGGTGAGCGCGAGATCTCTCGGGAGGGCGGGAACTCTGGCGAGTGTGAGAACTCTGGTGAGCATGGGAACTCTGGGGAGCGCGAGAACTCTTGTGAATGCGTACTCTGGGGAGTGCGAGAACTCTCCCGAGCGCGAGATCTCTGGTGAGTGCAAACTCTGGGGAGCGCGGGAACTCTGGGGAGCGTGAGATCTCTGGTGAGTGCGAACTCTGGGAAGTGCGAGAACTCTGGGGAGCGCGGGAACTGTGGCGAGCGCGGGAACTGTGGCGAGCGCGGGAACTGTGGAGAGCGCGGGAACTCTGGGGAGCGCGGGAACTGTGGCGAGAATGGGAACTCTGGGAGCGCGGGAACTCTGGGGAGCGTGAGAAATCTGATGAGCGCAAACTCTGGGGAGCGCCATAACTCTGGGGACTCCAAGAACTTTGGGGAGTGCGGGAACTCTGGGGAGTGGGGGAACTCTGGCGAGCACAAACTCTGGCGAGCGTGAGAACTCTTGCGAGGGCGGGAAGTCTGGTGAGCGTGGGAACTCTGGTGAGCGCAAACTGGTGAGTGCGAAGTCTGGGGAGCGTGAGAACCCTGGTGAGTGCATACTTGGGGGAGTGCAAGAACTCTGGTGAGCGCGGGAACTCCGGTGAGCGCGAACTCTGGGGAGGGTGGGAACCCTGGTGAGCGCCAACCCTGGTGAGCGCGGGAACTCTGGCGAGCGCGAGAACTCTGGTGAGCGCAAGAACTCTGACAAGCGCGCGAACTCTGGGGATAGCGAACTCTGGCGAGCGTGAGAACTCTGGGCAGTGCGTACTCTGGGGAGCGCGAGAACTCTGGCAAGCGCGGGAACTGCGGTGAGCGCAAGAATTCTGGCGAGCGCGAACTCTGGGGAGCGCGGGAACTCTGGGGAGTACAGGAACTCTGGGGAGTGTGAACTCTGGGGAGTACGGGAACACTGGCAAGCGCGAACTTTGGGGAGCGCGGGACCTTTAGGGAGTGCAGGAACTCTGGGGAGCACGAGAAATCTGGTGAGTGCGAACTCTGGGGAGTACGGGATCTCTGGGGAGGGCAGGAAATCTGGCGAGCGCGATCTCTGGTGAGCACGAGAACTCTGGGGAGCGCGAGAATTCTGGGGAGCACGGGAACTGTGGCGAGCGCGGGAACTCTGGGGAGCGCGGGAACTGTGGCGAGAATGGGAACTGTGGCGAGCGCGGGAACTCTGGGGAGCGTGGGAACTGTGGCGAGAATGGGAACTGTGGCGGGCACGGGAACTCTGGGGATAGCAAACTCCGGCGAGCGCGAGAACCCTGGTGAGTGCATACTCTGGAAAGTGTGAGAACTCAGGTGAGCAGAAACTCTGGCGAGTGCGAGAACTGTGGCGAGTGCGAGAACTGTGGCGAGTGTGAGAACTCTGGCGAATGCATACTCGGGGCAGTGCGAGAACTCTGGGGAGCGCGAGAAATCTGATGAGTGCAAACTCTGGGAAGTGCGAGAACTCTGGGGAGTGCGGGAACTGTGGCGAGCGCGGGAACTGTGGCGAGCGTGGGAACTATGGGAAGCGCGGGAACTCTGGGGAGAGTGGGAACTGTGGCAAGAATGGGAACTCTGGGAGCGCGGGAACTCTGGGGAGCGTGAGAAATCTGATGAGCGCAAACTCTGGGGAGCGCCATAACTCTGGGGACTCCAAGAACTTTGGGAAGTGCGGGAACTCTGGGGAGTGGGGGAAGTCTGGTGAGTGCGAACTCGGGTGAGCGCAAGAACTCTGGGGAGCGCGGGAGCTCTGGGGAGTGCGAACTCTGGCGAGCGTGAGAAGTTTGGGGAGCGCGGGAACTCTGGCGAGCGCAAACTCTGGTGAGTGCGAAGTCTGGGGAGCGTGAGAACTCTGGTGAGTGCATACTCGGGGGAGTGCGAGAACTCTGGGGAGCGTGGGAACTCCAGCAAGCGCGAACCCTGGGGAGCGCGGGAACTCTGGCCAGCGTGAGAACTCAGGTGAGCATGAGAACTCTGGTTAGCGCAAATTCTGGTGAGCGCAGGAACTGTGTCGAGCGTGGGAAATCAGGGGAGCGCGGGAACTGTGGTGAGCATGGGAACTCTGGGGAGCGCGGGAACTGTGGCGAGTGCGGGAACTGTGGAGAGCACAGGAACTCTGGGGAGCGTGAGAACTCTTGTGAGCGCAAATTCTGGCGAGCGCCAGAACTCAGGTGAGCGCGAACTCTGGCGAGCGCGGGAATTCTGGTGAGCGCGAACTCTGGTGAGTGCGAACTCTGGCGAGCACGAGATCTCTCGGGAGGGTGGGAAATCTGGGGAGCACGAGAACTCTGGGGAGTGCGAACTCTGGCGAGCACGAGACCTCTCGGGAGGGTGGGAACTCTGGGAGCGCGAGAACACTGGTGAGCGCGAGAACACTGGGGAGCACGAGAACTGTGGCGAGCGCGGGAACTCTGGGAAGCGCGGGAACTCTGGGGAGCACGGGAACTCTGGGAGCGCGGGAACTCTGGGAGCGCGGGAACTCTGGGGAGCGTGAGAAATCTGATGAGCGCCATAACTCTGGGGACTCCAAGAACTTTGGGGAGTGCAGGAACTCTGGGGAGTGGGGGAAGTCTGGGGAGGGCGGGAACTGTGGTGAGTGCAGGAACTCTGGGGAGCGCGGGAGCTCTGGGGAGTGCAAACTCTGGCGAGCGTGAGAACTCAGGTGAGCGCAAACTCTGACAAGCGCGAGAACTCTGGGGAGCGCGAGAACTCTGGTTAGCGCGAACTCTGGGGAGCGCAGGAACTGTGTCGAGCGCGGGAAATCTGGGGAGCGCGGGAACTGTGGCGAGAACCAGATCTGTGGGGAGCGCAGGAACTCTGGGGAGTGTGAACTCTGGCAAGCGTGAGAACCCTGGTGAGTGCAAACTCGGGTGAGCGCGAGATCTCTCGGGAGGGCGGGAACTCTGGCGAGTGTGAGAACTCTGGTGAGCATGGGAACTCTGGGGAGCGCGAGAACTCTTGTGAATGCGTACTCTGGGGAGTGCGAGAACTCTCCCGAGCGCGAGATCTCTGGTGAGTGCAAACTCTGGCGAGCGCGAGAACCCTGGTGAGTGCGAACTCTGGCAAGCGCAGGAACTGTGTCGAGCGCGGGAAATCTGGGGAGCGCCCAAAATCTGGGAAGTGCGAGAACTCTGGCGAGCGCAAGAACTCTGGTGAGTGCGAACTCTGGGGAGCGCGGGAACAGGCCTGCCCTTAGGGGCCCAAACCAGGGGCTTTTAGTTGGCTGCTCTGTGGTTGCAAACAGCAACTAAGGCCTGTGTTTGGGGGGCCTGAAAGGGAGGCTGAGGTGGCTGTTTCTAATCCTCAAAGCGGAGACCAAGTCGTATGTTGTCAGGTCCAGAAACAGAGACTAAGGAGTCGCATGTTTCTGGGACTTGGCGACGGAGGCGAGGTCAGCTGTTTTGGGCACTAAAAACAGAGGCCAGTGCTGTGTTTTGGGGCCACCGAGGGCAGCTTAGTCCCTGTTTTCAAGCACAAGAACAGGTGAATGAGTCCTGCATTCTGGGGACCCAAAAGAGAGGCTAAGCCCTGTGTTTTGGGGGCCACAAATGGAGGCTCACTTGGCTGTTTCTGTGGCTGAAGACACAGACTAAGTCTTGCGTTTTGGGGACTTGGAAACAGAGGCAAGTTTGGCTGTTTCCAGCCCCAAAGGGGAGGCTGAGGGGGCCCTTTTTGGGGTGGGGGGAGGCGGTGGGATGGGGGGGGAGGGAGGGAGGGTGCGTGGACCCTCCCCGAAGGGAGGGATGGGTCCATCCGCGAGTGCCCCGAGGGCAGGGAGGCTGGCATGCACCAGGCCCAACCTCGCGTCTGAGATAGTTTCTGGCGCAAAAGTGGTTTTGGGGAGGAGGAAACACCAGGAGACACCATCTTCCAGGGCCAATATTTATTCAACATTCATCCAAGACTTTCACCACTAATTAACCAATGAGCTTGGAAGTATTGAATCAGTCCTGACCAGGGAGTCAATATCGATTCAATATTCACAAGCCAAATGCTCCATTAGTTCAAGGAGTCAACAGGGAGTGGACATATAGAAACCAATTAGTCAACATTCACACAAGACTTTCAGTACTAAATAAACAATTAGCTTAGAGGTTTTGAAGCACCAGGAACTAACTAGTCACTAGGGATTCCAGATGTGTAAGGTCATTAGTCATCCCTGAGCCAATGCCCCTGAGCTCATTACTCAGCCTTCACTGAATATTCATAAGGGAATTAGCCAACACTGATCCCATATCCATCAGCTAAGGCTTCAACACTGATGCAACCTTCAGTGATGCCACCAAGCTCTGAACTGTGATAGCAACTGATTTATGGCCCTGTCAGTAATTAAAGAGTAATTAACCAGTTGGCTATTGGATCAGTGTAAGCTCATCAGTGCAGGCTGATGCCATGTGCACAAGCTCATCACTCCGCACCAGCTGTTGTGCCCGAGCAGCGGCTCTGTTGTGCCTGCGGCTCCGTCCGGCGCTCGCTCCTGGCAGTGGCTCCGTCCCTCCGTCCAGTTCCTGCTCCCGGCGGCGGCTCCGTCCAGCTCCCGCTTGGCGCTGTCCATCCATCCATCCGTCCGTGCGTGCGTGGCAGCCCCGCGGCTCGCGGCCCCCGCGGGAGGGCAGAGGCGTCCCGGGAGCGCTCGCGGCCCCACGGGGCTCCGCACCGGGCCCGGCCCGGGGCTCCCCCGAGGGTGCCCGCTGCTGCCCTCCCCTGCCCTCCCCGGCCGGGCCCCGCCGCCGCCCGCCTGCGGCTGTCACGGGGGCCGGGGCCGCCCCCCCCGCGACTCCCCCCGCCCCGGCCCGGCCCGGCCCGGCGCTCCCGGCGGCCGCGGCTCCCGCCAGCCCCGGCGGCTGCGGGGCCGGGCCGGGCCTCCGCCCCCCGCTGCCCCGCGGACAAGCCCGGGCCGCCCGCTGCGACCCCCCCGGGGGGGCCCCAGGTGCCTCCCGGCAGAGCCGGAGCCCGTCCCGCCTCCCCGCTCCCTGCTGCTGCTCCTTTTTCTGCCCGCTCCTCCCGCTGCTCCTGCCGCCGCCGCCGGTTCCGGTAGCGCCCCGCCCCGCCGGTTCCGGTTCCGGTAGCGCCCCGCCCCGCCGGTTCCGGTTCCGGTAGCGCCCGCCCGGCCCGGCGCGGGGCCGCCGCGCACCTGCCGCCCCTCAGCGCCGCTCGCCCGCGCACGGCGGCGCCGCCTGGCGGCCGCGGGGGCGCTGCAGGGCCCGGGCAGCCCCCGCGCGGCGGCGCCCCGGGGCCCCGCGACCGGCGACCGGCGACAGCGGCAGCGGCGGGGCCCGGAGCCGCGGGGAGAAGAGCGAGAGGGAAAAAGGAAGGAAGGAGACAGAAAGAGAGAGGGAGAGAGAGGGGGCAGAAAGGGAGAGGGAGGAGAGAAGGCAAGAAAGAGGGAAACGAGGGGAAAAAAGGAAAGAGAGAGAGAAAGGGAAAGCAGAATAAGGAGGGAGAGAAAGAAAAAGAAAGAGGAAGGGAGAAAAGAGAAAGAACAAGAAAGAGAGAGAAGCAGAGGGAGAAAGAAAGATGGAGAGAGAGTGAGAAAAGACAGGAGAGAAGGAAACGGGGAAGAAAGAGGGAGAAAGGGGGAGAGAAGGAGGAAGAGAGGCAGCAAAAAAGACCAAGACAGAGAGATGCAAAGCATGATAAAAAGGAGCGGGAGGGGGGAAGAGAGGGGGGAAGGGAGAGGGAGGGAGAACAAGAGAGAGAGAGGGAAAGAGAGAAAGACAAAAGGTGGGAGGAGGACGGGCAGATGGGAGAGAAAGAAGAGAAAAAAGCAAAAGAGAGCAAGCGAGGCAGAGAAAGACAGCGGGAGAGAGAGAGAGAAAGCAAGAGAAAAAGAGAGAAAGAGTAAGAGTGAAGGAGAGAGAAAGAGGAGAAACAAGGCTAGTGAGAGAAGAGAGGGAAGGAGAGAGCGAGGCAAAAAGAGAAATGCAGAGGGACCAAGGAAGAGAGAGCAAGAGAAAGAGAAGACAGAGCGAGAGACAGAAGGAGAAGGAGACGAGATAAAGGGAGGGAGCGAGGGAGCGAGGGAGAGAATAACAGAAAAGGAGAGAGAAGAGAGAGGGGGAGGTAGAGGGAGAAATATAGGCTGGGGGAGAGAAAGGAACAGAGAAAGAGGAAGGTGAGAGAAGGCGAGAGAGAGAGAGAAAAGAAAAGTATGAGAGAGAAAGAGAAGAGAGCAAAGGAGGGAGAGAGAGAGGGAGAAGGAGCGAGAGAAAAAAGGGAGAGGAAGAAGAGAGGGGGCAGAGAGAGAAAGAGAGGAGGAAAGAAAGCAAGAGAGAATGAGGGATGGGGAGGGAAAGAGAAAGAGGGAAAGAGAGAAGAGCAGGAAGGAGAAAAAGGGAGGGAAGGAAGAAAGAAGGAAAGAGCAAGAGCAAGAAAGGGAGAGAAGGAAAAGGGGAAAAAGAGAAAGGTGCAGAGAGAAAGAAAGCACGAGGGAGGGAAAGTGAGGGAGGGAAAGTGAGGGAGAGGAGAGAAAGAAAGGTCATGTGAGAGAAGGGCAGAAAGAGGGAGAGGCACTGAGGAAAAGAGAGGGGGAAAAGAGAGGGACAGAGGGAGAGAGAGAAAAAGAGGGAAAGAGGGAGGAAGAGAAGAGCAAGAAAGGAAAGAAAGAGCAAGAAAGAAAAGAAAGAAAAAGAGGAAGAAGGAAAGAGAGAGAAAGAAAGAGAAAGAAAGAAAGGAGGGAAGGAAGCCTGAGAGAGAGAAGGAGCGAGAAGGAGCTAGATGGTGAGAGAGAGCAAGAAAGCAAGCGAGAGGGAGAGAAAGGGAAAAGAGGAAGAGCAAGGGAAAAAAGAGAGAGCAAAGGCAAAAAGGGAAAGAGTGAAAGAGTGAAAGAAAATTGGGAGGGAGGGAGGGAGAAAGGGAAAAAGAGAGCAAGAGAAAAGAAAGAGTTGAGAGAAAAAGAGCAAGAGAGAAAGGAATGGCGAAAGAAACAACAGAGAGGGAGTAGGAGGGAGATCAATACAGATAGAGGGAGAAGAGAGAGGGGGAGAGAGAGAGACAGCAGGAGGGAGGGAGAGAATGAGAGTGAAAAAGAAAGAATGAAGGAGAAAGAAGGAGGAGGGGGAAGAGGAAGGGAGAGAGAGAAAGGGAGAGAGTGAGAAAGAAAGACGACAGGGAAAGAGAAGCAGAGAAAGAGAGGGAGAAAGAGAAAGGGGAAGTGGGATAAAGAGGGAGGGAGGGGAGAGAGAAAAGGAAAGAGGGAAGGAAGAGGGAGGAAGGGAGGGAGAAACAGAGACAGAAAGAGAAAGAAAGAAAACCCAAGCAAGGAAGGGAGAGAGAGGGAGGGAAAGAGGGAAAGAAAGAACAAGGCAGGGCAAGAGAGGAGGAAGGGCGAGGGAGAGAGAACAAGAGAGAAAGAGGCAAAGAGAGAAAGCAGGAAAGAGAAAGAGGGAAGGAAAGGAAAAGAGAGAGGGAAAGAGGGGGGAAGGGAGGAAAAAGGGGGGGAAAGAATAGTAAAGAGAAAGAGGGAGAGAAAGAGGAGGGTGAGAGGAAGAGAGAAGCAGAGAGGGAAAGAGACCAAGCGGGAGAAGGAGAGAAGGAAAGAAGGGCAGAGGAAGAGTCGAGGAGAATGAAAGTGAGAAGGAGAGAAGGAGAGAGAGGCAAACTGAGGGAAAGACAGGAGGAGGGAGGAGGATGGGCAGATAGGAGAGAAAGAAGAGGAAAAAAGCAAAAGAGAGCAAGTGAGGGAGAGAAAGACAGCGGGAGAGAGAGAAAGCAAGAGAAAAATAGAGAAAGTAAGAGTGAAGGAGAGAGAAAGAGGAGAAACAAGGCTAGTGAGAGAAGAGAGGGAAGGAGAGAGCGAGGCAAGAAGAGAAATGCAGAGGGACCGAGGAAGAGAGAGCAAGATCTGTGCCTGACTTCATCAAAATATGCCCAATCCATTGCACGCGATGCTGCACTGATCACACCAGTGCCAAGGGGTAAATGATGACCCACAGCACAAGGGACAGAGAACTGCTGTCGTTACTGAATATGTCAGACCTGATCCCAGGCTTCCTTAAGCCACGTGTGCACCCCGACTGCAGCACTGAACCTCACACGTCGAAAAAAACCCTAAAAGCAGTTCAAAAATGGGAATGCTGCATATGCTTAGCCCACAGAACAGATGTCTTGAGTCTGAATATTAAATCCCGTTCAGTACACAAACTCATCTTCAAGTGCCCCCGTCCCGTCAAGGAATGGGTGGCAGGAACGTAAGCCACAGTAGTGGGCAGTAATGTGTCTCCTAACTAGGCTGACAACACTGGCACACGTTTAAGGCAACGTGCAGTGCATCATCCTGCACTTCTCCACAGCAACAACTATTATCAATTGGCTGTGATGTACGGAGGGAGAGTTAGGACTTATTTTCCTTTGGGAAGGATTTATAGACCCGTTAGCCCCTAGGCAGACTTAATGCTATACTTTGGAAAAGGAAATGAAAGAGGAAGGAAAAGGAGTAATAAAGCAGATTGGAGCAATTCTGGTTTAGGACAAGTTCCCTCAGCCAGCCTTGTTTTTTATAAGTCAGGATATTCTGTTTCTTTATCTGCTCCAGGGCCAGCAACGATTTTGGCCAGTTTCAAACAGTATCATACAAACAGTGCTATTAAAAGGCACGTAAAATTAGTACAGACACATATAAAGTCTCCTGGATATGAGAAAACCTGAAAGTCCTGCGAATTGTGCTGTTGTCAGAGTTCAGCTGCCTCTAGGCAGCTTTCTTCCACAGCCACTTCTGTGCCATCTGCAGCACATTTCTGTCTCCCTTCATGAGAATGAGAAGCTTGTTGTGAACATTCATTGCTGTAAGCAGACAGTGTTCTCAACACATGCTAGTAGAAGACTGAAAATTAATATTTCCCCTGTGGACTTCCTTATCCCTCCTCCTCCTGTCCTTTAGAAGAGAGAGAAACTTTTCTTAAAAATTAAAACAAGCTTTGCGGCCCTTAAACCCCATCCTCCTGGCTTTGAGGCTTCTCATGAGCCCCCCTAGCTAGCTTCACATCCTAAGAACAGAATCTGGATTTACCTCTATTTTCAGGCAGAAAGGTTGTTTCGCTTCCCAAAGCTCTGCGGAGGTTTACAGCCCCCATTCTACTTTGGGTCCTGTAAGCATACAAAGTCATGCTCTTGGACCTGAGAGTCACTTTCCAAATCTGGTAGTCAGCTTTCTCCTTTGTACAAGCAAGTCTGCATTTATCTTACCAAAGTGCAGGCTCCTGGGGGCAGTGTAAAAGTGGACATACAGGTAAGCAGGTTCCTCCTTTCACTGCTGAAGAGAGAGGCATCAAAGAGAGAGATTAAGCTAGGAAATGCCTAATTCTCTCTGCTGATTTTGCAGGAGACACTGTGCTCCTGACTTGTACCTAAAATTAGGTAGGATGAATCCGGGTCACAGTGCCAGAGCTGGTGCCACTGGGCTGATGTCACATAGCAGCACTGGGAAGAGACTGTAAGGGTGTTTGGGAACTTTGGGATAGGCCCTCCTTTCCCAAAGTAAATGGTTATTCTAAGAAACCCCATTTTGGTGTACACAGTTTGAGACACCTTATGGAAATCTGACCCTACTTAAAAATACTTAAAGGTATGCCAAGTTAAGCCTGTTTGCCTTAAAACTATGGCAAACAAGACCACTAGCTAATGTTTCAAAACATTACAGATTTTTAAGATGCTTAATCTGGATTAAAGAGGGAAATCTAGGATAATTTTGCATCACCATCCTCCTCTGCATGGTGCACCTGTCATCTGAGAGGGGCATGAACTACACAGGAAGAAAGATGGAAGATCTGCTTCTGAGTGCGTTTCAGACCAAGTTAGACCTCAGGTTAGGCCGCTCTGCAAATGCAGTACAGCTTCTGCCTTCTTTGGAGGAAGCTTATTCCAGCTACCGGAGGAGACAGAAGACCGGACCAGTCTGAACATGGGTCTGTTCTTCTTCGGCAAGTCCTGTGAGCCTAAAGATACTTCGGTCCTATTGACTCCATGACAAGTTTCTGACGCAGTAAAGCAAAACTAGAGGAAAAGACATTTTTCCAAAGTGCTGCTATCTGCAAACAAGATGCCTCAAGAGACTAGAAAAGTGGGCTTTTCAGACCCACTGTCCCAGGAGCTGCTTGCCAGCGGGGAGTATGGCAATGTTCATCCTTCCACCAAAACGTGACCTGCTTTTCTCTCCACTGAGTCCCTTTTCCACCACTGCCAGACCAAGGCTGATCGATTATAACCATATGCTGAGCAGGAACTTGAGGAAGGGAGGAGAATTCCCTGTTCCCTTTCTCCTCTTCTCTAACACCACACAGTGCATTTGTTTTCAGCCGCTCAACATGGGCGTCCCACGTGTCCCCGTGTCTAGGACAGATCTTCTCATCTATTATCCAGGAACCAAGCTGTGGACATGGAAACAAATCAAACACTCATAAAGTCATGGCTCCACAGAGCAGTGCTGAAATCTGCATTGATCTTAAACATCTTGAGCCATTTTGAGTAAATGGTACTGCACACGGTCAATATGAGAGAAAGAACTGACTTTGTCCTTCATCCTACGCTGTCAGACTTCCCTATTGCCCCTGCCTAGCCCATCTGCCCAAGCTACAGCACGGTTTGCAGACTGGTTCCTCCGAGTCAAACGCATACTGTGTCTAAATTATGCAGCTGCAGAAAGCACACTGACTTTAGGAGGCAGAACACACATCATATTCCCTGCATATTTTGTCGCAAAGATAACAGAGAGAAGTGCAATCAGTAAATGTGCAGATCCATCTTCTGCTGTAAGTAAATCCACAAAATACCTAATGGCAATAAGCAACTCTTTAGTGAGCAGAAAGCACAGGAAACCTGCCTCAAGCCCATAATGCCACTTAACAAAGCAACAGGTGAATGGAAATTTAGTATCTCCCTCTCGTTGGCTGCAAAATGTTAGGGATACTCAGGCCATTCTCGCACAGTGCCGGAGGCAAACGCCGCACTGTGCACTGTTCCCAGACAGAACAGAGACCTCTGTGCAGAACAGGATTCTCCTTGGTGGAGAAAACTCATCAGGAGCCTTTGGTTACTTGAGCCAGTAGAAAACACTGGTTTTTCTATTCGTACAGATGATAAGGACAGTCATGAATGAAAACCGCTGCAGTGCAAAACACACTGCGTAACTCAAATTACATTCAGTTGACCTGCAAGCGTCCTTCAAAGGAAGCTTGCCACTTACTGCCCGACTAGCACTCTCCCCATCCCACGCAGGAATAGCCGAGAAGCGAAAGACACACAGCACATCGCTGCCCCAAGGACAGCAGCAGTCGCCTCCAGAGCAGGCTTCAGAGAAAACACAACTTTCCTGCCCACTAGGCACCGCACCGCACACTTACCAGCGGCAGTTCTAGCTCAGCAAAGGCAAAAGACCTTGTTCTTCAGGAAGCTTTGATCCCAGAGGCAAGGGGTTTACTAGGGAAGTGCATTCTTCCTGCTGGGTAACTGCCGTGCCGCTTCAAGCACTATTTGATTCTCAAACCGGTTTTCTTATTTCCTCAGCCCTCAATTTCCCCGTTAGCTCCGAAGAAACACAGGCTGTATTTGTCAGCTTGTTTCCAGCAGGCAGGCGAAAGGGAAAACGGAAAGCAATAAACTGCAGTATGTTGCTCTGCTGGATAAATCAGGCACCAAACAAATCAGCAACAATTTTTTTTAGGAAACTCTCCTGTCAATTTTAATATACAACTTAAAAATGCTGCTGTTATTCAGCATAATTCCTGTGCTCAGAGGCCTCAGTAAAGACTTGTACTTCTCCACATTTCTGCCTAAATCCACATATCTCCATGGCATATTAAATGCACAGTCTTTCTGCACGGTCCAAGCTACTGCTGGCTACACACCTTCAGAAGCAGCCGTTTTCAGCAGGCCCTTCATAAACCTCTTTTGCTGGCTAATAAACCTGTAAGAGGAAAAGGCTCGGGGCTCTAGTGTCTCCGAATCTTATAGGACATACATATAAAAATCAACACAACTTAAAATTTGGCAAATTCAGTGGACTCTAGTAGAAAATTTTGAGTACAAGTTAACTCAGGACATTTGGAAATTACTCTGGGGAAAAAAAACCGTCCTTCCCTCTAAACGGGAAACTCCTTTTGTATCCCAGGTTTTTCTTGAATTTTGTGTCTTAGTAACGGCAAGCAAATAAGTTCTTGCCATATGGGCAAGCCCAGACAAACCAAGGTGGAAACTTCATACTTAGGATACCTTGAGACAAAGAATCTGGTCAGAACATCAGCTGTTATTAATTGATGTCACTACATTAATGAACTATTACTATTAAACTGAGGATAAGATTACTTAAAAGAACTGGGTTGGTGGATGCTGCTGATTTTCTTTCAGCAAATATCTGATGACATGATTAGGTAATATGGGCTTGTTCAATGAGTTTAATTGCATTCTGGTTGAAGAAGTCTCCTCTATTCTTCTACATGCCATGGAAAGGAGGAGACAAAACAATATTAGATTGTGAATGGCACAGATTTCACAAAGTGAGTGAAATACTGTTTAACCAAACAGTTACCATCTTCTAATTAGATTTATAACTAGAATCAGGCCATGCAGACGGAAAATCAAGAGCATAAATCTCAGCAAAGGGATTTCTGAAAGATTTGGAAATATAGGCTGAAATAAAAGGCGATAATGTAATAGAAGAGAAGAAAGCAAGACGGAAATGGAAAGTGTCGCAAGTGCTTCAAAATAAATTAGCGTGTGCCCAAGGGTCATGTCTGCCATTTCACACTTAGACATACCAGGACTGGAAAAGGCTAGCAAGGATGCAAAAAAGGAAAAAGTGCTTGAAGCAAGAGTAGATATGAAAGAGATGCAACAAAAGGAGATGCAAAAGAACAGAAAGGTTAGCAAAGGGAAGCTGGGGGAAGAATGAGGAAACAGAGACAGAAAAACCCACATGAGTGACAGCAGAATTGCTCAGGTTCAGTCCTGCGTTAAAGCTCCCTCCTGGCTTTGGGACCAATGCTGGCTCATACATGGCCAGCTCAGAGATGGATGCCTGCATCAGACCTCACGGACACGTCTTAAGATCTAACCCTGATATGAGAGGAAAGAAACCCTAATCCTCTGGAGAAAGATGCGCATTTAGCTGGGCATAAAAAGACTTTGAAGCCAGTGACAGCATGTGGGTAATCTTCAACCCAGGCCCAGTGAGGCCCAGAACATTGTGAGGGCAGACCTGGAAGGCATGAAGCCTCACACCACATCCACGGGAAGGGGGCAAAATTCTGTGATCAGCCACAGATGAGGAAAAGGGGGGGCTGGCCACTGCAGCTATTTCCTGAAAAATCCTGTGTCTATACAGTGCTTTGCCACCTGGGTGCCAGGCTCTGCCAAGGGCTCTCCAAGTTTAACCATGAGCCTGGCTTCCAAACCTGCCATGATCTAAACCCGCAATGTCATTTTGCACAAAACTCGCATGAACGTCTGACTTCTTGTGCTTGCTTCTTGATGCTGACTTGGTCTGTTAAGGGTACTCCAAGCACAGCTGGTGGCTCCTGCCAGGAACATGCTGAAGAATGATAACACACACGCCGGTGTATTCTTGTACATCAATATTTCCAGGTTTTCTCTGCTGCCCTGAAGGACCCACTAAGCAGAGGGTTAAAAGACAGTCCCCGTTTTGCCATCCTGCCTTCCAGATAAACTGGACACTTGCCAGCTGGCCCAGAGAAAGCGGAAGAAGGAACAGCAGACTGGCTGTGGGACCAGGGAAGGCTTTGCGGAACGGGCACAGCTTAATACACGAGATGCACTTTAGGTGCCTGTTTCCTCGTGGTTTGTGTTTCTTCTCAACCATCCTGTTGTGACTACAGAGCTTAAGCTGTTTGCGGCAGGCTCTGCCTCCTGCATTAAATATCCAAGCAGCAGCTGGCAGAGCAGAGATCTGGTCCTGCGGGGGTTTTGCTCCAGACGTTGCATTAGCAAATAGCAATAAGTGATCAAAAGAGGAAACTGAAAGGAAGCAACTTAACGCAGAAAACGGAGAGGAAATGAGAGATCCCCCTGGGGACCCTTTTTGCTGACTTGCTCGCCAAGCCCTGCACTAGCACGTTGCCGTGTTAACTCCACTGGGTCCAGCGGAGGCAGGGCTGCCGTGGAAGTCGGAAACTCCGTTCCTTGAGCGCTCTCGTGGAGCCTCTGGCCCCAGCGGCCGATTCTTTCTGCTTGCTCAGGAAGCAGTGTCCTGGCGATATTTCCTTTCTCTTTCATTAAAAGGTATAACCAAATTACGAATACAAAGAGTTAGAAGGGGGAGATATCTCACAGCTCTCCATCTGCGCCACTTGCTCCCTCCTCCCATAAAACAAATAAAAATTGAAGTAATTTAAATTGGTGCCTTGCCAAGAACATCTTTTTAAAGTGCATTCATTGTCATTAGGACAGATGTCCACATTCCCGTAACATTTCAGCTTGGCTTCTCAGCCCTGAAATAGTATCCCTAAAAAAACTGAGGAACATCTTCAGTTAATTGACATGTGGGTGCCAGATCCTGATCTCACTTCCACCAGTGTAAAACACAGTTAGCAGCTATGCACCACATCAGGTCTGGGAGAACTCCCCTGTTTTCAGTTATCGGAAGTTATTCACTGGCCTAACTGATACCATAACACAGCCCATGAAGCTGTAATTGGGATCTGAATCCACTGTTTGATCCGTACATATTTTCTTGATGATTGCTAGGCATCTTCATTACGATACACAAATTTTGTTCTGGCTAGGCTGCTGGCCACACTACCACGCATTTCTTTGAACATTAAGGCAAAAACTGAGCCACAGCGAAGCTGTAGTTCCCTGAACATTGCAAGGCAGCAGCAGACAGCCACTGCCGGAATAAGCAGCCCCCTGCCCCTCTGCTGCAGAGAGCCGTCCCTGCGCCAGCATCGCTGCAGCCCCAGCACAAGGAACGTGCAGCTGTGGGCTGAACCCGGCGGGAACTCCTCCGGGTTGAAACGCATCCGGCAGAACAGAAATGTTCTCTCTCAAATTCTTTTGCCTCTACACGCTGCTGCCAAGCCCCCTTACCCACGTCAGGGTTTGAGAAGCACCAGTACAAGCTGCGTACACCCCTCGTCTCGGACTCAGCCGAGTCCTCAGTTTGGCATTCTCTGCAGAAGACCCAGCTGCATACCATAAATCCTGGAAAGTATCTGCTTTCTTGCACAAAAATCCTATCTGTGGCCAGAAACTGAAAGGGTCTGGATCATATCTTGTTCCACGCTATCTGGGGGAAAAAGGAAAAACAGCTAATTATGGCCTTCACCAACAAAGCAAACCTACAGCCCATCTCGAGCTTCTCATAACTCTTAAACCCACTAGTACGCTATAAACCATCACCAGCACAACTGTGCAGCACAGGAAGAGACACTAACGGGCTTAAGTGAACACGGGCATTTTTATACCTTTTCTGTTACCTGATCAGACTAAAATATTGACTCAGGGCTGCTGCTGCTTTTCCCCAGACAAGGAAGTCTGTCGGTACAGCAGAGTGAAGTGAACTCAGATTCCATTTGAGCAGCGATGGCAGCACTTAATACCATCTTCTCTGGAAATGTTCTTGACACTAAATATTAACAAAACCTTTATATCAGAGGTCGGTGGGGTTTGAAAAGAAAAATAATATGTATGGAAGGAGACAAGCAAAGCAAGAGAAGCTGGGAAAGAATCATAACTAAGTGGTAAATGAAAGGAGTGATTTATCTGAAGAGGGTGTCAACAGATGTGCTGGTATATTTTCATGAGCGATAAATAAGCAGAAAAGGAGGAATAGGATAGATACTGAGAGAAAGCAGAGGGGAGAAAGAGGAGAAGTGCAGCAGGAGGAGAGAAAAAAGTGCCTTAGATAGCGAGGGGCACTCTTCAGGACAGAACTAGTAGAAGAGTCACTTCCACGAGCGGGAGCCGTCACCTCTCTCACACCAAGTGCAGCTCTGCAACTCTCAAACCCTCCCAGTGCTGCTATATGCCAACCAGTGATAAATAACGAAGGCCTACACAAAAACCAGAAGGCACTCGCGCTGAAGCACTGCTGAGATTTTAAGGCACAACACTGGGACTAGGTAATAGCTGCGCCAAAACCCCTCGTCTGTCGTGTAGCTTGTCACATATTTTCAGCTGATTTGTCAAAAGCACTGCGTTTGGCTCAACGCCTAACAACCTCCCGTTCCTCCCATTAAACGGAATCAGACCCGTGCCAGGAGCTCGTGCATTTCCATCCAGTGTCCTCGTGTTTCCGACGGGGCCTGACCAGCACTGACAGCACATTCAGGGTGTTACCCACAGGAACAACAAACTCCCCGAACAAACTCATACACACGTAACGCCAATGCGACCAAGTGCAAACTCAGAATAAGCCTCGTGTCTTCCCTTCCCTCCTCTCCCATAAGCAAGGACTTTCTTCAGCAGGAAAGGTGAGGAAGGCACGCCAGGAAATGTGAACCCATGTCACTCGTTATTTCTTACGATAAACTATTCGGAGACGTTAGGATATTTTTCAGAACTCTGCTGTAGATCCTGGTGCCAACAAAACCAAACATATGACAAACCTGGGGCTTGAGACCTGTGTATCAATGAAAAGCAATTTGCAGACTTGCTGCCTTAGTTTTCCCCCTTAAATGTCCCACATTCAGCACACTTTGTTTGGACTACTTTTGCAATAGCTACAGGGGGAGGCACTGTTCTCACAAGCAATTTCTGGTTTTGGCACCCCAGCGAAAATATTTTCAAAGAACTCAACATTCAGAACGTGGGCGTTCCAGTCTTTGACACGATCGGGCAATCCGCTTAATGGGCCTCCACCCGGACACCTCCAAAGCTGGACAAATAAAACATATGGTCACTGCTAAAGGCTGCCCACCAAGAACGGTCTGCATGATTTATCTCCCAGTGCTCTTCCAGACCTAAGACAAATCACAACGGTAGTTTTCAGGCAACTTTTTTTTTTAGCATTTGCCCTGAATACCTTCCTTGACAAGAAAATAATATTCTTCACCAGAGAGCATCTCACTTTTTCTTTCCTATTCAAGACCATATAAATGTTACTACATAGACATTTAACCATTCCCATTGCTCTTCTTTTCCAGATTAACAAATTAGGGTACAGAGAAATTAAATAAATTCACGAGGTCACCTAACAAGTCAAGACCAAAGCAAGAGATAGGACTATAGAGGCCTTTCTAATTGTTACACTGCGATTGAGAAAAATAACTTTGCTTAGAATCTGCTTAAGGAAGGAAATAGCTTCTAGCTAAAGAATTTGCATCTTGGCTTATATAAATGAATAAATCAGAGTCAGTGGATTTTACTTCTTCTTACATTTCCCTGTTATCTTGGATTTTATATTCAAATGACAGTGTTCTGACTAAGTTCAATTTTCATTCTTCAGAGCAATTACTTCATTTAAACTAGTGCTTCAATTAACCAAAATGCTTTTTTTTTTTTTCCAGTGGGCAACTTCACTTGGAGACGTTACTGATTTTCTGAAGGACTATTTAATGAAATTTAATAGAAGTGTCTTTGATTCATTCTTAATGAACTTGTAAACTTTTCATTTTTAGAAACATATTAGGAAAACCTTTAATTTCATATTTGCTTATTTATTTATTCAATTTAATTTCAGTCTTGCATTTAAGTACTGCTATACTCCTCAAAATATTAAAAATCATATAACCCAATTATTATTATTTAAAATCGTTGCACATTTAGAGCAAAATATTTCAGTTAACTCTAAAAAGTATTTGATATTCTAATTACAAGAACCTCTTGGAATGAAACCAGAATGTAAAGGGTCAGCTTACTGTAATTTTCAACTGTTAAAGGAATTTTGAATTAGAATATAAGTAGCAGCTTCCAGTGAATTTTTCTCAGCAAAGTATCAACACCTTTGAAAAATGGAGAAAAATGAATGAAAGTATTGTCATAGTCTTAAATACACCAGTAGAAATGTTCCACTCAGTCATGAGAGAGAGAAAGAAAAGATGCGAGAGCCTTTGATCACCCAAATGCAAAGCCAGATCACAGAAATGCTGACTTTATCTGAAGCACTGAGACTCAAGAGTTACTGTCTAGCTACCCACGACTGCTCCCACCAACAGCAAGTCACCCACCTGGGGCGGCACGCGGTTTTCCTCCTCCAGCTGTCTCCCTCTTGCCTCCAGCTGCCTAACATAGGATAAGGCTGATTCTAAAATTAAAAAGAAAAAAACTCGCATTATCCACAGAGATCTGCTTGTGTAGACTAGTGCCAGAGCCTGTGCCACATGCTGACTTGTGCTCGCAGCAGCCTTCTTCTCTTAAAATCCCCTTAAACATGCAGCTCTGTTCCTCTCAAGGGCACTGCAAATAATGCTGGTACTAGAATTAACCCAGTTCTTTGTCACTTCTGATTCTAAACTGCTGCACTTTAAAACAATATTTATAGTCCCTTCTCAGACAAAGGAAATCTTACAGAAAGGCAACACAGACTTGATTTCTTCTATCCCATACCTCAAGCTCTGTGAGCTTGGACAAGAGCAATGCGTTCTTCTACAGGGTCACCACTTCAAAACTCAGAAAGAGAAGACTGTCTTCTGCTGGCAGATGCAGCCAAAGAGGTCCCTCCACACCAGGAAGCGGAGGGCTGGTGCAGCACATGCAGACTTCCCATGCAAGCAGTGATCTAGCCTGCAGGGAATACCACAGCTAGCCAGCACGGAGGCACAAGGTATAGCCTGTGCTGGGAATCAGGTGCGTTGTCCCGGCTTTAGCCTGTGCTGGGAATCAGTTGTGTGCATCTCCAGGGTCCTGAGAGAGCTTTGAGCCTGGCTGATGGAGTGCACAACCGCCTGAGACACAGCATCCTTACTACTATTCCTCGTGCAAGCTAGGGCAGCACCGTACTAGCATATGCTCTCGTAAAGCTGCTTGGCTGCAGAGCAAAATCCCACCCACCCTACTCACGAGTAACATCACTGGCCTTCATAAGATAAACCGATTGATTATGGAGAATAACATTTCCCGTGGATATGAGTATTGAAAGAGCATCTGAATGTTTCAATCAGTGGTCTTATTTCCCCCTGGAAAATGAGTCACGGTCTGTTCTGTTCCCAAGAATTTACTGTAAGAAGAGTAGATCCAAGATCCATCGCTAGAAGCATCCGAGAGGTCTTGTATCATGCATTTTGGGGGGCACACAGAAATTCTGCCATTAAAATACTGTACCTAGAAAAAATACATGCCTGAGAAAGTAGTTGGTCACTGTAAGAGAAAAGACCTCTTCTCAATACAGAATCACTGCTATGACTCTAGTACCTCCTCATACTCAGGTGGAAGTCCCCCATGGATTGACTCCTGACTCAACGATCCATTAAACTTTCTTTGAGATGTCAATTCCATTAATTTATATGTACTCGCACTACCATGTAACTAGTGTACAAATAGAAACAGCTACATCTCTGAGGTCTAACTGTATGGAATCCATCGGTATCAGGGCAGTACTGGCAGTTGACATCAACCTGCAAAGCTGCATTGACACCAGAGCAGTTCTCTGATATAAATTATCAGATGAATTTGTGTACCCTTCTCCTCTGATATCTAAATCACCGTGCCAGCCTGCCCATAAAATAAAAGTGACAGGACATGAGGTGTCACTTATTGCTCTTGTCAGACTGCAGTAGGCTAAAATATGCACGCACAGATAGCGCATGCGAATTTACAGAGCATGAGGACAACAGACAGAAATTTGTCAAGAACGATTACTGCACAGCAAGGCACTGCATTAAAAACAGCATCGTACAACAAAAGGGAAAGAGGTAATCTGAGGTTCTGTGTGCTCTACGGCATAACGATTTTCATAGCTAGTGATGGGTGCATCTCTGGAGAGCTGCTAAGCCCGGTTCAGACGAGCACTTAGAAAATGAACAGCTTATTCAATTAACTACAGGCGACAGGGTCCCTCCCATCAAATCAGCTCCTTTCCCAGCAGTAGCGCTTCTGCGAGGAGCTGTAGAAGCTTCCTCACTGGTATGGCCATTAGTGTTGGCAATAGCTCCCAGCACATTTCTTTTCTCCTCTCTGTTGTTTTCTACAGAAGATGGTTTTTTGTGCAACCATCTTTTCTGAGGGACTGAAGTAGGGGCTTTCTTCAGCACTAGCAATCTCCCAATTTGTTGGTTACAATTCTGCTGCTATGTCAGCTTGGGCACCAAGTTCACATTCAAGTCCAACTTCCCCATTATCCACATCTGACAACACACTGACTAATACCCCAGCTCTGCCCGGGTGGAAGCCAGCCAGCTTTCCTGGCCCCAAAATCCAGGCGCAGGGCGGGCACTGATTTGCACATGGGGGCACGATTGCCTCAAGCTAATCGGATCCACAGGCCTGAGCCAAACCCGAGCACAGCTACAAAAGCAGTATAATATACCCCCGGCGACCCCTTCAGAGCATGCCGTGCTCACCAGCTTAGTTCATGCAAGCTCCCTTTTGAATTCCCGTTAACTCCGAGGCATTTTCTGTGCTACCATTTATTAGTTCCGTATATGCTGCATAGCTCTCGGCAAAGTTTGCCTCTCAGTTTTATTCCTTCACTTATATGTTGGAGTCTAGCGCCGAGATGTCTGCTGCCTCAAAAAAGACAGCTCCACTGTCAGCTCAGAACCTCACAGTGCCAGTTCACACCAGCTGAGGATCTGGTCTGTAATCTGAGCCAAGATCAACTTCAAGATCTAATTTATGGGCCTTTTCATTCTGAAGGCTTGACTCTGCTGTCAACACCATTAGTGTTAATTAAGAACGCCACTGCTATTTTTTTCAGATTAATACTAATGTATAAAGGGGTCGTATTTAGCCATAATGTGGTTTGTCCCTTCTTTTATCTGTCTGACCTTTCACCTGTCCTCAGCTTTTGCTGCTTTGGCTGTTCCTCTACATCCCCCTTTGCAACCAGCCATTGACCATTGATTCATTTCTCAGTAACTGAAATTCTGCCCAACACAGACGTTTTAGCTTGAAAATTGTGTCACTGAGCATCAGACATATGCGCAGTTCAAGCAACACATGTCAAAGTGCTTTGAAGGGGTATTTTCAAGAGCGATTGTCCTCTTACATCTGTGCTCCTACCACACCTGTTTTGTTAGAGGAGCAAGTAATAACCCTTCCAAATGAGAGCTACAAGAAGCTGTTGCACCACTTTGCATTATACAACGTGGAAGGAATAAAAGGGGAATAAATCACCAAGGGACTCCTTGACCGCAGTTAGAGAAATTGGTACTGTCTGTCCAGCACCACGGGTCCTTCTGTCCCCACACACATCATGCAGGTGGGCTGAGTTGAGGGTATAGGGACTGAGAACAGATCCCCTCCATTAAATGCTTCTTTTCCAAATGGGAACTGCCCACATTTCTCCCTGCAGCCTTTTCCCACGTCAAGAGAGAAAATGTCCAGTTCCTCGGCTCATTTCAAAGAATATTCACTCACTGGCTTACCTCCGTGGGAAGAAAGCACTCAGCTCATTTTCTTTTAGAGGCTTCTAACTCTGAAAATGTCATAAACGTAACGAACATGATGATATAGATGTTCATGATATATATTTCCTGTAATAAAACAGTTCAAACAAATAATGCCCCCTTCATAAAGAGCTACAATGGGAAGCTGTATGGATGAGATTATCAGTGCGAAGAGACTGACTGAAAAATTGGTTCTGACCTGTTTATTTGAATTATTCAATACAAGCAGGTGTGAAGAGAAGCAATTTTCCCTAAAAAGACAGAAGGACAAGCTCTGTATTCTTTGTTCTCTCTCTGGCTTCTGCCTCAGAAAATCTTAAAAGCTTTCTAGTTTCCATTTTAGAAAAAACATAAAAGCTTCTTAAAATTACAGCAGAAGTGAAGTCAGTGATTGCAATGATGGGAGACTGTCCACTGAGCAGTCCTAAAGGACATGCTGGCAGCTAAGGATTTGGTTGCAGCTGCATCAAACTTGTCTACTATCCGAAAAAAACCTTTCTTCCCCTTAGCCACTGGGCCTCTGGCAAATGGGAGCACAGTTGAGCCACTGTCCATCTTGAGGGTCCGAGGCTGACATATTTGCCCTTGGAAGACCAAGTGACGCTTCGTAAAACAGAAATATGTGCATTTATCACAGTGTGCCTCTACCACTTGGATGTGCCTGTGCTTGCAAGTTAGATTTCAAACAGATTTCCATGCTTATAAGGGCATTTAGGTGGAACTTGGACTTCCACATCAAAAACTCTAACCTTGAAAAAAATCTGCTTAAACACCATCTCCAAGCTCCTTGGTCACATCCCATTTTAAACTGTCAAATTTGCCAGGGAACCTGTTGCGCCTCTGGACTTGCCTAAAATGGCTCCAGCTTGACAGAGCAAAGGAGCTCCGAGTGGAGCTGGCACCTCAGGCAAACGTTCGACACGCCAAGCCTCAGGCTTGGTGGGAGAGGAAGGGACCGAGGCAGAGCGGATAGGCTTTCCCTTGCTTGTCGACCATGCAAAAAATTAATTGGAGACTAAGGTAAAAACAGAGCACAAAAGGGACAGCGAAGCTATCATCTTGAGAGTCTGGTCCTCAAAAGCAAGGCGGGGAAGAGACCTACTTCTGCATTTCAGAAGAGACAGAGCAGGCTGCGAGCAGACGGGTGCAGGACTCCCTTCCCCCTCTGCCCTTCCCGGCAGCAGCCCCCGGGCCGGGCCCCCTGCGCCGAGCGCGGGCTCAGCCTTCCCGTCGTTTCGGGCCACCGTGCCGAGACGCCCAACTAACTTCATAGACTGCAGACCGAGGGGAACAACGTGCGGACCACAGGCGTCTCTTCTCCCGCCCTTCAATGGCGCTAGCCCTCGCCAGCAAATATCCCCGACAAATAACACCTCCCCGGCAGAAGGAAGCTGTGCCAGCGTCATTTCTAGTATTCACTTTTCTTCTAAATGCACCGACTCAGGCTCTCGTAATACACAGAAAATTGTGAAGATGCGAGCTCTACTAACACAGAACAATAAATATTTTAGACAGGAGTACATTTATGCAATCCTGTTGCATTACATACACTGGATTTCTCTGTGATCCTTCCTGCTGTTAGAACACCTGTATTCAGCACAGTAAAAGTGGAACCACTTGATTTTTACTTCACATTATATATATATAATATAAAATATAAAATATAATAGAAATGTAATATATGTATAAAACACATACACGTATTTGTGTTTTCATCACCAACTACCGTATCAGTAATTTCTTCAGACACCATAAGAGCTCTCTAGTTTGTGTCAACAAGCACAGCCCCCCCCAAGTAAAGGGCAGCTGGCACCAAGACCGGAGGCATTAAATTGTCGCTGGCGTCAGGACCACGGCTGCTGACCCCAGTTTGAAACCTGCCTTTCTGAGTAAATCCCAGGTCATCTTCATTTCTTTATTCCAGATGTAACCGCTTCAGGAAAAGGGACTGCCTCGGGCGATGTGTCTGCACGCTGCCTGTCCCAGCAGAGCTGCGATGCTGCCTGGCCCCATACACAGGCAGCGAGTAAACCACCAGCCACCAAGGCAAGTTCCCTAAGGAGACGCCTGCGACCTGCCCCGGTTCGGCAGCCTGGCCTTGGCTAACAGCCGAGCAACGTCCCGGCTAATCCAGCGGTAACTCTCACGCTTTCGCAGTGATTAATGTAGTGGGCATATCTATACTGCGAGTGTTGTAGTGCTCTACATACAGTACTGTACGTGTGCATATGGTGAATGTATTTACACTGTAAATGCTGACATCCGCTGTAAATCCACTGTTGCTGACATGGATTTATTGTTTAATAAATTACGGGTCGGATTTTGAAAGGCAGCCAATGCCCGCTCTGTTCTCCTTGAAGTTACCAGGAAAAGTCTCTCTTGACTTCAGCGGAAAAGTTAGAGGAACACTCAGAATTTTTTTTAAATCCTAACTTACATGGAGATGTAAAAGCTTACAAAATGGGTATACACAAATGTAAATTGCTCAAACAATCCTTTAAATTTACCTCAGAAAATAATTTTGCAGTTTGCAGGTATTTCACTTCAAAGCCACAGCAGACATGAAAGCCAAGAGGAGCAGAGAGAGAGAACTGAGATTCATGACTCTCTTTGTTTCTTAAATCTGGACATAATGCATAATGTTTGAGTCTTAACCTAGACCTGAAGTATAACACATGGCAGCACAATGTTTCTTACAGCAAAAGGAGCTATATCTTGTAGCAGTAACTTATAAAACTTAAGTAACATGAATAATTAAGAGGCGATTAACAGAAATATTAAATAAATAATATGTTGCATTAAAATAGCATCACATATAGGTTTTAAAACTCTTAACAGAGAGTGTAAGGAACAGTAAAGCACTTAGAGCAAATAATTTTTACCTTCACCAAATAATCTAACGGTTTAGTGTGTTTAAAGAAGTAACTACCATATACCCGGACTTTCAACATGACAGAATCTGAGAGGCTGTATATAGTTTTCTGTACTTAGAAGAGGAAGTACCATATCCTAATGCTACAGACATTCTTCCCAAACACTGGGTTTTCTTAAGGGCAACTTACAACAGCAGTTTTGTTAAATAAATAAGGATCAAAATTGCTACCTTTAGTCATGCTGAGCTCCCTTTACTCAGGACCTGATCGTGCACGTAAACTCAAGGTGGGCATGAAGAGCAAGTACAAAGCCTTGGCTGCGCACCACAGCTCACAGGACCAAAGCCCATCAGGACAAAACCCCATTTCCTCAAGAAATGCCCAATTCATTTCAGAAGTATCTCCCATCCAAACACTAACACACGCACCTAAGCGTGATCCTAAGTACCTGCGCGTTTAGGTACATCCAAGAAGCCATATCCCAGTGAAGAATAGTCTCTGTCATACTCCTGAGCCCTTTCAGCGCCTAGATGAAAAAGAGTCGACGTCAGCATCTGCAATTGAAACGGAACGAATAGGATTTGCTTGTCCTACCTGGGAGCTATGATCAATGTATCTGGGGTTCAACCAGTCAGAACTCCTGAAAAGTTTCAGCCAAATTTTCCATGCAAAGGGCCAAAACTTTATAAGTTCCAACACACTAGTCTGCCAAAACACTGCATAATCCAGACTTGCAAATCTTTCACTCTTTCAGCATAAACACCCTGTCGGGCGACAGACAGGTTTAGATGAATGCCATCAGAACCAAGGATTACAGTATTTCACTCCTGACCAAAATTAGGGTAATATATCACCAGAAACCTAGCCCTAGTGCACCAATGAACCCTTAACAAACCAACAGTAATAGCTGTAAGCAACATTATTAATATCTGACACTAACTGCTGAATGTAAATATGCTGGACCTTCCATGCAATTTGATGCAACAGGAATGCATGCAGTGTGGGCACGGGGGTCCAAGTCACCTCTCTTTCACAAAGGAAGGAATTTGCATCACTAGATCATGTAGACCCAGGAGAAACATCAAGGGCAGGGAACAGTCTGACAATGAATATTCTGCCTCAAAATAAACTGATGGTGACTTAAGAGCCTACTCCCACCTCGCATAATCTGCTGCCAATAAGGCTATGAATGAATGAATGAAACTTCGGCACCAGAAGAGTAAGACACTTTCTGTGTGATACTGGGCACTGAAAAAACAAAAAGCTTGTCTAGTAAAGCTATATAGGAGAACAGAACTGAAGATTTCTATTTTTCATTATGTAAATTGAACAGTTTATAGGACGAAGGTCTGTTTCATTTTCCATTATTGTAATTTATACTTTAAAAAAAACCAAGAGCTTTGCATGAAACACTCTTTGAAGGTTCTTTTTCAAGTGGGCTATGTTAAAAACATCTCCTGTTAATATTTTCAATATTGTTACCCAGTAGCTCTAGAAAGATCTAAATTTTCAAGTACTTTTGCTCAAAGAAAAGGCTGTATATGAAGGGAGCAGACAACCTAGCTGAGTCACACTGGTTCCAAGTAAAAGTACAGAGTATTTGATGACAAATGTGAAATATATGTCCCAAAACCAGTGCTGTGCCACATACCTAAGGAACGACATAAGGAAAATTTTCGGAAAGCAGAAATACCAGTTGCCTTCTGTTTACCTTCTGTAGCGTAGTGAAGACGTAATTACCCATGAATGGTACAAAAGGCTGGTTTGAATCTACGATTTTTTCTGAAATGCTTCCAAAATACCCAAATGCAGCAAGGCCCTAAATGAGAACTTCAACATCTCAAGAACATCAATCTTTTGTGAGACTCTTACAGGTTATGTTTTGAGTTGCAGCTGATAATCAGAAGCGGAGAAAAACCTATCTAAAAAGTTGAAGTAGTCTCAGAGGAAAGGGGTGGAAGGAATAGAGATTTGCAGAAAGATCTTTCAAATACCAATTCAATTTTTTAGACAGCAGTGGATTTTGTGTGCACGATGATCTTCAACAGGCAAAACGGTACAGTAGTGGTCATCCTTTTAAGGTACAACCTAAATCAATAGTCTCAAAGATTTCTCGGCCATCTGAAAGACATATGGGCTTTTTTTCCATTTTTGCAATTTTACAGATATTTCTTCTACTTGAAAAAACAACAAACGTTTAAGTCAAATTAAGCTCTCAAAAAAATTACCTTCTGATAACAACCACATGCTAAATGGCAGTTGTACAGGCACTGCAGTAAGAGATTACTCACATCTGCAAGTAGAAAGCATTTATCAAAATTAGAGTCTTATAAACCATCACACATAAACCTATAGAAAAATCAATGCCCATGGCTTATATTAGCAAGGAGCAATGAATTATTACTTATCCAGCAGATAACAGAAGCTTGCTTTTCCTGTAAAAATTCAAAGCCCTTCAAACCATACCCAAAGCCCTTAGAAGTCAGTGAAGGCTTCTCACTGACTTCCATGAGCTTTGGCTGACACCCATAGTCTGTCCTTAATCTTGGCAGCAAATTCGATCACTTCTTTCAGAGAAAATCCAGGGGTTGCTTTAAGTGTGTCTAATCCATGAGGACAAAACTTTAATGAGTTTCTAAATTTATATCTTTAGAAGCAATATATATAGATAGATATATTATAAAAAACCCTGTGACCTAGAATCTATTCCAAACCACTGCTCTTCTTTTCACTGGCTCTGCTCACTCTCCCGAGCCAAAGTCTCTAGATCAAATTCATCTCACACACATGGGCTAATGGACAGAAAATATACGATAACTCTCTTGCCACATAGAAATAAGGTTTTTACCTTATCCCTCAAAAACAGCAAAGGGCTTGAGCTCTGCAGACCCATTATCACCTCAGGGAAGCTATCACCACATCTGGCTGCAGATGTAAGTCAGCAAATAGCTACTTACATTAATCATCATCATATGATTTGACATACAGCTTGCTAACTCGGTGTGCGCATGCATGTGCAGGTGTATATATAAATGTGTGTATTAATATCTATATTACAATTAATCTGCACTGTGATCACTTCCCAGCGCTAGGGGAGGGAAGGTTTCACCTTCCAACGAATAAACACATTTTTAACCAATTAGGCAAGCGTGGGAATGGTTATTTCCTGTCTGTCTGAGCAAATGAAAACCATTCAGGACATTCACAAGATAAATTATCCTTTCCACACTGGGAGATGGCAACAAAGTTGCTTTGCGAGTTGAATGACTAAGCCCTTTCCTGATCAACTTAAGGGAGTAAACAATTAAGCCAAATAAATAAGCACTAAAACACTGGGAACATAAACTATTTCAGAGCGATTCATAGTTTAAGCTAGTTCCATCAACCCGTGGGCTGTACGGTTACAAATGACTAGCTATGTCTCGTTCCAACTGACTCCTTATTTCCTTTTACTTAGTAGCTTTTAAATGAAAGCGATTTTCTCTTAGAATGACTTAAATGGGAGAATGCTTAAAAAAAGTGTATTTTATTAATTACATTTCTCACAAAACTGCCTTGATTTGGCAGAAAAAATATTATCTGCAATTTATTAAGCTTGACTCCACAGTTCATTGGCCATCTGAAGTTGCCTGTTTCTCTCTCCATTAACTACAGAGGGAGCCTTGGGTGACTAAGCTCCCAGCTTTCCCAGTTGGGAGTGGGAAGATAGATGGGAGGAATACAGCCTTCAATTCATCAGACTTGCCAGAAAGATTCAGAGACACCAGTCACTACTGAGCCATTACTCTTCCCCAGGCTTAAAAAGCATAAAAGAAGATTTCTAGGGTCTGGAAAAAAAAATTGGAAAATTGACACTATATTTGAACTGAAATGTATTTGTCCAATTGCCTTCTGAATTCCCCGCCTCCATAAATTCTTGTTCAGTAAAGGACCACAGACAAAACATTTCACGTGGATTACTTTAGTTTTTACCAACCTGATGTGCGACTTCAGCTAGGGTTACTGGGATGCCTGTCTTAACTATGGAGACCACATAATAAACCTAAGCGTTCAGCATTCCCCTCGACTCTTCTGGTTTTCCAACAGAGAAAAATAATGTTATGGAAAGTGGTGGTGTTACACATTTGATGATTGGATGCTCACTAATGTAACACCCTGCTTAGTGAATAAAAATATGTATTTGTGTCTGAAATGCCATTTTCCATAATCACTAAACCATATGTTTGATGGAAGTTAGACTTCTTTTTTAGGGCAAGGGCTATACTTCAAATTCTCTGCAACTCTACAACCACACGTGAAATATTTGTTCCCAGCAAGTATGTCCACATAAAGAATCACAGCAAGTAACATTTGGGTTAGACATTCACCAGACCTTTATAAGGGTAACAGCAAAGCAATGATATAGACAGCCTGAGGAGACTGTGAAATCTTCAGCATTGGAGATCTGAAGAAAAGGTTGGAGAAATATTTGCCAGGAAGAGCTGAGATAGGCAGAACCAACTCTTAGTCAGGCAGATGAGCCAAGGGACCTCCTAGAGTCTCTTCCACATGAAGCTTCTACGGTTTTCTTTGTGTGTATGTGGGTGCCTGACAGCATGACATCGTTTCCAGATGAGAGATATTAGTTTTAGGAAAAATAAGAATTCAAAGAAATGAGGGATGGAGTAGGCCTTTGGGAACAGTAACAGGCTTATCCTTGATACTCACTGTCCATCCTGAAGGTGGTTTAATAAAGGGCAGGATATTGCACAGCATAAAATGAAAGAGAGAAAACGCATAAGAACTTCTTGTGTTCCACTGGGTTGGTTTATAATTTGGCAGGTCTCTAATTTAAAGGAATTGAACAGTACTTTCTAGGCAGACTTTATCAACCTGAAAACAATAATATCCTACTCTAGTACCTAGGGTTTATTACATTTCTAGCAAAACGACAAATGAGAGCAAACAGGAACCTTTCACTCGCTTCCACCCAAGAACTTAAATTCCTTCACTGACCCATTTTCACAGTCTACAGGAAACTACAGAGCAAAATCTTTTACTTAGTCCCATTTTTATTTAATTTTTAAATACATTTTATTTACCTTAAAGTGAATAAACCAAAGCTGGTAAACAGCTGGGCGAGGGGGCCAATGTATGGAAAGAGGAAGATAATTTACTGTGTTTAGTTATACATACACAATGTAAAAATTACATAGAAATACGTGAACAATGAACTATGTATTTATGATCACACTGATCATTAGAGTTGCTTGGTGTAGCTCTCTCTGCATCCCTTTTTTGCTGTTTTTCTAGTGTTTATCATCTTTGTGGAAAAGACAACATTCCTTTGTGTTTCGACAGTGCTGGACGCTTTGGGGATGCCACCACAATCTAGCTCATATCTGTCCCCTTAGAACTCGTTGGCTGACACCTACAAGGCTCATTGAGTAAAAGAGAGCAGGAAAGGCCAAAACAAAGCAGCAGAAGTGCAGCAACGAACACTTGCCGCAGCAGGTGAAAAAGTACAAATCTGACTAATTCAGTCTTCTGTGTTCGTAAGCAGATTCGGATATTGCTCTCAAGGCTTGACCTGGAATAAGTTATGACTCCATCAGAAAAAGAGTGTGTACCAGGACTGCAGATGACATAGGTCAAGCAGATGTAATTTAATGTTATCACACCCTTTGACTCATAATGGTGATAAAATAGTTACTATTGAAGTTTTGACCTTTTCCCATCTGGTGCCAGGCAGAATCCTAGGAGGAAAACCCTGTCTTTTGTAAAAAAAAAAATATATATATATATATATATATATATATATATGGGGTTGTAGAGGAGATACAGAGGGGAGATTTTGTCTCACAAAAATATTAAGAAGAAAGTTAAAATAAGAGTATACTAGACATCTGAAAAATAGGGATTTTTCCATCTCGGCATACTCTCTGGGCAAAAAGCTTTGGGAAACCTCTATTCCACTGTTGTCCTGCCAAGACAGCTACGGAAATATAGACTGGTTCTTACTGAATTCAGTAGCAGGCCCAGTGGTAAAGCAGGGGAGCTTGCAACTTAAATCCTGCTCTATCTCCCGGGAGCATAAATCGTACTGGCTTTTGCTCAGCCACCAAATAAGAAATTGGTGCCTCCTTCAAGACTTCACCACTTATCCTCTTTCCTAGCCAGCTTGCGTTCAGTACGAAGAGTCCAAAGGCAGCTGACAAGTGACACTGCTTCCTCTTCCAGCTCTAGCATCTGCCTTGCCCTTCTGGGCCACGCACCAGGATGGTCTTGAGAGCAGGAGCTGGCAGTGTTTGAATCTACCCCTTCAGCCCTGGTCAGTAGCACTGTCCAGCGCTGTTACTGCTGTCCTTGCAGATGCCAGATGCGACACCACCGCATCGCTGGGGTGCAGAACTGGCGGGGGCAGGGACTAAAACCTCCAAACACCTACTGCACTCTGCCCTTCTTCCTTTTTGGTCCTCCAACTTTTGTCCCGTTTGATCCTGCTGAACACATAAGTAAATAATGCCTTTCTCCCATTTGCAGATACTGCTAGAGGGTTTCTCCCTTGTCCTTGTTTCATGTTGACTTTTATTCAATCTCTTTCATAACTCCTCAGTCACATTTTCATATAAAAATGTGCATATCTGTAGGATTTAATCCATATGGTGTTATTTCTGTACATATAGCCTAAACAACATTTCTGCTTGCAAATTCCCTTAATTATAACCATCCACTAGCACTAAAATAAGCCACAGTACCTAATGCTCATAGTCTTCAGTCACAACATGCTCAGTACGAGCTCACTTTGTGTGCAGACCAAATGATCCAGACCAGCTCTATCTATACTGCATAGACAGGCAGACTCTTCTGCACTTAGGGCTCCTCACCAGGTGAGCAAGTTTCTGTGCATGACAGTAATCGATTCAAAAAAAACAGGTAATACAAACAATTGGTGGAATAGCACTTCAGGACAAAATGAAGATGCAGAATAAAAGACTACATACAGCCTTGAAGTGGACAAACTAACTGGCTGTTTCAGGGACACAGCAATTATCACACTGAAGAGCTGAAGTCAGTCTAGTCTCTACCAGCGATTGGATCAAGATGCTGCAGAGCAACAGGCAAACACTCCACCACAGGCTCATGCAGGTTAGTTTGCCCCTGTCCGTAGGGAGCATATCTTGTTCTTTACTGGACAGAAGCAAACAAAATCCTGAAATACAGTTATTCTAGAGCAAAGTTTATTCCATTTAATTATGATGACACTGGACATTCCTATATATCCACATCTGAGTCTTTTTTCAAATATAACTACATTTTAAGCATTGACAACTTCTTTGGGTAGTAATTTTATTTATATATTTAAACAACAGATGTAGATTTCTTTCATTGATTTTGAATTTCCTGGTTTTGAATTTCATGGAGTATCTCTTACCTTTTCTATGAGAGAAGCAGAAAAAAGCTCCAAACTGTATTCTGCAGTTATTCATGCTTTACATATTTTCAATCTATTTTCTCTTCTTCCTCTCCTCAAAGATTAAAAATCTTTTCTCAATTGCCCTTCACTGAATCTTTTTTATGAGATGGAGATGACCAGAACTTGACATACTATTTAAGATAAGACTTATACAGAATATACATGTATTATCATATTCTCCATAGCATTCAAGGTCCCATGCAAGCTAGCATCGCCTTCACGTTTTCTAACCAATGCCACACGAGAATACGACCTCATTCAGCTGCAATGCCCAGGTTCAATAGCAGTATTGATGATGCCATGACTTTAGAGCTATGAAAAGTATCTTCGTTATTTCACATCCCTGTTAAAATTATCCTAGCTGGACAGTATGGCTGTCATATTCAGGCCACATAGAGTGGCCTTGTGCTCTTTAGTCTCAAGAATCCAAATAAACGCCAGCCTCTCTCCCTAGCCTGCATAATACCTTTCTTAGGCACAGGTTTCCATCACTCTTTACAGGATATGCAGGCTTGGAACAATACAACGCCCATTTAAGCCACTACAGTAGTTTAAGTTCACCACCGTATACAGAATTTATCGCTCTGAAGACAAGTTGTATCCTTGGTATTTTTAGTGATCTATCACTGAACTGTGATGAAAACATTAAAGATGCAATCAATTCCCACACTTGATATCCTATAAGAAACAAGTGCACCAAATTTCAAGATTTTAAATTAATGCAAACGTGTAAATGATTCATATCAGTCATCTTGTTAAACATGTCTAGTGTATGGCATCTGGTGTTAACCATTTCTCCTATCATCAAGCTCCAACATGTAACTAGCTAGCTAGAGTCATTGATCCAACACTGTCAACCCTAGCTTCTCACAGAAAGAAAACAACAGTAACATATAACGCTCTAGGTAACAGGGGTATCCACAGCTTCCCCATGAGCAAGCAATTCACACCACCAATGAAAGCATCATGCACGTCATTAAAAATGGAAGAGGGTTAACTAGCACTAGCAAGACAAATCCCAAGATGAAATGTTTTTCAATATGTTGCTTGATACAATATGATGACTTTGCATCAAATTTTTGCAGAAAAATTTATTATATTCAAGTAAGCTGATCATGAATAAGTTTGTTTTGCTGTGGAATTTTTCCAGGCATGACTCACGTATTAAGCAAACACTATCCACAATGTGTTTTTATAGAAAAAAGATTCAAATGCCTTTAGGAGTAAAGAGACAGAAGGACAAATATTTGAGACTTCCTCCAGGGGCAATCTTTGTTCAATTGCTACTTTTCCACTGGCTTTTACCTGCTGTACTCACACCTTCATTGTGAATTCTGCAGAGGTTCCCTCTGTTCTCTTTCACATGTCATTCTCTTTTCAGGTGCCCACCATTGATCTAAAGACAGCTTTTCTTATTCGGTAAAAGGGCAACTGGAGGCAGAGCAAGAGTTTAACATTTTCGGTTCCAATCCTGTTCGGTAGTCAATTTAATCTCATCACCTGCTTCACGCTCCTTTCATTCCTCTTGTTCAGAAACCCACAGACACACGGCAAGAGCTATCCAGAGGCAGAGTGAAACGGCATGCAGCAGGGGCTTAGAGCTGAACTAAGAAAAATTAATTCCAACAAAGGTCAAGTTTTTCACCAGAGGTAACAGAGGGTTCAGTATTGTACTAAAGCGCCCCAAATAAAAGAGCAGCACTTTCTGCATGGGCACTTACAGTACAAACACCTGATTTTCAGGTGACAGACACTGCTCGAATCCAGGCAAGGAGTAGTATTCCTCCTCAGTTGCTCTTTGCAGTTTTATAGTCAAGGTCCCAAAAAACAACCAGTCACTAAGAGCCAGTGCCAGCGAGGAATCAAGTACTTCACACTCACCTGCGAGGTCAGTACTTTGGTGGTAGTGGAGTCTTCTCTGCTGGAATTTGTAGATATTACACCAGTTGTTCCTGCTGACAGTCCGCAGAACTGGTACAGCAAGAACCAGCGACCGGAGGGAGCATACGCAGGTGCCAGGTGGGAGACCTGCTCTTCCAGTCCCCACGCCAGCCTTACTAGCGAGCATCAGAAGGCAGAATGAGGAACTTAAAGAAAAGGCGATAAATGCCTTACATTCACATTGACCAAGTCTCCTTTCCTTTGACCTAACATGGTCCAAAATGAGAGTAAGGACCATCCTGACAGCAAGGGCAGGAAAGTTCAGGTAGCCACCTGTGCTACACACACTTCCAGGTGTAAACCAAAGGCAGAGTAACACAGAGGCAGTTCTAACTAAGAGATGGGTCCTGCTGTTTTACCCTGCTACAGTGTCTGCATCGTGCCTTCCCCTGTTTTGAAGGGAACAGATAACTTCCCGTCAGGATACCCAGGAAGGCTGAGCTACATCCATACGTGCAGAGCTCTAAGCCCTCCTGCCAGCCCGGCTGCCACTGCACCCCGGAGGGCTCAGCCGCCGAGCCAGCTCACACCAGCGGCATTGCACAGCCCTCCTAGTCAGTCTTCTGCTGCAGGAACCATCAGAAGCTCTGCAGGGCAAGGACGGGGGCCCTGCCGAATCAGAAAACAGCTCTATCTTGCCAGTACCTTCTCCTCTAGGTAACTGCAGATTTTGGCTGCCTGCAGACCACCTGGGAGAAGGTAAGCTGTGCTTCTGTGCTGTATAGCACAAAACAGCTTTCACAGAGACAGTATTTTCCTGCTCAGATGTCCCCTCGGTTGAGAGAGGTTTCTAGCAACCCACCTATCCCACTATCTGTAAAATGTTGGATGTCCTATTTTAACCCAACAGAGATGCTTCTTGCCTTGTCTAAAGTTTTTTAATGGTGTTAAATTACAAGATGAATAAAAATAGCAACTGATAAAAATCCCTGTGAAAGTGAAATACAGCTTACCCTTCTTGCAACTTCACATGCAGCTTACATTTCTTCATAAAGCCTCAGAAAAGGCCAGGAGACAGACTATTTATCAGGAACCATCAAGCTAGATTTTCAAGTCAGGCTAAAAAGATCCCAAGGGAGCTGTTCCCTTATAACTAAAATTACCCATGAAGTAGGGTTTGGAGCTTAATTTCCTTGCCTTTGAACCCCAAAGCAGAATGTTCAAAATCAGAAAACTCTGTTCACAATTTAATTCACCTTATTTTTGAAGTCCTTCTGCAGCATCGATCAGCTTGCATTTGCTATCAGGCCTTCGTTGTGCATCAGACTATAAAATACACACGTGGCCCTTTGCAGGCTGGCAGCTCATTAAGGAGAGAGCGTTAAAAGCTACAGCACTGTTGGGACACCCTCCAAACTCTACGTTTGGACGTGTCATTAAGCATTCGCAGAACAGCCAAGAGATGACTGAATTGGTCTACATGTACAAATACCTTTTTGCATAGGCTTCTACAGATGAGGTAGACAAGCAAGAGTTTGGAGCCAGCCATGAATACCAGGTGCCGTGGCAATAGAATGAAGTGGTTAAAAAAAGCATTAGAAATATTGCGATATTCGCTTTATGGCAGTGGTCTGGAACCAAACCCACAATATCTCCGAGGTATGCCTGTAGTCATATTCATAGTCAAGCAAGTCCATGTTAGGTACACGGAATTCCCCCCCCCCCCCCCCAAAAAAAAAAAGCAGCTCCGTAGCGGTCTGTGCTTAGCCTGAGGTTAAGGGAGGTATACTATTCACTGCAATGACAGAAGAGTTACCTCAATGCTGTATCTAGCTCTGCATACAGCATGGCTCATCATTTTCTTCCCTCCTCACTACAATGTCTTTACATTTTTAAAACTCTTTCATGAAGAATAGGGAAAAAATGAAAACAGCAAGAAAGATGTATTAATACAAGTAACCAAAAAGCCTCTCTTCTCTGGCTATTACTAAATTGGATTAAATTAGCTCCTGCAATCAGAGCCACCTCTTACTGGAAAAAGGAGAAATGAAGAAATGGTTCTGAGATGAGAACTGACCTTAAGAAAAATATCATTATTGCCTTCTTTCTCCAAAATGTTAAACATAGTCAAGTCTGTCTTGATTTCATCAAGATACTCCCTAGGCAAGAGAAAAGATTCCAAAAATACTACAAACACTACGACTATTTGCACTGCAACATATTCCCAGACACTTTCCTTGCGATCTATTCCTTCTGACATGACATTCAGAACATCACTAGAGCTCAGTATCAGGCCGTGTCATTCAGCATCTGGCGTTGCAGCAATTATTGAGTTACTGGGATTGAACGCCTTTCCCTGACTAATCCACACGGACTGAGGGTACTCAGCAGGAGAATTTGACTTCTGAAGACAACACTGATCTTTCTACACTTCAACACAGGTTGTGTTTCTAGGTCCTGCACGTGTAGCATAACTCAAACCAGCCACAGTAGGAATTTCAACGAGTAGATTATTAAAGCACTGGCATTCTGCAACTGCTATTTACTTTCAGAATACCTGCTATTAATGTCTTCTGTCTAAACAAACATCACCATCACTGCTCCCAGCGCTTCCCAGTTTTCTCCCCTCTTCTTGATCACACTACAATTTCCTTAAAGCTTGACTATAAGTCTTCTCATCATTTTAACTAGTCATTGCATTGTGTGTAAGGAATACTGAGGATCAACTAGATCTTGCACTTTTTCTTTATTCTCCTGCTCTTCTCAGGCTTTTATGATTCCTGCTGCCATTGCTTGCCTAGGAAATCTCAGATCTGGAAAAGGATTTCAGTTTCTCTAAGAAAATGGAAAAAAAAAAAGAAAGAAAGAAAGAAAAGAAATATCCCATCAAATCAATTGCCTCACTTAACTCATATTAATCAGTCAAATGCATTGGGGTGCTTTCTTTGCAAGAGCTCTGATTTTTTTTCTTTCTAGATCAAGAAGAACCAATGCTTCCTCTAAACTGCGTGTCAGCCTAAGCAGGTGTAGAGACAATGCGACTTCATCCACACTAATGGATTTGGCCCTACTTTGTTTTGGACTTCTGATACAAGACAGACATTGACAAACTGGAGCGAATCCAGGGAGGGCCACCAGAATGGTCACGGGGCTGGAACACACGGCATATGAAGGAAGTGGGGTTGTTCAGTCTGCAGAAGAGAAGGCGAAGGGGGTCTTACTGCTGTCTATGACTACCTAACAGGTGGTTACGCAGAAGATGGAGTCAGACTCTTCTCAGATGCACAGGGAAAGAATAAAAGGTTCCGAGCACAAGGTGCATCGAGGGAAATTCTGATGAGCTATTAGGAAACAAAATTCACAGTGAGGGTGATCAAATGCTTGGCCAGGTTACCCAGAGAGGCATGCAATCTCCACCCTTGGAGATACTCGGAGAGCAACTGCACGAGGCCTTGAGCACCCTGAGCTAAGCTGGTCCTGCTTTCAGCAGGAGGTTGGACTAGAAACCTCCAAAGGTTCCACCAAGCCTAAACTACTCTGTGTTCTTACGATTCCACCCTGACATCACTGAATCAGAAGAGGCCCATTTTCCAGGCTACTTGATTCCTCCAGACAGTTCACTTCTCTCTACAATGAAAACTCACAACTAGTACAATATTTGAGTAGAATAGGCAGCTCACATTTAACCTTTCCTTTCCTCTCATACCAAGCAGGGTGATGCAGTCCTCTGCTCTGTTCCTGAGAATGATCAGGAAACATTAATCTCAAGAATGCTAATAAGCTCTTTTCTGTCAGTAACAAAGGACGTGGGAGGCATGGACCTTCTACTGTAAGGATCCAGGGCCTAGCGATCTGTGTTCAGGAATAAATCATCAGTGATTGTAAGGAAGCCAAGATCACATATGCTCTGCAAATGAACTAGGGCTAAATTTTGTCGTGCACATCAACAGCGTTCACACAGGAGGAAGCTCATCCATGCCTGCTGCCTTCTGACAAACGCAAAACAAGATCGCAGAAGAGGAAGAACAAGCTTGTAGGTAAAGCTCCCAACCAGCTCCATGGAAAACACGATTCACTTGCAGCCCTGCCACAGGCCTTAGCCTGCAGCACTACCAACAAGATTGCCTGGTTACACGGAAATTGGAAAAGGTCTCTCCTAGGCTCTGCTTGTCACTGGGAAGCAGGTACCTAATTCTCAAAACTCACACTCGCTTTCTCTGTACATCCTCAGCATTAGCTGCCACCCATCACCATCAGCGTATCTTCCACATAATAGGAGCAGAGATTCCACAGGGTTCAGGCACTCTGTGAATCCGAAGGATAAGAATGCTGCCTGGGGCAATTTGCAGCCAGAAATCTATCCCTCACAGGTACTTACACCTAAACCAGGGCTGCAAATGCTCAAATGTGGCATTGTTCTGATCATGTAATTCAAAGCCCAAAAGAGTTTAACATTGCCTCGTTTTGTCATTTGAGGGTTTGAGCTACAACATTTTCCTGTCTTTTATTTCTCATTTTCTCACCCCAATGCTTAAGAAAGAAGTTAAACACTCATTTCAATTCATTTTCCTACCCTTAGAGGAATAACAAATAGAATTTGAATATGCAAAAAGCAAACAAAAAACCCCATAGCTTCATCCCACTCTAGCAAGTACTTTATTAATATTGAGAAGCTCATCAATTTGAATTTATTTGGAATCCACGAGTCACAGTCACTAGTAAAATGACCTAGAGACTACAGTGATAACTCCCTTGCATTTCAACACAAAAGAAAACCTTCCACGATACACAACGTGAGCAAAACTTTTGGCTGAATATCATCATTTTCCTGTTTGCTTCAGCTACTACTTCAAGTGATGCTGTTGCTATTTTTCAGTGCACTGTCCCTAAGTAAATGGCTGCTCACACCATATAAGATAAAATTAAACAACAACAAAATATATATATACACACACATATATACGTTTTCCACATTCACAGTCTTTTCAGGCCAATACATTCTCTGAAGATAATGAACTACCCTGACATATTCTGCAACTCTTCTCCCTGTCCTCTGTAGCAATGGGAGAATGGAACCATTCATCAACATGACACAGCACGGCTTCCAAATATTGAGACATCTCGATACAGTCAGCTGAGTAATATCGCTTTCTGTATCTCTGCTGTTGCTTTCAGCAATGATCTAGTAACAACCAGGGAAAGACAAAGCTGTGATAACTTTCCACAGGCCAGGTGAAAGCACACACCAGACCAGGTAAGGCACAATTATTCTGAGCTTCGTCTTCTAGCTCCCTAGGGAAAAGTTTTAGGGCTGCTTTCTTCTCACATGACTTTGCTGAATGAGCCATTTCTGACAACAACACATCCTAAGTACTTGCTTTCTCCACCACATTTTTGCCATTCCCTTCTCTATTCAACCAGGAAACACTAAAGCAAATCATATAGAACAAAGTACGTATTTGACATAAAGTGCAATATATCTTAAAGTATGCATCAAAACTAAATGCTGCCTTTGGATGCAAGCATAAAGCTTCTGCAAGTATCTAAGGGAAAGAATTTTTTCAGGATTCAACTGAGACCACCAAGTACAAGTGTAATACTCAAGTTGTCTGAATTGCCAGAGTCAGAGGCTGGAAGCAGGCCTGTACTTTTTGGCAATACAGCACTTCACATGATGCAACACATGGCTCCAGTCAACACTCCTTTCTCTGGTACAGCAGGCAACAAAAGATCAAGCCATTAGTCCTTCACTGTTTTCTGTTCCAAGGTTTTATCCCCTATGTTTCGAGATGCTCTCTCATTCCATGCTGTCTGGCAGCACTTTCAGCTTTTCAGAAGTTGGAATTATAAGAATTATTTACATTTGAAAAAGTAACATTTTGGATGCACATTCTGTTCTTGGCCAGAGGCTTTCTTTTTTTTTTTTAAAAAAAAACTTTTCTACCTGCTTGGCCTGTAGAACCATTTTAACTTTGCTAAAACTTCCAAAGCAGCAGCACTTTTACCAGCACTGAAATGCACTGCATCTTTCATGTCTTCAAATAAAAATTAAGCCCAACCTGTCATCTGTTAGATCTGTTACATCTAACACTTCCTGCAGAAGAGTGCTAGTTTGATTATCCTCTAACTAGACTTTGCTGGAGTGATCACAGGATCCTATCTAAAGCATAGTAACAAATCTTAGTGTCTCTTCCATTAGCAACCCTAATGTACTGTAAATGGCCATAGGCTTAAAACCTATGACTAGACTCAGCAAAATGTTCACTACTATACATAATTGTAAATAAATAATAGAACCTTTTATTATTATTATTATTACTCACATTGTAAAGGAAGCCAGGAGTACACCATGGAGACAGAAGAGAAGCTGTAGTAGTATTTACAAAAGCAGGCAGTAGAACATATTCCACCATTGACAACAAAGCCAATGTTGAGCGGTCCTGAAAGAGTTTGTGCCTTGAGCAGCCTGACAGGTAACGCAGAACATCTACAGGCAATGCAGGAAGGCTAGAGCAGAGGGAACAGCAGAAACTGGATCTTGATTTTGGCCAACTTTTTTCCCACTATGACCAGACAGTACAATCCAGTACTAACATTGCCAAATTAGGATCATTTCGGAGAGCTGGTGAAGAGCTCACAGAGGCCTGGCTGTTGAGAAAGACAAAGGAAACTATTTGTGACCTAAGATGCATTTCTTTAATATAAAAAGATTTTCCATAACTGAAGCTTCATGACTTCACATTCCAGAAGTCAATAATTTGAAATCATTGTTTTATGACTACACTGAGCTTAAGCTTAGTCTTTTAACACACACCCGTGTTTACTGCACCATCAACGTTCACTCATTTTTTTACAACTTTTTCCAGTGGTGAAGACTGGGATGCCAACAGCCCCTTAAAGAAACCGTCTCTTTCATAACTACGCTTGTTCATCAGACAGTCAAGCCAGATGCAACTATGAGAGTCCAAATGCTGTTCGTTCTGATAAATACAAGATGACGCTGAAAAAAAGGGAGATGCGTAAAGAATAATCACGATCCTTTTTTACCCGGCAGAATATTCTCTGGTTTGTTGCACTACAGGGATTGAAACCTGTAATTTACAGGATCACTTGTGAGCAGCTGGGAGTCACAGGGCACTGCAGCGGGTGGTTCTCAGGCAATCAGAGCAGGGGCAATTGCATAGTCACCAGGTACATATTGACTTCACCAGCCAGGATAAGCAGAAATCCAGCTCAGATATTTTGAAATGCTTTAACACAGATTTTTTTTTGAAGACATATAGTCAGAGAGGAAACAGCATTTCCAACAACAGGACAAAGAAGAGTTTTTCCCACAAAGGGAATGATCTCTTCCAGACACAGTCTCAGACTATCTCCACTCTCAGCAGGTATTTTTGCTTATAATTAGATCTATTTGAACTTCCAAAAATCAAATACTGAAGGCTGGCAGGGAACCGGGAATGAACAAAAAGGGGCAAAGAGATCATATAAGACAAAAGACGGTTTTGATAAAGAGAATAAATAGGTACTACTATGAGAGAAGAGAAAGTGAGTCTGCTTCGGGACTTGAAGCAGATCAGCGTAAAAGGCTGCATTTGTTCAGAAGCACACAACAGTATTATGCAACAGTTCCTGACAAGAAGTGAACGGTAATATTTTCAGCCAAAACAACTGGAGAAATGCATGCGAAGCAAAATGCATCAGCTATGTTAGCAGAGAGCCTTGGAAAAATGTCACTGCTCTCGGTCTTTGGGACTTTAAATCATAAGTCGAAAGAATCTTAGCTTAATCTTTCAGACTTTACTCTAACAGGATTTATGACTGACTCAAAGGAAAGATGATGTTTTCTTCCATCACTTCCTAGGACACCTGTGTTCTCTGCAGAGGTTATACATCCAAGCAATAACGCAGACTGACCACGCTTAGCTTACAAATGCCAAGAACAGCCTTGCTTGCTAAAGTACAGCAGCATGGGAAGGCCCAAGTGAGCAGATGATCTGCTCTCAGATTCCACCTGCTAGTTAGATAGGGACAAACTGCATTTTGAAGACGCTATACAGAACACACGTAAATAAAGAAAAAACAATACTTCAATGAAAACCTAGGCACATATACATTTCTAACATGCTTGTCACTTAAATGCGGCAAAACTAAAGCTCTAAAGAACTAAAGAACACTTCCTATTAGGAATTAAATTCTCCTTTTCTACACTGAGTCTTTGCTTTAGTTAGCTAAGACACTGCTGAACCTTCTGCCATTCTGAAACTGCATGAGAGCCTATGTATAAGTGTGGATTACGCAATAACCTCTGAACAAAGCAAAAGTGTAGGATCACCTGATCCCTATAGGGTCAGAAACAAAACCACTAAGAATCTGAAAGAGCAAGTAGTCACTTACGTCCAGCATTTAGGTGCTAGCGAGACTGTCAAAGTCTTTACTATATGTGGCCTAACTCTGCGGATTCCCAAAGTCCTGTAGACACTGGCGTTTCCACCAGCAGGCACATAAAACACCCCTCACCCTGCTCCCGCAAAGCCTGATGCAGCTGAGCTATTCACCAGCTGAGCTGCTCTTTACTCTGGCAAGACTCTCAAATACGCACTGCTCGTCTCCAGCATCTAATGGACACTGACAGTTCATTCCATCTAGTCAAGATTACCAAGATGAGATTCTCAGCAGGAACCGGCTGTATATGTTCACATAACGCTGCATTTCAGATACCCACCTAGGAAACAGCACAACTATTTTCAAATCTCCACAGCGCCCGACTCAAACCCAAGTCTCTTCTGTACCAACAGAAATCCCTCATCTCTGTGTCATTAGGCATTTTCTCTCCAGGGGAGAGTTAACATCCATACCACAGCTGACCTATTACCTTTAAGAGGTGATGCCCCTGATGTACTTCTCCCCTCCGCCTCCTGTTGGCTTCTCCGCTCAGTTTCCTAGCCTTTACTAATCCCACTCCTAAATGCTTTATTCTCACCATAAGTTAAAGGGGAAGCCTAGGTACAGAGGCTGGCGCTGAAGACTCCCTTAGGCACTGGAACGGGGCATCCCTTAGCTGATCTAGCCCTGGAAAAAATACAGCGACTTCTCTCTCCCCGCCTGGGCTTTCAAGCAAAGGCCTGTCAAGAGATGAGCCCAGACGCTGCAGTGGGTAACAAAGCACCGCACACAGAGAGAGGGATGACAGGCTCATCATTTAAGTCAAGCCCCATGAGAGCTTTAAAGAATAACACCAGGAATTTCATATGGAACCGGATTACAGTGAGCTACAAACATCTTTTGCAGCATAAACTGCTGTTAGACTAGCTTCTTAAGCATCTCTCGGGGAAAAGGGAAGTATTATTGTTGTGAAAAGCACAATTCTTTAAATCTCTCATATCTTATTTTTGAGGGTTTCTTAAATGATATTTATCAATCATATAAGAGTCCAGGGGGTACCAAAAAGCGATCAAGTGAATAATCCACTAAAAATTTTGCATGTTGGTTCCACAGTTTTAAAGGTCATCACCAATACATCACCAAATCACCAGCACAAGACTAGAGCATCTATTTCATGCATGAAGCAGCAATTCATCCTGGTAAATTTAGCTGTGGCTTTTATTAAACTCACTGCAGTCTCTGGCCAGGCAGTAGAACCTGAAGAGGCTTTCACGTTACATCCCTCCGAGATTCAAATAAATCAAAAACTCTCATTTTCATGTACCTACTGGGTTTTTAGAAAATTACTTAACCATTTCAACTACTGAACTAGTCAGCACCTTCCTCCTCTTCTCTCACCAGGCAAACAGCATGAATTTGCATTTCCTAAACAAATTTGAGGTACAACTTGCAGAGTCTGCAAAAAGTCTTTGTGGGTGGGTGTCTGCTACAGACTGCCAGATCAGGAAGAAGTAGATGAGGCCTTCTTCAGACAACTGGAGGAAGCCTCATGTTTGCAGGCCCTGGTACACACGGGGCACTTGAACCACCCTGATACCTGATGAAAGGGCACCATGAACTGGTGGGAGTGGTTGATACTCCAAAGGGTTGTGCTGCCACTCAGAGGGATCACAACAGGCTGGAGAAATGGGCAGAGAGGAACCTCATGAAGTTCAACAAAGGGAAATGCCAAGTCCTGTATTTGGGCAGGAACAATCCCATGTATCAAAACAGGCTGGGGGCCAACAGACTGGAAAGCAGCTCTGCAGAGAAGGACCTGAGCGTCCTGGTTGGTGGACAACAAGTTGACCATGGCCCAGCAATGTGCCCTCACAGCAAAGGCGGCCAACAGCCTCCTGGGCTGCACTAGGAAGATCATTGCCAGCAGGTCCAGGGAGGTGATCCTTCCCCTCTACTCAGCACTGGTGAGACCACACCTGGAGTGCTGGGTCTAGGTCTGGGTGCCCTGGTACAAGAGAGACATGGACATACTGGAGTGAGTCCAGCAAAGATGATTAAGCGACTGGAGCATCTCTCCTATGAGGAGGGGCTGAGAGAACTGGGACTGTTCAGCCTGGAGAAGAGAAGGCTCGGGGGTGGGGGGAAGGGCAACGAGTGTATTAATGTGTACAAATACCTGATGGGAGGCAGTAAAAACGACAGGGCCAGACTCTCAGTGGAGCCCAGTGACAGGATAAGAGGCAATGGGCACAAACTGAAACACAGGAAACTCCACTCAAGCATAACGAAAAAGAATTTACTGTGAGGGCAGCTGGTGGAAGAGCTTGCTCAGAAAGGTTGTGGAGTCTCCATTCTTGGAGATGATCAAAATGCAAGTGGGCATGGTCTTTGGCAGCCTGCTCTAGGCGACCCTGCTCTGAGCACGGCGGGGGGGGACTGGACAATCTCCAGAGGTCCCTTCTAACCTCAGCTATTCTGTGATTCTGTCTCAAAAGTCATACCAAACAAATCCGTTCCCAAGGAACAAACCCTAACCTAACCTAACCCTAACCTTTTCTAAGTGTCAGTGAATTAGTCTATACCAATGGAGAAGCACTGGATCTTAAATAGTGAGGCTACATCCGTTTCCTCTAGAAACGATGGCAATATTTCTATCGATTTCAATGACAACAAGATCAAAACCTCTACCATCAACTTCTCATTCAGATTTTTCCCCCGTGCCCAAAATGAAATGAAAGCAACTTCAGCAGTTTCCAAATTCCTCTGTCCTTTCTCCCCACGCTTTACTGACCATTCTTTTCTGGTGCGATCCCCTGTTTAATGTTCTAAAGGATGAATTGTGGCCTAGTGCATCAAGGTTTTATTCCAACCCCACACAGCTGTTTCCTTCGCATTGATTTTTCAAACTTCTAACTATCATGGGAAACAGAGGTTCAGGGAAAAAGTTCACTATCAAGTATGAAACATACGTTCCCATGAAAATAAAATCAAAAGGCAATTCTGTACTACCAGCTCTTAACAGTAAGAGAGGTTTTTTCCTCTCCTTCTAACGTTCCACTTTTCCTCAAAAACCAAAATGGTGTTGAATAGTCTGGAAGCAGCACTTTGGAACAACCCATGTCACCTTCTAACCTCCATCACTCCAGTTGTCCAGGGGTTAATTGTTGATCTTGGTAGCATTAATTCTTATTCATGCTTCAAAGAACACTGCTGTTCGGCAAGAAAACAAGCCCTACAATTCATCTAGTTCAGTATTTTCTTGATTCTGCTATGGATTTCTCTCCTTCTGTGTGTGTGTGCACACGTATATATATGTAATTACATGGGATGAGCATGTGTATGGATTTCTCTTTTTGTACATATGTAGCAAAAGGGATTACTGAAAAAGCAGACTATACTCTTATTATTCAAAATACATAAGGACCAGAACATCTGATGTGAAGAAAAGTTCAATGATTACAGGAAGTTCTGCTAATTTACCCTCAAGCTTTTAGGCTTATCATTTCAACAACATGTCCGTTGCTCTGATGAACGCCAGGTCACAGTGCAGGGATCTCAGATACTGGTCACACTGACAATGACCAGCTAGCAAAAGATAGCCAAGGAAAACCTGTTGCTTTTGCCTATCTGACAAAATAAGAAAAACTAACCTTAAAGAGAAAAGTCTCTAATAAATTTAAAAACATATTTTACATCTATATGGAGTTTTATAGGAAGCTTTGTGTGTACTGTAAATTTCTGTTTGCCTTTCCTTTTACTCTGTGCTGCTTGGTAAGTCTTGATCACTTGGCTTTCTTCATATTCCTAGTCACAGGTCCACTGCTCAGAAACAGGAGTCCATGGGAGTCTTCACATTGACTTTCATCTCATCTAAAGTAATGACAGAAATAACTGTAGCCCAGCAGAACGTAATCCAAGGGCAGTAAAATCCTGTATTTCTCTCTCTCCAAAGCATCAACAACAACACACTTCCCAATCTAATTCCATTTGCCTGAAAAACAGTGAAATATTTAATGCAATTCCTTTACTTGGGAGGAAAAAGCTCCAAACAGCATGGTCAAAATTACACCCACAGTAATTGTGACTTTTAAGACATCAGTGACTAACATCTGCACATCACTCAGGGAGCAGAGTTGTCTTCTTTTATCAGTCTACCATTATCTCTTTAGCAAGCAAACACTGCCGGCCCTTGGCTGTCACCAAAGCAAAGTCAAAAGGAAAGAAGCAACAGATTAGTCTCCAGAAACGCAATCGTATTCCGCGTTAGAACAGCTTGAGTGCTCACTCATGTATAGTTTTCTCCTAGAAGCATTACATAGAGCCTGGCATACAGAAAGGCTGTCTCATAGACACTCATAAAATTAACTTCCTGCACAGAGGAGGTGTCACTTCACACCATCAGTATAGCGATAGCCTGGCAACAGGTGGCAACACTCTTGCATTAATTCTACTTTACATCTCTTGCTAAATCCCAGACAGCCTGTATATTTGAACATACAGTTCATTTGTAGAGCTAGAATATAATCTATACTTTATTACATTGTATATGCTCTTGCATTTGACCTATCTTTTTGAAACATGGATATAGAATTTTCCAGACAGAAGTGCATATCATACCTGGAGTTTTGCACAAAAGTATCTATAATACATGGAAGGAAGGCGATGGGGGAGAACATAGCCCACATCTCTCTCTTTTCCTGAAGGAGCACATATCACTCTGTGCTGAAATCTGAAACATAAAAATCCTCTCTGATAAACTTTTTTGCTTTTCACCAAAAACCTTGGCAGGGTGACCACAGTCCCCAGGCACTTGCACCGTTTTACTCTCCAGTCTCTCCAAGACAAAGCATCTGCTCTCTTAACTTAAACTTTTTAAAACAGAAAGGGAATTTCATGTTAATTTTGTCCAGTTCAAAAATCTCTTTCTCATCTCATTGATCTTCCATGAAAGTTTTCTCTCCCACAATAATTTTGATAAAGTTAACAGGAACCAAAGGTAACATTTAGACAAACTGAAAAATTAAAGGTAATCAAGGCTACGCTCAAAAAGAGTCATAACGCTAAAGGCTATGGATTTCAAGTTACTCAAGACAACTTTCTCATCTACAGCCTTCAAAAGATTATTTAGTTAGTTCCTTGATAATCTTCAAAACAACAACAAAAAATACTCATCATGAATTACCAAAAAGCCTCAATTTGTCTTCTGACTTGTAGGAAATTGTTTTCAGACCTTAACTAAAAGACATACATTTACTTAGTAGTGCATTACTAAGGCAAAGCTTGGAACAAGAAGTAGTCATTATTTTTAAAGAGTTTACGGTTGATGCTGTATTTTCTTTATGAAAATATGCTAATGTGAGAGGATATTTCTACAATAAATAAAAAATGCACACAAACTCACTCATTCTTCATAGGCATTTTCTTTCTTCTCATTGGCGTACTGTCAATGAGATTTGTGATCCATTCTGGTGTTGTATCACAACACTCTTCACTACAGGGAGCTAACACTAAGACAGCCTTTCTTATCCTACCACCTCCCTTTACTCATTTTCATTTCCTCAGATTATGTAGTCCAGTACTTTTTCATGCTAAGTAAGAACCAAAAGACATTATTTTGGAAAGGTTTATTAAAACCTGCTCAGTCATTATGGTGATTCCAGTCTATTGGGGGAAACCATTTAACATTTTTTTTTTCCAGATTTTTCAAATTCCACCCTGTTCATTTAAGTACTGCCTGGTTTGCAGGATTCGTTTCATGTACAAATTATGAATTCGACAATGCTTCGAGCGAGGCATGGGAAGGGAAACTTACCCACATTAAAAACAGAAGAAACGGGGAGAAATCATTATTCAAACTTCTGCCAAGGATCATTTCCCCTCCTGCTTCCTCCTTGCTCCACAAGTGCTGCAAAGGTAATGAAACATTGATTTACACCAGCAACAAACTGCTGCCTGCAGTGTACTGCCTCGAACCCTTTGGCTTGAAAATGGAGACAAGAGACCCCTCACTACCTGCTTCTCTCCCTCCATGAGGCAGCAAACAGGCAATTTCATTTCAGCCCTTCCTGCACGTGTGGATTCAAAGCCTAGATAACGTCAAGAAGACTCTAAAAGGACAATTCTTTCTTCTTCCTGCTCCATAGTCCCTTTAGCTGAAGGATAGACCAAGCGAGAATCCATCCTTTACGAGTATATTCACATTGTCCATCTTTGACTAACTTAGGTGCCTAAATTAGGTGCTTACACTTCCCAAAGTTACTAAAGTCTTCAGAAAATACCTCATACCATCCCCTGGACACTCTGAATACCCTGTATAATGTGTAACATACTTCTGAGAACCTTCATCTGCCGCTGGTTTTCTATGCTTTTCTGGCTCTGAACAAATCCTTTGCTACCATTTTCATCCATGAGTTTACTTTCCAGCACCTGAAATACACACTCCAAAATCCAAACACTAGGAAACAACCTCACGGCAACGTCCCTTGATAACGCTACCCAGCGCTACACACTTCATCCACTTCAGAAAGCTGCATTTCTTCCTCTCTCTCTCTCCAAACATCTTACAGGACTGAAGTTTATGAAAAATTACAGATCCAGCTATTCCCCACCCCCAGCTCTGTTGCTGGGTACGATTATCCAGAGAGCTGCAAGTCCACCTACATGAAATGATGGCAGAAAAAAGACAGGTAGGAAGAGCTTAGTGCTTTTGTTCCAACTAGTACTCATTGTTCTGTTCCTAAAAAAAACAACCTCTTTCTCTTAGCAATAACAACCTTTCCTTTTTTTCAACTTGTGATGAGTTCAGCAGTTTTTCACTGCTAGTGAAAAGTGCTAGTAGAGCTGGTTACAATCCTGCAGAAATAGAAGAGCACTGGGGGACCAACAGGAGGAGGAAGCCACACTGAGATACTGTTAAATATTGTGTCCCCTTTATAACTGGAGTTCATGTTTGAGTTTGCTATTTATCACTACAAGAGAGAAGAAGGAAAAAAGAAAAAGGAAAAAGAAAAAAATGCCTAGCCTAAACTGATAACTCTAAAGACCAGAATCTGAGCAAGTAACACACAAACAACTTCCCTGAGGCCCATAGAAAAACTTGGAAAACTGGCTAGTGGAAAACATATCAGGATTCTGCTGGAAGATATTAGAAGCTTAAAATGATATGTAGATGGTAGTTTAACATGCTAGTTCAGTGGCGCCTTACATCTATGCAATGTACAATTATATGATTATCAAGTGACACATGACACAACCTTAGTAACTGAAATTAATTTGTTAGTTTTAATTTAATTAATTTGATAGGTCTACCCATCTGTCATACCTATTATCATGGCATTCGAGCAGTTGACTGAACACTTTTTACTGAATTTGAATGAAGTGGTTCCCTAAATTCATAACTGCTACCATGTAAGGAAACACAATGTGAATCATCATATTCTTCCCTCATTCAGATAATCTACACGATTTTTTTTTTTCCCCTGAGTGCTAAAGCATAGGCACATTTAGGAAACGCTGTGGAGTTCTTCATACCACCAAATGATGACTCTATATTAGCCAGACAGCACCCATTAAAACAGCTGCTAGACATGGAATAATAAGATGAACCAGGAGGAATTCCTACATCCCTGCCTCCCTCTGAATAATACCTCATCTGCTATCAAAAATAAATCCAGGTAAAGTAAACATTTTAGAAGAACCTGTTATCTTTTGTAGTCACTGCCAGATTTGCAGTAACAAACCTCAGTATTGGCTAGGGGGAAAGTCCCTCTTCATGGGAACAGGGATAGTGCTGTTGAAACCAGAAGAATCACATCAGATCTGGATGTGACCCCAAGTTTATCTAATGAGATGTACTACACAAACATAAAAGTCATATACACTAAACTTCTTCCAATACCCAAAAGAAGTTAAACCTGTTTACTACTACACTGCACACAATATATAAGAGATGATGAAATAAAACTGAAACAGAAAACATGAACTAAGTGCTGCATGAAAGGCAGCAATCATAGGATGATGTGTTTTACGAGGACAGACAGGACTCTCACAGCTGGGTTTGTGTTGCAGAACAGAACTTGTAAACCAGGTCTGGAAAACATTTTCTATGACTTTGATCTACGTTAGGTTTGTTTTGCAGTGTCCAAAGCACAGTTTCCAAACCCAAATTTAATTAAAGCTTACTTATCAACACGGTCTGAACTTTAGGTCTGCAACAAATTCCCTGCACCATGTGATTTCTTGCAGTGCCAACTTTAATGAAAAAACTTTGCACAGCTTTGCCCTTTAAAACAAGACCAAGCCCTCATATCAGCAAATACTGCATTTGTACTTAAAATAAGGAACACACAGACAAGCCTGCAGAAGTCAGCAGGATCACTTCAGCACATTATGTTAGAGCTGTTGGTAAATGACCACGATTTAGAGCCAACAGTGTAAAGCTATGCACTTCATAACTGCAAGGGGAGAGGGAGGAGGGGGAAGGGGGAAATAAATGAGGATTGCAACCCAATGCATCTGCTAAGCTATTCTTTACTTCAGAGCAATGTGCACTGTCCCTGGCCCGACAGATCATTCTGATTATGCTTACATGCACATCACTATGCTTTTAAGCAGCTCTACAACGCTGAAAGAACAGTGCTGTGAGAGCCACCTGGATCTTCCACTGAAAGTCTTCATTATATCCTTAGGTACTGCTGGACTCTCTCTCTTCTGCCATATTGCTAAACCCATCCGATTTTGCTAGACTTTTCTTGTCTATTCCTAGACACAAACACACGCCTCCAAAAAACCACACATGAAATTTGGTTGCCAAGCCAGGACTCATGAAAATTCCCTGTTCTCATGGGCAAGATATTTCTTGGCTGAATCTTCTGTCAAACCCAACAGCATTGGGGTAATGCATTTTGCACTTTGAGGAGAGATGGCTGACACACTAATTTGAAGAATTTATTGTTGCAGCAACAGATTACAAAAAGAGAAGAAACGTACCTAGCAAAACTGAAAATCCAAATAATTCCTCGCTTCCATTCTACCTGTAGATAGTCTAAACTATGCATATAGAAGGTAGCAAGAGACTATCCCTGCCCCATACAGGTACTAGCACTGTAAAGCTTTTATCTTGTGTTAGACTTTTAGTTGCTCTTCTAGCATAATTTCTCCATTCTCAATCACAAGACGAGGTGTCTACTGTAAGTCTCAAGCGCTTGAGACGTCAAACGCCACATAGAGTCAAGATGCTACAAAAGTGTCCTGACTGTCCACTGTGAGCCAGTCAGAATCAGCACTGCCATGAGGCTAGCCACATTAGGACTGGCAGATGCTGTAAAACATCTCCTATTTTTTGTCTGATAATGGAAAGGGGGGAGGGATATCAATCTGATATCTGCAGCTCACAAAAACCATGCATATTCAATAACAAGGAAACCTTCAGCTATCAATCCTTTTGAAAGTAGAGGGTAGAAGAGTAGAACTTCTTGAAACAGAAGTGTAGATTTCTTTCATATCAGAACATTGTGGGCAAAAAGGGATTGCTATTGCTCCCCCTGGAATAAATTTCTAAGGCCCAGCTTGTTTGCATGGTGCCATGCAAAAACTACTGCTCCTGGAAGGCTGTGAACATGGTGGGAATCTGCAAGTGTATAAAGCCTGTCACCTGCATAAACAAATGCAGTATCAAACCCTAAACAGTCTCATTAGCAAGAACAGTATCTCCAGTGTGACAACACGGTGAGTCATTGTTTTCAGAAGTAAGACTACAGCACACATCTGTGCACACGTGCATTTCTATAGTACAGTATACAAGTGTCTAGAACAGGCAAGCATTTATTCCAAGTAGCATCAACAGGAGTTTCACATGTTGGTTTAATACTATTCGTGCATACTCCTAAAAGACATGCTAAAATTCTTTATTGAACCTTAATGCACAGGCTTAAGGCTTCAGATGTTAAAGGAAGCACTTTCTGGGAGCTTGTCTTTCAAAACCCGCCCAATTCAATCCTTACGTGCACTCAAGCTGCAGGCTCCTCTGTAACATAGCTCCTGGGAAGGCACAGGGCAGCACAAGGCCCTGTCATCAGTTTTTTTTACTAGTTGTATGCCCTAGAGCATTTCCTACATTGACAGGTAATACAGGTAATGCTTATCACATGCCCATACCTTGATACCTCACATTACTTCAAGACCACCACATTAAGCAGCATCCTTGCTTTTCCACTGCTGTGGAAGAGGAGTAGTTTTAGATCTACACCACTCCTTGAGAAAAATATTTTTGCCCACTTCTAAAGAGCAAGTTTGTTTAACAAACTTTTGCTAATTCTCTCATGTTCGATAATGGTTTAGCAATGTGCAAAAGTACTCTGGTTATTCTGTTCCTCTAGAAGAACTAATACAAACTGTGTCAGCTATGCCAGGGTCTTCAGCCTCAAAAACATTTTCAGTTTTCCTTCACAGTATATCATGCGTTATTCTGCATTCTTTGGTAAATGAGATTTCTTGCACATTCCAGAACAAACAGTAGTGAATGTATCTGCTGGCCTTTTAAGGCTGTCAAATACCAAAACTCCTTGCTGTGTTCACTGCAAAATAAATAACTAATATTAAGTATGTATGTGTGTATATATATACACACACACTCTGATATGTTCAAAAAGATAACTAGAATTATGCAGGATGCAATGTAGAAGTGTCTGAAAGACTGATTAAATTAATTTTTGCATGGTTTTCAATCGCAATCCAATTGCAAAGGAGAACTGAAAAGCCCAAACTGATACTGAAGGCAAATAAGTAATTAGAACAAGCCATTAATCGCTTATCATAGAAACTTTTAGTGGCTGCCTGATGAACTGAAACTGCACAGCAGAAGGCTTGAAAGGAGGGAGAAAGAGTAAAGAAAAGAGGAACCACCACCCCAAATAAACTCCCTTTACAGCCATCTGGAGAGACTGTCTCTGAAGGAGGCAAAGTGGGGTAGGCACTGCTTACAAGTCTTCCTAAGAGTGGTCGACTGTGTCTCTGCATATAACGTCCCGCTCCCAGGGCAGGAGAAAAAAGACCATAAAATTTGCCTTTCTCGGCTCTTTATGACTAACACATCCAGTATCTTTTCCCTGAATACTAGAAAACTACTCCTTAGCAACTTTATGGAAGAATGAAGAAAGAAGGGACATCAAAAAAAAATGTCCTCCCCACCTCCACCAGCTTTTGGAGGAAGCTTCCTCATCATCAATGGATATTCTTCTTCTCAAGGCAAGTCAGATGAAGTCTTATTGCCTCAGGTGATCTCCTTTACTGCTAAAAATTGACAGTGGCCTGGATATGACCCAACAGGGAGGTTTCTGCAGTTGCAGTCTGACACTTTCTTCTGGATCCCATGAAAATCTTGTAAGAGAAACACTTGTGCTAGTTACTGTAATGCACACTTAGGAGAGGTTCTCCTTCGCTTGCATCCTCTTCCTAGAGCTATTCAACACAGCCAGTCCACGTGTTTCACTACTGCTGACTTCAAGAGCATTTTGGTTCTCAGACCAGACCGACTTTAAACATCCCTAGTGGCCAAGAAATCAATCGTATGAGTGATTTCATCTGCATCTGGGTTTGGTAGACCTCTTTATTTGGACACAACTTGCTCCTCAAGCTGGGATGCCAAGCATGCACCAAGATGGGGAATTTACTAGTCACCAAAGGATCTCAATATTCTGACATTAACCCGCATATTGCTTGTCCTTTGCTGACACCGACTCCACTGTCGCATCAGCGCACATCTGTTTCTCCATGTCTGGCCATTCTCTTCCTATCGCCCTGCATTTCGAACCATCTCCCTGACACTTTCAGCTCAGGGGCATGCTGACAACTCAAGCTTCAAATGGCTCAGGCAGAAGAAACACCAGCACTTGGAAAATGTGTTCAGTAGGCTGAACACAAAACATGAGAAGTAACCCATTACCATGTGAGTATTTTTTACTGACTGTCAGTGCTATCCCATGAGTTCAGCTCAAAAATAAAATGGCTGGGATTGCACTTTGATATTTTGACCCTTTCAAAATATCTGAGAAGTGTTTTGATAATTTGTTTATGCAATTATCACTGCATTATATTTCTTCGCAGGCTCTTTAAAGTTTAACTGCTTACTGTTCATTTTTCCTCATTCAGGGGTTCACAGTTTAATTCCCTGACCTATAAGCAGTAAAAGTTTAAAATGACTACAAGTACAGCATAGGATTACTGCATTTTTAAGTTGGTTAGCTACATTAGGAATGTTTTTACGGGCAAAATTACATGGCTCTGCAGAACATTTTACAAGCCAAGATATTTAGACATGTGCTACATCAGAAGTAGCACCATATGTTCTCATGCTTCAGCATGAAGGACAAAATGCCTATAAAATAAAAAGCAATGAAGTTTTTATAAAAGAAGCTGTTAGAAAAGCGGTGTGATGCAAAAGAATAAGCAGCAGCCTAAAACTCAGAAGACCTAGATTTAAGGTCTAACTGGTGGTTGACCAATCCTGTTTTGTTAACAAGTATAATATTTAAGTCAGGTTAACAGTTCATCCATAGTTCTTCATAAGTATTAGGGCCTCCATTTTGCAAATACATTTTTTGACTTGTACTACTTCTGAGCTGTAGAGAAAAAAGGACCTTCTGATCGCTTTTCATTGCGACCAGGAGAACAAAGGAAGACAGCAGTGTCTTGCACTCCTTCAGGTCCTCCAGCTGCTACCACAGCCCCCATCTCTGAAATTGCAGACTTCTTTGGGCCTTTGAGAAGCTGATAGGATCACTGAAAAGCAGAAGCAAGCTTGGCCAGCAAGAACCAGAGCAAGATTTTCACATCCAGAAGTGTAACAGATGGGCCCAAAGAGAACAGACATACTGCAAATGCCATTTTCCAGCAGATGCACTAATCTGATTAGTCTGATGACCAATATATTAGAGATTTGCAGCCTCTCCTTTTGCCAGATGCTCATGAATCCAGCAAGATTTCAACATAGCACAGACAAAAAAGGTTACCACATAACATTCATTTTGGTGGCTTTCAGATCTGATATATATTTGGGTTTGGTTGTTTAGGGTTAGGGTCTGAGGGTTTCTTTACTTTTCTGCACAATACACCTCCAGATTCCTCATTAGGTTTCCGGAGCAATAAAGGAACTGACCCTCAGACAGCCTTTCCCAGTTTGTTTTACCAGATAGACTGGGACACAAGTTCAGTACTTAGCACTGTATAAACAGTCACACTACCCGGCTGAGGAAGCCAGTTGGTTGATTTATTCATCATCTAGCTAGCATGACTAAACACCTGAGCTCAAGAGATACACCTGAGCACCCGAATACTACACTGATGAGCAGAAACACACAGAAGATACACTGAGCCTCAGTGTTTTGAATCAAGATGTTCCTGGTCCCCTCGGAAACAACATTAACTAATGTTTGCACTCTCTGGATTTATTCTCCCTATTTTTCCACATTTTGGACAGTGGAAATTCTACCACTTTCATCTTCTATTACAGACCCCTTCTGACCAGTTTCAAGATCCTATGACTTCCTTGCATCATGATGTATTTCTGGGTAGCACTTCAAAAACAAATCAAGAAAAATTTAGCCAAGTTTGGGGCTTATTAAAAGTTCCTACTTAAAAATGTTAAGTTGGAGAGAAAACGTCCCCTGACTGCATTTCCCCAGTCAGCACCTTCTTTTCCTATAACCAAGGCGATGAATACCCAAAATCTCACAACAGGAGGAGAATGGACATGTAGGACTGAGAACTCTCATCAACTTACTGAAAGATACATCTGCTAAGTGCACCTTTATCAAACACAGAAACAGACCCAACCAAGACCTGCTACATTAAAAGCATAGAACCTTTCACATTGATAAATTCAACAAATATTCTGCTCTCAAGGAGTAACTATTTCATATTCAAACATCCTTATTAATCCTTCAAATGTACCTCCATTTTCCAAACAGATATCAGAATCATCTCTGTCAACTGAGTGGGTTAGTTAAATAAATATATATATTAAAATAAAAGCAGCATCAGGCAATAGAGCTGGAACAGAACGTGGTGCCCAGGAAACTGGCTCCTAGCTTCAGCACCCGCAGCACACATTTTCAGGTGGCAGCTGATATGCATTGACTTACCTGTTCCATGCAACACACTTTGCTTGATTTGGGTGGTTGTAGAGTTACCATGAAAGAGGGTAAAGCAAGTCCCTTTTTAGGCTTCCACAAGTATCTTTTCAGTACTCCACGGGTCTGTAACCGCATATAATTGCAATAGCGTGATCAACACAAGGAGTTAGCACTATCCAATTCATTCTTGACAAAAGAAGGACGACGGAATGACTTGAGGTGATAAAACTCAGATCCAAGCTTCCAAAATAGTCTGATCAGTCATTTTTCATGCTGTCAGGCAACCCAGCAATTCATTTTTATCAGCCTAAGTACAACTTTTCAACACACCATAAAAGATATGTTTCCATTTGACTACTTTTATATGGAAGGCAAAATGTCAGTACAGACAACTAAAGACTGAAAGCAGAGTTTGGCTTAATATGCTCAAGATGCTTTTTGTCCTCCTAACTCTCCAAATCATTCACCTGCGCTGTGGCAGCAAGCAGTCAACATGTAGCATTCAGTATTATTGATTGGAGTGTAGAGTTCAGGTGTCAAGTTCCAACAACAAGGAATAAATCAAAAAATTCTTAGCGCCTGTACCTGTAGGAGACCGATTCTGGGATCTTCTGCCTTAATTTAAGACTGCAGAGCCTTTGGTCTTGCAGGTTGGAGATCTGGTTAGGAAAAAAGAGTTGTTGGAATGCTTTGCTTTCATGTTATCTCTATGGACTGCATAATCTTTACTGCAGTGTCTTTAATGATGCTGCAAAAATCTAAAATTCAAAGTCTAACTTCAGGTTACAAAAATCTTAAAATAGATACAAGCAAGACAAACTACAATAACAGGCAAGCGATGTCTGTAAGAGTGCTGCAAGAGCAAGGATATCTTGCTCTTGTCTGGGCACCCAGCTTGAGGGCAAGTCAGGTGCCCAAGGAGGGAAATGATCAAATACTTTAAAGGACTAAGCCAATCTGCATGTTTAACCTTTAAGCATTCAGTTGAATGCATTTGGTGTATTGTTTTATTAGCTGCCTTCAATGCAGTGTTCTTTTCCTCTTTCAGAAACAAAGAGTATTTTTTAAGACACCCATCTTCAGGCCATCAGTAATATTCTCAGACCACAAAAAAAACCATAAGATGGATATTTAGCATTAAGATTCACCCACTGTAAAACTAAAACGGACTCACAAACCAACAGGGGATGTGGGTCACCCATCAATGCTTTTCCCCAGGTTTATCTGAGCTTAGCATGAATATGAGCAACATCATGATGAATAAACCCTGTAACCTTTGGTAAAAGTATATATATTTTTCGAATCCAAGTTGCAAATATATATTCCAAAGCCTACAGCAAGTGCTGATCAAGCCAAATTTTTAAAATCCACAGGAATTTAAACAGATGCACTTAAAAGAAACAATCAGTTTTGAGGCCAAACATTTGAAAGAGATCTCACTATTGATCAAATAGAAGTTTGATATTGCAGGTTCTGTCTCATTAGAACCTTAAATTTAAATATTCCGAAGCTTTTGTGATATTGTTTAGGTAACTTTGATGAAGTACCAAAATAGAGAACTTCAAAAGATATTCAATACTGTCGTTTATCACAGGGCTCACTGATCATAGCTGAAAGCTAATGCATCTCTTATTCCTGACAGCGTTTGAACAGTGCTGTGTTCGGTTAGTCTAAACCACTTAAAATGATGATATGGATTTTTACAGGTCAGTATTACAAATACTGTCATCTTTCTCCCCATGCTCTGTCACCTGACACAATACGTGTCATCATCTAGTGCAAAGTTCACACAAATCATGCACAGGAAAAACACAGGGTCAAAGATTTGCTTGCTGAAGTACACAGGTGCAAAAACCTGCTAGATCCCTCCCCTCCCCAAACAATGTATAGGGAGGGACCAGTGCAAAGAAACCAGAAGTTTTAGAGCAAAACTGACACATGTTGAACTAAGCTTATTTATTATTCACAATCAGGCTTCACAGATCTCTTTATCCTTCAAGATAGCCAGCTCAATATGGCACCTTTCCCATTTGCAATTAATACATCTGCAACTTTTTTCATGGTGTGGACCACATGCTCACGGACAGATCTCAAACTATGATCCTGTTTCTTTTCTATGGATTTTACGGGATTAAAAGCATTAAAAATTTCACAAAGATACTAAGTGTGCATAGACTAGTATCATTAGGGCTTCTTCTTTTTTTTTTTTTAAATGACTGATGTCTTTTTTTCCCCTCCCATGTTATAACTGTAGAATTAATTTCCTCTGAAACAAGTTACTGTTATTAATGGTATATCTCACTGCCTTGCAGTCCCACTGTCCAAGGCTCCTTCTTCCAGGCTAATCCCTCCATTTCCTTATTTCATTTGGCATCTTTGAGCTGTAAGACTGTCTGAAAATTTGATCACAAGTGATCAGATTTCAAAAGAAGGACCTGAGACACAACAAGCTGGGGGGGGGGGGGATAAGAGAGAAAGGTAGGTTTTTCTTGCTTGTTTATTTAGATGTGCTTTTAGGTTTCTTGATTGTAAATGCCCCACACATTATAGAAGATTCTTAATTCATGCATATAAGCACCACTAAAACCCTTCACAGTACTTCAGGTTTGCCATGAAGGTAAAGACCATACTATTAAGCCCTTGAGGCATATTACAAACCACTGCTGGAGAACAAGGATATGGAAAAAAAGAAAAATGCATCCACATACAGAGGACTACAAAAGAACCACCTACAACAATTACAGCTTGCTATACTGGATCAGGCAACTGACCCAATCAGTCTTTCATTCCTTTTCCTATAGTGACCAGTACCAGCTGCTTTAGATGGAGGCACACAAAACCTCTTGCCATAAACAGAAATGGAATAACACGTCAGAGTGAAATTCATTCTTAGTTTCCATTAGGTAGATGGCAATTTACGCCTTAGACCAAAAGGATCACATCTCTCTCCCAAAGTGTCATGCATTCCCATGTTTTTACATTTCTTTGAATGCTACTGAATGAAAGATAATATGTATGATCCTTTTTAGGACCTCGACAGCTGTTGGGCTCAGTGTCATTTCACAGCAATGAGCATCTGGCTAAATGTGCTAATGGGGCTTAAGAGCTCAGTTACAACTGAGCATCCTATTAAAATACATTTCCAAATTCCACGGTCAAGTGTTCTAGCCCTTTTTCTTTACTAAGGCTTAATACTCCAGGTTTCTTCAGACAGACAAGTGGATACAGTGGACTCTTCCGCAGCTTCAAGTATGCGGTTGGAGTAAAACCTGTAGTAGTAAAACAAGCACTGCAAAAAGGTTAAACCTGAATCATGCAAGAACAGATGTGGTATATTAAAGGCTGACTTCTTTCTGCGTGAAGCAGCAAAATTCAGAGCTCAGTGTTTCCATCCTAGCTACTTTGCTCAATGGAACCCACCCTTTAACTGTTCAAGAAGCACACACACACACAAGATTTATATCAAGATCGTTACTTGAACATAATTCTAAGTGTTCTCTCAGTTACTATAGATCTGTGTATTTGACAATAAGACCTAAGATAAGCTGTGCTTCAGTTCACTAATTGAGACATGACTTGCTAGCTCAGAAACCAATCAGTTCTCATTGCTAGAGTCATTCTAAGTACACAAAGCTTTATTACACCTCATTAAATACCCTCTAATTTGGAATGCTTCACTGTCCTATAGCACCTGTCAACATCTAAAGAATGGACTTGGTGTGTGTGTGAACAGGAAGTACAATATTTTCAGCACCACTCTACACTGACTGCTTTGTTCCTCACAGGGTATTATTAACCCGTTCAACTCCCTGCACAATCTGCAGCCCCCCATTATTACTTTTCTAATAAAATAAAAAAAACTCACAAGAAAAAGAAAGGCTCCATTAATAGGTAGAGCTGGAAAGACAGGACACCCTTTGATTAACATGCACAGTACATCCTGCAAGGCTGAAGTGCTCAAACAAGCAGCACTTACCAAGAATTAGAATAATATTTCAACTCTGCATTAAAACTGCCAGAGTTCAGAGAATTTGACAATTTAATCACTGCAATGGTTCTAAAAACATTTTACTATAATAATACCATAACATAGTAACTCAGAAGACTGTTTGAAGGGCTACGTTGCACCATGGCCCCTCCTGAAGTTAAAGGTGCTCTCCCCAAGCAACGACTCCAACTAGGCTTTAATGTAAGGACTTTTCATCCTGCTACAAAAGTAGTCTGCCTATATATTTCAGGCAGGCAACACTAACTGCCCCTCCAAGCTCCTGATGACTCAGAAAGCATCAGGAAGGCAAAGAGAAGGCAAATATCTTACAACTTGACCCAGCTATCATGAAAATAAATGAGCTTTTATGTTGGCTTCAGTACATGATGAAACAACCTCCTACTCACTACTTGAAAAATCTATTGTTTTCAAAACATACATTTAAATAAACCAAAAAACCCTGCAACGCATCAGATGCGTCCCACGTAGAACACCAGTAAAGTCAGGGGAGCCACACAAACGCTGGCTTGCAGAGTTGGTCAGGACTCTGACAACACCGGCACAGTGATGCACTACGTCAGCCTTCCGCCTCTGGAGGTCTGCGCTCAAATGCCAGTGAAGTTCTAATGGACGCTCAGAACAAGAGATAAGGCCATAAATCTCAAATTAACCAGCCAGCTGGCATAGCCGCTAATCTCCATTTCGTATTGGTTAAATGCTTGGAAGATAAGGGCACTACTCAGGTCTGAAGCGAGGGTTACTGACGGGACTGCGTCAATGCTTCTGTGCAACTGCAATATGCCTGGCCCTGGCCACAGACACTGGGGGAAGGGAGGAACTGATTCAGCAACAGAAAAGACTAATTCACCCATAAATGAGTCACCCATAAAAGACTAATTAAAATTAAACACATTTTTAAATCTCTTCCAAATACCTCTAGTTCAGGCAAGTTATCTCCCATTCCCTCTATAGGAGCCCCATTCACCAAAAAAAAAATTTTTTTTTTTTTAAACTCTTCTGGCCTTCACACTGAAAGGTATTTGTGTTTAAAAGAACAGGAACACATTGAGGTGCTATTCAAAATGGATAAAATCTGCACTTCACTCTCTGCCTTTTGAAAGTTATTTCCGATATCCTTTGAAACATTACCTTTATTGGTGAGTCCCTCTTTGAGGGCCAATTAATCAGAAAGAAACTAGTCTTTAAATAATTTGTCTTCAATAAACTGCCCATCTTGTCCAGCCTTGAACCTGTCTAGCTCTGCTGTGCTTACCTTTGCACAAACTGAAAATGGTACCTCAAGAGGGCAAAAGCTCTTGCTTGTTATTCTATTCACCATCACTTCCCTCCTGCCTTATTAAGGCACACAGTCATCACAGGCTAGCTAACAGAGACTTTGCTCTTAAAGATATGTGGCATACTGGTGATGATTTAAAGATAACACATCCCTTCTAGGAACCCCTTCCTTGCTCTGGCACTCACAGTGAAAGGGTCACTGCCTGTATCAAGGAAAGACTGAATTAGCATCAAGTCCTGACAGCCAAAATAAAGACATCTGTGCAGCAGAAGCAGCACTCTAAAGGGAAGAGTAAGGAAGCAGAGAAAAGAGATGAGAAGAAGGCTCTGTACAGGTAAACCCTAGGCAGGCTTATCCTCTTTTTTTTCTTAAGTGCATAACAAGGTTCATGTTTTCAATCAATCGGTGATTCAAAATAACCTCCACATCTGTATCTGCAGAACAGCTACCTAACCAAACATCCCCCAACCTCTAATGGAGCAATAACTATTCCTACCTAAATGTAGGATTTGGCATTCATCCTTATTACATCCATTGTATTGTTAAGACTAGTTGTCAAGACGCTATCATTCAAATTGCTTTCAGACCTTCCCACAAAATGTGTCATCTTGACTTTTACAAAGTATACACTCCACTCCTTTAGCAAGTTGTGAAAGGAAACAGTGAAGAACGACAGACGCCTGTGAAAGCTCAATTCTGATACAGCCTTCCTGAAAGGGCAAGAAGTACAGACAGTTACTGAGAAGATGCATCTCTAGACACATTTTCCAAACTGCTGTGGACCTACCTTACGGGAGTTTAATCAAGCCATGCTTCCCTAGCTTGCCAGGGGATATCGGGTGAGACAGGGCCAAAACCCTTCCTAGTTCAAGATAGTTACATTCCCTATCCCCCACTCTCCCCAGCGCCTGTTACTTTACAATACATAGGAGAGAGATTGTTTTGTATCATTCTTCTTAACAAGTTGACCTCAACTTATTTCCTCCTTACCACCTAGACATTTAAAAAGTTTAGTTACTTGTTCCAGTATTTTTCCAGATATTATTATTAAATTGACAATTCCACAGTTTTCTCATTTTTTTCCCCCCTCAAGACTGGAAAATCAGCATAGTCTCTCTTCCAAAACTTCACTCATCTTCTTTCAAGATATCAAAGAAGAGACTGAGATTCTCCTTAGAGAATTTACTATGAACTTTATCAGGCCTAGTTTACTTGGAGGAAAAAAAACAAAAAGCCCCCCACTAATTATTTTTCTCCTCTTTCCTTTCCTTTTTTTAAGTTTGAGGTCTTACTAGAATGGTTTTAGCCATCCGATCACCGTTCACTAAATGGACTAAGATGGAAGCAAAAAGTAAAAATCCATCAGTGAAAAATCCGGCATCACTTGTAGATGGCATTAAGTAGAAGAGTAGCCATCGTCTTCCTTGTGATAGTAAAATACTTGCAGAATGCTTTTGTCCTTTAAGCCCTTGGTTAGCTGTACTTTCCAACAGCCTTTCTCATTACATCCTCATGGGCTTCTACAGTACACAAGTGCAGAAATAGCACCGTGCACACATTTTCATGCATGTGGTTTCTTTTAAGTACGGTCTCAAAAACACCTCAGCTCACATTCTTCTTCTACACTCAGAGGAACTGGATCTCACTCCCACTTTATGGGAACTTCGCTGTTGATTTCCTAATCACTGAGGAGCTCACAACCTAAATGCACTGGTCTTTAACTGTACCGCCTACCCTTCTTCCACACCGGGCCCTTAAATGGCAGGGGGATAGGCTGCTTGGTGAGTGATATTTTTGTTTGTTTTGAAGAACACCACAGTAGGCAAGAAAATCCCACCCAGAATGCTCTCAGCTGACAACAAGCCTTCAACCCAAGACAGGTGTTGTTCATGTACTGCTTGTCCTGCCTGCCCTAAAAGCATTAACAAAACCAAGGGGGTAGGTAAGGCTTCAGCTAAGCATTCAACACTTAAGCATTCGGAAGCCTTCACCAGGCACTTCAGAAATACTAGCACAGAATCTGGAAGTGGTGAGTTCACGCAAAGTGTTACATACCATGTGTGGCTGTGGTTTAGTTGCAGTCCTGGAAGGGGGGGGACTGTTAAGCTGAATCCTTCCTATGCATTCCCACTTTAAAGTGTAGTGCAACCTCCCATCTCCCATCAAATAGCTACAGAGGGAAGCACATCTCTGCAGTCAGCACTGGCTGATTCCCACTCTGATCCTCAGCTGAACTTCTCAGGAACCAGAGTGCTGCAACATTCAGCCAGCTGGTTTAAACCAGACAAGCTTCTTTATAAACACACAGTCTTCCCATTAAGATTCACATACTTTTACTGGAAAGATGATCCAGCATATACTCAAACATTTAAAGCAGAACTAGTTTTGCCAGTGAAGTTAAAGAAATGTAAATGTAAAGTTCTCCCGTAAGCCCTCAGACATGAGTTTCTAGTCGTTTCATAGCTCTCATATTATAAGCCATGTTTTAGCTTGGCAAATTACCCCACAGAAAGGACTTTGTCAATAAATACAGCATGCTCTAATCACACACATACTCACATATCAGGCCTCAGTTCTCTTGCAGTCTGTAACGCCTGAACCCGATTTATGAGCCTGATGCAAATCCTATGGAATTCAACTGAAAGACTCCCATTGACATGGAAGTTTTAGACCTCTACACTTAAAATAATAAACCCCTGAAATAAATAGTAGATTAATTCACAGCGACAAGCAGAAATTCTATCAATCCTGTAGCCTTTGTTTATACAGCAGGTTACTCTTAAGAGTAAATAACACTGTATTAGGCTCTAAATGTCAGGTGTGTATTGGGTGCCATCAGGAAAGCTCAATTTACACACAAAGTATTGTGCGCTGCTACGAATGGCAAGCAAATTATTTTCATTTCAATTGTATGAGAAGTAACATGTAAGCAAGCCTACACAGACACGTGACATCATTCCACTATTTGAGCAGCAGGATATGAGCTATTTCCACTGAAATTAACTCAGTCACATTATCACTGATTTTTGCTCTCTGAAGTCACATTGCACTTTCCTCTTTTTACTCAAAGCAGTAGGCTCTTATTTCATTTTCCTTATCAGCAGCAACGCATTTATAGCAGAATTTTTCAAAATTCAAGCTGAGTCTCCATTTAAGCCAACAAATACTTTTGCTCAAGAGAGACAGCATTGCATTTGTTCTGTACACGAGTCCTCGCACCTCCAGCAGCGCATACAGTGTTAGTCAGCACTTTTATTTCTAGTCATTAATAACCTCAGCAGGAAGCAAAAAGCACATCTGAAAGCCTTCTGATAGTTTCCTTTCACACAAAAGTCAAAGCCCAGAATCAAACAAAAGACTTCTAAAATAGAAAATTTACAATCAACTGCTTAGAATAAAAAACACTTAGATGATTTATATTTTTTGCACCCACATATTTGTGTCAGAGTTAAAGACTGTCATGTATTATTTGAGACTGCATAAGTGTTCACTGTAAAATGTTTTTACCACTGCTATTTTCTACCTAATTTCAGCCATCTTCCTATCCCAAATAGCCCTGTGCTCATTAACCAGAACATTTTAAGAGGGATTCCAGCAAAAGATCATTAACTGCTACAACACACCTTGAATTTGGTTAGAGCCTTTACAATGAAATATGTTTTCAACTGACAAGCACCAAGCCAAACGGAGCTTTCAGACCCCACTTCTGGGACTCCACGGCTTGAGGGCGCCCGTTTCAGAAGAGACAACGGACCAAAGACAACTTCTCATGTCCCTCATGGGAGCTTAAAAGATGCACGAGGCCCAAACAATGAATGCATATACCAGATCCTGTAATACGGACTATAGCTACACACCGCATTTCTGAAACCATCATAACATTATATTGCTTAAGAGTTTGACTAAAGCCTGCAGAGATTCCATCTCTGCTCCCTGTATACTTACATACAAAATTTTGGTAGAGATAACTGCACATGACTGAATACATTGCTTCCCTGTGGTCATGCAAGTGCTAACAAGACCAGAACTCAGGGTAAATAGGAGCTATTAGTTATGGATGGAAGATTTTATTTCAACAGAAACAGCTGGGCTGTCTGCAAACATGCTTTCCAAGAAAGAACAACAATTTCAGGTGGACAGTATAGTACTTCTCAGAGCAAGGTCTGATATGCAGAGGAATACCTTCTCCTCTCAGACCTGATTTGGAGTCCACATAAGGCAATGGAGGCCATTCCATCTCATCCAAAGGGAGATGGGCCAGGCCTCTACTGAGCCGGGTAAGTTCCAATTACATGATTAAAATATATTATTTCTACAGAAGAGTCAAAAGATGTTACTCTTCACCATTTACCATTTACCAACACAAAAACTTCATTCTTGCTGGTCAAACAAATGACAGTCACAGAAGTACTGCTGTAACATTGGAAATGCCCTGCAAAATAATCAAATGGCCGCGCAATCAGCCTACTAGCTGGATATATTCTGAATTTTAAAGTAAACTAGGTTTTCACCAACATGATTTAATAGACTTACTACTTGATTTTGGGATGAGAATCAAAAATAGCATCCTTTTACATTGCTCATCTGAGTTTAAGGCCAGGTTTCCATGCCACTTTCTTACCTATGTTTGCACAGTTTTAGCATTTCTTGCCGCAGATGCAAAATTGGCATTTTTGTTACAAGCTCAATGTACAGCTCCCAGTCTGTACTCAGTTGGCAGGTTCATGTATACAGGAACACACAAAACATGCCAATTAAGGTTTACAGATTACATTTGCAGTGATGGTAAATTATATTGGTCAGCGCTTCTAGCACTTTTGTGCAACTTCTTCCCTAAAAGGCCGGGGCAGGGGGGGGAGGGAGGAGAGCAGCAGTTGAGCCTAGCTGTGAGGATGTGAAGACAAAGTCTTTTCCTCAAGTTTTTAAGGGTTATTCCTTACAGCAAAGCTCACAAGAGTTTGACATTTGACCAAAATGAGACAAAAAGTCAGACCAAAGCCAGAAGTCAACTCACAGCTAACATCTACCTCATGCTTATATCAAATTACATAAACATAAGAGAGGCTTGACAACTTATCCATGTGCAAATTCCTCTGCAAAAGTGATTAACACAAAGGGTGGGACAGGCGATGCTCTGATTCAAGTCGATAAACAGACTCCCAAATCACTGGCTCCCCTCTCCAGCTCCCTGTTATCTGAGTCACAGCTGCGGCTATTTGAGATGCCCTGCACAAAGCGGGTCAGTCACCTCAGGTTTAAAGTAACAACTGCTGTCGTCCCACTGTTAAAAACATGACAAAAAAGAACTATTTGGACTGAAAACACCAGAAAGCCCACCGTGCTGGGAGCAGAAAACCTGTATCCTTGTCTGTGAATGAGTTTGAAAAATGCATACTTAAGGCCTTAAATCACCTTTCTACGTAACCAGTGAATACATTCGTGAACATCATGGGCAAAAGTAAGAAGTCTCTAGGAAGTGTGTTTCCATACTACATGCTACTCACAAGTCAGTGTTGTTCCCTTATTTTAACTGAACTGAATGGAGAAAGAAATACAGCATTTAAAGGAAGTTTTGCAAGGTCAACTTTTAGAACTTACTTATTTGCATCTTCACATAGTTTTCATACATTCACCTTATTAATTACCTGTTTTAAAAATTAATTTGAAGTCTCCACACTTACCGCTTTGGGGGTTATCAGCCCTGTGGAATACGCACATGTCACTGAAAGTAATCTGGACTTGCACCTACAAAGCAGGTTATCTCAGCTGAAGGCATTCTGCAAGTTCTTCATCAAAGACGAACGGACTGATGCGAGACAGCAACATGATAAATGCTGAGGACAGCACCCGGCACAGAGCTCACTGTCTCCATCTCACAAGCAGATCCAACAACAAGCAGTCAGTTCCAGCGATGGCAGAAAGACTTCTCGCAGCTGCTTATAAAAGGGCAACACATGAACTCCATCCGAGGCAAGTTACTATGGCAAAATCCTCACTTTCTTCTGAGCTCTGTTTCAAATCTACGTACAAAGAACTGAGAAATGAGTTTTCAGCTATAAATAAGATGCTGACTTCTTTTATGAAAAGATCTCAGAGCATGTAGAAGAAAAGAGCAGACTACAGAAATTTTGCTAAGTCTATAAAAAGTTATTTCAACAACAGAAGATGTTTATTTGAATTTTGTTTTTAATTATTTCATTTCCTCTATTCCAATCCATATTCATTTCAATAATATTGTCATAACCACTTGTCTCCCAAAATACCAAGATACTTACATTGTGCCTATCTTAAAAAAAAAAAGTTAATTGCAATCAGTGGGGATATCAGCTCCTTAAAGCTAGGCATGTTTATTGGGTATCTTCCTAAAGGGCAGCAATAACAACAAATATCCCTGAGGATCTTCCTTAACTTTTAATTTGTTATAATTAAATACATGCAAAAATCAAGGCTTTGGAAAGCTTTAGGAGTATCAGATTCATTTATATTGAGCCTAGCTCTTCATCTGGCATCTTCTCCAGAGTTTATGGAAAAGCATGTAAGAAGCTTTCCATCAATAAAGAGGACATTTTAAAATCTTCAAAGCTATAGACAGACTAGCTTAGAAAGCTGGAAATGAAATTGGAGACATTCACCTCCATTCTGCTGACTCAAATACAGACAGCATAAGAAACACACATAACTCCTCCCTATCTGATACCTGATGTAAACATAGGTCTACAGAGGGACAGTTTATGTCTACCAACCACCGGGCAGAATCAAGTCCAAAAGTTGCTTCTTGATACCTTACACAAGCACTCAAGATGAACTTTTTCCTCCACTTTTTCATCAATCCACCTAAAACCTGGCAGAAGGACAACTGGGTACACCCCGATTATTTATCAAGTCAGTTAATACTAACATCAGACTTGTTACCTTTCATTTCACATAAAATATTATTCTTTTTCCAAAAGTGTTGATACAGAACTGAAACTGCCTTAGGAATTTTGAAAAACGAGCTCTCACTAAATATATTGACCCACCATTCATTCCATTGTATATACTTCTGTGGTGAGGTGACAGGTCATCTGTTACTTGCCTCCTGAGGGGACCTTCTCTGCTGCCTCCACTGAGATGTTTGAGATGCTCTGGGCTCCCTCCAAAATGTTGTTTGAGGTGCTCAGGGCTCGTACCCCTCACTTTGTGCAGATGTTCTGGGCTTCCGCTTGGTGTGTGCTTTGAAGATGATCTGGGCTGCCACTGCTGTGCTTTTGATGCTCAGGGCTACTGCCAGGCCTGTGCTTTTGAAAGTGTTCAGGGCTACTACTCAAAATGTGCTTTGGGAGAGTTTCTGGACTGCTGCTGCTGTGCTTTTGTTGCTCGGGTGCTTTGACAAGGGTTTTGTGATGTTCTGGACTTGGTCCTTTCAGGTGATGATCAGGACTGCCAGAACCCCCAGGCTTCTGGAGATGCTCTGGGCTGATACTCCTGTGTTTCAGGTGCTCAGGGCTTCCTTCACCCCTGGTTTTTTGAAGGTGTTCTGGACTAGTACTTGGATGATGTTTATGATGGTCTGCACTGCCTGGACTTCCAGTGCTAGAAGTACTACTCCCATCACCAACATCTCTTATGGATGTGCTTGTTGCAGTTAACTGGCACAGGCTGAATTGGCTGTCAACAGAGCTCCGGCTGCCTGCTCCACCAGTCTTCTCCTCATCCAGCAACACACACAATTCTTTTAGCTCCAGCTTTTCTTTAACCACTTCTTCTTGCCTCACTTCCAATTCTTTCAGCTCCTGTAGGTATGAGGCAACCTCTTTGTGCATAACGCTAGCACTGTGCCTGCCCAGTCTCTGCTACTCACGGCATGCTTTCTGGATGATGATAGGCAGAAAGGCAAGAAGGTAACAAAGGTCTCTCAGCTCCTGGTTATCTTCTTGCAGCTTCTGATTGATAGCCTTTAAAAGAAAGATAAGCATGAGAGAAGAGTGTCCAAAACAATTAACATTATACCATTAGCATTGTACAAGTCAGTGAACAGCACTGCTACAAACCATCAGCTAAGCACTCAAGTAAGGCATGAACAACTGTGTGTGTAGATCTGGCATATTATAACTGCATCATGTTTCATACTAACAGAACACCTGTCCAGCACAAAACTGGATATGCAGAGCTAATTTGGAAAGGTTCAATGACTAACTTCCAATATGGTATGAAAATTTCAGGTGTTTAATTAATGCCCAAAGGAAAAATAAAAAAACAAAAGCACAATGAGAAATCCAGATGATCATACTCTCTCATGATGTTCTCACTCCCTCAAAAATACTCACTTGTAAAGTTATTGCTGACTAAAACCAGAAAGTACATCAGAAATGGTAATCTTGCTCAGATGATTAACAACATTTATATTCTCTGTTCCCTAAAGCATATTCACATATAAAACGAACTTTTTAGAGATTTAAAATATTTGGGGTTTGTTTGATTTTGCTTCAGATTTGCATAAAAGAATCTTGTCTGTTCTCACTTAATCAGAATTGGTTCAATCACTCTGAAATGAAATAATCTGCTTTAATAGATTTTTCACTTCTAACAAAACAAAGTAGTACATGTTCCCGGTGCCCTTCTCTAACTGAAGAACAGTAATGCTCTGAAGAAAAAACGTTCAGGCTCTTACTGTAGCAGAATAATACAGCAAAGAAAACATTTTCAGTATTTCATCATCCTACTTTTACTAAACTGGCTTGTAACCGTATTTGTCTTCTCTGGTCTAAATGTTCTTCCCTTATGTCTGGTATTACAAGCTTAGTCTTACGGAAAGTCTTGTGTGAATGTTGACTAATTGGTTTCTATATGTCCACTCACTGTTGACTCCTCGAACTAATTGAGCATTTAGCTTGTGAATATTGAATCGATATTGACTCCCTGGTCAGGACTGATTCAATACTTCCAAGCTCATTGGTTAATTAGTGGGGAAAGTCTTGGATGAATGTTGAATAAATACTGGCCCTGGAAGATGGTGTCTCCTGGTGTTTCCTCCTCCCCAAAACCACTTTTGTGCCAGAAACTATCTCAGACGCGAGGTTCGGCCTGGTGCATGCCAGCCTCCCTGCCCTCGGGGTACTCGCAGATGGACCCCCCCCCCTTCGGGGAGGGTCCACGCACCCTCCCTCCCTCCCCCCCATCCCACCGCCTCCCCCCACCCCAAAAAGGGCCCCCTCAGCCTCCCCTTTGGGGCTGGAAACAGCCAAACTTGCCTCTGTTTCCAAGTCCCCAAAACGCAGCACTTAGTCTGTGGTTTCAGCCACAGAAACAGCCAAGTGAGCCTCCGTTCGTGGCCCCCAAAACACAGGACTTAGCCTCTCTTTTGGACCCCCAGAATGCAGGACTCATTCACCTGTTCTTGTGCTTGAAAACAGGGACTAAGCTGCCCTCGGTGGCCCCAAAACACAGCACTGGCCTCTGTTTTTAGTGCCCAAAACAGCTGACCTCGCCTCCGTCGCCAAGTCCCAGAAACATGCGACTCCTTAGCCTCTGTTTCTGGACCTGACAACATACGACTTGGTCTCCGCTTTGAGGATTAGAAACAGCCACCTCAGCCTCCCTTTCAGGCCCCCCAAACACAGGCCTTAGCTGCTGTTTGCAACCACAGAACAGCCAACTAAAAGCCCCTCTTTCGGGCCCCTAAAGGCAGGCCTGAGCCTCCCTCTGCACCCCCCAAAACAGCCCCCGAAGCCTGTTTCTGACCCCAAACCCAGGGCTTCAGCCCTGCTGCTGAGCTCAGAAACACAGGCCTCGGGCACCCGCTTGAACGCGGAGCCTGGGGCCCCCAAAACGCAGCATTCGGCCCCTCCCGGCAGAGCTGGAAGCAGCGACCTCGCCTCCCTCCTCCAGCCCCCAAAGCCCCCCGCGGCCGCTGCTCCGGGGCCCAAACCCCCGGGAATGAGGCCGTGCTTCCAGCCCCGGGAGCAGCCGGGCTCCCCCAGCCCGTGTCCGGCCCCGCAGCCCCGCACGCGGCCCGTGTCGCCCCCGCCCGCCCCTGCCCCGGCCGTGTGCGGGGCCCGGCGCAGCAGCCCCAGCCCGGGCGGCCCCGGGCGGCTCTGGGCCCTGCTCGGGAGCTGCGCCGGGGCGGCCCCGCGGCGAGGGCGGCGGAGGGCAGCGGAGCGGAGGGCAGCGGAGGCCCCGGCCCCGGGTGCGGGGCAGCCCGGGCGGGCGGGCGGGCGGGGGGGGGGGGGGGGCGCCGGGCTCCGGCCCTTCGCGCTTTAGCCCCCGGCCCGGCGCGGCGGGACACGAGCCGCGGCCGCAGCGGGAGGAAGCAGGGCCCGGCTCCGGCCGCCGCAGCCCGGCAGCCCCAGCCGCGCTCGCAGCCCCGGCCCCGGCTCCCCCCGCCCGGCCCCGCGGCCGAGCCCCCCCGCTCCTCACCTGGGGCCGCCGCCGCCGCCCGCCCGGCCCCGAGCGCCCGCGCCGTGACGGAGCCACAGAGGCAGCGAGCGGCCGCCAGCCGCGAGGCACCGAACTGAGCGCGCCGCCCGCCGCAGCCCGCGCACGCGCCCTGCCGCCCGCCCCGCCCCCGGGCCCGCCCCCGCCCCAGTCCCCGCCGCGCCCCCGCTCCCCTGGCCCCGCCCCTCCAACCGCTCCCCTGGCCCCGCTCCCCTGGCTCCGCCCCCGCCCCGCCCCCGCTCCCCTGGCCCCGCCCCCGTCGCCACGCGTGTCACGAGCGCGCCGTTCTCGGCCCGGCCGCGCGCGCTGGGTGACGTCCCGGCAGCGCGGGGGCGATCGGCGGGTGCCGCTGCCCCGCCGCGGGCCCGGGCTGCCCGTGTCCGGCCCCGGCCCCAGCCTCGGCCTCGGCCCCGGCGCTGCGCTGCGCCCCCCGCGCCCGCCATCCCCGTCCCGGGCTGCAGCCGCGCCGGCCCCGGCGGCGGCGCGTGTACCCCGCGCTCGGCTCGGCTCGGCTCGGCTCGGCTCGGCTCTGCCTGCCGCGGGCGGCGCGGGGGCCGGGGCCGGCTGAGGGCGGCTGGGGCGGCGCGGGGGCGGGCGCGGGCCGGGGCGGGTCGCTCCGTGTTGGCTGCAGCCCGGTGACGGGCGGCGGCGCGGGGCATCGTCGCCCCCTTCCCCCCCCCAACCCCGCCGGGACGGAGCCGCGCGGGGCTTCGCGGGGCGCCCGGGGCCGCGGCGGATCTGCCCCAAGCGCCGCCGTGCGCGGGGTCCCGCGTGGCGGCGCCGCAGGGCGCAAAGGGGCCGCTCGTGCCCCGCGTGACCGGCGCGGCGCGGCTCTGCCCGAGGCGGCACGTGGCGGCCGCGGCCCCTGCGGGCGCCGTTGCTGGCGGCGTTGTCCCAAATCGGGGCTTCGTCGCCCGGGCTGCAACGAGTCCATCCGCCCACGGAGCCGAGACGTGGGTTCATTTCGCGGCTGCGCGCGGTCGGCGCCGGGGGTGAATCCCCAAAGGCAGCAGCCAGGCTGCTCGGCATCGCTCCGGCCGGACGGGTTTTCTCGGCCAGAAGCTGCCTCTTGTCCTGCCCCGGTACAGGCCGGGTTCAGTTAGTTGCGGGCTGCTTCCGCTGCGCTTCTCACTTCCGCACGCCCGGTGGGGAAGGGGCTCCCACGGCTGGGGGTCTTCAGCCTGGTGGGGGTGAGTTTTAGCATTATAATGGTGTTTGTTATAATGAAGAAAGTTCACTCTCGGTTACAGCTAGCTGTTGTTTTTTCCTGACTGATCCGATATAGCCATGTTCCCAGGTGCTGTCCTTGAAGCTAGGAAGCAAGGAAGGTAGCGGTGTCCCCCCGGGGTCAGTACTGGGTCCAGTCCTGTTCAACCTCTTCATCAGTGACCTGGATGAAGGCACAGAGTGCACCCTCAGCAAGTTTGCTGACGACACCAAACTGGGAGGAGTGGCCGATGCACCAGAGGGCTGTGCTGCCATTCCGAGGGACCTGGACAGGCTGGAGAGGTGGGCGGAGAGGAACCTCCTGAAGCTCAACACAGGCAAGTGCAGGTTCCTGCACCTGGGGAGGAATAACCCCATGCACCAGGACAGGTTGGGGGTTGACCTGCTGGAAAGCAGCTCTGCGGAGAAGGAGCTGGGAGTGCTGGTGGACACCAAGTTGACCATGAGGCAGCAATGTGCCCTTGTGGCCAAGAAGGCCATGGGATCCTGGGGTGCATCAGGAAGAGTGTTGCCAGCAGGTCGAGGGAGGTGATCCTGCCCCTCTCCTCAGCCCTGGTGAGGCCACACCTGGAGTCCTGCATCCAGTTCTGGGCTCCCCAGGACAAGAGGGATGTGGCACTACTGGAGCGAGTCCAGCGAAGGGCTACAAAGGTGATTAGGGGACTGGAGCATCTCTCTTATGAGGAAAGGCTGCGAGAGCTGGGCCTGTTCAGCCTGGAGAAGAGAAGGCTGAGAGGAGATCTTATCAACGTGTACAAGTATCTGAAGGGAGGGTGTCAAGGGGATGGGACCAGTCTCTTTTCAGTGGTGCCCAGCGACAGGACACGAGGCAACGGGCACAAACTGAAACACAGGCAGGTCCGTCTGAACATGAGGAAAAATTTCTTCCCTGTGAGGGTGACCAAACACTGGCAAAGGTTGCCCAGAGAGGTTGTGGAGTCTCCTTTTCTGGAGATACTCAAAACCCGCCTGGACGCGATCCTGTGCAAGGCGCTGTAGGTGACCCTGCCTGAGCAGGGGTGTTGAACTAGATGATCTTCTCCAGAGGTCCCTTCCAACCTCAACCATTCTGTGATTCTGCGATTCTGTGATATGTGAGAGCGTCGGGACCTCCTCCTTGCTGGGAGAGAGCACCAAAGCCACCAGGAGCACTAAGGGAAATGTACAGCACCAGGAGAGCTCTGATTGCTTCAGGCGGTGCACAAGGCTCAGCGAGGCTAGAAATGTTCGTGCTAAGGCCAAACGTACAGAGGGAGCGGTGCCAGCAAGAAAGCAGGAGAACGGAACGCAGCTTGACGGGTGATGGGAGCTGGGGCACAGGCTTGGCGCCGGAGCCCCCACGCCTCTCCACAGCTGCCCCCGGGCCAGCTGCCGAAGCGCAGAGCTGGGGCTGGAGCAAAGCGGCTGCAGGGGGGGCGGGCAGGAGAGCAGGGAGCGAGGCTGCAGCAGGCGCTGGCGCGGAGCTGCAGAGCAGCGAGGCGAGCGCAGGGGCCCGAGCGTGCGGGCAGAGAGCCGGGCTGCCGCCGAGGGGCTCCTCGAGGGCGGCAGCAGCAGCAGCAGCAGCAGCAACCGCGGCCGCCAGCAGGCCCGGGCTGCCCGCACAGGGCGGCGCCGGCGCGCGGAGGGAGCGCGGGCCGCGGCGGGGGTGCGCGGCCCCTGGCGCCCCGCGGAGGCGCGCGGAGGGCGCCCGTGAGCTCACAGAGGGGCCCCGCGTTGCGCTGCGCTGCGCTGTGTTGCGCTGCGTTGCGCTGCGGCGTGTTGCGGCGTGTTGTTGCGCTGCGCCCGGCAGACGCCGCTCCGCGCGCGCGTTGCTCGAGGGCGCCGGCGGGGGGCGGCTGCTGGCGACGGGCAGCATGGTGCGAGCGCGGGGGGCGTCCGCCCCCGGCCGCCGCCTGCTGCTGCTGCTCGGCCTCCTGGCGGCCCTGCGTGCCCGGGACAGCCGGGCTGCTCCGCGGGCAGCGCCGGGCCCAGGTAGGGCGGGCGGCGACGGAGGCACCGCCGCCCCCGCACGGCGCGGCGCGGCAGCCTGGGGGCCGCGGGGCCGGCTGGCGAGCGGCCGGGGCGGCTGCGGCCGGGGCGGCGGGAGGCGGCTGCCGGGCTGCGGGGCCGCGGCGGCGGCGGCGGCGTCGGGGGCCGGGAGCGGCTCCGCGAGGCTCGTGGGGCCGCGGGGAGGCTGGGGGCGCTGGGGGCGCTGCGCGGGGCAGCGCCGGCGCCGGGAGCTGTCCGTGGAGCAGCGCCTGGCGCTGTGTGGCGGCAGCTGCTGTCCCCGCGCGTGGCTTCAGCGGTGCCTGGGGGCGAGGGCGATGGCGGCGCTTGGCCGGGTGCCAGCGGTGAGCCTCACGGACGGGCTGGAGGCGAGTCGTCGGGGCATCTTCCCTGGAAAGGCTGGAAGCACGGATGTCCTCGCGCCGCTTTGGCCTTCAGCGGGCCGGTGGGCTCTTGTGCCCACGCGGTGTAAATGAGCCTTCCTGCGCTGCGGTGCTGAGGCTTCCCCGTTTGTAGAGTCCTGGCTTCCTTGGTGGGCGTTTGAGAGCTCCCCGGAAGAAGGCACCGAGGGGCCCCGTGTGTTTGTGCCGGGGGCGCTTGGGGGCTGTCGTATAGCGCCTGGACAGAGGGTTTGGAGAGCTGCCAGGTCGCAGCCAACAGGTGCCCCCGGCCCCTCTGCAGTTGCGAGGCTCTCGACCTGCCTGTGTGACCTGGGGAAGGCTTCCGAGATCTGCGCTGGCCGCTTTGGCTCGCAAAGCGCTGTTGGCGAGTGCCCCCGAGCCAGTGGCTGCTGCAAAGCCCGGGGGCATGATGGGGTTGAGTTTACAGCTTGTGTGAACTCCAGGGCGTCCCTTCCCCCAGCAGCTCTGTGCCTGCTGACATTTATGCCCATACGGTGCCAGTGCAGACACCCGCTAGGTGTCTGCAAGGTGCACGGGAGCAGAAGTATGGTGTAATTATATGTTCCCCGTCATTCACCGCCCTTCAAATCAGCAGTCGTCTATGGAAATACTTAATGAGAACTGTTCCTGTCTCGGCTTGGTTACAGATGCGGCTGTAGTGGGCGTTTATCCAGCTTCTCAGCTGCATCCTGTTGCTGAGCCTCGGGGTCTTCCCAGGGGTACGTAGTCCATTTTTACTTCCCTGAAAGAAGAAGAACTTACTTTGTACTATTCTGTTGACATGAAATTGTACTTCATACTTGCTCTTCAGGTCGTCCAAGGGCTTTAGAGCCGCGGGGGCGCCCCAGGGGTAAGTCGTGAGCATTTCTTTACTTTGAGAGCTGCCAGGTGCCAGGCCAAAGGTCATCTCTGCCCCTCCACAGCTTTGAGACTCTCGACCTGCAGATATGTCCCATGTCATGACGTGACCCCCCCCTTCCATTCATTACACCTGCTTTGTGAAGAAGCTGGTAGCAGCTTGTAAGGAAAACTGGCCACCTATGTGTTGGCTTTCTGCTCTGCCTGTAGGTAATGGTTATCCAGATTTTCAGCTGTACCCTCTTCCTGAGCCTCGGGAGGATCCGCGGGGTAGGTAGTCAAGATGCATTCACTTCACAGAAGAAGCTTTTCCGTTTCCAAGTTTTCTTGGTGTGGAGTGTAACTGAATAAGTGCTTGGCTGCTGCTCGCACAGACGGAAGAGCAGAGTGGGACTCGGGAGGCCTTCAGAGATGTGCCTCGGGGCGCTTTGCCTTGCAGAGTCTTTGTGCTGCTTCCAAAGCCTGCTGCAAAGCCAGCGGGCTTGTTGGGGTTGAGTTTACAGCTTGTGTGAACTGCAGGGTGTGCTTTCCCGCGGCAGCTCTGTGCCTGCTTAGATTGGTACCCATACGGTGCCTGGGCACGCACGTGGTGAGCGTCTGCAAGATGCTCGTGAGTGGAAGGGCAAGACAAGTGCCTAGCTGTGGTTCTGTGTTCCCCGCCGTCATTCACTACCATTCAAATCTGAAGAAGCATATGGAAATCTGTGTAATGGGAGTTGTTCCTATGTGTGTTTGGTTACAGATGTGGGCATAGGCGATGGACCTTTGTCTTCTCCTCTGGACCCTGGATTTGAACCTGGAGGTGAGTAGTCAGCAGACAGTCAGTTGAACAAATAGGCCTTTCTTTTCTCACTCTGTAGCGCCCTCCTGAGGAAGCCAAAGTCTGCAGCACACATCCCCTGACCAAAGGGCAGCAGAACAACTAGGGGTAACGCTGGTTCGGTCTTCCACCAGCCCGCGGGCTCCTGTGCGTGAGCAATGTAAATGATCCTTGTTGTCCTCCGGTTCTACAGCTTGCCTGCTGGTAAAGTTCTGGTTTCCCTGGTGTATGTTAGAGACCTCCGCAGAAGGAAGCACCGAGGGGCCGGGTGTTTGTCCTGGGGGTGCTTGGGGGCTGTTGGGTAGCGCCTTGAAGGAGGATTTGGAGAGGTGCCAGGTCCCAGCCAGCAAGTCCCCCTGGCCCTCCTGCAGCTGGGAGACTCTCGACCTACATGTGTGTCCCCCATTCCCCTTCCGGAAATTCACGGCAAGTCACTTCTGCGGAAGTATGTGGCACCACGTGATGAAAACTTGTCTTGTCTGTGTTTGCTTACAGGCGTTCCTGCAGGCAGTGGCCTTCCAGCTGCTCAGCTGGATCCCATCTCTGAGCCTGAGGGGCATGCGAGGAGTAAGCGGTGGAGATTTATTCACTTCCTGGAATGAGCATTTTGTTTGAGAGTTTTATTCATGGGCCGTGTAGCTTAATTCTTTGGCCGAGGCTCATGCCTGCAGAGGAGCAGAGTGGGCTTTGGGAGGGCTTCAGAGATGTACGGTGGGTGTTCTGCCTGGCTCCTCCAGCCTTGTGCTTCTTGCAGCGCCTACAGCAAAGGCAGCAGGTTTTTGGGGTTGAGGTTACAGCTTGTGTGAACTCCAGGGCATCCTTTCCCCGCATGCTCAGATTTGTAGCCACATGGTGCCTTTGCAGGTACCCGATAAGTGTTTGCAGAAGACTCAGGAGTGGAAGGGCGGGACAAGTGCCTTGGTCTAATGATACATTCCATGCTCATTGACTCCCATTCAAATCTGAAGCAGCCTACGGAAAGAGCTCTGCTCGTCTCTTTGGTTACAGATGTGGCCGTAGAGGATGTCTCTGCAGCTTCTCAGCTGGATGCAGGTTTAGAGACTCTGGGGAATCGTGCAGGTGGGTCGTGACTATTCTCCTACTGTTTTGGTTTACTTGAAAGAAGCAGCATTTCTTTGTGCATGTCTCGTTCATGTGAAATTCAGCTTCATCCTTTCTGTTTAGGACCTTGGCGAAGAAAGTACAAGGCCCAAACAGGAAAGCCTTCTCAGAGATCTTCTGAAGTCCTCCAGGAAATCTTGAAGGACTTGGAGAGAGCAGCTGGTGGGTAGATTTCACTGTGTGTTAAGCGCAATCATTGTAAACCCGAGGTTTTAGAAACAGGAATGGATAAGCTGTAGCTTACGCAGGAGAAAGGGATTGACCAGAGCCTTGCCGCAGTGACGCACCATTTCACACCTTGCAGGCGCTGGCAAGCTGCAGAGCTTGTTCGGGGTCTCTTCTACGAGCGTGTTCTTCACCATGTTTGTGAAAGCGCCCTGGATATAGAGCGGCAAGAGCTTGGGGCTCAGTGCACTCTATGTGACTGCTGTGCGTACTGTGTGGTGGATTTGGCGTGATGAGCCTTATTGAATGCTTTCCTTCGAAGAGAGCAGGAAAAAGCTGTAGCCGGTTCAGCTGGGAAAAAGGCCTTCTGAGAAACAAGGCTCATCATGCCAAATCTCTCTTGCCAAGTCTCAAAAAGGCACCAAGTGGAATGGGAACGAGAGGATCACATGCAATTGTCTCGTCTCCCCACCCAAACAGCCGGTGTTGCTGCCCGTATTGGTTATCTGGAAGATTTTGTGCGCTTTGATTTTTCTCTACAAAGGACACATTGTTTGGGCTAGTGACCGGGTGCCCGCCCTGAAACGCCAGGTTTTGTTTCTGAGGTTTTTCCTGAAGCCTTTTGAAAAGTATTGCCTCCTGAAGATACCGTGAGGAAGTGGATGAGGAACAGTTCCTTCTAATCAAGCTGTCTTGCTTTCTTTCCAAAGAGAATCATCAGGAGACCCTGGAGAAGGAGACCTTTCCGGCAGTCCCTGATGAAGAAGGAGAGGCAATTCAAGCAGCGGGCATGCCAGGTACTTGCTGTCCATTGTCATCTGGTGTAGGAACTCCAAATCCCTGTGTGTCTGCAGGCTCTTCCCTGGGGGCCCACTACTGCACAGCATGTCAGCAACCAAATGTTCAAGTATGAGGGCGCCGGAAGTGTTCTGAAACAAGCCAGGAGCGGCTTTCTGAAGATGACTTTTGTCTCTGGCGTGTGGAGATGATTGCAATTAGTGTGCCCGAGATGTGCATAGCAACCTTTGTGGGTCCTGTTAGACAGCCTCACTTCCCCCCCACCCCAAGCAGCTCCCAGGGATTTCGGGGCTTTGCCATTTGGGGAACGAGGCAGTTTTAACCACATTGAGTGCAGGTTCCACAGGCTCCACAACTCTTAATTGACTCGACCTCCTGCCGTGTCTGCATCTCAGAACTTGCAGGGAGTCCCCAGAGGCCCTAGGCACAGAAGGAGCACAGAGTGGGATGCCTGCTGTGAAAGGAGGTCCCGAGCGATGCCCTGATTCAGCGGTCGGGCAGGGGTTTGGAGGGAAGCTCGTCCGTCCTTCTGCATGCTGTGTGCCTGAGCAGTGCTGAGGCTTTACCTCTCTCTGATTCTTGACAGGGCTTCCAAGTGTGTCACGGCCCGGGGAAGGCCTCCACGACAGGAAATACGCCTTTTTTCCAAAGCACCGAGGTACTGAGCAGTCTTGCAGGGATGCCTAAGTGAGAGAGTTGTTCTGAAGATGTGGAGCACACAAGTGGTGTTTGGAAGAGCGGAGGGCGGAGGAAGGGGAGGTGGTGCCTGTGTTGGAGAAAAGGCAAAGGGAGAGAGCCAGCTTCAGGTGTCTCCTTTGCTGCCGGCCGCCCCAGAGGAGCCGGCCCTGGCTGCTGGGCTGGGGAGCGCAGCCAGCACCATTTCAGCTGGAGCCGGCACACGGTGTAGCCAGGAATACCGGTGTCACTGGCTATGGAAGCCAGAGCCCAAGAGAGCCTGACTCTTTCCCCTTGGGGCAAGTGTGCCGCCCGGGGAGGGAAGAGTCGGAGTGGCACTCCCTGGACCCGGGATGGCTTTTGTCCACGTCACTCAAAGGAGTTATTGGTAAAGCAGATGAACACCGCCGAGTGCTCTCCGCCTGGCCTAATGAGTCTTGTTCAGTGGGACGACTTGTCCCAAAGGGTCAGAGCATGCCTCCGTGCAGCAGCACTTTTGAGCCTCAGAAAGGCGAGAGAGCACCAAAGGAATTGTGGGATGTAAAGGATCGCCAGAAAGGGGGAGCAAACCCATCCAATTGGGAGAACTGGATTATGGCCATCGCAGAACGTAAGCAAGGCTGAGAGGCTAAAGAGCGACTCCAAAGCGTGCTCATTTGCAGTGACTTGGGCACTTTTTGCTGCTACTGAAACCAAGGAAGCGTTGCAGTCCCCGAGATTTCACTCCTTCAGAGATGCTAAGAAAGGGGAAAAAGGAAATTTCCTGGGAATGTCAAACACATTGTGAGATTATCAGCAGTTCAGAACACAGTAACATATGGCCTTATGTAATTTCCTCCAGGTTTGGCGAGTGAGAGAAGCGCAGCTGCTGCAGAGCCAAAAGACGTGTGGAAGCATCGCGCGATAGGCACTGCAGCAGCCTTGGGGATCCTTGTGGCTGGAGCAGTGTTGTGCTGCCTAGTTATTTTGCTGCGGAGGAAGAGGAAACGGTGCGTGTGCTTTTTTCCCCTAAAATTCTGTATTAGACGGCTGCTATTAGTACGGAAGAGTTTACAGATGTAGTCTTCAGGAGGGCAAAGTTAGCTGTTGACGGCGCTCTCCTGAGATTTCTGGTGTAAGATTTTCTGTTTGGCCCCTTAGTTCGTAGCAATGAGTATTCTTTGCTGAAAGCCATTCCTGCTGTTGCCAGTATTACCTAATACTGACGCTGTTGCTAAAAGAGAAGACGCAGGCACAGACGAAGGCAAAGCCAAGTCAGGAAGAGAAACAAAGAAGGGCGAGATTGCCATAGAAAGTAAGAACTGCAATAGCTAGAGTCCACTATGAGGGAATTTGGCGACAGAAATCACCTTGTTATCTAATGCCATTAATTCCAAATGTGCTGCTCAGCCTAGCTGTCATTGCAGCAGAAGTTGTGATCTGGTTTCCTTGGGGATGCCCTGGGTAGTCGCTGTCAGTCAAATATTACAAGTTGAGTATTGGTCTTTGTCAGGCGCGCTGAGAAGTAAGACTAGGCAGTTCTCCCAGATTCTGGCATACTGTGCAGTACTTCAGTCCCCGCTGTTTCTCAGAGTTCGATCCCCCTCCCAGCGTGTGCAGAGAAGGCAGGTCAATGTGGTACGGGCCAAGAAGAACTTGAGAGGCCGCTAGGCTTGGGTGGCCGGTGCAGGGGAGCAAAACCAGCGCTGTGTGGGTGCAAGTGTGCCCTGTTTTCTACGTGTAGCTTTCGGTACCCCACAGCTCCTACTCGGAGGCAGGGTGCCAGGCACCACGGGGGCTGCACGCCGCTCCGCCGGCACCCTCGCATCAGCTGTGGCCTGGCCCAGCCAGGTGGCCGATGGGGCCCGGAGCAGCAGCCCTCGGAGCCCGTCCACACCGCGGGGCTGCTGCGCCCCGGCAGCTCCAGGCTCTCCTGCGCCCTGGGACCCACAGCCTGCGTGTCCTGAACAGCCACCTCTCCCCGCAGGAACCTCCGCGCAGCCCAGAGATCCGGCGCAGACGCCAGCGGCCGCCTCTCACGCCGGGACAACTGGCCCCCCACCCTGGCGCCCGGGAGACCTGGACCCAACGCCAGCGGCCGCCCCTCGCCCCCGGAAAACCGCCCTGGCCGCCCCAGAGAAGGGGACCCGCCACGCGCGGGCAGCCGCCCACCCCGGCCGCCCCGGCCGCCCCCGCCGCGGCCCTCGCGGCCCCCCAGCACTGCGCCGGCACCTGGGCACCAGCAGCCAACGGCCGCGGCCCAGATGCAGCCGTGGGCGAAGCAGCAGCTGCCACCCGCTGTGCCCGGTGCCGTCCAGCCCCCTGCAAAACCGCCTCCCCGGCCCCCCGGCCCCCCGCCTGTGCTTCCCTGCTGCTGCACTGGAACCAGCTGGAGCCGGTCGAAACCTGGGGGCATTTAGGTCCGGTCGTGGAGGCAGCCAACGATTATATCATAATATCTATAAACTGCCCAGCCGGCAGCAGTCAGGACCCAGGAGGCACAGGCCTGCAGCCCCTCTTGCCCTTCAGCTGCAGCCAAGGGGCTGCGGGAGCTCTCCCCAGGATGGAGCGCAGCTCAGGAGGTAGGGAGCGGGGGAAGACTCACTTCAAGAGCTCGCTCCTGATCTCCGCTGAAATGCTAGTGTGGACGTATGCGTAGGGAGAGCACCCAGTGACCTTCAGACATGACGGAGGCTGGCCAGGGAGGTCCTGCCTGGGAAATTCATGGTGGGGCTGAGCCAGAATATAGTCCAGGCAGACAGAAGCTAAATCGCCAACCTCTAGCAGTTCTTCTGAACGTGCAAATGACAATTTATTCTGGGCTCTCAATTCTTAAAGAATTGAGCACAATTTTTCACAGGCAGGAAAAATGCCATATTTGGAGCCAGGGGGCAAACTGCTCCCAAACTTGAAGTCCTTGCATCAATAGCTTGGGATCAGTACAGCCTCCAACAACAGCCACCAGCATCTTCTGACCTTAGCACTTCTGACCTGTTTTCCCTCAAACTTGCATGTGAACTGAACTCTTTTGGCAATGCAGCACTTCATCCAGGGTAGCTATATCCTGGCAAAGCTGTAGGCACTAGAGAAATGGATCTTATGGTGGAAACTGCTGGAGAGAAGCGCTGGGAAATGCTGTGCACATGCTGAAAAGGTACAGAGTCGCCATTATAGCTGCTGTAAATAACCTGTACCTACTGTACTGTTACAAGCTGAAAGGAAAATATGGGTGAGTTATCGCAGCAAAAAAACACCATTCGGGGGCTTTTGTTTGAATTCACTCCCTGCTACGGATGACTTTTACACTTGTCCCAGCATTAAATTTTTGTTTCAGCTCTAGGTGCTGTCAGAAAAACCCTGAGTATTAGAGAGCAAAACCCACCTATATCTGCCTCAATTAACTGCCATGTTCTAGTGAGAGCATTGCTGTACCTCAAGCTCACGCTGTTCCTTTCTCTCTTCAAACTGCAACCTCAGCTCTGCAACTCTTCCAAAGCAGCTCTGTACATTGCATCTTGGGCATTCCGGAGCTCAACAATCTGATCAAAACCAGCCCGAAGCTGGTTGAGAGGTACCTGTGAGATCGTACAACAGCAGAACATTGAGGAGAGTTCTACAGTGAAAGAGACTCTTTGGAACATGCAAAAATTTAATCTTTTTAAGCACAGCCAGACAGGCTGCTTTGCAGGGCCCCAGGTCAGCTGCTGCCTGAGAATGCAGCTTCTCCGGACCAAAAGCAACTGGCTCACATCATTGCAGCAAGTTTTATAATCAGCACCCACGTGTGTGTGCAGGGACTAGGTACAAAGCCTACCACAAGTCTTATATCAGAGGGGGAAAAATGACTTTTCCCGGTGTTCCTGTAACATAACAGAGGAGAACTGCTAACCCGTGAGCCAAGATCACAAAAGCTACAGCTTAATGCAAAGGTAATGACTTACCCTGGAGTCACTATCCAGCAAGCACCGAGCGATGATTGTGTCCAGAAAAACCTCATGAGCCGCAATGATGTGATCCGCGTCCTGTGCTTGTCGGACCTTGTTCCAGAGTTCATCCCACGAACATTCAAGTACCTGGAGCAATGATTCAGGATGGGGCTATTTTGATTTGCTAGATGACAAGCTCTTTGAAATTTAACACACACAACACGCACAGCATATTAGAAGCGCTTCTTTTTTAAGCAACCAACTGGGTGGATAAAGTGTACCTCAAATGTAATGTAATAGTGCATTTGATGAATGAAATGGACCATTTCTGATGCCCGAACGTGACGCTGATGCAGCACCCCAGCAAGCTCTGTAAAAAATTCAAAGAGATGGTATGTTAAAGACCAAAAGGACAGTGATAGCCATCAAACCAGCTTGGCAATGGCTTTTTTTTTTTTTTTTTGCCAAACGGAGTACCCCACAAAACAGCCACTAAACTTGGATGGTAACTGCAATACTGGCTGGTAACGCAAGACCAAAGAACTTTGCGCAATGAACTTCTTGAAAACAGAGCCAAAGAGGATGCTGGCTGTGTGATCAGACAGCGCTGAAAACCTGCGGAGCATCACAAGAGAAGAAGACCCTTGCAGTCCCCCAAGAGACCAAAATACAGTGAATGCTGCATGCACTCTTTGGTAGAAAGTCTAAGACTACAGATCCGCAGTTGCTTCTTCTTTCGCTCTCCTCAGATCTCTTGCAATGAGCCTTCAAAGACAGAGGTAGCATAATCTGCATTACTTAATTACACTGAGACCAAAATGGAGGATGGCTGTGACGGGACCGGGCAGTTCATGACTCGGGTGTTCCAGGCTCCGTTCCTCATGCCACCACAGAGACACAGGGGCAAGTCATCCTGACAGCCTCAGCTGCTCACCTGTAGAAGAGGGTATCTCTGTTGCAGAAGGGTAGGCTCAAGAAAACCAGCAATGGCATAATTCTCCAGTATGTGCATATTCAACGTTCTGGAACTAGGCGGCTGTCTGGGGAGAGGAAGACCTCTCTCTCGGCAGCTGCCAAACTGATCGTGCTGCTGTAGACGAGCACACGAGACTGCTACAGAAGGAATGCTGCCTTTTCATATGCTGCGATGTTACAGAACCATACGCTGCGCTGAATGATAGACCAACAAGCTCCTCTGTTCTTCATTCCTCACACCTTTGCAGGAAGACTGCCTCCAACATCTTGTGTTGCATCAACTTGAAACAGGGTCAATGAAAATAACTTCCCGGGTTGGCCAAAGAGCAGAAATTCCTTAACATTGGTGATGAGAGTGTATTTGTATTCCTTCTTCAGACTACTGACACGAAAAGAGCAAGCTTGACCTTACTGCCTGTAATTCCTCCTTTAAAGGATTAAAATCCCGGGTGTTCATATGGTTCGGGAACGGGGACTAAAGCTATCCTAGAAAGAGAAGGCGACCTCTAGGGAGTGGGCAAAGTCCCTCCAGCTGCTCCTTCCATCCATCCCTCCAGCCAGAAGCCAGACCATGTCTTTGTCAACACACTCCCCTTTCTCGGGGGTACACACCCAGAGAAGCCCACGCTGGCCTCCTTCCGACAGCAACAGCTATAAGGGCCTGGCCAGCATGCTAAACAACGGTGGTGTTTAACGTGCAGCCGAAACGGAAGGTGGTGAGCAATGGAGCTTTTATCTGCAAACAACTGCTCCACGGCAAAGCACAAGAAATGCCTCCCGGCAGGGGGAAATAGGAACAAAGACCCAACTTCCTTCTGAGAAAAAACAAAGCCCTCACAATGGGAGATGCTTGCAGTCTGAAAACTGCGGGCTGAGGAAAATGAGATTGGTTACCTGCCCCCTCGTCTCAAAGGAGTCCAAAAGGGAGAACACCGAAACACACTGGCTTGGAGTCAGAGAAGCGCTCACTGGGCACAGAGAAATGACAGTAAAGTAAATGCCACTTCCCAGGAACAGGAGGGAAACGGAGTCATGCCAAAAAGTCCCACAGACCAGCTCTGTGAATCGGAGCAGACTCAACAGGAGCCTCTTTCCCAGCCGCCTCCAGAGGCAGAGGCGTTCTTTGCCTCCTCACGTCTAACTAAACCCACAGCAAAGTGCCTCAGAGCTGAAGAGCAGCCTTGGACTCTGCAAATAAGGAGGCAACAAGCTCTGAGAAGAAACAAATACTGTGCCAGCGCCTGCATGTCCACGCTTTGCTCCAAAGCCACCTACTTGCCATTGGAAACTTGGGTCCTGCAGGAAGAGAAGTATTTGCACCTCGGGCATCTTAAACTCGTGTCCAGGCGGACGATTCACGTCCACGCCTGGGAAGGGGCAGAACCCACCTGCGTGCTAGTTATGGCCGGTCTTGCAGAAGAGAGCCCTTCACGCTCCTGCAGCGTCATTGTAGAAGTCGGGGGACGCGCAAGCCGAACCATGAGTAAAGACAGAAATGCCTCCCTGCCTGTGCACATTCTTCTGGGCCACTGATTCTTTCCTCTGAGACCTTTCCTGCCTCCCCTGCCCCCAAGCTTTTGTGACTCAGAAATCACTCAACATCACCTTGAATGGACAAGAGGAAATGTAATCAATGCGCTTTGCCTGGAAGAGCTTGTGCTTAAGACACAGGGTCCGTGCTTCTGCTAGGAAACCCAGGGGCAGGTGGCTGGGCAGGCTCAGCTCTGCTGCTCCACCGCAGCCCACGAATGCCAGTCCTACCAGAAGGTGTGAAAAATGCAGGAAGCTCCCTGCCCTTCCGTTCTCTTTCGTGCCCTTCCCAAAGGTGCTGTTCCCCTGATCACCAGGGCCACAAACAGTCACTCCTGCCTTAGAGAGGGACACCTACAGGCCAATACCTTATTGCCAAGACTGCAAGCCATCAGTTGACTACACCACGAGTGTCCCAGCTCTTCAAAGGACACAGCACAAAGGTGAGGGTTTTACCTGCACCAGTGTTGGGCACCCCCATGCTCGTAGCCAAAAGAGTTAAGGAAGAAGTAGACGATTTGCTTACACTACTCGAGGGAAAGGCAAGCAAAGAGCTTGCGTATTCGCCACTCCCATCAGGAACAGAGCAGCAATGGCTGGAGACGGGAAGCTCTCCAGCCAGTCAAGGAGTTCCTGCTGGGGGATTTCTCTTAAGAGGCACGTGGCTGAAAACACCCGGGATGCGGGCCTCTAGTAGCTGTGGTACTGTGACACCAAAGCTGTGCAAAACTCATACAAGCAACACTAAACACGGACACTGACGTTTCCGCTTTACCCCTCTACTCCCACCAGCCAAAAAGGTCCCAATTCTAAACACCTAGACCCATCTTGGTAAACGTTACCATGCCACAAAGAAGTGTATCCCTCCGGAGCTAGAGTTACTGAGAGACGTGCAGCTAGGTCCGAAAAGGCAAGCCTGAGTCAGCACCCGTGCTCAGAGATTCTACGATCTTCTCGGCTCAGAAGCGCCACCTGAAGGTCCCAAGCCCTTCTGAGCACACCAGAGCTGCTACACTGCACACCTTGCACGTCCTTCTCCAACAGCTGCTCCTCCTAGCTGAGCCTCTTCTGCTCTGCTCGGAACTAAGCCAGAGCACCGGCAATGCGGGAGGGGAAAACACCCAACTTGGGAAGGCTTGTTACTTGCAGCACAGGAGAAAGGGAAACACAGGGGACAGGGGGAAGGCCTCAAGGAAGCTGAACAAAAGGGAATGGAGAAGGACCAGGCAGTAGGAGGCAGCTTGCCTCTCTCTCCTGCTCCCTCTCCTATTCAGCTTCAGAAAGGTCTCTTTTGAAAGCTGCTCTCCCTGCCTCAGAGCCAGCCTGAGTCGAGGCTACAGTTTTTCCTCAAGTCACACTGCATCTGTGAGCTCCTGAAGTCCACAGGTGGCCTGGTAAACAGGTCTGAGGGACTCCGTAATTGAAACAGGCAGACACACAGTTTGGGGTCTCTCAAGGGGGAGGGCAATGGCAGTATTCTCCAATCTCCAGTTGCCTGCTTTTTCCTTCTCAGCATGAGGAGCGCAGAGTGGGAAGACACGCAAGCCATCCTCACAAAGTCCAGCTTCCAGTGCCAGGATATGGGAGCGCGTCAGGAACTCCTTCTTGCCGAGAGCAGCAAAAGCCACCAGGAGCACAAAGGGACACGAGACCTCTGTTTGGTTCCGGCTGTGCACAAGGCTCAGTGAGGCTAGAAATTTTTCTCTTAAGCTAAACCTAAACATTCAGTGACACCAGTAAGAGACAAGGAGTCAAAATCATATCTTTCTGGTCATTGTGCAGCTCCTCAAACACCTTCATCAAAAAGAACCAAATAACACCCCCCCTAGGCCAGTAGCTGACATGCTAAGCAGGGCCAGAACATGTTTGCTAGATACATGCTAGAGCAACGATCGAAAGAGGCAATGTTTTCTGGATTTCCGGGTAAAATCTGTGCAAGAAGTCCCCCGCCAGGAGTGCATCTTTCAGGCCGTAGCATGAAGTTAGACATAGAAGAGCTAGCGTGTGCTACCTGGTGTAGTCTTAAGACAGGGTTGTTGAGAAAAGTAATGGTAAGCACAAGGAGGGAACGCTGGTCGAGGGAAGGTGAAATGCATACAAGGAAAATAGACCTGAGCACTTCTTTTATGCCGTGCTGAACCTTAATGCTCTATACCAAAAGGAATGTATATTCAAAGTGCTCAGGTTTCGCAGAGTTGCCACTGTGTGGATTATTTGTTTCTGTCTTAAACATACAGAAAACAATCTCTATCCAACTCTTCTACCTGCTCCATTCTGAACTTGCAGTTAGGAAACTCGACGTTTTCTCTGACGTCAAAACTAGAACCCTGCGATGCAACAAAGCTAGGCATAAAAGAGATTGTGTTACAGAAAAGTAAAGGCTACAAAGGCAACTAAAATGTTATATTGCCTCAGTTTCCCTTCTTTATTTATCTTCTGTCTTCAAATCAAGAAGGATACTGAAGCTTAATTTATTAAGCATCCATAAAGCAGTATGTTTTAGATGAAAACCCATTTGATGAAGAATACGTAATGTGTATAAGCAGCAGCTGGAAAGCCAGCGAAGTCACAGAGCTTCGCATGGGCTGAGCCATGTACCCAGAAGATCTCCATCATATGATTGGGATCTGTCAACAATAAAAGGACAAAACATCTGCAGACTTAGCCGGCACCTTCTTCTGTTACACTCCATGACTGAACTTTACTAATCCTTAAAGCACCCTCTGCTAATTTGTTAGATGTAAATTAGAAAGTGCAGTCTACAAAAGTAAAATGACTTTAGCTGTATTATGACAGTGTTCCTACTGCTTGGCTCTTCCACAAAAACACCTGCCTTGAAAACAGTCACTTCACTGCTTGCTTTCTTCTTTCCAGAGAAGAACTCCACAAGTGACCTGGGGAGCTCGACATGAAGAGGGGAGGGTGGGAAGGCACACAAGCCAGCCTCACAAAGTCCAGCCTCCGGTGCCAGGAGGCACCTCTGGTGCTGATGATAGCAAACTGGGAGGAGTGGCTGATACCCCAGAGGGCTGTGCTGCCATTCAGAGAGACCTGGACAGGCTGGAGAGCTGGGCAGAGAGGAACCTCCTGAAGTTCAGCAAAGGCAGGTGCAGGGTCCTGCACCTACGGAGGAATAACCCCCTGCACCAGTCCAGGTTGGGGGTTGACCTGCTGGAAAGCAGCTCTGCGGAGAAGGAGCTGGGAGTGCTGGTGGACACCAAGTTGACCATGAGGCAGCAATGTGCCCTTGTGGCCAAGAAGGCCAATGGGATCCTGGGGTGCATGAGGAAGAGTGTTGCCAGCAGGTCGAGGGAGGTGATCCTCCCCCTCTCCTCAGCCCTGGTGAGGCCACATCTGGAGTCCTGCATCCAGTTCTGGGCTCCCCAGTACAAGAGGGATGTGGCACTACTGGAGCGAGTCCAGTGAAGGGCTACAAAGGTGATTAGGGGACTGGAGCATCTCTCTTATGAGGAAAGGCTGCGAGAGCTGGGCCTGTTCAGCCTGGAGAAGAGAAGGCTGAGAGGAGATCTTATCAACGTGTACAAGTATCTGAAGGGAGGGTGTCAAGGGGATGGGACCAGACTCTTTTCAGTGGTGCCCAGCGACAGCACAAGAGGCAACGGGCACAAACTGAAACACAGACACTTCCGTCTGAATATGAGGAAAAACTTCTTCCCTGTGAGGGTGACCGAACACTGGAACAGGTTGCCCAGGGAGGTTGTGGAGGCTCCTTCTCTGGAGATATTCAAAACCCTCCTGGATGCAATCCTGTGCAACGTGCTCTAGGTGCCGCTGCTTGAGCAGGGGGGTTGGACTAGATGATCTCCAGAGGTCCCTTCCAACTTCAACCATTCTGTGATTCTGTGAATTTGCAGAGCACGTGGACATCTAACCTTGTCCCTACCAGGCCTAAGAACAAGGCTGAGAACCACCTACCCAGGGCTCCCTCCTGCCCCCGGGAGCAAAGGAGCCTCCAGCTTGTCCAGGAGCAGACTGCATGAACCTTGCAAGAGGAGCATGCCACAGGTAGCAATCAGGAAAAGCAGGAGAGGACAAGGCAGTAAATCGGGGGCAGACGCTAAACCCCCCAAGGACCAGGCAGATGGCACCACTGCCAATAATCACACACCCTCTGAGCAGGCCAAATACCATAACCCACGGTTACCTCGCACCCTCCTTAAGCTGCCCCACAGGTGGGTGAAGAATTCAGACCTTTGGTGGCACCTGCACAAAGGCAACATATCCTCCCCCTCCACTGCCACAAAGGATGCAAGTTCTCCCCAGACACGTTCACAAGGCAGCTCACAACTGAATTTCACCTTGACTCACAGGCTGAGCTCCCTCCAAAGGAAACAGAAACCTCAGCTGCTCAAGGACAAAATATGACCTTGAAGAAGGCAAGGTCACAGAGCAGTTCAGTTGCCTGCTGGAGAGCAGGCTCTTCTCTGTGCTCCTGCAAATCCTTCTCCCATTAACAGGAGAAACACCAAGAAGCACTTGAAAAATACAACCACTGTGAGAAGAGCTGCCGTGAATGCCTGCTCCAGAAATCACTCCAGGTGCAGCAGGTCACATTTCACCCACTGATGGGGTCACAGGACTGCCCCCCATCTCACATCCTAGTCCTAACCATTGACCTTGTCAGCTGAGGGAAAGGTTCTCCAAGCACATACATACACACTTGCTATACCTTACTTCCATGAATCAAACAGAGGGTGCAAAATAAAACAGCAATTACGCTGAATGGCAGTGCTCGGACTGATTGGCTGGGAGGCAATTTCTTCAAAATGCTGTGCAGTTCTTCTTATAGAAAAGGGTACAAAACATTAAATTAGAAGTAACCCACAAAAGTCAAAGAGGAATAACAGAAGAGAGTATGAGAGAAAAGCTGTCTCAAGGGACTGACTACCCATCCTCTCCTCTCCTATCACTGCCCCCCTCCTCCCTCCGAGAGGAAAGAAACTTTTCTTGGACTGTAGTTTCCCATAAAAAGCACATGACAAAAAAAATAGTACGGAAAAACTCAAGGCCACCTTGCTTCGAACGAAGAGCATCTCCTTTGAGCTGCTCCCCAGCTCAGCTACAAAAGGCTGCCAAGGCACCATCAGCAATTCCTCTCCCTTGCTGAGACGATGGTCCCCAAAAGCCCAGCTGAGTTGCCTTCCAACTCAGCAGGTACCTTTCCACTCCCCTCGATGGTTAAACTAGTCAAGCCCTACCCATCAGCTGTCCAGCCTGAGCCCAGGGGAGGAAGAAACCCCACAACACTGGGGCTTAGTCTCACTTCCGCACAGTCCCCTTCAAACCACCTCTGAGGGGTCAGAAGCTTGGCAAGGGAGCATCATGTCTGCACAGTGGGGCAAAGGGAGCTGCATGCAACTGAGACTCGGACTCCGAGCAGTTGCCTCGTCATTTGCTTATGTGGCTTTCTTGGTCCTTTGTGTCCAGAAGGAGGAAGATCATTTGCTGGGCTGCTTTCTTATTTCAAGTATTTTCAAGGGGCTCCATTGCTTATCATCAAATGCCGCTTCGTCTGCCGCCCCTCCACACACCATCCTTCTCTTGGGGAGATAAGGAATGGTAGCTTCAAGGGCCACGAGGCAGTTGCACCTCAACAGTCAGCACCAAACACCACAAGGTCACGTACTGATGGGAGTGAGGCACCTCAGAGAAGAGCCCTTAACACCAGCTGCCCAGAAAGGACAAACAGCCAAAATGTTTTCCTCCCCAAAAGGGCTCGCTGCCCTGGCTTTTCCTCTCCCTTTAAAACCTATTGCTTTTTCAAAGCCCCCGAATGGTGAGCTGACAGCTTGGGAGGTGAATTGCTGTGTCTAAAAGCCCTCACTGAGGGTGTGAAGACTTTAAAAAGCCTGGGGAGAGGAAAAAAAGGACACACTAATATTTCCTCCCTTTGCTCGAGGAGGCTGTAGTTAAATTCAGGGTCCCTTTGTGCTGGGCGCTGTAACACCTCGCGAGAGAGAAGGCCTGTGCCAGAGAGCTCCTCACCTCCATGGCCACGGTGCAGAGCAAGGACGAGGGCAGCCGGGTGAGAGCAGCCGCCACGGACGGCCCAGGCAGCAGCAGGGATGGGACAGGCCTCCAAATCTCTTCTGCAGCTCCACAGCCTCCTCTCACTGCTGCACTCTGGGCTCAGCCCAGCCCCTGTGGAGCTGCAGAGCAAACACACAAAGTCTGGGTCTTCCTCTCTTCTTTAAAGCAAAGGCTTGTTTCCCTCCCTTACAAGTTAGAGTGAGGAATATTAGGCTGTAACCGTCCCATATAGGTCTCAAACTCCTCCTCGTCAAAGACACTCGAGTGTTTTTCCCCTGTCCTTCCTGCTGCTGCAAGGTCCCACAGAAAGGCTTGGTCCTGCTGAGTCCCCCAGGTCAGACAGTGCTTGGGAAGAGCTCAGCCTTGCTGCTTTGTCCAATTTGTGTCAGACCTCCTGAGAAACCTGAGGTTGTGTGAACCAGCAAGCAGTTTTGTTGGTGGTTGTTGTTTTTTTTTTTTTCTGTAGGGGAAGACTAGTCTCTCTCAGATGCCTGCTCCATCTGCCTGGGCTTGCACTGCCCAGGGCAGAGAGCTTTGCAGAAGAGCAGCTGGGGGCAGCCGGTCCCCTCTGTGCCCAGTGTGTCCCCCAGCAAGGCCCCTTTGAGCAATGGGGCAGTTGCTCTGCTGTTGTCAGACGACCCTCTGGAGCCTGGGGGTGGCTTGGGACAAGCAGGGAGGATCTTCAGTCTTCTGGTAGCTCCCAGCATGGATGTGGGTGGGATGGGGCTGGGGGTGGCATGGGAGGGCAGGAATGGACACAGCCCAGAGGGCTGAGGGGGAAGGCGCATTTTGAAGGGGGGATGTGGGCAGCGACACTGAGCCTGTGCTTCCAGTTTTCTTTTGGTCAGGTATTGCTGGATTTCTCCCCTGAGACTGAGCTGCTCCAATGCCATCAGCTCTCCGCCTGGCTTTCGGAAAGGTTTTGTTGTTTTTGTGGCAGTTGAGGCAAAGCAGAATTACCAACCCCCTGTCAGGTCAATGCAGGCAAAGGGAATCACTGCGCGCGCCATGCTGTGCGTGCACGAGCCTTCCTGGGTCAGCTGTGCTGACACGCTGGTTGGGCTAATGCCCTTTGGTTGGCAAGCGGTTGCGTTAGCAGCTGCCCCAGCAGGGTTAGTACCAAAACATCTTCTGTGGGTGGGTTTTTTTCCAGGCTTTGGGTTATTTATTTATTTATTTATTTTTTAACCTCCTCATGTGGTTCTGAATAGGGGGGTGATTCATTTCTCTCTCTCTCTGTGTGTTTAATTTTGCCTCAGCCTACCATTTTCTGCTTTAAACTAAAGGACAGCTCTTGGTTTGGTCGTGCCATAGGAGGAATGTATGAGCTTGGCACTGTGAAAACTGCGACAGAGCTGTTTGTATCTGCTTGAGCCTAAAGGGAGATTCTGTGCATGCCTGGCATATAAAACTTGAAACTAAAAAAAACCCCAAACCCCACAATAAATTCACCGCAAGATGCCCAACCTTCAGATTACCTGTAACTCAATGCCTTCCCTATACATCACAGATGCAGCAAATTAGCTGCAGGGGTAATGATAATCTTAAAGCAAACACAGCTGGGTGTGGATGGTAGTAAGGAAAGTCACTTGGATACAGCAGCACTTACTGAACGTAGTTTGGGGCCACATGAATCTCCTTTGCAGTGGATGTGCAGCTTTTGAGCTCAAGAAAAGGTTTCTTGACTGTTGGAATCGAGTACAAACCCTTCTTGCTCTCTGCGCAGAGTGAGTCCTCTCGCTATAGCGTGATTCCATTAGGGGCTTCTCAGCGGAAAGGGCAAAAAAGGGTTGAGAAGGCTGAAAGGCTGAAGAAGTTGCAAGCGCAGTGGAAAGGGTGAGGGCTCGTGTAGGTGGCGCCCAGGATCAGCTGCTGGAATAAAGGCAGCCTCTCTAAGCCAGGCCCAAGGAGTTTTCCCCAAAGCAGCGTCTAGTTTAGGCTGCGTGGAGGTTCTGGGCAAGTTGCTTTACCACCTGGTGCTGGGCCGGGCATTTGAAAGCAGTAATGAGCCGGTGCAAGCGCAGGCAGCCGAAGTGGGCAGAGCAGGGCCTGTTCCCTGGGGCCCCAGGCTGCGGGGCTGGGATCAGGCGCTGTGAGGAGCCCAGCGCTGAGGGGTCTGCTGTGGGGTGGGCTGAGGCCGGGGCACTTTGTGTGGGGTGCCGCTGCTGGCAGCGGGCCCTGCTGCGAGGTGAGACAAGCAGGGGAGACGGAGGCAGAGCGAGCCCATGAGGGTCTGCAGCCAGCAAGGAGCCGCTTGCACTGTGCGAGTCCTGCCCAGCAGTGCCCAGGCGCTGAGCAGAGCCACGGTCGTGCCCGAGCCACAAAACTCTTGGCTGCAGCATGAGCGCTGCCCCGGCCACAGCCTCCACGCTCACCGCAGAGCCAGTTATTTCACCTGTCGTCAGCCCCAGAGCCCCTACCACTAACCTCGTGCAGCCCCTGGTGCCGTGAGCGCTTCTGGCAGCGCGGCCGTGCTGGGCGCCGCGGAGGTCCGGGGCTGCTGAGCTCAGGGCCGGGACCTGGGGAAACGCAGGGGGCTGGGTGGGAGCTGCCTGCTGCTGTGAGAGCAGCCTGGACTAGATGCAGCTGCTGCTTGCAGCTGGTGGCTTCGGGAGGGGAGAGACTCTGCTGCACAGCTGTAAGGGAGGTGGTGCTGGCAGGGCTGAGCCTGCGGCAAGCTCCGGCCTTGGCCTCGGCAGCCCCAAACTGAGCCCGGCAGCCCTGAACGCATAGGAGCAGCAGGTGCCGCCAGAGGTGTCTGCGGGCAGGCCGGGCTGGCGCTCGGTGCAGCTGGCCCGAGGAGCTCCTGGGTGCCTGCGCTGCCTCCGTTGCCCCACTTGCCTCCCGGCAAGTTTTAGCTGTCTTCGGCTGAGCTCTGGCCAGTTTTGCCCCCCCCCCTTCCCTTTTCTGCAGGGCAGCCTGGTTTTGTGTTTGTGGGCTTTAAGGGAGAGCACAAGAAAGAATTGCCCAAACCTCCGGGCTTGGGCCGAGGGGCAAACGCTTGGGAAGGAAGAGGCAGGGGCTGCAGGAGGCAGTGGTGGAGGAGTGAGGCTGTGCGGAGGGAAAGGGGCGCTGGGGTGGAAGAGGGGAGAAAGAAGGCAGCATTTCAACGCAGACATCTCAGCCCATGGGCCAGCACGTTCCTGAAGCCGGATCTCCTGGCAACCTGAGCCCTGGCAAGCCTGGCCTGGGCTTCAAGCAGGCGTGGGGGCTGGCGCAAGGTCTTCTGCGGGTCAGAGGCTTTGGCGCGATCCTGTTTCCCTTGTGGTGCTGCGGTTGTGGAGCAGTGGTGCAGAGGGATAACCACGTACTTCCGCGAATGGGAGCAATGTGCCTTCCCTCGCCTGGAGGCAGCCCAGCTCTGTGCTCCCACTTACCTCCTCTTCTGCCGCGTGCGCAGGAACTGGCGGGGCTGTGAGGAGGAAGAGGTGAGCGTTGCTGCTTTTGCAGCCGTGGGCAGCGGTGGGGACATCCGCGGGGGCCGGTCGGGCTGTGCACGGCGCTGTGCGAGGAGCCCAAGGGAGCAGGCTGGCCGTGCAAGTGCCCCAAGCCGGGAGCCTGCAGGCCGCGTGCCGCAGCGAGCGGTGCTGGCTGGCGGCAGGACAGCAGCTCCCCGTAGCGGCTCTGAGCCGGGAGCCGCGAACATGCCGGGAAGCATGCGAATCCTGGGGCCTTTCGGCAGGGTGGGCTCCGGGGCGCGGGGAGGAAACGCTCTCCGTGCTGGCGAGCGAGCCCTTCTGGCCAGGGATGAAGGGGAAGGGAAAGCCCCCTGTGCGGGAAGGGCAGGCTGGTGCCTGGGGGAGGTGAGCTCTCCCTCAGCCCTCGACACGGTGTGTCCCTGTCCCGCAGCAGGTCAAGCAGGCTGTCCTCAGGGCGATGGGTGCCATGATGGGTGTCCTCGTGCACGCGGAGGAGCACCGCAAGCACGCCTGGGAGCAGCTCCTCTGGCTCCTGCAACAGCATCGAGAAGTCCAGGAGCCCTTTGGGGTGACCGCGGCGAGGTGTCGTGCAGGGCACGGTGCAGCTGGGCGTTGTGCACGCGCTGCCGGGCGTCGGGGAGGGTGCTGGGAGGAGCCGTGGCCCCTTTGAGCAGGAGCAGGGGGAAGAGGGGCCTGTGGCTTCCTGGGCTCTTGCTGGAAGAAAGCAGCAAGGCAGGAGGGCCAGGAGGGAGCAGCGAGGGACCGGGGCGAGCGGCTTGGGAGGGGAGGCTACGCTGCCTCACGGGTCTTGGGAGCGTGCGAGGAGCCCTGCCCTCGCACCCAGGGGCCATGTCCGGCCCCTGTGAGGGGGGTGATGTGCCGGGAAAGGCTTTCCCGGCGGCGCTGGGCAGAGGAGAGCGACCTCGTGGCGCTGCTCTGCGGAAAGGACAAGTCAGAAGCCCCGTGCGGGGCTTCCCTGGAAGTGGGTTCAGGCCGTGGCGTCTCCCAGCGCTGCTGGTTTCTCGCTTTGCAGGCAGCTTATGGTGACAGCCCCCCCCCCCCCCCCCCCGCTCTCCCTTGCGGAGTCTCGGCTGCTTCCTAGGGGCTGTGGCAGGGTCGAGACCCTTGTGCTCCGGACCCACCTTGTGCCTTTATCTATACCGCCGGCAGGTATTATGCCGCCTTCCGACATAATGCGCCCCCCCGCCACTTATTACGCTCCCTTCCGCCATATAATGTCCCCCTGCCATTTATCACCCCCCCACCCCTTCTGACATATTAGGCCCCCACCACCACTTATTTGGCCCCTTCAGACATATTGCACCCCTCCTCCATTTCTTACGCCCTCCCCCCCACAACTTATCACCCCCTGCCCTGGGCACTTCTTACACCCCTCTGCAGGTTCTTATGTCCCCTTCCGACGTATTACACCATCCCGCCAACTGTTACGCCCCCTTAGGACATACTGCGCCCCCTCAACCATTTATTGACCTCCCCATCCAGTTCTTATGCCTCCCTGCTCATTATTACACCACCTCCTGATAAAACACACATCCCCTCCACTTATTATTAATATCTTATTCTTGATGTCAAAAACGGTCAACGTCAATAGTCATCAGTGGCTACCGAAAGCACCGTGGGCTCTAGACCAAAAGGTGCGTGTGCGAGTAGGGAAAGAGAGGTATTGGTGCCTATCATCACTGGGGTTCCGTATTGATTGATATTGCCCCCCTGTTGCTTATGAAGCCCCCTGTAAATTATTTTGCTCCTCCGCCATGTGTTATGCCCCTTTCTGAGATATTATGCCCTCCCAGCCACTTATTACACCCCCGCCGGTTATTATGCCCTCTGCTGACATATTACACTCCCCGCCATCTCTTTCGCTCCTTTATGACCTATTACGCCCCCCACAGCCATTTATTAAGCCCCCCAGCCACTTCTTATGCCTCCCTGCTCATTATTACAGCCCCTCCTGACATATCACACACCCCCTCCGTGTCTTCTTGATATCTACATCGAACCCTTTCGAAAGCTGTGGAATTCGGCAGGCATCGATGCTGCTCGATCTTGTGAGGGATCGATACTGATACGTTCAATGCCTCCCAAGAGCAAAACGGGGGCGAGCGCAAAAGCGATAGCTGCCTGTTGAGATGAGAGGTATGGGTGGCTGTGGGCACGTGTCGATACCGACGGTCACCGATACATCTAGATGCACAGTGTTCTTGATGCCGCTAAATGCATATGGCAATCGAAAAGCCTCCATGCCTGTTGCCGTGGAGAGGTGTGGATGTGTAGTGAGAGGGATGGATATACTTGGAAGCTGTGCCCTAGTGATCGGTATGGAAATTGATGCTGGTGGAGGCCTGTCAATGTCAAAAACAATGTCGATGGTTGTCGATGCCTAGGGAGAGCAGCATGGGCCTCAGAGCGAAAGGTAAGCATGCGTGGGGGGAAGCAGACGTATCAGTACCCATCGATAGGGTTTCATATCTGTATCGATCGATATCGCGCCCCCCCCATTTATTATGCCCCTTGCAATTTATTAAACCCCCTGACATATCATACCCCTCTGACACTCGCTCTTGATACCGATGGCTTTCTATAGCTGTGGCTTTGGACAGGCATCGATGATGCTCAATATTGAGAGGGATTGATGTTGATACATTTGATGCCTGGCAAGAGGAAAGGGGGGGGCGAGATCGAAAGCAATCGATGCCTGTCGAGATGGAGAGGTATCGATGGCTGTCGGCAGGGATGGATGCGGACACTTATCGATAGCTGTCAATGCATAGTGCTATTGATGCCTCTACGTGGGTCTGGAAATGGAGAGTCCTTGAAGCCTGTTAGGATGGAGAGGTATCGATGTGTACCGAGAGGGAAGGATAAGGTATCGTGCCCTAGAGGTACACCTGGAAATGAATATTCGTCAAGGCCCATCGATGTCAAAAATGGTCCGTGTCGATAGTTGTCAGTACCTCGGGAGAGCAGCGTGGGCCTCGGAGAGCGAGGTATGCATGCGCGTGTGGAGCAAGGGGTATTGGTGCTTGTCAATAGGATTTGATATCAATATTGTTATCGAACCCTCTCGATAGGTGTGGAACTGGACAGGTATCGATGGTGCTCGATATCGAGGGGGCCTGAGGTCAATAGGTTCGATGGCTGCCAAGAGGAAACTGGGAGTGAGGGTGAATGCAAGAGATGCCTGTTGAGATGGAGAGGTATCGATGGCTATCGGCAAGGATGGATAGCGACAGTTACCGAGAACTAAGGATCCGTCGTGCTCTCGATGCCTCGAAGCGCGTCTGGAAATCCACAGGCCTTGGTGCCTGTTGAGATGGAGCGGGAGCGATGCGTACCGAGAGTGACAGCTAGGGATGTCGTGCCCTGACAAAACATGTGGAAATCAGTACTTGCCAAGGCCCGTCGAGGTCAAAAATGGCCAACGTCAAGAGTCATCGGTGCCTACCAAGAGCACCATTGGCCCCGGAGCGAAAGGTGTGCGCGCGTGTCGAGAGCAGGAGCCATCGGCGCCTACGGAAAAGGTTCAACGTTAAGTCGCTGTCTTACTGCAGTAAATGCAGTGCTGCTTCCCTCTTACGGGTGAGGTGCGTCGCTCCTTTCGTGCGTGCTCGCGTGAGCGCTCACCCAGCCACGCACAGAGGCGAACGAGCACTCACGTGAGAATGCACTCACACGATCATGCACTCAGCTGAGCAAGCACTCACACGCGCGAGCGCTCGTGAACACTCACGTGAGCGAACATGCAGTCACGTGAGCACACATGAGCGAGCACGCAAAGGCAAGTGAGCACTCCGGTGAGTGAGCAATCACAAGAGGGAGCACTCCGGTGAGGGGGCACTCCGATTATCGAGGACTCCGCTGAGCAAGCACTCCGGTGGGTGAAGACTCCAGCAGGCAAGCGAGCTCTCTGGCGGGCGGGCACTCCTGTGAGAGAGCACTCGGGCAGGTGATCAGCCCAGTGAGCGAGCACTCCAGTGAGTGAGCGCTCCGGTGATCAAGCACTATGGGAAGTGGAAACTTCAGTGTGCGAACAATCTGAGTGAGCACTCACATGAATGAGCACTTTGGCGAGCGAGCACTCAAATGATTGAGCACTCCGGTGAGCGAGGACTCATGTGAGTGAGTACTCCAGTGAGCAAGCACTCCAGTGAGTGAACACTCTGGTGAGCGAGCACTCACACAAGTGAGGACTCCATGGAGCAAGGACTCTGGGGAGTGAGGACTCCGGTGACAGAACACTCTGGGGAGTGAGCACCTCACATGCCTGAGCACTCCAGGGAGCGAGCGAGCACTCTGAGTGCAGCAATCACACGTTTGAGCACTCACCTTTGTGAGCACTCCGGTGAGCGAGTTTTTCTGGTGAGCGAGCACTCACATTTGTGAGCTCTCTGGTGAGCGGGCACTCACGTGAGCAGGCGCTCCAGTGAGTGAATACTTTCGCAAGTAGGCTCTCCGGTGAGAGAGCACTCACGTGAATGAGTACTTTTGTGAGCAAGCACTCTGGTGAATGAGCAGTCCAGTTAGTGAGACCTCCGTTGAGCGACCACTCACATTAGTGTGCGCTCCTCTGAGCGAGCACTCCTCTGAGTGAGTGCCCCGGTGAGTGAGCACTCCGGCAAGAGAACGCTGCAGTGAGTACTCTGCTGAGCGAGCACTCACATGAGGGACCACTACAGCAAGGGAGTGCTCCGGCGAGGGAGCAATCACACAAATGAGCACTCTGGTGAGCCAGAAAGCACTCATGTGAGCGAGCACTTACTTGAGTGAGCCCCCCGGTGAGTGAACATTCACAAATGTGAGCACTCCGGCAAGCGATCCCTCCGGTGAGCGAGCACTTGCATTAAAGAGCGCTCCAGTGAGCAAGCACTCTGGTGAGCAAGCACTCTCACGCATAAGCGCTCTGGCGAGCGAGCGCTCCAAACGTTCTGCTTAGTGAGAATTCCAGTGAGTGAGCACTCACAAGAGTGAGCACTCCAGTGAGTGAGCGCTCGGGTTAATGAGCACTACGGTGAATGAACACTCTAGTGAGCACCCTGTGAGCAAGCAGTCTGGTAAGCGAGCGAGTAGTCTGGCAAGCGAGCACTCTGGTGAGTGATCACTCCTGTGAGTGAGCCATCACATGAGCTATCACTGCAGTGAGCGAGCATTCCACCAAGAGAGCACTCCGGTGAGCGAGCGCTCAGGTGAGTGAGCTTTCCACCGAGAGAGCCCTCCGGTTAGCGAGCCCTCCGGTGAGTGAGCGCTCACCCCTGTGAGCGAGCACCCCAGCAAGCGCTCACATGAGTTAGCACTCCAGTTAGTGTGCACACTGGTGAGTGAGAAATCCAGTGAGCGAGCGCTCTGCTAAGTGAACACTCATGTGAGTGAGCACTCCAGTGATCGAGCACTCCGGCACGCGAGCAGTCCAGTGATTGAGCGCACACATGAGTGAGCACTCTGGTGATCAAGCACTCCAGTGAGTGGAAACTCCAGTGAGCGAACACTGTGGTGAGTGAGCACTCACATGAATGAGCACTGCAGTGAGCAAGGACTCCGGTGAGTGAGCACTCTGGTGAATGAATATTCTGGTGAGCGAGCACTGACACAAGTGAGCACTCTGTGGAGCCAGAGAGCACTGCAGTGAGGGAAGACTCTGGTGAGCGAGCATTCTGGTGAGTGAACACCCTGGTGAGCGAGAATTCACGTGACTGAGCACTCGGGAGAGGGATCACTCACATGAGCGAGCGCTCTGGTGAGTGAGCGATCACATGAGCGAGCGCTTTGGTGTGCGAGCACTGTGGTGAGAGAGCACTCTGTTGAGCGAGCACTCTGGTGAGTGAACACTGAGGTGACAGAGCACTCTGGTGAGTGAGCACCCTGTGGAGCGAGGACTCTGTTCAGCGAGCACTCATGTGAGCGAGCCCTCCTGTAAGTGAGCACAGCTTTGAGTGAACACTCCGGTAAGTAGGCACTTTGGTGAGCAAGCACTCTGGTGAGGAAGGACTCACATGAATGTGCACTCCAGGGAGCCAACACTCCTGTGAACGAGCACTCTGGTATGTGAGCACTCCAGTGAGCAAGCAGTGCAGTGAGTAAGCACTCCGGTGATCGAGTATTCGCATGAGTGACCTCTCAGGCAAATGAGCACTACATAGAGTGAGCACTCTGGTGAGCGAGCACTCCAGTGAGCGAGCGCTCGCACAATTGAGCGCTCCAGTGAGCGAGCACTCTGGTGAGATGAACTCCAGGGACTGAGCCCTACAGAGAGCGTGCACTCCTGTAAGCGAGCGCCCTGGTGAGTGAGTGCTCACATGAGCAAGCACTCTGTTGAGCGAGCACTCTGAGTGAACGGTGAGGTGACAGAGCACTCCGGTGAGTGAGCACCCTGTGGAGTGAGCACTCCGGTGAGTGAGCACTCGCATGAGTTAGCACTGCGGTGAGCAAGCACCCTGTGGAGCGAGTGCTCCAGTGAGTGAGCGCTCACAGAAGCAAACACCCTGGTTAGGGAGCACTCACGTGTTTGAGCACTCTGGTGACAGCGCAAACACGAGTGAGCCCTCCGGTGATCAAGCACTCCAGTGAGTGGAAACTCCAGTGAGGGAACACTCTGAGCGAGCACTCACATGAGTGAACACCCAGGTGAGTGAGCACTCATGTGTCTGAGCACTCCAGTGATCGATCACTCTGGTGAGCGAGAATTCCGGCAAGTGAGCACTCTGCTGATTGAGCACTCTGGTGCATGAGTACTCCAGTGAGCAAGCAGTGCGGTGAGTAAGCACTCACATGAGAGAGCTCTCAGGCAAGTGAGCACGACATAGAGCGAGCACTCCGGTGAGCTTGAACTCTGGCGAGCATGCGAACTCTGGTGAGCAAGAACTCGAGCGAGAGGATGAACTGTGGTGAGCGAGAACTCTGGTGAGTGAGAACACTGGGGAGCGAGCGCGGGGACTCTGGGGAGTGCGAACTCTGGGGAGTGCAAGAACTGTGGTGAGCACGGGAACTCTAGGGAGCGCGAGAACTCTGGCAAGAGCAAATCTGGGGAGTACGATCTCTGGCGAGCGTGGGAACTGTGGCGAGCATGAACTCTGGGGAGCGCGGGAACTCTGGCGAGCGCGAACTCTGGTGAGCACTAACTCTGGCGAACGCGGGAACTCTGGCGAGTGCGAGAACTCTTGGGAGGGTGGGAACTCTGGGGAGAGCAGGAACTCTGGCGAGCGCGGGAAATCTGGCGAGTGCAAAAACTCTGGTGAGCGCGAACTCTGGGAAGTGCAAACTCTGGGAGTGCAGGAACTCTGGGGAGCGCAAACTCTGGCGAGCACAGGAAAGCTGGGGAGCACAGGAACTCTGGGGAGTGCGAACTCTGGGGAGTGCGGGAACTCTGCTGAGCGTTAACTCTGCTGAGCACAAAATCTGGCGAGCGCGGGAACTGAGGCAAGCGCGGGAACTCTGGGGAGTGCAAGAACTGCAGCGAGCGCGGGAACTCTGGCAAATGAGAACTCTGGCGAGCGCAAGAACTCAGGTGAGTGCAAACTTCGGCGAGCGCGGGAACTGTGGCGAGCGCGGGAACTGTGGTGAATGTGAACTCTGACAAGCGCGAGAACTCTAGTGAGTGCGAAGCCTGGTGAGCACGAGAAATCTGGGGAGCGTGAGAACTCTGGCGAGTGCGAACTTTGGGGAGTGCGAGAACTCTGGTGAGTGCGAACTCTGGGTAGCGCAAGAACTCTGGCAAGCACGAACTCTGGGGAGCGCGGGAACTCTGGGGAGCGCGGGAACTCTGGGGAGCGTGGGAACTGTGGCGAGCGCAGGAACTCTGGCGAATGCAAACTCTAACAAGCGCGAGAACCCTGGTGAGTGCGAGCTCTGGGAAGCATGAGAACTCAGGTTAGTGCAAACTCTGGCAAGCGAGGGAACTCTGGCGAGCGCGAGAACTCTGGTGAGTGCGAACTCTGGGGAGCCCGAGATCTCTCGGGAGGGCAGGAACTCTGGTGAGCGTGAGAACTTTGGCGAGCGCGGGAAATCTGGGGAGCCTGAGAAATATGACGAGCGCGGGAACTGTGGCGAGTGTGGGAACTGTGGCGAGGGTGAGAAATCTGACGAGCGCAAACTCTGGGGAGCGCGGGAACTCTGGGGAGCGCGGGAACTCTGGGCAGTGCGAACTCTGGGCAGTGCGAACTCTGGCGAGGGTGAGAACTCTGGCGAGCGCGAGAACTCTGGTGAGCGCGAGAACTCTGGGGAGCCCGAACTCTGGCGAGCATGGGAACTCTGGGGAGTGCGGGAATCCTGGCGAGTGTGGGAATTCTGGCGAGCTTGGGAACTCTGGCAAGCGCGATCTCTGGCGAGCGCAAGAACTCTGTCAAATGCGAACTCTGACAAGCGCGAGAACCCTGGTGAGTGTGAACTCTAGCGAGCGTGAGATCTCTCGGGAGGGCGGGAATTCTGGGCAGAGCGGGAACTCTGGTGAGCGCAAACTCTGGTGAGTGCGAAGTCTGGGGAGCGTGAGAACTCTGGTGAGTGCGTACTCGGGGGAGTGCGAGAACTCTGGGGAGCGCGGGAACTCCGGCGAGTGCGAACTCTGGGGAGGGTGGGAACTCTGGTGAGCGCGAACCCTGGTGAGCGCGGGAACTCTGGCCAGCGCGAGAACTCTGGCGAGCGTGAGAACTCAGGTGAGCGCAAACTCTGGTTTAGCGCGAACTCTGGTGAGCGCAGGAACTGTGTCGAGCGTGGGAAATCAGGGGAGCGCGGGAACTCTGGGGAGCGCGGGAACTGTGGCGAGCACGGGAACTCTGGGAGCGCGGGAATTCTGGCAAGCGCGAACACTGGCGAGCGCGGGAGCTCTGGCGAGCGTGAACTCTTGCGAGCACGCGAACTCTGGCGAGTGCAAACTCTGGCAAGCGCGAGAACTCTGGGTATAGCGAACTCTGGCGTGCGTGGGAACTCTGGGGAGCGTGAGAACTGTTGCGAGCGCAGGAACTCTGGGCAGCACGGGAACTCTGGTTAGCGCGAACTCTGGGGAGCGCAGGAACTGTGGCGAGAACGGGAACTGTGGGGAGTGCGGGAATTCTGGGGAGTGTGAACTCTGGCAAGCGCGAGAACCCTGGTGAGTGCAAACTCTGGCGAGCGCGAGATCTCTTGGGAGGGCGGGAACTCTGGCGAGTGTGAGAACTCTGGTGAGCATGGGAAGTCTGGGGAGCGCGAGAACTCTTGTGAATGCGTACTCTGGGGAGTGCGAGAACTCTCCCAAGCGCGAGATCTCTGGTGAGTGCAAACTCTGGGGAGCGCGGGAACTCTGGCAAGCGCGAGATCTCTGGTGAGTGCGAACTCTGGGGAGCACGGGAACTCTGGCGAGCGCGAGAACCCTGGTGAGTGGGAACTCTGGGGAGCGTGAGAACTGGTTAGCACGAACTCTGGTGAGCGCAGGAACTGTCGAGCGTGGGAACTCTGGGGAGCGCGGGAACTCTGGGGAGTGTGAACTCTGGTGAGCGAGGGAAATCTGGCGAGCGCGAGAACTCTGGTGAGCGCAAGAACTCTGACAAGCGCGCGAACTCTGGGGATAGCGAACTCTGGCGAGCGCGAGAACTCTGGTGAGTGCATACTCTGGGGAGCGTGAGAACTCTGGCAAGCGCGGGAACTGTGGTGAGCGCAAGAATTCTGGCGAGCGCGAACTCTGGGGAGCGCGAGAACTCTGGGGAGTACGGGAACTCTGGGGAGTGTGAACTCTGGGGAGTACGGGAACACTGGCAAGCGCGAACTGTGGGGAGCGCGGGACCTTTAGGGAGTGTGGGAACTCTGGGGAGCACGAGAAATCTGGTGAGTGCGAACTCTGGGGAGTACGGGATCTCTGGGGAGTGCGGGAACTGTGGGGAGCGCGGGAACTGTGGGGAGCGTGGGAACTGTGGCAAGTGCGGGAACTGTGGCGAGCGCGGGAACTGTGGCGGGAACGGGAACTGTGGCGGGCACGGGAAGTCTGCGGAGGGCGGGAATTCTGGGGAGCGCGGGAACTCTGGGGAATCTGAGAACTCTGGCGAGCACGGGAACTCTGGGGAGCGCGAACTTTGGGGAGCGCGAGAACTCTGGGGATAGTAAACTCCGGCGAGCGCGAGAACCCTGGTGAGTGCGTACTCTGGAAAGTGTGAGAACTCAGGTGAGCAGAAACTCTGGCGAGTGCGAGAACTCTGTCGAGTGCGAGAACTGTGGCGAGTGTGAGAACTCTGGCGAATGCGTACTCGGGGCAGTGCGAGAACTCTGGGGAGCGCGAGAAATCTGATGAGCGCAAACTCTGGGGAGTGCGAGAACTCTGGGGAGCGCGAGAACTCTGGGGAGTGCGGGAACTGTGGCGAGAATGGGAACTCTGGGAGCGCGGGAACTCTGGGGAGCATGAGAAATCTGATGAGCGCAAACTCTGGGGAGCGCCATAGCTCTGGGGACTCCAAGAACTTTGGGGAGTGCGGGAACTCTGGGGAGTGGGGGAAGTCTGGTGAGTGCGAACTCGGGTGAGCGCAAGAACTCTGGGGAGCGCGGGAGCTCTGGGGAGTGCGAACTCTGGCGAGCACAAACTCCGGCGAGCGTGAGAAGTCTGGTGAGCGCGGGAAGTCTGGTGAGCGCGGGAACTCTGGCGAGCGCAAACTCTGGTGAGTGCGAAGTCTGGGGAGCGTGAGAACTCTGGTGAGTGCGTACTCAGGGGAGTGCAAGAACTCTGGGGAGCGCGGGAACTCTGCTGAGCGCGAGAACTCTGGTGAGTGCAAACTCTGGTGAGCGCGAGAACTCTGGTGAGTGCAAACTCTGGCGAGCGCGAGAACTCTGGTGACTGCAAACTCTGGCGAGCGTGAGAACTCAGGTGAGCGCAAACTCTGACGAGCGCGAGAACTCTGGTTAGCGCAAACTCTGGTTAGCGCAAACTCTGGTGAGCGCAGGAACTGTGTCGAGCGTGGGAAATCAGGGGAGTGCGGGTACTCTGGGGAGCACGGGAACTCTGAGGAGCCCGAGAACTGTGGTGAGCACGGGAACTGTGGGGAGCACAGGAACTGTGGGGAGCGCAGGAAATCTGGGGAGTGTGAGAACTCTTGTGAGCGCAAATTCTGGCGAGCACGAGAACTCAGGTGAGCGCAAACTCTGGCGAGCGTGAGAACTCAGGTGAGCGCGAACTCTGGCGAGTGCGGGAATTCTGGTGAGCGCGAACTCTGGTGAGCGTGAGATCTCTCTGGAGGGTGGGAGCTCTGGGGAGCACGAGAAATCTGGCGAGTGCGAGAACTCTGGTGAGCGCAAGAACTCTCGGGAGGGCAGGAACTCTGGCGAGCGCGATCTCTGGGGAGCACGAGAACTCTGGGGAGCGCAGGAACTGTGGCGAGCGCGGGAACTGTGGCGAGCGCGGGAACTCTGGGGAGCGCGGGAACTCTGGGGAGCGCGAGAACTCTGGTTAGCGCAAACTCTGGTTAGCGTAAACTCTGGTGAGCGCAGGAACTGTGTCGAGCGTGGGAAATCAGGGGAGCGCGGGAACTCTGGGGAGCGCGGGAACTGTGGCGGGCACGGGAACTCTGGGGAGCGCGGGAACTCTGGGGAGCGCGATAACTCTGGGGAATCTGAGAACTGTGGCGGGCACGGGAACTCTGGGGAGCGCGAACTTTGGGGAGCGCGAGAACTCTGGCGAGTGCAAACTCCGGCGAGCGCGAGAACCCTGGTGAGTGCGTACTCTGGAAAGTGTGAGAACTCAGGTGAGCAGAAACTCTGGCGAGTGCGAGAACTCTGTCGAGTGCGAGAACTGTGGCGAGTGTGAGAACTCTGGCGAATGCGTACTCGGGGCAGTGCGAGAACTCTGGGGAGCGCGAGAAATCTGATGAGCGCAAACTCTGGCGAGCGCGAGAACTCTGGGGAGCGCGAGAAATCTGATGAGCACAAACTCTGGGAAGTGCGAGAACTCTGGGGAGTGCGGGAACTGTGGCGAGCGCGGGAACTGTGGCGAGCGTGGGAACTATGGGAAGTGCGGGAGCTCTGGGGAGCACGGGAACTCTGGGGAGCGCGGGAACTGTGGCGAGAATGGGAACTCTGGGAGCGCGGGAGCTCTGGGGAGCGTGAGAAATCTGATGAGCGCAAACTCTGGGGAGCGCCATAGCTCTGGGGACTCCAAGAACTTTGGGGAGTGCGGGAACTCTGGGGAGTGGGGGAAGTCTGGTGAGTGCGAACTCTGGCGAGCGCGAGAACTCTGGTGACTGCAAACTCTGGCGAGCGTGAGAACTCAGGTGAGCGCAAACTCTGACGAGCGCGAGAACTCTGGTTAGCGCAAACTCTGGTTAGCGCAAACTCTGGTGAGCGCAGGAACTGTGTCGAGCGTGGGAAATCAGGGGAGCGCAGGAACTCTGGGGAGCGTGGGAATTGTGGCGGGCACGGGAACTCTGGGAGCGCGGGAATTCTGGCAAGCGCGAACACTGGCGAGCACGGGAGCTCTGGCGAGCGTGAACTCTTGCGAGCATGCGAACTCTGGCGAGTGCAAACTCTGGCAAGCGCGAGAACTCTTGGTATAGCGAACTCTGGAGTGCATGGGAACTCTGGGGAGCGTGAGAACTGTTGCGAGCGCAGGAACTCTGGGCAGCATGGGAACTCTGGTTAGCGCGAACACTGGGGAGCGCAGGAACTGTGTCGAGTGCGGGAAATCTGGGGAGCGCGGGAATTGTGGGGAGCGCGGGAACTCTGGCAAGCGCGAGAACCCTGGTGAGTGCAAACTCTGGCGAGCGTGAGAACTCAGGTGAGCGCAAACTCTGACGAGCGCGAGAACTCTGGTTAGCGCAAACTCTGGTTAGCGCAAACTCTGGTGAGCACAGGAACTGTGTCGAGCGTGGGAAATCTGGGCAGCACGGGAACTCTGGGGAGCACGGGAATTGTGGCGAGCGCGGGAACTCTGGGGAGTGCAGGAATTCTGGGGAGTGTGAACTCTGGCAAGCGCGAGAACCCTGGTGAGTGCGAACTTGGGTGAGCGCGACATCTCTCGGGAGGGCGGGAACTCTGGCGAGTGTGAGAACTCTGGTGAGCATGGGAACTCTGGGGAGCGCGAGAACTCTTGTGAATGCGTACTCTGGGGAGTGCGAGAACTCTCCCGAGCGCGAGATCTCTGGTGAGTGCGAACTCTGGGGAGCACGGGAACTCTGGCAAGCGCGAGATCTCTGGTGAGTGCAAACTCTGGGGAGCACGGGAACTCTGGGGAGCGCAGGAACTGTCGAGCGTGGGAAATCTGGCGAGCGCGAGAACTCTGGTGAGCGCAAGAACTCTGACAAGCGCGCGAACTCTGGGGATAGCGAACTCTGGCGAGCGTGAGAACTCTGGTGAGTGCGTACTCTGGGGAGCGCGAGAACTCTGGCAAGCGCGGGAACTGCGGTGAGCGCAAGAATTCTGGCGAGCGCAAACTCTGGGGAGCGCGAGAACTCTGGGGAGTACGAGAACTCTGGGGAGTGTGAGCTCTGGGGAGTACGGGAACACTGGCAAGCACGAACTTTGGGGAGCGTGGGACCTTTAGGGAGTGCAGGAACTCTGGGGAGCATGAGAAATCTGGTGAGTGTGAACTCTGGGGAGTACGGGATCTCTGGGGAGCACGAGAACTCTGGGGAGCGTGGGAACTGTGGCAAGCGCGGGAACTGTGGCGGGCACGGGAACTCTGGGGAGCGCGGGAACTCTGGGGAGCGCGATAACTCTGGGGAATCTGAGAACTCTGGCGAGCACGGGAACTCTGGGGAGCGCGAACTTTGGGGAGCACGAGAACTCTGGCGAGTGCAAACTCCGGCGAGCGCGAGAACCCTGGTGAGTGCGTACTCTGGAAAGTGTGAGAACTCAGGTGAGCAGAAACTCTGGCGAGTGCGAGAACTCTGTCGAGTGCGAGAACTGTGGCGAGTGTGAGAACTCTGGCGAATGCGTACTCGGGGCAGTGCGAGAACTCTGGGGAGCGCGAGAAATCTGATGAGCGCAAACTCTGGGGAGTGCGAGAACTCTGGGGAGCGCGAGAACTCTGGGGAGTGCGGGAACTGTGGCGAGAATGGGAACTCTGGGAGCGCGGGAACTCTGGGGAGCATGAGAAATCTGATGAGCGCAAACTCTGGGGAGCGCCATAGCTCTGGGGACTCCAAGAACTTTGGGGAGTGCGGGAACTCTGGGGAGTGGGGGAAGTCTGGTGAGTGCGAACTCGGGTGAGCGCAAGAACTCTGGGGAGCGCGGGAGCTCTGGGGAGTGCGAACTCTGGCGAGCACAAACTCCGGCGAGCGTGAGAAGTCTGGTGAGCGCGGGAAGTCTGGTGAGCGCGGGAACTCTGGCGAGCGCAAACTCTGGTGAGTGCGAAGTCTGGGGAGCGTGAGAACTCTGGTGAGTGCGTACTCAGGGGAGTGCAAGAACTCTGGGGAGCGCGGGAACTCTGCTGAGCGCGAGAACTCTGGTGAGTGCAAACTCTGGTGAGCGCGAGAACTCTGGTGAGTGCAAACTCTGGCGAGCGCGAGAACTCTGGTGACTGCAAACTCTGGCGAGCGTGAGAACTCAGGTGAGCGCAAACTCTGACGAGCGCGAGAACTCTGGTTAGCGCAAACTCTGGTTAGCGCAAACTCTGGTGAGCGCAGGAACTGTGTCGAGCGTGGGAAATCAGGGGAGTGCGGGTACTCTGGGGAGCACGGGAACTCTGAGGAGCCCGAGAACTGTGGTGAGCACGGGAACTGTGGGGAGCACAGGAACTGTGGGGAGCGCAGGAAATCTGGGGAGTGTGAGAACTCTTGTGAGCGCAAATTCTGGCGAGCACGAGAACTCAGGTGAGCGCAAACTCTGGCGAGCGTGAGAACTCAGGTGAGCGCGAACTCTGGCGAGTGCGGGAATTCTGGTGAGCGCGAACTCTGGTGAGCGTGAGATCTCTCTGGAGGGTGGGAGCTCTGGGGAGCACGAGAAATCTGGCGAGTGCGAGAACTCTGGTGAGCGCAAGAACTCTCGGGAGGGCAGGAACTCTGGCGAGCGCGATCTCTGGGGAGCACGAGAACTCTGGGGAGCGCAGGAACTGTGGCGAGCGCGGGAACTGTGGCGAGCGCGGGAACTCTGGGGAGCGCGGGAACTCTGGGGAGCGCGAGAACTCTGGTTAGCGCAAACTCTGGTTAGCGTAAACTCTGGTGAGCGCAGGAACTGTGTCGAGCGTGGGAAATCAGGGGAGCGCGGGAACTCTGGGGAGCGCGGGAACTGTGGCGGGCACGGGAACTCTGGGGAGCGCGGGAACTCTGGGGAGCGCGATAACTCTGGGGAATCTGAGAACTGTGGCGGGCACGGGAACTCTGGGGAGCGCGAACTTTGGGGAGCGCGAGAACTCTGGCGAGTGCAAACTCCGGCGAGCGCGAGAACCCTGGTGAGTGCGTACTCTGGAAAGTGTGAGAACTCAGGTGAGCAGAAACTCTGGCGAGTGCGAGAACTCTGTCGAGTGCGAGAACTGTGGCGAGTGTGAGAACTCTGGCGAATGCGTACTCGGGGCAGTGCGAGAACTCTGGGGAGCGCGAGAAATCTGATGAGCGCAAACTCTGGCGAGCGCGAGAACTCTGGGGAGCGCGAGAAATCTGATGAGCACAAACTCTGGGAAGTGCGAGAACTCTGGGGAGTGCGGGAACTGTGGCGAGCGCGGGAACTGTGGCGAGCGTGGGAACTATGGGAAGTGCGGGAGCTCTGGGGAGCACGGGAACTCTGGGGAGCGCGGGAACTGTGGCGAGAATGGGAACTCTGGGAGCGCGGGAGCTCTGGGGAGCGTGAGAAATCTGATGAGCGCAAACTCTGGGGAGCGCCATAGCTCTGGGGACTCCAAGAACTTTGGGGAGTGCGGGAACTCTGGGGAGTGGGGGAAGTCTGGTGAGTGCGAACTCTGGCGAGCGCGAGAACTCTGGTGACTGCAAACTCTGGCGAGCGTGAGAACTCAGGTGAGCGCAAACTCTGACGAGCGCGAGAACTCTGGTTAGCGCAAACTCTGGTTAGCGCAAACTCTGGTGAGCGCAGGAACTGTGTCGAGCGTGGGAAATCAGGGGAGCGCAGGAACTCTGGGGAGCGTGGGAATTGTGGCGGGCACGGGAACTCTGGGAGCGCGGGAATTCTGGCAAGCGCGAACACTGGCGAGCACGGGAGCTCTGGCGAGCGTGAACTCTTGCGAGCATGCGAACTCTGGCGAGTGCAAACTCTGGCAAGCGCGAGAACTCTTGGTATAGCGAACTCTGGAGTGCATGGGAACTCTGGGGAGCGTGAGAACTGTTGCGAGCGCAGGAACTCTGGGCAGCATGGGAACTCTGGTTAGCGCGAACACTGGGGAGCGCAGGAACTGTGTCGAGTGCGGGAAATCTGGGGAGCGCGGGAATTGTGGGGAGCGCGGGAACTCTGGCAAGCGCGAGAACCCTGGTGAGTGCAAACTCTGGCGAGCGTGAGAACTCAGGTGAGCGCAAACTCTGACGAGCGCGAGAACTCTGGTTAGCGCAAACTCTGGTTAGCGCAAACTCTGGTGAGCACAGGAACTGTGTCGAGCGTGGGAAATCTGGGCAGCACGGGAACTCTGGGGAGCACGGGAATTGTGGCGAGCGCGGGAACTCTGGGGAGTGCAGGAATTCTGGGGAGTGTGAACTCTGGCAAGCGCGAGAACCCTGGTGAGTGCGAACTTGGGTGAGCGCGACATCTCTCGGGAGGGCGGGAACTCTGGCGAGTGTGAGAACTCTGGTGAGCATGGGAACTCTGGGGAGCGCGAGAACTCTTGTGAATGCGTACTCTGGGGAGTGCGAGAACTCTCCCGAGCGCGAGATCTCTGGTGAGTGCGAACTCTGGGGAGCACGGGAACTCTGGCAAGCGCGAGATCTCTGGTGAGTGCAAACTCTGGGGAGCACGGGAACTCTGGGGAGCGCAGGAACTGTCGAGCGTGGGAAATCTGGCGAGCGCGAGAACTCTGGTGAGCGCAAGAACTCTGACAAGCGCGCGAACTCTGGGGATAGCGAACTCTGGCGAGCGTGAGAACTCTGGGCAGTGCGTACTCTGGGGAGCGCGAGAACTCTGGCAAGCGCGGGAACTGCGGTGAGCGCAAGAATTCTGGCGAGCGCAAACTCTGGGGAGCGCGAGAACTCTGGGGAGTACGGGAACTCTGGGGAGTGTGAGCTCTGGGGAGTACGGGAACACTGGCAAGCACGAACTTTGGGGAGCGTGGGACCTTTAGGGAGTGCAGGAACTCTGGGGAGCATGAGAAATCTGGTGAGTGTGAACTCTGGGGAGTACGGGATCTCTGGGGAGCACGAGAACTCTGGGGAGCGTGGGAACTGTGGCAAGCGCGGGAACTGTGGCGGGCACGGGAACTCTGGGGAGCGCGGGAACTCTGGGGAGCGCGATAACTCTGGGGAATCTGAGAACTCTGGCGAGCACGGGAACTCTGGGGAGCGCGAACTTTGGGGAGCACGAGAACTCTGGCGAGTGCAAACTCCGGCGAGCGCGAGAACCCTGGTGAGTGCGTACTCTGGAAAGTGTGAGAACTCAGGTGAGCAGAAACTCTGGCGAGTGCGAGAACTCTGTCGAGTGCGAGAACTGTGGCGAGTGTGAGAACTCTGGCGAATGCGTACTCGGGGCAGTGCGAGAACTCTGGGGAGCGCGAGAAATCTGATGAGCGCAAACTCTGGGGAGTGCGAGAACTGTGGCGAGCGCGGGAACTGTGGCGAGCGCGAGAACTGTGGCGAGCGTGGGAACTATGGGAAGCGCGGGAGCTCTGGGGAGCACGGGAACTCTGGGGAGCGCGGGAACTGTGGCGAGAATGGGAACTCTGGGAGCGCGGGAGCTCTGGGGAGCGTGAGAAATCTGATGAGCGCAAACTCTGGGGAGCGTCATAGCTGTGGGGACTCCAAGAACTTTGGGGAGTGCGGGAACTCTGGGGAGTGGGGGAAGTCTGGTGAGTGTGAACTCAGGTGAGCGCAAGAACTCTGGGGAGCGCGGGAGCTCTGCGGAGTGCAAACTCTGGTGAGCACAAACTCCGGCGAGCGTGAGAAGTCTGGTGAGCGCGGGAAGTCTGGTGAGCGCGGGAACTCTGGTGAGTGCGTACTCGGGGGAGTGCAAGAACTCTGGGGAGCGCGGGAACTCCGGCGAGCGCGAACTCTGGGGAGGGTGGGAACCCTGGTGAGCGCAGGAACTCTGGCCAGCGCGAGAACTCTGGGGAGCGCGAGAACTCTGGTGAGTGCAAACTCCGGCGAGCGCGAGAACCCTGGTGAGTGCGTACTCTGGAAAGTGTGAGAACTCAGGTGAGCAGAAACTCTGGCGAGTGCGAGAACTCTGGCGAGTGCGAGAACTGTGGCGAGTGTGAGAACTCTGGCGAATGCATACTCGGGGCAGTGCGAGAACTCTGGGGAGCGCGAGAAATCTGATGAGCGCAAACTCTGGGGAGTGCGAGAACTCTGGGGAGCGCGAGAAATCTGATGAGTGCAAACTCTGGGAAGTGCGAGAACTCTGGGGAGTGCGAGAACTGTGGCGAGCGCGGGAACTGTGGCGAGCGCGGGAACTCTGGGGAGCGCGGGAACTGTGGCGAGAATGGGAACTCTGGGAGCGCGGGAACTCTGGGGAGCGTGAGAAATCTGATGAGCGCAAACTCTGGGGAGCGCCATAGCTGTGGGGACTCCAAGAACTTTGGGGAGTGCGGGAACTCTGGGGAGTGGGGGAAGTCTGGTGAGTGCGAACTCAGGTGAGCGCAAGAACTCTGGGGAGCGCGGGAGCTCTGGGGAGTGCGAACTCTGGCGAGCACAAACTCTGGCGAGCGTGAGAAGTCTGGTGAGTGCGGGAAGTCTGGTGAGCGCGGGAACTCTGGCGAGCGCAAACTCTGGTGAGTGCGAAGTCTGGGGAGCATGAGAACTCTGGTGAGTGCGTACTCGGGGGAGTGCAAGAACTCTGGGGAGTGGGGGAAGTCTGGTGAGTGCGAACTCGGGGGAGTGCGAGAACTCTGGGGAGCGCGGGAACTCTGGGGATAGCAAACTCCGGCGAGCGCGAGAACCCTGGTGAGTGCGTACTCTGGAAAGTGTGAGAACTCAGGTGAGCAGAAACTCTGGCAAGTGCGAGAACTCTGTCGAGTGCGAGAACTGTGGCGAGTGTGAGAACTCTGGCGAATGCGTACTCGGGGCAGTGCGAGAACTCTGGGGAGCGTGAGAAATCTGATGAGCGCAAACTCTGGGGAGTGCGAGAACTCTGGGGAGCGCGAGAACTCTGGGGAGTGCGGGAACTGTGGCGAGAATGGGAACTCTGGGAGCGCGGGAACTCTGGGGAGCGTGAGAAATCTGATGAGCGCAAACTCTGGGGAGCGCCATAACTCTGGGGACTCCAAGAACTTTGGGGAGTGCGGGAACTCTGGGGAGTGGGGGAAGTCTGGTGAGTGCGAACTCAGGTGAGCGCAAGAACTCTGGGGAGCGCGGGAGCTCTGGGGAGTGCGAACTCTGGCGAGCACAAACTCTGGCGAGCGTGAGAAGTCTGGTGAGTGCGGGAAGTCTGGTGAGCGCGGGAACTCTGGCGAGCGCAAACTCTGGTGAGTGCGAAGTCTGGGGAGCATGAGAACTCTGGTGAGTGCGTACTCGGGGGAGTGCAAGAACTCTGGTGAGAGCGGGAACTCTGGCGAGCGCGAACTCTGGGGAGGGTGGGAACTCTGGGGAGCGCGAACCCTGGGGAGCGCGGGAACTCTGGCCAGCACGAGAACTCTGGTGAGCGCGAGAACTCTGGTGAGTGCAAACTCTGGCGAGCGTGAGAACTCAGGTGAGCGCGAACTCTGGCGAGCGCGGGAATTCTGGTTAGCACGAACTCTGGTGAGTGCGAACTCTGGCGAGCACGAGATCTCTCGGGAGGGTGGGAACTCTGGGGAGCACGAGAACTCTGGCGAGTGCGAACTCTGGTGAGCGCAAGAACTCTCGGGAGGGCAGGAACTCTGGCGAGCGCGATCTCTGGGGAGCACGAGAACTCTGGGGAGCGCGGGAACTGTGGTGAGCGCGGGAACTCTCGTTAGTGCGGGAACTCTGGTGAGTGCAAACTCTGACGAGTGCGAGAACTCTGGTTAGCGCAAACTCTGGTTAGCGCAAACTCTGGTGAGCGCAGGAACTGTGTCGAGCGTGGGAAATCAGGGGAGCGCGGGAACTCTGGGGAGCGCGGGAACTGTGGCGAGCACAGGAACTCTGGGGAGCGCGGGAACTGTGGTGAGCACGGGAACTCGGGGGAGCGCAGGAACTGTGGGGAGCGCGGGAAATCTGGGGAGCGCGGGAACTGTGGCGAGTGCGGGAACTGTGGGGAGTGCGGGAATTCTGGGGAGTGTGAACTCTGGCAAGCGCGAGAACCCTGGTGAGTGCAAACTCGGGTGAGCGCGAGATCTCTCGGGAGGGCGGGAACTCTGGCGAGTGTGAGAACTCTGGTGAGCATGGGAAGTCTGGGGAGCGCGGGAACTCTTGTGAATGCGTACTCTGGGGAGTGCGAGAACTCTCCTGAGCGCGAGATCTCTGGTGAGTGCAAACTCTGGGGAGCGCGGGAACTCTGGCAAGCGCGAGATCTCTGGTGAGTGCGAACTCTGGGGAGCACGGGAACTCTGGGGAGCGCGAGAACCCTGGTGAGTGCGAACTCTGGGGAGCGTGAGAACTGGTTAGCACGAACTCTGGTGAGCGCAGGAACTGTCGAGCGTGGGAAATCTGGGGAGCGCGGGAACTCTGGGGAGCGCGGGAACTCTGGTGAGCGAGGGAAATCTGGCGAGCGTGGGAACTCTGAGCATGGGAAATCTGGGGAGCGCGAGAACTCTGGGGAGCGTGAACTCTGGCAAGCGTGAGAACTCAGGTGAGCGCGAACTCTGGTGAACACGGGAACTCTGGCAAGTGCGAGATCTCTCGGGAGGGCAGGAACTCTGGCGAGCGCAATCTCTGGTGAGCGCGAGAACTTTGGCGAGCGCGGTTAATCTGGTGAGCATGGGAACTCTGGGGAGCACGGGAACTCTGGGGAGCACGGGAACTGTGGCAAGCACGGGAACTCTGGCGAGCGTGAGAAATCTGGCGAGCGCGAACTTTGGGGAGCGCAGGAACTGTGTCGAGCGCGGGAACTCTGGGGAGCGCAGGAAATCTGGCGAGCGCGAGAACTCTGGCGAACGCAAACTCTGGTGAGTGCGGACTCTGGCGAGCACGAGAACTCAGGCGAGCGCGTACTCTGGCGAGCGTGGGAATTCTGGTGAGCGCGAACTCTGGTGAGTGCGAACTCTGGCGAGCACGAGATCTCTCTGGAGGGTGGGAACTCTGGGGAGCACGAGAACTCTGGCGAGTGCGAACTCTGGTGAGCGCAAGAACTCTCGGGAGGGCAGGAAATCTGGCGAGCGCGATCTCTGGTGAGCACGAGAACTGTGGGGAGCGCGAGAATTCTGGGGAGCGTGGGAACTGTGGCGAGCGCGGGAACTGTGGCGGGCACGGGAACTCTGGGGAGCGTGGGAACTGTGGGGAGCGCGGGAACTCTGGGGATAGCAAACTCCGGCGAGCGCGAGAACCCTGGTGAGTGCGTACTCTGGAAAGTGTGAGAACTCAGGTGAGCAGAAACTCTGGCGAGTGCGAGAACTCTGTCGAGTGCGAGAACTGTGGCGAGTGTGAGAACTCTGGCGAATGCGTACTCGGGGCAGTGCGAGAACTCTGGGGAGCGCGAGAAATCTGATGAGTGCAAACTCTGGGGAGTGCGAGAACTCTGGGGAGCGCGAGAAATCTGATGAGTGCAAACTCTGGGGAGTGCGAGAACTCTGGGGAGTGCGAGAACTCTGGGGAGCGCGGGAACTGTGGCGAGAATGGGAACTGTGGCAAGCGCGGGAACTCTGGGGAGCGTGAGAAATCTGATGAGCGCAAACTCTGGGGAGCGCCATAACTCTGGGGACTCCAAGAACTTTGGGGAGTGCGGGAACTCTGGGGAGTGGGGGAAGTCTGGTGAGTGCGAACTCAGGTGAGCGCAAGAACTCAGGGGAGCGTGGGAGCTCTGGGGAGTGCAAACTCTGGCGAGCACAAACTCTGGTGAGTGCGAAGTCTGGGGAGGGTGAGAACCCTGGTGAGTGTGTACTTGGGGGAGTGCAAGAACTCTGGTGAGCGCAAGAACTCTCGGGAGGGCAGGAAATCTGGCGAGCGCGATCTCTGGTGAGCACGAGAACTGTGGGGAGCGCGAGAATTCTGGGGAGCGCGGGAACTGTGGCGAGCGTGGGAACTCTGGGGAGCGTGAGAACTGTTGCGAGCGCGGGAACTCTGGGCAGCACGGGAAATCAGGGGAGCGCAGGAACTCTGGGGAGCGCGGGAACTCTGAGGAGCCCGAGAACTGTGGTGAGCACGGGAACTCGGGGGAGCGCAGGAACTGTGGGGAGCGCGGGAAATCTGGGGAGCACGGGAACTGTGGCGAGTGCGGGAACTGCGGCAAGCATGGGAACTGTGGGGAGCGCGGGAATTGTGGCGAGCGCGGGAACTCTGGGGAGTGCGGGAATTCTGGGGAGTGTGAACTCTGGCAAGCGCGAGAACCCTGGTGAGTGCGAACTTGGGTGAGCGCGAGATCTCTCGGGAGGGCGGGAACTCTGGCGAGTGTGAGAACTCTGGTGAGCATGGGAACTCTGGGGAGCGCGAGAACTCTTGTGAATGCGTACTCTGGGGAGTGCGAGAACTCTCCCGAGCGCGAGATCTCTGGTGAGTGCGAACTCTGGGGAGCGCGGGAACTCTGGCAAGCGCGGGAACTGCGGTGAGCGCAAGAATTCTGGCGAGCGCAAACTCTGGGGAGCGCGAGAACTCTGGGGAGTACAGGAACACTGGCAAGCGCGAACTTTGGGGAGCGCGGGACCTTTAGGGAGTGCAGGAACTCTGGGGAGCACGAGAAATCTGGTGAGTGCGAACTCTGGGGAGTACGGGATCTCTGGGGAGCACGGGAACTCTGAGCATGGGAAATCTGGGGAGCGCGAGATCTCTGGGGAGCGTGAACTCTGGCAAGCGTGAGAACTCAGGTGAGCGCGAACTCTGGTGAACGCGGGAACTCTGGCGAGCGCGAGATCTCTCGGGAGGGCAGGAACTCTGGCGAGCGCGATCTCTGGTGAGTGCGCACTCTGGGGAGCATTAGAAATCTGGGGCGCAGGAACTCTGGGGAGCGCGGGAACTGTGTCGAGCACGGGAAATCTGGGGAGTGTGAGAACTCTTGTGAGCGCAATTTCTGGCGAGCGCGAGAACTCTGGAAAACGCACACTCTGGTGAGTGCGAACTCTGGCGAGCACGAGAACTCAGGTGAGCGCGAACTCTGGTGAGCGTGAGAACTCAGGTGAGCGCGAACTCTGGCGAGCGCGGGAATTCTGGTGAGCGCGAACTCTGGAAAGTGTGAGAACTCAGGTGAGCAGAAACTCTGGCGAGTGCGAGAACTCTGGCGAGTGCGAGAACTCTGTCGAGTGCGAGAACTGTGGCGAGTGTGAGAACTCTGGCGAATGCGTACTCGGGGCAGTGCGAGAACTCTGGGGAGCGCGAGAAATCTGATGAGCGCAAACTCTGGGGAGTGCGAGAACTCTGGGGAGCGCGAGAAATCTGATGAGTGCAAACTCTGGGAAGTGCGAGAACTCTGGGGAGTGCGAGAACTGTGGCGAGCGCGGGAACTGTGGCGAGCGCGGGAACTCTGGGGAGCGCGGGAACTGTGGCGAGAATGGGAACTCTGGGAGCGTGGGAACTCTGGGGAGCGTGAGAAATCTGATGAGCGCAAACTCTGGGGAGCGCCATAGCTGTGGGGACTCCAAGAACTTTGGGGAGTGCGGGAACTCTGGGGAGTGGGGGAAGTCTGGTGAGTGCGAACTCGGGGGAGTGCGAGAACTCTGGGGAGCGCGGGAACTCTGGGGATAGCAAACTCCGGCGAGCGCGAGAACCCTGGTGAGTGCGTACTCTGGAAAGTGTGAGAACTCAGGTGAGCAGAAACTCTGGCAAGTGCGAGAACTCTGTCGAGTGCGAGAACTGTGGCGAGTGTGAGAACTCTGGCGAATGCGTACTCGGGGCAGTGCGAGAACTCTGGGGAGCGTGAGAAATCTGATGAGCGCAAACTCTGGGGAGTGCGAGAACTCTGGGGAGCGCGAGAACTCTGGGGAGTGCGGGAACTGTGGCGAGAATGGGAACTCTGGGGAGCGCGGGAACTGTGGTGAGCACGGGAACTCGGGGGAGCGCAGGAACTGTGGGGAGCGCGGGAAATCTGGGGAGCGCGGGAACTGTGGCGAGTGCGGGAACTGTGGGGAGTGCGGGAATTCTGGGGAGTGTGAACTCTGGCAAGCGCGAGAACCCTGGTGAGTGCAAACTCGGGTGAGCGCGAGATCTCTCGGGAGGGCGGGAACTCTGGCGAGTGTGAGAACTCTGGTGAGCATGGGAACTCTGGGGAGCGCGAGAACTCTTGTGAATGCGTACTCTGGGGAGTGCGAGAACTCTCCTGAGCACGAGATCTCTGGTGAGTGCAAACTCTGGGGAGCGCGGGAACTCTGGCAAGCGCGAGATCTCTGGTGAGTGCAAACTCTGGGGAGCACGGGAACTCTGGGGAGCGCGGGAACTCTGGTGAGCGAGGGAAATCTGGCGAGCGCGAGAACTCTGGTGAGCGCAAGAACTCTGACAAGCGCGCGAACTCTGGGGATAGCGAACTCTGGCGAGCGTGAGAACTCTGGTGAGTGCGTACTCTGGGGAGCGCGAGAACTCTGGCAAGCACGGGAACTGCGGTGAGCGCAAGAATTCTGGCGAGCGCGAACTCTGGCGAGCGCGAGAACTCTGGGGAGTACGGGAACTCTGGGGAGTGTGAGCTCTGGGGAGTACGGGAACACTGGCAAGCACGAACTTTGGGGAGCGTGGGACCTTTAGGGAGTGCAGGAACTCTGGGGAGCTTGAGAAATCTGATGAGTGCAAACTCTGGGGAGCGCGAGAACTCTGGGGAGCGCGAGAAATCTGATGAGCACAAACTCTGGGAAGTGCGAGAACTCTGGGGAGTGCGGGAACTGTGGCGAGCGCGGGAACTGTGGCGAGCGTGGGAACTATGGGAAGCGCGGGAATTCTGGGGAGCACGGGAACTCTGGGGAGCGCGGGAACTGTGGCAAGTGCGGGAACTGTGGCGAGTGCGGGAACTGTGGCGGGAACGGGAACTGTGGCGGGCACGGGAAGTCTGGGGAGGGCAGGAACTCTGGGGAGCGCGGGAACTCTGGGGAGCGCGAACTTTGGGGAGAGCGAGAACTCTGGGGAGCGCGGGAACTGTGGCGGGCACGGGAACTCTGGGGAGCGCGGGAACTCTGGGGAGCGCGATAACTCTGGGGAATCTGAGAACTCTGGCGAGCACGGGAACTCTGGGGAGCGCGAACTTTGGGGAGCGCGAGAACTCTGGGGAGCGCGGGAACTCTGGGGATAGCAAACTCCGGCGAGCGCGAGAACCCTGGTGAGTGCGTACTCTGGAAAGTGTGAGAACTCAGGTGAGCAGAAACTCTGGCAAGTGCGAGAACTCTGTCGAGTGCGAGAACTGTGGCGAGTGTGAGAACTCTGGCGAATGCGTACTCGGGGCAGTGCGAGAACTCTGGGGAGCGTGAGAAATCTGATGAGCGCAAACTCTGGGGAGTGCGAGAACTCTGGGGAGCGCGAGAACTCTGGGGAGTGCGGGAACTGTGGCGAGAATGGGAACTCTGGGAGCGCGGGAACTCTGGGGAGCGTGAGAAATCTGATGAGCGCAAACTCTGGGGAGCGCCATAACTCTGGGGACTCCAAGAACTTTGGGGAGTGCGGGAACTCTGGGGAGTGGGGGAAGTCTGGTGAGTGCGAACTCAGGTGAGCGCAAGAACTCTGGGGAGCGCGGGAGCTCTGGGGAGTGCGAACTCTGGCGAGCACAAACTCTGGCGAGCGTGAGAAGTCTGGTGAGTGCGGGAAGTCTGGTGAGCGCGGGAACTCTGGCGAGCGCAAACTCTGGTGAGTGCGAAGTCTGGGGAGCGTGAGAACTCTGGTGAGTGCGTACTCGGGGGAGTGCAAGAACTCTGGTGAGAGCGGGAACTCTGGCGAGCGCGAACTCTGGGGAGGGTGGGAACTCTGGGGAGCGCGAACCCTGGGGAGCGCGGGAACTCTGGCCAGCACGAGAACTCTGGTGAGCGCGAGAACTCTGGTGAGTGCAAACTCTGGCGAGCGTGAGAACTCAGGTGAGCGCGAACTCTGGCGAGCGCGGGAATTCTGGTTAGCACGAACTCTGGTGAGTGCGAACTCTGGCGAGCACGAGATCTCTCGGGAGGGTGGGAACTCTGGGGAGCACGAGAACTCTGGCGAGTGCGAACTCTGGTGAGCGCAAGAACTCTCGGGAGGGCAGGAACTCTGGCGAGCGCGATCTCTGGGGAGCACGAGAACTCTGGGGAGCGCGGGAACTGTGGTGAGCGCGGGAACTCTCGTTAGTGCGGGAACTCTGGTGAGTGCAAACTCTGACGAGTGCGAGAACTCTGGTTAGCGCAAACTCTGGTTAGCGCAAACTCTGGTGAGCGCAGGAACTGTGTCGAGCGTGGGAAATCAGGGGAGCGCGGGAACTCTGGGGAGCGCGGGAACTGTGGCGAGCACAGGAACTCTGGGGAGCGCGGGAACTGTGGTGAGCACGGGAACTCGGGGGAGCGCAGGAACTGTGGGGAGCGCGGGAAATCTGGGGAGCGCGGGAACTGTGGCGAGTGCGGGAACTGTGGGGAGTGCGGGAATTCTGGGGAGTGTGAACTCTGGCAAGCGCGAGAACCCTGGTGAGTGCAAACTCGGGTGAGCGCGAGATCTCTCGGGAGGGCGGGAACTCTGGCGAGTGTGAGAACTCTGGTGAGCATGGGAACTCTGGGGAGCGCGGGAACTCTTGTGAATGCGTACTCTGGGGAGTGCGAGAACTCTCCCGAGCGCGAGATCTCTGGTGAGTGCAAACTCTGGGGAGCACGGGAACTCTGGCAAGCGCGAGATCTCTGGTGAGTGCGAACTCTGGGGAGCACGGGAACTCTGGCGAGCGTGAGAACCCTGGTGAGTGCGAACTCTGGGGAGCGTGAGAACTGGTTAGCACGAACTCTGGTGAGCGCAGGAACTGTCGAGCGTGGGAACTCTGGGGAGCGCGGGAACTCTGGGGAGCGCGGGAACTCTGGTGAGCGAGGGAAATCTGGCGAGCGTGGGAACTCTGAGCATGGGAAATCTGGGGAGCGCGAGAACTCTGGGGAGCGTGAACTCTGGCAAGCGTGAGAACTCAGGTGAGCGCGAACTCTGGTGAACACGGGAACTCTGGCAAGTGCGAGATCTCTCGGGAGGGCAGGAACTCTGGCGAGCGCGATCTCTGGTGAGCGCGAGAACTTTGGCGAGCGCGGTTAATCTGGTGAGCATGGGAACTCTGGGGAGCACGGGAACTCTGGGGAGCACGGGAACTGTGGCAAGCACGGGAACTCTGGCGAGCGTGAGAAATCTGGCGAGCGCGAACTTTGGGGAGCGCAGGAACTGTGTCGAGCGCGGGAACTCTGGGGAGCGCAGGAAATCTGGCGAGCGCGAGAACTCTGGCGAACGCAAACTCTGGTGAGTGCGGACTCTGGCGAGCACGAGAACTCAGGCGAGCGCGTACTCTGGCGAGCGTGGGAATTCTGGTGAGCGCGAACTCTGGTGAGTGCGAACTCTGGCGAGCACGAGATCTCTCTGGAGGGTGGGAACTCTGGGGAGCACGAGAACTCTGGCGAGTGCGAACTCTGGTGAGCGCAAGAACTCTCGGGAGGGCAGGAAATCTGGCGAGCACGATCTCTGGTGAGCGCGAGAACTGTGGGGAGCGCGAGAATTCTGGGGAGCGCGGGAACTGTGGCGAGCGCGGGAACTGTGGCGGGCACGGGAACTCTGGGGAGCGTGGGAACTGTGGGGAGCGCGGGAACTCTGGGGATAGCAAACTCCGGCGAGCGCGAGAACCCTGGTGAGTGCGTACTCTGGAAAGTGTGAGAACTCAGGTGAGCAGAAACTCTGGCAAGTGCGAGAACTCTGTCGAGTGCGAGAACTGTGGCGAGTGTGAGAACTCTGGCGAATGCGTACTCGGGGCAGTGCGAGAACTCTGGGGAGCGCGAGAAATCTGATGAGCGCAAACTCTGGCGAGCGCGAGAACTCTGGGGAGCACGAGAAATCTGATGAGTGCAAACTCTGGGGAGTGCGAGAACTCTGGGGAGTGCGAGAACTGTGGCGAGCGCGGGAACTGTGGCGAGCGCGGGAACTGTGGCGAGCGCGGGAACTCTGGGGAGCGTGAGAAATCTGATGAGCGCAAACTCTGGGGAGCGCCATAACTCTGGGGACTCCAAGAACTTTGGGGAGTGCGGGAACTCTGGGGAGTGGGGGAAGTCTGGTGAGTGCGAACTCAGGTGAGCGCAAGAACTCAGGGGAGCGTGGGAGCTCTGGGGAGTGCAAACTCTGGCGAGCACAAACTCTGGTGAGTGCGAAGTCTGGGGAGGGTGAGAACCCTGGTGAGTGTGTACTTGGGGGAGTGCAAGAACTCTGGTGAGCGCAAGAACTCTCGGGAGGGCAGGAAATCTGGCGAGCGCGATCTCTGGTGAGCACGAGAACTGTGGGGAGCGCGAGAATTCTGGGGAGCGCGGGAACTGTGGCGAGCGTGGGAACTCTGGGGAGCGTGAGAACTGTTGCGAGCGCGGGAACTCTGGGCAGCACGGGAAATCAGGGGAGCGCAGGAACTCTGGGGAGCGCGGGAACTCTGAGGAGCCCGAGAACTGTGGTGAGCACGGGAACTCGGGGGAGCGCAGGAACTGTGGGGAGCGCGGGAAATCTGGGGAGCACGGGAACTGTGGCGAGTGCGGGAACTGCGGCAAGCATGGGAACTGTGGGGAGCGCGGGAATTGTGGCGAGCGCGGGAACTCTGGGGAGTGCGGGAATTCTGGGGAGTGTGAACTCTGGCAAGCGCGAGAACCCTGGTGAGTGCAAACTTGGGTGAGCGCGAGATCTCTCGGGAGGGCGGGAACTCTGGCGAGTGTGAGAACTCTGGTGAGCACGGGAACTCTGGGGAGCGCGAGAACTCTTGTGAATGCGTACTCTGGGGAGTGCGAGAACTCTCCTGAGCGCGAGATCTCTGGTGAGTGCGAACTCTGGGGAGCGCGGGAAATCTGGTGAGCACAAGAATTCTGGGGAGCTCGATCTCTGGCAAGTGCGAACTCTGACAAGCGCGAGAACCCTGGTGAGTGCGAACTCTGGGGAGCGTGAGAACTGGTTAGCACGAACTCTGGTGAGCGCAGGAACTGTCGAGCGTGGGAAATCTGGGGAGCGCGGGAACTCTGGGGAGCGCGGGAACTCTGGTGAGCGAGGGAAATCTGGCGAGTGTGGGAACTCTGAGCATGGGAAATCTGGCGAGCGCGAGAACTCTGGTGAGCGCAAGAACTCTGACAAGCGCGCGAACTCTGGGGATAGCGAACTCTGGCGAGCGTGAGAACTCTGGTGAGTGCGTACTCTGGGGAGCGCGAGAACTCTGGCAAGCGCGGGAACTGCGGTGAGCGCAAGAATTCTGGCGAGCGCAAACTCTGGGGAGCGCGAGAACTCTGGGGAGTACAGGAACACTGGCAAGCGCGAACTTTGGGGAGCGCGGGACCTTTAGGGAGTGCAGGAACTCTGGGGAGCACGAGAAATCTGGTGAGTGCGAACTCTGGGGAGTACGGGATCTCTGGGGAGCACGGGAACTCTGAGCATGGGAAATCTGGGGAGCGCGAGATCTCTGGGGAGCGTGAACTCTGGCAAGCGTGAGAACTCAGGTGAGCGCGAACTCTGGTGAACGCGGGAACTCTGGCGAGCGCGAGATCTCTCGGGAGGGCAGGAACTCTGGCGAGCGCGATCTCTGGTGAGTGCGCACTCTGGGGAGCATTAGAAATCTGGGGCGCAGGAACTCTGGGGAGCGCGGGAACTGTGTCGAGCACGGGAAATCTGGGGAGTGTGAGAACTCTTGTGAGCGCAATTTCTGGCGAGCGCGAGAACTCTGGAAAACGCACACTCTGGTGAGTGCGAACTCTGGCGAGCACGAGAACTCAGGTGAGCGCGAACTCTGGTGAGCGTGAGAACTCAGGTGAGCGCAAACTCTGGCGAGCGCGGGAATTCTGGTGAGCGCGAACTCTGGAAAGTGTGAGAACTCAGGTGAGCAGAAACTCTGGCGAGTGCGAGAACTCTGGCGAGTGCGAGAACTCTGTCGAGTGCGAGAACTGTGGCGAGTGTGAGAACTCTGGCGAATGCGTACTCGGGGCAGTGCGAGAACTCTGGGGAGCGTGAGAAATCTGATGAGCGCAAACTCTGGGGAGTGCGAAGTCTGGGGAGCGTGAGAACTCTGGTGAGTGCATACTCGGGGGAGTGCGAGAACTCTGGGGAGCGCGGGAACTCCGGCGAGCGCGAACTCTGGGGAGGGTGGGAACTCTGGTGAGCGCGAACCCTGGGGAGTGCGAACTCTGGCGAGCACGAGACCTCTCGGGAGGGTGGGAACTCTGGGGAGCACGAGAACTCTGGTGAGTGCGAACTCTGGTGAGCGCAAGAACTCTCGGGAGGGCAGGAACTCTGGCAAGCGCGATCTCTGGTGAGCGCGAGAACACTGGGGAGCGCGAGAACTGTGGCGAGCGCGGGAACTCTGGGAAGCGCGGGAACTCTGGGGAGCACGGGAACTCTGGGGATCGCGGGAACTGTGGCGAGGATGGGAACTCTGGGAGCGCGGGAACTCTGGGGAGCGTGAGAAATCTGATGAGCGCAAACTCTGGGGAGCGCCATAACTCTGGGGACTCCAAGAACTTTGGGGAGTGCGGGAACTCTGGGGAGTGGGGGAAGTCTGGGGAGGGCGGGAACTGTGGTGAGTGCAGGAGCTCTGGGGAGTGCGAAATCTGGCGAGCATGAGAACACAGGGGAGTGCAAACTCTGGTGAGTGCAAACTCTGACGAGCGCGAGAACTCTGGTTAGCGCGAACTCTGGGGAGCGCAGGAACTGTGTTGAGCGCGGGAAATCTGGGGAGCGCGGGAACTGTGGCGAGAATGGGAACTGTGGGGAGTGCGGGAATTCTGGGGAGTGTGAACTCTGGCAAGCGCGAGAACCCTGGTGAGTGCAAACTTGGGTGAGCGCGAGATCTCTCGGGAGGGCGGGAACTCTGGCGAGTGTGAGAACTCTGGTGAGCATGGGAACTCTGGGGAGCGCGAGAACTCTTGTGAATGCGTACTCTGGGGAGTGCGAGAACTCTCCCGAGCGCGAGAACCCTGGTGAGTGCGAACTCTGGCAAGCGCAGGAACTGTGTCGAGTGCGGGAAATCTGGGGAGCGTGAGAACTCTGGCGAGCGCAAGAACTCTGGCAAGCGCGGGAACTCTGGTGAGCGCGAGATCTCTCGGGAAGGTGGGAGCTCTGGGGAGCGTGAGAAATCTGGCGAGCGCGAGAACTCTGGTGAGCGCGAGATCTCTCGGGAAGGTGGGAGCTCTGGGGAGCGTGAGAAATCTGGCGAGCGCGAGAACTCTGGTGAGTGCGAACTCTGGGGAGCGCGGGAACAGTCCTGCCCTCAGGGGCCCGAAAGAGGGGCTTTTTGTTGGCTGTTCTGTGGTTGCAAACAGCAAGTAAGGCCTGTGTTTGGGGGCCTGAAAGGGAGGCTGAGGTGGCTGTTTCTAATCCTCAAAGCGGAGACCAAGTCGTATGTTGTCAGGTCCAGAAACAGAGACTAAGGAGTCGCATGTTTCTGGGACTTGGCAACGGAGGCGAGGTCAGCTGTTTTGGGCACTAAAAACAGAGGCCAGTGCTGTGTTTTGGGGCCACCGAGGGCAGCTTAGTCCCTGTTTTCAAGCACAAGAACAGGTGAATGAGTCCTGCATTCTGGGGGCCCAAAAGAGAGGCTAAGCCCTGTGTTTTGGGGGCCACAAATGGAGGCTCACTTGGCTGTTTCTGTGGCTGAAGACACAGACTGAGTCCTGCGTTTTGGGGACTTGGAAACAGAGGCAAGTTTGGCTTTTTCCAGCCCCAAAGGGGAGGCTAAGGGGGCCCTTTTTGGGGTGGGGGGAGGCGGTGGGATGGGGGGGAGGGAGGGTGCGTGGACCCTCCCTGAAGGGGGGGGTCCATCCGCGAGTACCCCGAGGGCAGGGAGGCTGGCATGCACCAGGCCGAACCTCGCGTCTGAGATAGTTTCTGGCGCGAAAGTGGTTTTGGGGAGGAGGAAACACCAGGAGACACCATCTTCCAGGGCCAATATTTATTCAACATTCATCCAAGACTTTCACCAGTAATTAACCAATTAGCTTGGAAGTATTGAATCAGTCCTGACCAGGGAGTCAATATCGATTCAATATTCACAAGCCAAATGCTCCATTAGTTCAAGGAGTCAACAGGGAGCGGACATATAGAAACCAATTAGTCAACATTCACACAAGACTTTCAGCACTAAATAAACAATTAGCTTAGAGGTTTTGAAGCAACAGGAACTAACTAGTCACTAGGGATTCCAGATGTGTAAGGTCATTAGTCATCCCTGAGCCAATGTCCCTGAGCTCATTACTCAGCCTTCACTGAATATTCATAAGGGAATTAGTCCACACTGATCCCATATCCATCAGCTAAGGCTTCAACACTGAAGCAACCTTCAGTGATGCCACCAAGCTCTGAGCTGTGATAGCAACTGATTTATGGCCCTGTCAATAACAAATCAATAACTAATCAATAACTCATCAACAATTAACCAATTAGCTATTGGTTCAGTGTGAGCTCATCAGTGCAGGCTGATGCCATGTGCACAAGCTCATCACTCCGCACCAGCTGTTGTGCCCGAGCAGCGGCTCTGTTGTGCCTGCGGCTCCGTCCGGCGCTCGCTCCTGGCAGTGGCTCCGTCCCTCCGTCCCGCTCCCGGCGGCGGCTCCGTCCCTCCGTCCAGTTCCTGCTCCCGGCGGCGGCGGCGGCTCCGTCCGGCTCCCGCTTGGCGCTGTCCATCCGTCCGTCTGTCCGTCCGTGCGTGGCAGCCCCGTGGCTCGCGGCCCCCGCGGGAGGGCAGAGGCGTCCCGGGAGCGCTCGCGGCCCCACGGGGCTCCGCACCGGGCCCGGCCCGGGGCTCCCCCGAGGGTGCCCGCTGCTGCCCTCCCCTGCCCTCCCCGGCCGGGCCCCGCCGCCGCCCGCCTGCGGCTGTCACGGGGGCCGGGGCCGCCCCCCCCGCGACTCCCCCCGCCCCGGCCCGGCCCGGCCCGGCGCTCCCGGCGGCCGCGGCTCCCGCCAGCCCCGGCGGCTGCGGGGCCGGGCCGGGCCTCCGCCCCCCGCTGCCCCGCGGACAAGCCCGGGCCGCCCGCTGCGACCCCCCCGGGGGGGCCCCAGGTGCCTCCCGGCAGAGCCGGAGCCCGTCCCGCCTCCCCGCTCCCTGCTGCTGCTGCTCCTTTTTCTGCCCGCTCCGCCCGCTGCTTCTGCCGCCGCCGCCGCCGGTTCCGGTTCCGGTAGCGCCCCGCCCCGCCGGTTCCGGTTCCGGTTCCGGTAGCGCCCGCCCGGCCCGGCGCGGGGCCGCCGCGCACCTGCCGCCCCTCAGCGCCGCTCGCCCGCGCACGGCGGCGCCGCCTGGCGGCCGCGGGGGCGCTGCAGGGCCCGGGCAGCCCCCGCGCGGCGGCGCCCCGGGGCCCCGCGACCGGCGACCGGCGACAGCGGCAGCGGCGGGGCCCGGAGCCGCGGGGAGAAGAGCGAGAGGGAAAAAGGAAGGAAGGAGACAGAAAGAGAGAGGGAGAGAGAGGGGGCAGAAAGGGAGAGGGAGGAGAGAAGGAAAGAAAGAGGGAAACGAGGAGGAAAAAGGAAAGAGAGAGAGAAAGGGAAAGCGGAATAAGGAGGGAGAGAGGAAGAGAAAGACGGAAGAGAGAAAGAGAAAAAGAGAAAAGAAGAAACAAAGGAGAAGGAAAGAAAGGACGAGAGAGAGAGGGAGAAAGAAAAAGAGACAAGGAAGAGAGAGAAGGTGATAAACAGTGAAAGGGACAAAGAGAGATGGATAAAAGAGAAAAATAAGGAGGGAAAGGGAAAGAAAGAACAGGAGAGGCAGAGATAGAGAAAAGGAGAGAAGGAAAGACAGGGAGAGAGAAAGAAGAAGACAGAAAGAGAAAGGGAAAGCATAAGAAAAGAGAGGAGGAGGAAGGGAGAGAAAGACAGGGAGGAAGCCAGAGCGAGAGCACCTGTCATCTGAGAGGGGCATGAACTACACAGGAAGAAAGATGGAAGATCTGCTTCTGAGTGCGTTTCAGACCAATTTAGACCTCGGGTTAGGCCACTCTGCAAATGCAGTACAGCTTCTGCCTTCTTTGGAGGAAGCTTATTCCAGCTACCGGAGGAGACAGAAGACCGGACCAGTCTGAACATGGGTCTGTTCTTCTTCGGCAAGTCCTGTGAGCCTAAAGAGACTTCGGTCCTATTGACTCCATGACAAGTTTCTGACGCAGTAAAGCAAAACTAGAGGAAAAGACATTTTTCCAAAGTGCTGCTATCTGCAAACAAGATGCCTCAAGAGACTAGAAAAGTGGGCTTTTCAGACCCACTGTCCCAGGAGCTGCTTGCCAGTGGGGAGCATGGCAATGTTCATCCTTCCACCAAAACGTGACCTGCTTTTCTCTCCACTGAGTCCCTTTTCCACCACTGCCAGACCAAGGCTGATCGATTATAACCACATGCTGAGCAGGAACTTGAGGAAGGGAGGAGAATTCCCTGTTCCCTTTCTCCTCTTCTCTAACACCACACAGTGCATTTGTTTTCAGCCGCTCAACATGGGCGTCCCACGTGTCCCCGTGTCTAGGACAGATCTTCTCATCTCTTATCCAGGAACCAAGCTGTGGACATGGAAACAAATCAAACAGTCATAAAGTCATGGCTCCATAGAGCAGTGCTGAAATCTGCATTGATCTTAAACATCTTGAGCCATTTTGAGTAAATGGTACTGCGCACGGTCAATATGAGAGAAAGAATTGACTTTGTCCTTCACCCTACACTGTCAGACTTCCCTATTGCCCCTGCCTAGCCCATCTGCCCAAGCTACAGCACGGTTTGCAGACTGGCTCCTCCGAGTCAAACGCATACTGTGTCTAAATTATGCAGCTGCAGAAAGCACATTGACTTTAGGAGGCAGAACACACATAATATTCCCTGCATATTTTGTCGCAAAGATAACAGAGAGAAGTGCAATCAGTAAATGTGCAGATCCATCTTCTGTTGTAAGTAAATCCACAAAATACCTAATGGCAATAAGCAACTCTTTAGTGAGCAGAAAGCACAGGAAACCTGCCTCAAGCCCATAATGCCACTTAACAAAGCAACAGATGAATGGAAATTTAGTATCTCCCTCTCGTTGGCTGCAAAATGTTAGGGATACTCAGGCCATTCTCGCGCAGTGCCGGAGGCAAACGCCGCACTGTGCACTGTTCCCAGACAGAACAGAGACCTCTGTGCAGAACAGGATTCTCCTTGGTGGAGAAAACTCATCAGGAGCCTTTGGTTACTTGAGCCAGTAGAAAACACTGTTTTTTCTATTCGTACAGATGATAAGGACAGTCATGAATGAAAACCGCTGCAGTGCAAAACACACTGCGTAACTCAAATTACATTCAGTTGACCTGCAAGCGTCCTTCAAAGGAAGCTTGCCACTTACTGCCCGACTAGCACTCTCCCCATCCCACGCAGGAATAGCCGAGAAGCGAAAGACACACAGCACATCGCTGCCCCAAGGACAGCAGCAGTCGCCTCCAGAGCAGGCTTCAGAGAAAACACAACTTTCCTGCCCACTAGGCACCGCACCGCACACTTACCAGCGGCAGTTCTAGCTCAGCAAAGGCAAAAGACCTTGTTCTTCAGGAAGCTTTTATCCCAGAGGCAAGGGGTTTACTAGGGAAGTGCATTCTTCCTGCTGGGTAACTGCCGTGCCGCTTCAAGCACTATTTGACTCTCAAACCGGTTTTCTTATTTCCTCAGCCCTCAATTTCCCCGTTAGCTCCGAAGAAAACACAGGCTGCATTTGTCAGCTTGTTTCCAGCAGGCAGGAGAAAGGGAAAACGGAAAGCAATAAACTGCAGTATGTTGCTCTGCTGGATAAATCAGGCACCAAACAAATCAGCAACAATTTTTTTTAGGAAACTCTCCTGTCAATTTTAATATACAACTTAAAAATGCTGCTGTTATTCAGCATAATTCCTGTGCTCAGAGGCCTCAGTAAAGACTTGTACTTCTCCACATTTCTGCCTAAATCCACATATCTCCATGGCACATTAAATGCACAGTCTTTCTGCACGGTCCAAGCTACTGCTGGCTACACACCTTCAGAAGCAGCCGTTTTCAGCAGGCCCTTCATAAACCTCTTTTGCCGGCTAATAAACCTGTAAGAGGAAAAGGCTCGGGGCTCTAGTGTCTCCGAATCTTATAGGACATGCATATAAAAATCAACACAACTTAAAATTTGGCAAATTCAGTGGACTCTAGTAGAAAATTTTGAGTACAAGTTAACTCAGGACATTTGGAAATTACTCTGGGGAAAAAAAAACGTCTGTCCCTCTAACCTGGAAACTCCTTTTGTATCCCAGGTTTTTCTTGAATTTTGTGTCTTAGTAACGGCAAGCAAATAAGTTCTTGCCATATGGGCAAGCCCAGACAAACCAAGGCGGAAACTTTATACTTAGGATACCTTGAGACAAAGAATCTGGTCAGAACCTCAGCTGTGATTAATTGATGTCACTACATTAATGAACTATTACTATTAAACTGAGGATAAGATTACTTGAAAGAACTGGGTTGGTGGATGCTGCTGATTTTCTTTCAGCAAATATTTGATGACATGATTAGGTAATATGGGCTTGTTCAACGAGTTTAATTACATTCTGGTTGAAGAAGTCTCCTCTACTCTTCTACATGCCATGGAAAGGAGGAGACAAAACAATATTAGATTGTGAATGGCACAGATTTCACAAAGTGAGTGAAATACTGTTTAACCAAACAGTTACCATCTTCTAATTAGATTTATAACTAGAATCAGGCCATGCAGAGGGAAAATCAAGAGCATAAATCTCAGCAAAAGGATTTCTGAAAGATTTGGAAATATAGGCTGAAATAAAAGGCGATAATGTAATAGAAGAGAAGAAAGCAAGACGGAAATGGAAAGTGTCGCAAGTGCTTCAAAATAAATTAGCGTGTGCCCAAGGGTCATGTCTGCCATTTCACACTTAGACATACCAGGACTGGAAAAGGCTAGCAAGGATGCAAAAAAGGAAAAAGTGCTTGAAGCAAGAGTAGATATGAAAGAGATGCAACAAAAGGAGATGCAAAAGAACAGAAAGGTTAGCAAAGGGAAGCTGGGGGAAGAATGAGGAAACAGAGACAGAAAAACCCCCATGAGTGACAGCAGAATTGCTCAGGTTCAGTCCTGCGTTAAAGCTCCCTCCTGGCTTTGGGACCAACGCTGGCTCATACATGGCCAGCTCAGAGATGGATGCCTGCATCAGACCTCACGGACACGTCTTAAGATCTAACCCTGATATGAGGAAAGAAATCCTAATCCTTTGGAGAAAGATGTGCATTTAGTTGGGCATAAAAAGACTCTGAGGCCAGTGACAGCATGTGGGTAATCTTCAACTCAGGCCCAGTGAGGCCCAGAACATTGTGAGGGCAGACCTGGAAGGCATGAAGCCTCACACCACATCCACGGGAAGGGGGCAAAATTCTGTGATCAGCCACAGATGAGGAAAAGGGGGGGCTGGCCACTGCAGCTATTTCCTGAAAAATCCTGTGTCTATACAGTGCTTTGCCGCCTGGGTGCCAGGCTCTTCCAAGGGCTCTCCAAGTTTAGCCACAAGCCTGGCTTCCAAACCTGCCATGATCTAAACCCGCAGTGTCATTTTGCACAAAACTCGCATGAACGTCTGACTTCTTGTGCTTGCTTCTTGATGCTGACTTGGTCTGTTAAGGGTACTCCGAGCACAGCTGGTGGCTCCTGCCAGGAACATGCTGAAGAACGATAACACACACGCCGGTGTACTCTTGTACATCAATATTTCCAGGTTTTCTCTGCTGCACTGAAGGACCCACTAAGCAGAGGGTTAAAAGACAGTCCCCGTTTTGCCATCCTGCCTTCCAGATAAACTGGACACTTGCCAGCTGGCCCAGAGAAAGCGGAAGAAGGAACAGCAGACTGGCTGTGGGACCAGGGAAGGCTTTGCGGAACGGGCACAGCTTAATACACGAGATGCACTTTAGGTGCCTGTTTCCTCGTGGTTTGTGTTTCTTCTCAACCATCCTGTTGTGACTACAGAGCTTAAGCTGTTTGCGGCAGGCTCTGCCTCCTGCATTAAATATCCAAGCAGCAGCTGGCAGAGCAGAGATCTGGTCCTGCGGGGGTTTTGCTCCAGACGTTGCATTAGCAAATAGCAATAAGTGATCGAAAGAGGAAACTGAAAGGAAGCAACTTAACGCAGAAAACGGAGAGGAAATGAGAGATCCCCCTGGGGACCCTTTTTGCTGACTTGCTCGCCAAGCCCTGCACTAGCACGTTGCCGTGTTAACTCCACTGGGTCCAGCGGAGGCAGGGCTGCCATGGAAGTCGGAAACTCCGTTCCTTGAGCGCTCTCGTGGAGCCTCTGGCCCCAGCGGCCGATTCTTTCTGCTTGCTCAGGAAGCAGTGTCCTGGCGATATTTCCTTTCTCTTTCATTAAAAGGTATAACCAAATTACGAATACAAAGAATTAGAAGGGGGAGATATCTCACAGCTCTCCATCTGCGCCACTTGCTCCCTCCTCCCATAAAACAAATAAAAATTGAAGTAATTTAAACTGGTGCCTTGCCAAGAACATCTTTTTGAAATGCGTTCATTGTCATTAGGACAGATGTCCACATTCCCGTAACATTTCAGCTTAGCTTCTCAGCCCTGAAATAGTATCCCTAAAAAAACTGAGGAACGTCTTCAGTTAATTGACATGTGGGTGCCAGATCCTGATCTCACTTCCACCAGTGTAAAACACGGTTAGCAGTTCTGCACCACATGAGGTCTGGGAGAACTCCCCTGTTTTCAGTTATCTGAAGTTATTCACTGGCCTAACTGATACCATAACACAGCCCATGAAGCTGTAATTGGGATCTGAATCCACTGTTTGATCCGTACATATTTTCTTGATTATTGCTAGGCATCTTCATTACGATACACAAATTTTGTTCTGGCTAGACTGCTGGCCACACTACCACGCATTTCTTTGAACATTAAGGCAAAAACTGAGCCACAGCGAAGCTGTAGTTCCCTGAACACTGCAAGGCAGCAGCAGACAGCCGCTGCCGGAATAAGCAGCCCCCTGCCCCTCTGCTGCAGAGAGCCGTCCCTGCGCCAGCATCGCTGCAGCCCCAGCACAAGGAACGTGCAGCTGTGTGCTGAACCCGGCGGGAACTCCTCCGGGTTGAAACGCATCCAGCAGAACAGAAATGTTCTCTCTCAAATTCTTTTGCCTCTACACGCTGCTGCCAAGCCCCCTTACCCACGTCAGGGTTTGAGAAGCACCAGTGCAAGCTGTGTACACCCCTCGTCTCGGACTCAGCCGAGTCCTCGGTTTGGCATTCTCTACAGAAGACCCAGCTGCATACCATAAATCTTGGAAAGTATCTGCTTTCTTGCACAAAAATCCTATCTGTGGCCAGAAACTGAAAGGGTATGGATCATATCTTGTTCCACGCTGTCTGGGGGAAAAAGAAAAAACAGCTAATTATGGCCTTCACCAACAAAGCAAACCTACAGCCCGTCTCGAGCTTCTCATAACTCTTAAACCCACTAGTACGCTATAAACCATCACCAGCACCACTGTGCAGCACAGGAAGAGACACTAACGGGCTTAAGTGAACACGGGCATTTTTATACCTTTTCTGTTACCTGATCAGACTAAAATATTGACTCAGGGCTGCTGCTGCTTTTCCCCAGACAAGGAAGTCTGTCGGCACAGCAGAGTGAACTGAACTCAGATTCCATTTGAGCAGCGATGGCAGCACTTAATACCATCTTCTCTGGAAATGTTCTTGCCACTAAATATTAACAAAACCTTTATATCAGAGGTTGGTGGGGTTTGAAAAGAAAAATAATATGTATGGAAGGAGACAAGCAAAGCAAGAGAAGCTGGGAAAGAATCATAACTAAGTGGTAAATGAAAGGAGTGATTTATCTGAAGAGGGTGTCAACAGATGTGCTGGTATATTTTCATGAGCGACAAATAAGCAGAAAAGGAGGAACAGGATAGATACTGAGAGAAAGCAGAGGGGAGAAAGAGGAGAAGTGCAGCAGGAGGAGAGAAAAAAGTGTCTTAGATAGCGAGGGGGCACTCTTCAGGACAGAACTAGTAGAAGAGTCACTTCCACGAGCGGGAGCCGTCACCTCTCTCACACCAAGTGCAGCTCTGCAACTCTCAAACCCTCCCAGTGCTGCTATATGCCAACCAGTGATAAATAACGAAGGCCTACACAAAAACCAGAAGGCACTCGCGCTGAAGCACTGCTGAGATTTTAAGGCGCAACACTGCGACTAGGTAATAGCTGCGCCAAAACCCCTCGTCTGTCGTGTAGCTTGTCACATATTTTCAGCTGATTTGTCAAAAGCACTGCGTTTGGCTCAACGCCTAACAACCTCCCGTTCCTCCCATTAAACGGGATCAGACCCGTGCCAGGGGCTCGTGCATTTCCATCCAGTGTCCTCGTGTTTCCGACGGGGCCTGACCAGCACTGACAGCACATTCAGGGTGTTACCCACAGGAACAACAAACCCCCGAACAAACTCGTACACACGTAACGCCAATGCGACCAAGTGCAAACTCAGAATAAGCCTCGTGTCTTCCCTTCCCTCCTCTCCCATAAGCAAGGACTTTCTTCAGCAGGAAAGGTGAGGAAGGCACGCCAGGAAATGGGAACCCATGTCACTCGTTATTTCTTACGATAAACTATTCGGAGACGTTAGGATATTTTTCAGAACTCTACTGTAGATCCTGGTGCCAACAAAACCAAACATATGACAAACCTGGGACTTGAGACCTGTGTATCAATGAAAAGCAATTTGCAGACTTGCTGCCTTAGTTTTCCCCCTTAAATGTCCCACATTCAGCACACTTTGTTTGGACTACTTTTGCAATAGCTACAGGGGGAGGCACTGTTCTCACAAGCAATTTCTGGTTTGGGCACCCCAGCGAAAATATTTTCAAAGAACTCAACATTCAGAACGTGGGCGTTCCAGTCTTTGACACGATCGGGCAATCCGCTTAATGGGCCTCCACCCGGACACCTCCAAAGCTGGACAAATAAAACATATGGTCACTGCTAAAGGCTGCCCACCAAGAACGGTCTGCATGATTTATCTCCCAGTGCTCTTCCAGACCTAAGACAAATCACAACGGTAGTTTTCAGGCAACTTTTTTTTTTAGCATTTGCCCTGAATACCTTCCTTGACAAGAAAATAATATTCTTCACCAGAGAGCATCTCACTTTTTCTTTCCTATTCAAGACCATATAAATGGTACTGCATAGACATTTAACCATTCCCATTGCTCTTCTTTTCCAGATTAACAAATTAGGGTACAGAGAAATTAAATTCACGAGGTCACCTAACAAGTCAAGACCAAAGCAAGAGATAGGACTATAGAGGCCTTTCTAATTGTTACACTGCGATTGAGAAAATAACCTTGCTTAGAATCTGCTTAAGGAAGGAAATAGCTTCTAGCTAAAGAATTTGCATCTTGGCTTATATAAATGAATAAATCAGAGTCAGTGGCTTTTACTTCTTCCTACATTTCACTGTTATCTTGGATTTTATATTCAAATGACAGTGTTCTGACTAAGTTCAATGAAAAGCATTTTCGTTCTTCAGAGCAATTACTTCATTTAAACTAGTGCTTCAATTGACCAAAATGCTTTTTTTTTTTTTTTTTTTTTTCCAGTGGGCAACTTCACTTGGAGACATTACTGATTTTCTGAAGGACTATTTAATGAAATTTAATAGAAGTGTCTTTGATTCATTCTTAATGAACTTGTAAAATTTTCATTTTTAGAAACATACTAGGAAAACCTTTAATTTCATATTTGCTTTTTTATTTATTCAATTTAATTTCAGTCTTGCATTTAAGTACTGCTATACTCCTCAAAATATTAAAAATCATATAACCCAATTATTATTATTTAAAATCGTTGCACATTTAGAGCAAAATACTTCAGCTAACTCTAAAAAGTATTTGATATTCTAATTACAAGAACCTCTTGGAATGAAACCAGAATGTAAAGGGTCAGCTTACTGTAATTTTCAACTGTTAAAGGAATTTTGAATTAGAATATAAGTAGCAGCTTCCAGGGAATTTTTCTCAGCAAAGTATCAACACCTTTGAAAAATGGAGAAAAATGAATGAAAGTATTGTCATAGTCTTAAATACACCAGTAGAAATGTTCCACTCAACCATGAGAGAGAGAAAGAAAAGATGCGAGAGCCTTTGATCACCCAAATGCAAAGCCAGATCACAGAAATGCTGACTTTATCTGAAGCACCGAGACTCAAGAGTTACTGTCTAGCTACCCACGACTGCTCCCACCAACAGCAAGTCACCCACCTGGGGCAGCACGCGGTTTTCCTCCTCCAGCTGTCTCCCTCTTGCCTCCAGCTGCCTAACATAGGACAAGGCTGATTCTAAAATTAAAAAGAAAAAAACTCTCATTATCCACAGAGATCTGCTTGTGTAGACTAGTGTCAGAGCCTGTGCCACATGCTGACTTGTGCTCGCAGCAGCCTTCTTCTCTTAAAATCCCCTTAAACATGCAGCTCTGTTCCTCTCAAGGGCACTGCAAATAATGCTGGTACTAGAATTAATCCAGTTCTTTGTCACTTCTGATTCTAAACTACTGCACTTTAAAACAATATTTATAGTCCCTTCTCAGACAAAGGAAATCTTACAGAAAGGCAACACAGACTTGATTTCTTCTGTCCCATACCCCAAGCTCTGTGAGCTTGGACAAGAGCAATGCATTCTTCTACAGGGTCACCACTTCAAAACTCAGAAAGAGAAGACTGTCTTCTGCTGGCAGATGCAGCCAAAGAGGTCCCTCCACACCAGGAAGCGGAGGGCTGGTGCAGCACATGCAGACTTCCCATGCAAGCAGTGATCCAGCCTGCAGGGAATACCACAGCTAGCCAGCACGGAGGCACAAGGTATAGCCTGTGCTGGGAATCAGGTGCGTTGTCCCGGCTTTAGCCTGTGCTGGGAATCAGTTGTGTGCATCTCCAGGGTCCTGAGAGAGCTTTGAGTCTGGCTGACAGAGTGCACAACCGCCTGAGACACAGCATCCTTACAACTATTATTCCTCGTGCGAGCTAGGGCAGCACCGTACTAGCATATGCTCTCGTAAAGCTGCTTGGCTGCAGAGCAAAATCCCACCCACCCTACTCACGAGTAACATCACTGGCCTTCATAAGATAAATTGATTGATTATGGAGAATAACATTTCCCGTGGATATGAGTATTGAAAGAGCATCTGAATGTTTCAATCAATGGTCTTATTTCCCCCTGGAAAATGAGTCACGGTCTGTTCTGTTCCCAAGAATTTACTGTAAGAAGAGTAGATCCAAGATCCATCGCTAGAAGCATCTGAGAGGTCTTGTATCACGCATTTTGGGGGGCACACAGAAATTCTGCCATTAAAATACTGTACCTAGAAAAAATACATGCCTGAGAAAGTAGTTGGTCACTGTAAGAGAAAAGACCTCTTCTCAATACAGAATCACTGCTATGACTCTAGGACCTCCTCATACTCAGGTGGAAGTCCCCCATGGATTGACTCCTGACTCAACGATCCATTAAACTTTCTTTGAGATGTCAATTCCATTAATTTAGATGTACTCACACTACCATGTAACTAGTGTACAAATAGAAACAGCTACATCTCTGATGTCTAACTGTATGGAATCCATCGGTGTCAGGGCAGTACTGGCAGTTGATATCAAGCTGCAAAGCTGCATTGACACCAGAGCAGTTCTCTGATATAAATTATCAGATGAATTTGTGTACCCTTCTCCTCTGATATCTAAATCACCGTGCCAGCCTGCCCATAAAATAAAAGTGACAGGACATGAGGTGTCACTTATTGCTCTTGTCAGACTGCAGTAGGCTAAAATATGCACGCACAGATAGTGCATGCGAATTTACAGAGCATGAGGACAACAGACAGAAATTTGTCAAGAACGATTACTGCACAGCAAGGCACTGCATTAAAAATAGCATTGTACAACAAAAGGGAAAGAGGTAATCTGAGGTTCTGTGTGCTCTACGGCATAACGATTTTCACAGCTAGTGATGGGTGCATCTCTGGAGAGCTGCTAAGCCCGGTTCGGATGAGCACTTAGAAAATGAACGGCTTATTCAATTAACTATAGGCGACAGGGTCCCTCCCATCAAATCAGCTCCTTTCCCAGCAGTAGCGCTTCTGCGAGGAGCTGTAGAAGCTTCCTCACTGGTATGGCCATTAGTGTTGGCAATAGCTCCCAGCACATTTCTTTTCTCCTCTCTGTTGTTTTCTACAGAAGATGGTTTTTTGTGCAACCACCTTTTCTGAGGGACTGAAGTAGGGGCTTTCTTCGGCACTAGCAATCTCCCAATTTGTTGGTTACAATTCTGCTGCTATGTCAGCTTGGGCACCAAGCTCACATTCAGGTCCAACTTCCCCATTATCCACATCTGACAACACACTGACTAATACCCCAGCTCTGCCCGGGTGGAAGCCAGCCAGCTTTCCTGGCCCCAAAATCCAGGGGCAGGGCGGGCACTGATTTGCACATGGGGGCACAATTGCCTCAAGCTAATCGGATCCACAGGCCTGAGCCAAACCCGAGCACAGCTACAAAAGCAGTATAATATACCCCCGGCGACCCCTTCAGAGCGTGCCGCGCTCACCAGCCTAGTTCATGCAAGCTCCCTTCTGAATTCCCGTTAACTCCGAGGCATTTTCTGTGTTACCATTTATTAGTTCCGTATATGCTGCATAGCTCTCGGCAAAGTTTGCCTCTCAGTTTTATTCCTTCACTTATATGTTGGAGTCTAGCGCTGAGATGTCTGCTGCCTCAAAAAAGACAGCTCCACTGTCAGCTCAGAACCTCACAGTGCCAGTTTACACCAGCTGAGGATCTGGTCTAAAATCTCCTGGCGTTTTAACCCTTTTCAAGTGTGAAACATTTGTTTAAATTTCCTTTTGTAATCTGATGAAAACTGAAAATTAGGTCAGCTACCAAAGGCCTGATCTAGCAAATCCTTATTTATGTGAGCATTCTTGACGTATAGGCTAGATGCATATATATTTCAGTATCTGTTAATGTATTTATACTGTGATGCTATGCATGAGCTTAGAGGAAAGGGAGAGTGGAAAAGGCAGTCAAGGACACAAGAGAACGAGGAATTGAAAATACACAAAGTGAAACGCTGTCATCAGTAATGTCGACAGCAAACCATCCCCCAAAAGTTGCATCGTAAAAGTATTTATGGAAGGGACTATAAAATCCATCTCTTCTTAACTAGCCTGGAGACCAGTAAAGAGCCCTAACTAAATGTAGACCTTAAACTGCCTGCCAGAAAATGGTCGCCTGTTGTCGCTCTCCTTGTTGTTCCAGGCAAATTTTCACATGAAAATTAAGCAAGTTTAAACTGAGGCAGAACGAACTGATGATCACAATGCTTTATTTTCAACAAGAATATGTATCTGACCTGAAAACAAATGTCTCCCAAAGTCAAGGAGAACAGAAACGTAGCATTTCTTCATAACATTATTGTTATCTGACATTAAAGCATTTTATAAGATGCTACAATATATCAGGCAATCACTGCTCTGAAAAATAACCTGCGCAAACAGGATTTTTCAGCTGATGTCATTAGTCATAAAACCTTTTCTGTTTTATCCTTCCCAAGTAGATTTATTTCATATCTATAATTTTCACACAACTGCAAGTACACATAAAAGCCCTGCATTACTTGCCAGATCTTAAATTTGACTAGTAGACTGCTTATATACAAACTTCCAAATACAGCTCTAAAGGGAGCTCCCTCTGTCTAAAATACAAAAGGAAAAAACGGTATTTGTATTAACACTATAAAAGCTCTAGTATTGTATTCCGAGTAACAGCACAAAACTGTTAACTGTGTTGAGATCAAATGCAGATAAAAACAGACAATTAATTTGGGTCAACATCTCAACAAGATCTGACCACAGAGACATGACACTGTGGTAGCCAAATTACCAGTTTCATCAACTACGGGCTTCTTGGTTGCATTATTTGTGCTCCTTCCAGGCTTCCTTTGCTAAGCAGAAGTTTTACTGAAATAACAATTTTGAACAATTTCCATTCTCACAACCAGATTTATGCTGAATAAATTAATGCTCCTACATTAATGCTCCTAAATTATATCACTATCTATTAAAGATGGAAAAAACTCCCATTCTCATATTCTTTCCCAAATATTTCTTTACACATTGCTCCTTCGGGATACATCCACACCGCTAAAGTCACCCACTCTTAGGCCAAGGGGTTCACAGCGGCTCTCATCCACACCAGTGTGGCCTGCCCAAGTCCACGCTCAGCGACTTTGTTTGCCCCTAGGGCTCTAAGCCACAGATCCCTGCATGTTTTCTTCAGTGCAAAGCATCTGGAATAATGTGAGGAACACGTCCCGTCTTACCGGAACAGTGTTTTTAAGCATGCAGCATGGTATGTATGTGGCACATGACACGACAGAGTGGGAGGTGTACAACGCATGCTGGGAAAGTGTTAGATCACGCAGGGTGAAGGAAGTTAAACGTGACGTGGTCTTGTCTATAACAGCAGTAGAAAGCAGTTCCCAGAATAAAATATCCCCAGGTTTTGTCTCAGAGAGAACTAATCAGTTCACTCCAAAAAAGAGCTTGTGAAGAAAACCTGCAATAAACATGATCAGAAGACCAGGAGCAAACCAAGGAACTAAGTTATAGGACTATTAATTTACCATTAGTGTAGTCTAAGTCTTATTTCAGTGACAAATAATATTCAAATTCATTTGATCTTTCCAGTGGAAAAAAAACGGAAAAAACTTTGCAATTTCACCAAATGAACTTCCACAGTTTAGCTTCCCATGCTCTTAAGATGATTGCAAATATGATCATTGTGCAGTGCTTCATTTCAGGAATGAAACTCAAATTCTTTTCCAAATTATTATAGAGACAATAATAGCTTGCTTTTAGCGAAATTCAGTGACAATCTGCTCTTTCTCCAAATCCATCATTCTAACATGTTATTAGAGAACATCAATATTGATGTAGCTGATCTCTTTTTCTTTTGACATCCACACTCTTGAAGCTGGTAGATATTTTGGGCTTATGTCAAACTGTATCAGACCCGTATGTTGCTGCCAAGGGCATATTTGTGCCTTGGCTTTACCCATTTTTTGTGTGTCTATGCCTGATCTCACTCTATTAAATACCTCATAATGTTCTTTAAGCTAGATTATCCTCTGCTCTTTTAGAATGGTTGAAGATGTCACATTAAATTCTAACTTTCTAAAGACAGATTCCCTTCTCTTCTGTTTTTTTTTTTTTTTCTTTTTCCTCCTTTTAAGGCCAGTATTAAAAAGGCATTGATCCAGTGACAAGTAAAGCCAAAAAAGACTTTTCTGTTCCACATCAGGGTTAGCCCTGAGGACGTGCACGTGAGCCTGGCTCCCTCTGGAGACCAGCCTTCCCAGCCCGCACGCTCGCTGCGGCACCTCTGTCCACGCTGCAGAGCACAGCTGGGGGAGAGTCCCCAGCACGCAGGCAGCCTCTCACAAACAAGCTTTCACGCTGCAGAGCTGCACACTCGCCTTCTCTTCCTGTTCTACCCCTGTCCCCCCAGTCCAAGTCACACCAGGCACAGACTCCCCATACCTCACAGGAGAGCTCACCTACCCTCCCCAAAGCGTCCCCGGTCTCCACCCTTCAGCACTTCTGGCTCTCTGCGTTCCTGACTTTCATCTGCTCCGGCTGGTGCCAAGGCAGGGATCCAGCATGGCAGGATGAGCTGCTCCTTACTGCAGCTCCACTCTTCCAGCGGAGATGGCGGTAACGTTTCAGCCCTTCTTGAGAGGAAGGCAGCAGGGTGCACTGCAACGCAAAGACGCCAGCCACGCTGGGCCGCAACGCAGCAGTGTTGAGACACCCGCAGCATCCTGCCGTTGCGAATTCCCTCTGGTAAATGGGGTCACGTAGATGGGGGTAACTAGCGTAAAGCCTTGCACTGCCCAGGCACTGAGGTGATGGAGGCTGTGGAGATACAGAAATAGGATGCTATCAGCTCTGAGCAGGCTCCTTACCAAGGGGTCGACTACTGACCAGCTGGTACTAGCAAGTAAAATGTCAGTACTGCAACACTAGACTGGCATGGAGTTATTAAAAATGAGCTGCCCTTAGGACAGCGCAAATAGGCACTATGCCTGGAATAATACTGGAGATTGAGATGATGGGTTACTCAGAGCATGCTAGCTTCCCAAACTGCACTCGTATACTCCTCACAGGTGCGAGCATCTCAGTCAAAGCAAAGGACACTAGCTGATGGTCTTGTGGACTGAACGGCCTTACAGGACGGTTTGTGATCAACTGCTGTTGGTTGTACCAAGTCTCATGATGGCAGGATGCTAAGCAGGTCTCCTGTTTACCCATTTGGAGAAGCAAGGTCCTTTTTTCCCCTCCAAATAAAGTGGTGCTTTCTAAGTAGCCCCACAATTTTCAGGTCTTAAAAGGATAACTAGAAAACACAACTGTCACCATTGGCACAGGTACCATCACTTCTACCATCATAAAATTTGAGCGAAGAAGAAGAAACAGGATGTTTTGGGCACCACTTTTCTCATATAGTCATGATAAACCACGGAGAAAAGTGATGGAGGGCTGGGGATTGCAAGGCAGCGTGCTCTGGCAGTTTACAGGGTAACTAATCTGTTCATTTTTCTGCGGCGTATGTGAAATTGCATATATTGGATAATAAAAGAGCCAACTTCTGTTTCTCTTATCTCTATTACAACCCAAATATTACATTGAGAAAAACAAATTATTAACAACATTAAAACATCCGAAGTAACCAAAAAGATTTGGAAAGCCTGCAGGCTTCAGTCCACAGTATTCCCCATGACCATTTCTGAACTGCAACAGCTGCAGCATCTTCCCCTCATAGTTCCCCTGCAGAGCTTGACTCAGACTCTGTTCCAACATCCCAAATTTTGTTAGCTCTGTCCTTGTCACTTCACCTCCTCGTTTACTAGAAGCTACTCTAGGGCCTGCTCCTCTAGAAACCGGTGCACTCCCCACTCATGCTGATTTGTGAGCTCTGCACTCGAGGCAGCAGCTCAAAATCCCCGCAGCAAGCAGCATGTGGACATGGAGTTGTTAGACTCACAGACGCCACCCTTTGCTATGTGACAGACATCTAAGTAATGCACTCTCTTAAGCAGACATCTGTCCACCTGATCCTGCTCTCCCAGCTCCAAATAGGTTCACACGAACACTTTTTTTCCAAAAATCACGTTCCCTGTAACCTCCCTTCTCAGAACAATGTTGAACCAGGACGCCAATATCTTCTTCCAGCCAGCTGATGTGACAGTCTCTTAAACAGGCTGGTAAAGAGAAGACAAGTGGTGCAGAAGATGTGCGGGGAGTAAGAGAGCCCACACTGATGAAATGGGCATGATCTAGCGGGTCGTTTCTGGCACCCTGGAGGTAATGGAAGTTACAGAGACAAGGGGGGTTACAAGGTACAGGCAAATGTGGGACAGCACTGGAGAACTTCCTAAAATATGAGGACCTTTACCCAGCTGTTAGCTCCTCATGAAACAGATAGATCAGAATCCCATACAAAGGAAAAACTCAAGGGTTCAACCTATACTTCTACTTGTTCAAGAGAGCTTGGGCGCCAAGCGCAATAAGGCAGGTGGAAGGGATATTATCTAATGCCTTTACATTTGAGGTGAAGTAAGGGTAGAAGATGTAATACCTCTAGTACTGACATAAGCTCGGAAAATAATCCATTAAAACTGCTTCAACTCAAGAACTAAAACTCTGTTTTTCTGGATTTTTAAAAAATGTTGATTCCAAATATACTAATAACAGTTCTCTGCAAAAATTGACCACTGGGTATCTACATACCGCCTTTTGATTAACTCTAAACAATAAATCATCAGCGCAGAAGATACTAGTTGCTTCACTGATGTTAAAAGAAGGTTAGAGTTTCCTAACTTTGAAGAAAAACTGTAATACAGTGGATAAACAAAGCAGACAAGCCACAATAAGAGAGAAAGTCCTCCAAGATGAAAATACTTGGAGGCTGGAGGTATTGGGAGAAAAGTAGAACACTGTTTGCCTTGATCCCAGGCATTTACTTATGGCCACTGTTGGAGACAGGATGCTAGGCCAGACAGAAAGCCGGTGTGGAGCAGCAGGCTCTCCTGATGGCCAGAAAACAGAAGAACACGATTTCATGAGAATGCAAACATCATCTTGGTTCTGTTAACAACAACATTTTTTGCCCTCGGAAGACCAAGTGACGCTTCGTAAAACAGAAATATGTGTGTTTATCACAGTGTGCCTCTACCACTTAGATGTGCCTGTGCTTGCAAGTCAGATTTAAAACAGATTTCCATGCTTATAAGGGCATTAGGTGGAACTTGGACTTCCACATCAAAAACTCTAATCTTGAAAAACATCTGCTTAAACACCATCTCCAAGCTCCTTGGTCACATCACATTTTAAACTGTCAAATTTGCCAGGGAACCTGTTGCGCCTCTGGACTTGCCTGAAATGGCTCCAGCTTGACAGAGCAAAGGAGCTCCGAGTGGAGCTGGCACCTCAGGCAAACGTTCGACATGCCAAGCCTCAGGCTTGGTGGGAGAGGAAGGGACCGAGGCAGAGCGGATAGTCTTTCCCTTGCTTGTCGACCATGCAAAGAATTAATTGGAGACTAAGGTAAAAACAGAGCACAAAAGGGACAGCGAAGCTATCATCCTAAGAGTCTGGTCCTCAAAAGCAAGGCGGGGAAGAGACCTACTTCTGCATTTCAGAAGAGACAGAGCAGGCTGCGAGCAGACGGGTGCAGCACTACCTTCCCCCTCTGTCCTTCCCGGCAGCAGCCCCCGGGCCGGGCCCCCCTGCGCCGAGCGCGGGCTCAGCCTTCCCGTCGTTTCGGGCCACCGTGCCGCGACGCCCAACTAACTTCATAGACTGCAGACCGAGGGGAACAACGTGCGGACCACAGGCGTCTCTTCTTCCGCCCTTCAATGGCGCTAGCCCTCGCCAGCAAATATCCCCGACAAATAACACCTCCCCGGCAGAAGGAAGCTGTGCCAGCGTCATTTCTAGTATTCACTTTTCTTCTAAATGCACCGACTCAGGCTCTCGTAATACACAGAAAATTGTGAAGATGCGAGCTCTACTAACACAGAACAATAAATATTTTAGACAGGAGTACATTTACGCAACCCTGTTGCATTACATACACTGGATTTCTCTGTGATCCTTCATGCTGTTAGAACACCTGTATTCAGCACAGTAAAAGCAGAACCACTTGATTTTTACTTCACATTATATATATATATATAATATAAAATATAATAGAAATGTAATATATGTATAAAACACATACACGTATTTGTGTTTTCATCACCAACTACCGTATCAGTAATTTCTTCAGACACCATAAGAGCTCTCTAGTTTGTGTCAACAAGCACAGCCCCCCCCAAGTAAAGGGCAGCTGGCACCAAGACCGGAGGCATTAAATTGTCGCTGGCGTCAGGACCACGGCTGCTGATCCCAGTTTGAAACCTGCCTTTCTGAGTAAATCCCAGGTCATCTTCATTTCTTTATTCCCGATGTAACCGCTTCAGGAAAAGGGACTGCCTCGGGCGATGTGTCTGCATGCTGCCTGTCCCAGCAGAGCTGCGATGCTGCCTGGCCCCATACACAGGCAGCGAGTAAACCACCAGCCACCAAGGCAAGTTCCCTAAGGAGACGCCTGCGACCTGCCCCAGTTCGGCAGCCTGGCCTTGGCTAACAGCCGAGCAACGTCCTGGCTAATCCAGTGGTAACTCTCACGCTTTCGCAATGATTAATGTAGTGGGCATATCTATACTGCGAGTGTTGTAGTGCTCTACATACAGTACTGTACGTGTGCATACGGCGAATGTATTTACACTGTAAATGCTGACATCTGCTGTAAATCCACTGTTGCTGACATGGATTTATTGTTTAATAGATTATGGGTCGGATTTTGAAAGGCAGCCAGTGCCCGCTCTGTTCTCCTTGAAGTTACCAGGAAAAGTCTCTCTTGACTTCAGCGGAAAAGTTAGAGGAACACTCAGAATTTTTTTTAAATCCTAACTTACATGGAGATGTAAAAGCTTACAAAATGGGTATACACAAATGTAAATTGCTCAAACAATTCTTTAAATTTACCTCAGAAAATAATTTTGCAGTTTGCAGGTATTTCACTTCAAGGCCACAGCAGACATGAAAGCCAAGAGGAGCAGAGAGAGAGAACTGAGATTCATGACTCTCTTTGTTTCTTAAATCTGGACATAATGCATAATGTTTGAGTCTTAACCTAGACCTGAAGTATAATACACGGCAGCACAATGTTTCTTACAGCAAAAGGAGCTATATCTTGTAGCAGTAACTTATAAAACTTAAGTAACATGAATAATTAAGAGGCGATTAACAGAAATATTAAATAAATAATATGTTGCATTTAAATAGCATCACATATAGGTTTTAAAACTCTTAACAGAGAGTGTAAGGAATAGTAAAGCACTTAGAGCAAATAATTTTTACCTTCACCAAATAATCTAACAGTTTAGTGTGTTTAAAGAAGTAACTGCCATATACCCGGACTTTCAACATGACAGAATCTGAGAGGCTGTATACAGTTTTCTGTACTTAGAAGAGGAAGTACCATATCCTAATGCTACAGACATTCTTCCCAAACACTGGGTTTTCTTAAGGGCAACTTACAACAGCAGTTTTGTTAAATAAATAAGGATCCAAATTGCTACCTTTGGTCATGCTGAGCCCCCTTTACTCAGGACCTGATCGTGCACGTAAACTCAAGGTGGGCATGAAGAGCAAGTACAAAGCCTTGGCTGCGCACCACAGCTCACAGGACCAAAGCCCATCAGGACAAAACCCCATTTCCTCAAGAAATGCCCAATTCATTTCAGAAGTATCTCCCATCCAAACACTAACACACGCACCTAAGCGTGATCCTAAGTACCTGCGCATTTAGGTACATCCAAGAAGCCATATCCCAGTGAAGAATAGTCTCTGTCATACTCCTGAGCCCTTTCACCGCCTAGATGAAAAAGAGCAGACGTCAGCATCTGCAATTGAAACTGAACGAATAGGATTTGCTTGTCCTACCTGGGAGCTAAGATCAATGTATCTGGGGTTCAACCAGTCAGAACTCCTGAAAAGTTTCAGCCAAATTTTCCATGCAAAGTGCCAAAACTTTATAAGTTCCAACACACTAGTCTGCCAAAACGCTGCATAACCCAGACTTGCAAATCTTTCACTCTTTCAGCATAAACACCCTGTCAGGCGACAGACAGGTTTAGATGAACGCCATCAGAACCAAGGATTATAGTATTTCACTCCTGACCAAAATTAGGGTAATATATCACCAGAAGCCTACCCCTAGTGCACCAATGAACCCTTAACAAACCAACAGTAATAGCTGTAAGCAACATTATTAATATCTGACACTAACTGCTGAATGTAAATATGCTGGACCTTCCATGCAATTTGATGCAACAGGAATGCATGCAGTGTGGGCACGTGGGTCCAAGTCACCTCTCTTTCACAAAGGAAGGAATTTGCATCACTAGATCGTGTAGACCCAGGAGAAACATCAAGGGCAGGGAACAGTCTGACAATGAATATTCTGCCTCAAAATAAACTGATGGTGACTTAATAGCCTACTCCCACCTCGCATAATCTGCTGCCAATAAGGCTATGAATGAATGAATGAAACTTCTGCACCAGAAGAGTAAGACACTTTCTGTGTGATATCGGGCACTGAAAAAAACAAAAAGGTTGTCTAGTAAAACTATATATGAGAACAGAACTGAAGATTTCTATTCTTCATTATGTAAATTGAACAGTTTATAGGACGAAGGTCTGTTTCATTTTCCATTATTGCAATTTATACTAAAAAAAACAAACAAACAAGAGCTTTGCATGAAACACTCTTTGCAGGTTCTTTTTCAAGTGGGCTATGTTAAAAACATCTCCTGTTAATATTTTCAATATTGTTCCCCAGTAGCTCTAGAAAGATCTAAATTTTCAAGTACTTTTGCTCAAAGAAAAGGCTGTATATGAAGGGAGCAGACAACCTCGCTGAGTCACACTTGTTCCAAGTAAAAGTACAGAGTATTTGATGACAAATGTGAAATATATGTCCCAAAACCAGTGCTGTGCCACATACCTAAGGAACGACATAAGGAAATTTTTCAGAAAGCAGAAATACCAGTTTCCTTCTGTTTACCTTCTGTAGTGTAGTGAAGACATAATTACCCATGAACGATACAAAAGGCTGGTTAGAATCTATGATTTTTTTCTGAAATGCTTCCAAAATACCCAAATGCAGCAAGGCCCTAAATGAGAACTTCAACATCTCAAGAACATCAATCTTTTGTGAGACTCTTACAGGTTATGTTTTGAGTTGCAGCTGATAATCAGAAGCGGAGAAAAACCTATCTAAAAAGTTGAAGTAGTCTCAGAGGAAAGGGGTGGAAGGAATAGAGATTTGCAGAAAGATCTTTCAAATACCAATTCAATTTTTTAGACATCAGTGGATTTTGTGTGCACGATGATCTTCAACAGGCAAAACGGTACAGTAGTGGTCATCCTTTTAAGGTACAACCTAAATCAATAGTCTCAAAGATTTCTCGGCCATCTGAAAGACATATGGGCTTTTTTTCCATTTTTGCAATTTTACAGATATTTCTTCTACTTTAAAAAACAACAAACGTTTAAGTCAAATTAAGCTCTCAAAAAAATTACCTTCTGATAACAACCACATGCTAAATGGCAGTTGTACAGGCACTGCAGTAAGAGATCACTCACATCTGCAAGTAGAAAGCATTTATAAAAATTAGAGTCTTATAAACCATCACACATAAACCTATAGAAAAATCAATGCCCATGGCTTATATTAGCAGGGAGCAATGAATTATTACTTATCCAGCAGATAACAGAAGCTTGCTTTTCCTGTAAAAATTCAAAGCCCTTCAAACCATACCCAAAGCCCTTAGAAGTCAGTGAAGGCTTCTCACTGACTTCCATGAGCTTTGGCTGACACCCATAGTCTGTCCTTAATCTTGTCAGCAAATTCTATCACTTCTTTCAGAGAAAATCCAGGGGTTGTTTTAAGTGTGTCTAATCCATGAGGACAAAACTTTAATGAGTTTCTAAATTTATATCTTTAGAAGCAAAATATATATATAGATATTATAAAAAAACCTGTGACCTAGAATCTATTCCAAACCACTGCTCTTCTTTTCACTGGCTCTGCTCACTCTCCTGAGCCAAAGTCTCTAGATCAAATTCATCTCACACACCTGGGCTAATGGACAGAAAATATGCTATAACTCTCTTGCCACAAAGAAATAAGGTTTTTACCTTATCCCTCAAAAACAGCAAAGGGCTTGAGCTCTGCAGACCCATTATCACCTCAGGGAAGCTATCACCACATCTGGCTGCAGATGTAAGTCAGCAAATAGCTACTTACATTAATCATCATCATATGATTTGACATACAGCTTGCTAACTCGGTGTGCGCATGCATGTGCAGCTGTATATATAAATGTGTGCATTAATATCTATATTATAATTAATCTGCACTGTGATCACTTCCCAGCACTAGGGGAGGGAAGGTTTCACCTTCCAACGAATAAACACACTTTTAACCAATTAGGCAAGCGTGGGAATGGTTATTTCCTGTCTGTCCGAGCAAATGAAAACCATTCAGGACATTCACAAGATAAATTATCCTTTCCACACTGGGAGATGGCAACAAAATTGCTTTGCGAGTTGAATGACTAAGCCCTTTCCTGATCAACTTAAGGGAGTAAACAATTAAGCCAAATAAATAAGCACTAAAACACTGGGAACATAAACTATTTCATAGCGATTCATAGTTTAAGCTAGTTTCATCAACCCGTGGGCTGTACGGTTACAAATGACTAGCTATGTCTCATTCCAACTGACTCCTTATTTCCTTTTACTTAGTAGCTTTTAAATGAAAGCGATTTTCTCTTAGAATGACTTAAATGGCAGACTGCCTAAAAAAGTGTATTTTATTAATTACATTTTTCAGAAAACTGCCTTGATTTGGCAGAAAAAATATTATCTGCAATTTATTAAGCTTGACTATGCAGTTCATTGGCCATCTGAAGTTGCCTGTTTCTCTCTCCATTAACTACAGAGGGAGCCTTGGGTGACTAAGCTCCCAGCTTTCGCAGTTGGGAATGGGAAGAGAGATGGGAGGAATACAGCCTTCAATTCATCAGACTTGCCAGAAAGATTCAGAGACACCAGTCGCTACTGAGCCATTACTCTTCCCCAGGCTTAAAAAGCATAAAAGAAGATTTCTAGGGTCTGGAAAAAAAAATTGGAAAACTGAAACTATATTTGAACTGAAATGTACTTGTCCAATTGCCTTCTGAATTCCCCGCCTCCATAAATTCTTGTTCAGCAAAGGACCACAGACAAAACATTTCACGTGGATTACTTTAGTTTTTACCAACCTGATGTGCGACTTCAGCTAGGGTTACTGGGATGCCTGTCTTAACTACGGAGACCACATAATAAACCTAAGCGTTCAGCATTCCTCTCGACTCTTTTGGTTTTCCAACAGAGAAAAATAATGTTATGTAAAGTGGTGGTGTTACACATTTGATGACTGGATGCTCACTAATGTAACACCCTGCTTAGTGAATAAAAATATGTATTTGTGTCTGAAATGCCATTTTCCGTAATCACTAAACCATATGTTTGATGGAAGTTAGACTCTTTTTTCAGGGCAAGGGCTATACTTCAAATTTTCTGCAACTCTACAACCATACATGAAATATTTGTTCCCAGCAAGTATGTCCACATAAAGAATCACAGCAAGTAACATTTGGGTTAGACATTCACCAGACCTTTATAAGGGTAACAGCAAAGCAATGATATAGACAGCCTGAGGAGACTGTAAAATCTTCAGCATTGGAGATCTGAAGAAAAGGTTGGAGAAATAGTTGCCAGGAATAGCTGAGACAGAGTTGATTCTGCCTTAGTCAGGTAGATGAGCCAAGGGACCTCCTAGAGTCTCTTCCACATGAATCTTCTACGGTTTTCTTTGTGTGTATGTGGGTGCCTGACAGCATGACATCATTTCCAGATGAGAGATATTAGTTTTAGGAAAAATAAGAATTCAAAGAAATGAGGGATGGAGTAGGCCTTTGGGAACAGTAACAGGCTTGTCCTTGATACTCACTGTCCATCCTTAAGGTGGTTTAATAAAGGGCAGGATATTGCACAGCATAAAATGAAAGAGAGAAAACGCATAAGAACTTCTTGTGTTCCACTGGGTTGGTTTATAATTTGGCAGGTCTCTAATTTAAAGGAATTGAACAGTACTTTCTAGGCAGACTTTATCAACCTGAAAACAATAATATCCTACTCTAGTACCTAGGGTTTATTACATTTCTAGCAAAACGACAAATGAGAGCAAACAGGAACCTTTCACTCGTTTCTACCCAAGAATTTAAATTCCTTCACTGACCCATTTTCACAGTCTACAGGAAACTACAGAGCAAAGTCTTTTACTTAGTCCCATTTTTATTTAATTTTTAAATACATTTTATTTACCTTAAAGTGAATAAACCAAAGCTGGTAAACAGCTGGGCGAGGGGGCCAATGTATGGAAAGAGGAAGATAATTTACTGTGTTTAGTTATACATACACAATGTAAAAATTACATAGAAATACGTGAACAATGAACTATGTATTTATGATCACACCGATCGTTAGAGTTGCTTGGTGTAGCTCTCTCTGCATCCCTTTTTTGCTGTTTTTCTAGTGTTTATCGTCTTTGTGGAAAAGACAATATTCCTTTGTGTTTCGACAGTGCTAGACGCTTTGGGGATGCCACCACAATCTAGCTCATATCTGTCCCCTTAGAACTCGTTGGCTGACACCTACAAGGCTCATCGAGTAAAAGAGAGCAGGAAAGGCCAAAACAAAGCAGCAGAAGTGCAGCAACGAACACTTGCCGCAGCAGGTGAAAAAGTACAAATCTGACTAATTTAGTCTTCTGCGTTCGTAAGCAGATTCGGATATTGCTCTCAAGGCTTGACCTGGAATAACTTATGACTATATCAGAAAAAGAGCGTGTACCAGGACTGCAGATGACATAGGTCAAGCAGATGTAATTTGATGTTATCACACCCTTTGACTCGTAATGGTGATAAAATAGTTACTACTGAAGTTTTGACCTTTTCCCATCTGGTGCCAGGCAGAATCCTAGGAGGAAAACCCTGTCTTTTGTAAAAAAAAAAAAAAAAATATATATATATATATGGGGTTGCAGAGGAGATACAGAGGGGAGATTTTGTCTCATAAAAATATTAAGAAGAAAGTTAAAATAAGAGTATACTAGACATCTGAAAAAAAGGGATTTTTCCATCTCGGCATACTCTCTGGGCAAAAAGCTTTGGGAAACCTCTATTCCACTGCTGTCCTGCCAAGACAGCTACGGAAATATAGACTGGTTCTTACTGAATTCAGTAGCAGGCCCAGTGGTAAAGCAGGGGAGCTTGCAACTTAAATCCTGCTCTATCTCTCAGGAGCATAAATCGTACTGGCTTTTGCTCAGCCACCACATAAGAAATTGGTGCCTCCTTCAATACTTCACCACTTATCCTCTTTCCTAGCCAGCTTGCGTTCAGTACGAAGAGTCCAAAGGCAGCTGGCAAGTGACACTGCTTCCTCTTCCAGCTCTAGCATCTGCCTTGCCCTTCTGGGCCATGCACCAGGATGGTCTTGAGAGCAGGAGCTGGCAGTGTTTGAATCTACCCCTTCAGCCCTGGTCAGTAGCACTGTCCAGCGCTGTTACTGCTGTCCTTGCAGATGCCAGATGCGACACCACCGCATCGCTGGGGTGCAGAACTGGCGGGGGCAGGGACTAAAACCTCCAACCAAACACCTACTGCACTCTGCCCTTCTTCCTTTTTGGTCCTCCAACTTTTGTCCCGTTTGATCCTGCTGAATGCATAATAAGTAAATAATGCCTTTCTCCCATTTGCAGATACTGCTAGAGGGCTTCTCCCTTGTCCTTGTTTCATGTTGACTTTTATTCAATCTCTTTCATAACTCTTCAGTCACATTTTCATATAAAAATGTGCACATCTGTAGGATTTAATCCATATGGTGTTATTTCTGTACATATAGCCTAAACAACATTTCTGCTTGCAAATTCCCTTAATTATAACCATCCACTAGCACTAAAATAAGCCACAGTACCTAATGCTCATAGTCTTCAGTCACAACATGCTCAGTATGAGCTCACTTTGTGTGCAGACCAAATGATCCAGACCAGCTCTATCTATGCTGCATAGACAGGCAGACTCTTCTGCACTTAGGGCTCCTCACCAGGTGAGCAAGTTTCTGTGCATGACAGTAATCGATTCAAAAAACAGGTAATACAAACAATTTGTGGAATAGCACTTCAGGATGAAGTGAAGATCCAGAATAAAAGACTACATACAGCCTTGAAGTGGACAAACTAACTGGCTGTTTCAGGGACACAGCAATTATCACACTGGAGATCTGAAGTCCATCTAGTCTCTACCAGTGATTGGATCAAGATGCTGCAGAGCAACAGGCAAACACTCCACCACAGGCTCATGCAGGTTAATTTGCCCTTGTCCGTAGGGAGCATGTCTTGTTCTTTACTGGACAGAAGCAAACAAAATCCTGAAATACAGTTATTCTAGAGCAAAGTTTATTCCATTTAATTATGATGACACTGGACATTTCTAATATCCACGTCTGAGTCTTTTTTCAAATATAACTACATTTTAAGCATTGACAACTTCTTTGGGTAGTAATTTTATTTATATATTTAAACAACAGATGTAGATTTCTTTCATTGATTTTGAATTTCCTGGTTTTGAATTTCATGGAGTATCTCTTATCTTTTCTGTGAGAGAAGTAGAAAAAAAGCTCCAAACTGTATTCTGCAGTTATTCATGCTTTACATATTTTCAATCTATTTTCTCTTCTTCCTCTCCTCAAAGATTAAAAATCTTTTCTCAATTGCCCTTCACTGAATCTTTTTTATGAGACGGAGATGACCAGAACTTGACATACTATTTAAGATAAGACTTATACAGAATATACATGTATTATCATATTCTCCATAGCATTCAAGGTCCCATGCAAGCTAGCATCGCCTTCACGTTTTCTAACCAATGCCACACGAGAATATGACCTCATTCAGCTGGAATGCCCAGGTTCAATAGCAGTATTGATGATGCCATGACTTTAGAGCTATGAAAAGTATCTTAGTTATTTCACATCCCTGTTAAAATTATCCTAGCTGGACAGTATGGCTGTCATATTCAGGCCACATATCGTGGCCTTGTGCTCTTTAGGCTCAAGAATCCAAATAAACGCCAGCCTCTCTCCCTAGCCTGCATAATACCTTTCTTAGGCACAGGTTTCCATCACTCTTTACAGGATATGCAGGCTTGGAACAATACAACACCCATTTAAGCTACTACAGTAGTTTAAGTTCACCACCGTATACAGAATTTATCGCTCTGAAGACAAGTTGTATCCTTGGTCTTTTTAGTGATCTATCACTGAACTGTGATGAGAACATTAAAGATGCAATCATTTCCCACACTTGATATCCTATAAGAAACAAGTGCACCAAATTTCAAGATTTTAAATTAATGCGAACGTGTAAATGATTCATATCAGTCATCTTGTTAAACATGTCTAGTGTATGGCATCTGGTGTTAACCATTTCTCCTATCATCAAGCTCCAACATGTAACTAGCTAGCTCGAGTCATTGATCCAACACTGTCAACCCTAGCTTCTCACAGAAAGAAAACAACAGTAACATATAACGCTCTAGGTAACAGGGGTATCCACAGCTTCCCCATGAGCAAGCAATTCACACCACCAATGAAAGTATCGTGTATGTCATTAAAAATGGAAGAGGGTTAACTAGCGCTTGCAAGACAAATCCCAAGATGAAATGTTTTTCAATATGTTGCTTGATACAATATGATGACTTTGCATCAAATTTTTGTGGACAAGTTTATTATATTCAAGTAAGCTGATCATGAATAAATTTGTTCTGCTGTGGAATTTTTCCAGGCATGACTCATGTATTAAGCAAACACTATCCACAATGTGCTTTTACTCCTAAAGGCATTTGAATCTTTTTTTCTAAAAAGAGACAGAAGGACAAATATTTGAGACTTCCTCCAGGGGCAATCTTTGTTCAATTGCTACTTTTCCACTGGCTTTTACTTGCTTTACTCACACCTTCATTGTGAATTCTGCAGAGGTTCCCTCTGTTCTCTTTCACATGTCATTCTCTTTTCAGGTGCCCACCATTGATCTAAAGACAGCTTTCCTTATTCGGTAAAAGGGCAACTGGAGGCAGAGCAAGAGTTTAACATTTTTGGTTCCAGTCCTGTTCGGTAGTCAATTTAATCTCATCACCTGCTTCACGCTCCTTTCATTCCTCTTGTTCAGAAACCCATAGACACATGGCAAGAGCTATCCAGAGGCAGAGTGAAACGGCATGCAGCAGGGGCTTAGAGCTGAACTAAGAAAAATTAATTCCAACAAAGGTCAAGTTTTTCACCAGAGGTAACAGAGGGTTCAGTATTGTACTAAAGCACCCCAAACAAAAGAGCAGCACTTTCTGCATGGGCACTTACAGTATAAACACCTGATTTTCAGGTGACAGACACTGCTCGAATCCAGGCAAGGAGTAGTATTCCTCCTCAGTTGCTCTTTGCAGTTTTATAGTCAAGGTCCCAAAAGGCAACCGGTCACTAAGAGCCAGTGCCAGCGAGGAATCAAGTACTTCACACTCACCTGCGAGGTCAGTACTTTGGTGGTAGTGGAGTCTTCTCTGCTGGAATTTGTAGATATTACACCAGTTGTTCCTGCTGACAGTCCGCAGAACTGGTACAGCAAGAACCAGCGACCGGAGGGAGCATACGCAGGTGCCAGGTGGGAGACCTGCTCTTCCAGTCCCCAGGCGAGCCTTACTAGCGAGCATCAGAAGGCAGAATGAGGAACTTAAAGAAAAGGCGATAAATGCCTTACATTCACATTGACCAAGTCTCCTTTCCTTTGACCTAACATGGTCCAAAATGAGAGTAAGGACCATCCTGACAGCAAGGGCATGAAAGTTCAGGTAGCCACCTGTGCTACACACACTTCCAGGTGTAAACCAAAGGCAGAGTAACACAGAGGCAGTTCTAACTAAGAGATGGGTCCTGCTGTTTTACCCTGCTACAGTGTCTGCATCGTGCCTTCCCCTGTTTTGAAGGGAACAGATAACTTCCCGTCAGGATACCCAGGAAGGCTGAGCTACATCCATACGTGCAGAGCTCGAAGCCCTCCTGCCAGCCTGGCTGCCACTGCACCCCGGAGGGCTCAGCCGCCGAGCCAGCTCACACCAGCGGCATTGCACAGCCCTCCTAGTCAGTCTTCTGCTGCAGGAACCATCAGAAGCTCCACAGGACAAGGACGGGGGCCCTGCTGAATCAGAAAACAGCTCTATCTTGCCAGTACCTTCTCCTCTAGGTAACTGCAGATTTTGGCTGCCTGCAGACCACCTGGGAGAAGGTAAGCTGTGTTTCTGTGCTGTATAGCACAAAACAGCTTTCACAGAGACAGTATTTTTCCGCTCAGATGTCCCCTCGGTTGAGAGAGGTTTCTAGCAACCCACCTATCCCACTATCTGTAAAATGTTGGATGTCCTATTTTAACCCAACAGAGATGCTTCTTGCCTTGTCTAAAGTTTTCCTTTATCATTCCTAGGAGATGCTGGAAAGCCTGCTGTCTTCTAGTAAGCTTTAGTTTTAAACCTTTAAGGCACAATACTGAAAGTTAATGGTGTTAAATTATAAGACGAATAAAAATAGCAGCTGATAAAAATCCCTGTAAAAGTGAAATACAGCTTACTCTTCTTGCAACTGCACATGCAGCTTACATTTCTTCATAAAGCCTCAGAAAAGGCCAGGAGACAGACTATTTATCAGGAACCATCAAGCTAGATTTTCAAGTCAGGCTAGAAAGATCCCAAGGGAGCTGTTCCCTTATAACTAAAATTACCCATGAAGTAGGGTTTGGAGCTTAATTTCCTTACCTTTGAACCCCAAAGCAGAATGTTCAAAATCAGAAAACTCTGTTCACAATTTAATTCACCTTATTTTTAAAGTCCTTCTGCAGCATCGATCAGCTTGCATTTGCTATCAGGCCTTCGTTGTGCATCAGACTATAAAATACACACGTGGCCCTTTGCAGGCTGTCAGCTCATTAAGGAGAGAGCGTTAAAAGCTACAGCACTGTTGGGACACCCTCCAAACTCTACGTTTGGACGTGTCATTAAGCACTTGCAGAACAGCTAAGAGATGACTGAATTGGTCTACATGTACAAATACCTTTTTGCATAGGCTTCTACAGATGAGGCAGACGAGCAAGAGTTTGGAGCCAGCCATGAATACCAGCTGCCATGGCAATAGAATGAAGTGGTTAAAAAAGCATTAGAAATATTGCGATATTCGCTTTATGGCAGTGGTCTGGAACCAAACCCACAATATCTCCGAGGTATGCCTGTAGTCATGTTCATATTCAAGCAAGTCCATGTTAGGTACACAGAATTCCTCCCCCAAAAAAAGCAGCTCCGTAGCGGTCTGTGCTTAGCCTGAGGGTAAGGGAGGTATACTATTCACTGCAATGACAGAAGAGTTACCTCAATGCTGTATCTAGCTCTGCATACAGCATGGCTCATCATTTTCTTCCCTCCTCACTACAATGTCTTTACATTTTTAAAACTCTTTCATGAAGAATAGGGAAAAAATGAAAACAGCAAGAAAGATGTATTAATAAGTAACCAAAAAGCCTCTCTTTCCTGGCTATTACTAAATTGGATTAAATGATCTCCTGCAATCAGAGCCACCTCTTACTGGAAAAAGGAGAAATGAAGAAATGGTTCTGAGATGAGAACTGACCTTAAGAAAAATACCATTATTGCCTTCTTTCTCCAAAATGTTAAACATAGTCAAGTCTGTCTTGATTTCATCAAGATACTCCCTAGGCAAGAGAAAAGATTCCAAAAATACTACAAACACTATGACTATTTGCACTGCAACATATTCCCAGACACTTTCCTTGCGATCTAGTCCTTCTGACATGACATTCAGAACATCACTAAAGCTCAGTATCAGGCCGTGTCATTCAGCGTCTGGCGTTGCAGCAATTATTGAGTTACTGGGATTGAACGCCTTTCCCTGACTAATCCACACGGACTGAGGCTACTCAGCAGGAGAATTTGACTTCTGAAGACAACACCGATCTTTCTACACTTCAACACAGGATGTGTTTCTAGGTCCTGCACGTGTAGCATAACTCAAACCAGCCACAGTAGGAATTTCAAGGAGTAGATTATTAAAGCACTGGCATTCTGCAACTGCTATTTACTTTCAGAATACCTGCTATTAATGTCTTCTGTCTAAACAAACACCACCATCACTGCTCCCAGTGCTTCCCAGTTTTCTCCCCTCTTCTTGATCACACTACAATTTCCTTAAAGCTTGACTATAAATCTTCTCATCATTTTAACTAGTCATTGCATTGTGTGTAAGGAATACTGAGCATCAACTAGATCTTGCACTTTTTCTTTATTCTCCTGCTCTTCTCAGGCTTTTATGATTCCTGCTGGCATTGCTTGCCTAGGAGATCTCAGATCTGGAAAAGGATTTTGTTTTGGTTTCTCTAAGAAAATGAAAAAAAAGAAAGAAAGAAAGAAAAAGAAATATCCCATCAAATCTATTGCCTTACTTAACTCATATTAATCAGTCAAATGTTTTGGGGTGCTTTCTTTGCAAGAGCTCTGATTTTTTTTCTTTCTAGATTAAGAAGAACCAATGCTTCCTCTAAACTGCGTGTCAGCCTAAGCAGGTGTAGAGACAACGCGACTTCATCCACACTAATGGATTTGGTCCTACTTTGTTTTGGACTTCCAATACAAGACAGACATTGACAAACTGGAGCGAATCCAGGGGAGGGCCACCAGAATGGTCACGGGGCTGGAACACACGGCATATGAAGGAAGCGAGGTTGTTCAGTCTGCAGAAAAGAAGGCGAAGGGGGTCTTACTGCTGTCTATGACTACCTAACAGGTGGTTACGGAGAAGATGGAGTCAGACTCTTCTCAGATGCACGGGGAAAGAATAAAAGGTTCCGAGCACAAGGTGCATCGAGGGAAATTCTGATGAGCTATTAGGAAACAAAATTCACAGCGAGGGTGATCAAATGCTTGGCCAGGTTACCCAGAGAGGCATGCAATCTCCACCCTTGGAGATACTCGGAGCGCAACTGCACGAGGCCTTGAGCACCCTGAGCTAAGCTGGTCCTGCTTTCAGCAGGAGGTTGGACTAGAAACCTCCAAAGGTTCCACCAAGCCTAAACTACTCTGTGTCTTTACGATTCCACCCTGATATCACTGAATCAGAAGAGGCCCATTTTCCAGGCTACTTGATTCCTCCAGACAGTTCACTTCTCTCCACAATGAAAACTCACAACTAGTACAATATTTGAGTAGAATAGGCAGCTTGTAACTGGCACCTCACATTTAACCTTTCCTTTCCTCTCATACCAAGCAGGGTGATGCAGTCCTCTGCTCTGTTCCTGAGAATGATCAGGAAACATTAATCTCAAGAATGCTAATAAGCTCTTTTCTGTCAGTAACAAAGGACGTGGGAGGCATGGACCTTCTACTGTAAGGATCCAGGGCCTAGCGATCCGTGTTCAGGAATAAATCATCAGTGATCGTAAGGAAGCCAAGATCACATATGCTCTGCAAATGAACTAGGGCTAAATTTTGTCGTGCACATCAACAGCGTTCACACAGGAAGAAGCTCATCCATGCCTGCTGCCTTCTGACAAACGCAAAACAAGATCGCAGAAGAGGAAGAACAAGCTTGTAGGTAAAGCTCCCAACCAGCTCCATGGAAAACACGATTCACTTGCAGCCCTGCCACAGGCCTTAGCCTGCAGCACTACCAACAAGATTGCCTGGTTACACGGAAATTGGAAAAGGTCTCTCCTAGGCTCTGCTTGTCACTGGGAAGCAGGTACCTAATTCTCAAAACTCACACTCACTTTCTCTGTACATCCTCACCATTAGCTGCCACCCATCACCATCAGCGTATCTTCCACATAATAGGAGCAGAGATTCCACAGGGTTCAGGCACTCCGTGAATCCGAAGGATAAGAATGCTGCCTGGGGCAATTTGCAGCCAGAAATCTATCCCTCACAGGTACTTACACCTAAACCAGGGCTGCAAATGCTCAAATGTGGCATTGTTCTGATCATGTAATTCAAAGCCCAAAAGAGTTTAACATTGCCTCGTTTTGTCATTTGAGGGTTTGAGCTACAACATTCTCCTGTCTTTTATTTCTCATTTTCTCACCCCGATGCTTAAGAAAGAAGTTAAACACTCATTTCAATTCATTTTCCTACCCTTAGAGGAATAACAAATAGAATTTGAATATGCAAAAAGCAAACAAAAAACCCCATAGCTTCATCCCACTCTAGCAAGTACTTTATTAATATTGAGAAGCTCATCAATTTGAATTTATTTGGAATCCACGAGTCACAGTCACTAGTAAAATGACCTAGAGACTACAGTGATAACTCCCTTGCATTTCAACACAAAAGAAAACCTTCCACGATACACAACGTGAGCAAAACTTTTGGCTGAATGTCATCATTTTCCTGTTTGCTTCAGCTACTACTTCAAGTGATGCTGTTGCTATTTTTCAGTGCACTGTCCCTAAGTAAATGGCTGCTCACACCATATAAGATAAAATTAAACAACAACAAAATATATATATACACACACATATATACGTTTTCCACATTCACAGTCTTTTCAGGCCAATACATTCTCTGAAGATAATGAACTACCCTGACATATTCTGCAACTCTTCTCCCTGTCCTCTGTAGCAATGGGAGAATGGAACCAAAGGAGGTAGGAGACCTGCATGGATGAGCAAGGAGCTCCTGGCAAAACTCAACCAGAAGAAGGAAGTCTACAGAAAGTGGAAAGGGGGACAGGCCATTTGGGATGAATATAGGAATGTTGTCAGAGTATGCAGGGATGCGACAAGGAAGGCTAAGGCCCGTTTGGAATTAAATCTGGCTAGAGATGTCAAGGACAACAAGAAGGGCTTCTTCAAATACATCAGCAGCAAGAGGAAGACTAGGGAAAATGTGGGCCCTTTGCTGAATGGGGTGGGTGCCCTGGTGACGAAGGATGCAGAGAAGGCAGAATTACTGAATGCCTTCTTTGCTTCAGTCTTTACTGGTCAGGCCAGCCCTCAGGAACCCCAGACCCTGGAGGCAAGAGAGAAAGTCTGGAGAGAGGAAGACTTTCCCTTGGTGGAGGAGGAGTGGGTTAGAGATCATTTAAGCAAACTTGACACCCACAAATCCATGGGCCCTGATGGGATGCACCCACGAGTGCTGAGGGAGCTGGCGGACATTATTGCTAAGCCACTCTCCATCATCTTTGAAAGGTCATGGAGAACAGGAGAGGTGCCCGAGAACTGGAAGAAAGCCAATGTCACCCCAGTCTTTAAAAAGGGCAAGAAGGAGGACCCAGGGAACTACAGGCCAGTCAGCCTCACCTCCATCCCTGGAAAGGTGATGGAGCAGCTCATCCTGGAAGCCATCTCCACGCATGTGGAGGAAAAGAAGGTGATCAGGAGTAGTCAGCATGGCTTCACCAAGGGGAAATCATGCTTAACCAATCTGATAGCCTTCTATGATGGAATGACTGGCTGGGTAGATGAGGGGAGAGCAGTGGATGTTGTCTACCTAGACTTCAGCAAGGCTTTTGACACTGTCTCCCATAGCATCCTCATAGACAAGCTCAGGAAGTGTGGGTTAGATGAGTGGACAGTGAGGTGGATTGAGAACTGGCTGAATGGCAGAGCTCAGAGAGTTGTGATCAGTGGCACAGAGTCTATTTGGAGGCCTGTAGCTAGCGGTGTCCCCCAGGGGTCAGTCCTGGGTCCAGTCTTGTTCAACTTCTTCATCAATGACCTGGATGAAGGCACAGAGTGCACCCTCAGCAAGTTTGCTGACGATACAAAACTGGGAGGAGTGGCCGATGCACCAGAGGGCTGTGCTGCCATTCAGAGAGACCTGGACAGGCTGGAGAGGTGGGCAGAGAGGAACCTCATGAAATTCAACAAAGGGAAGTGCAGGGTCCTGCACCTGGGGAGGAATAACCCCATGCAGCAGTACAGGTTGGGGGTTGACCTGCTGGAAAGCAGCTCTGCTGAGAAGGACCTGGGAGTGCTGGTGGACACCAAGTTAAGTATGAGGCAGCAATGTGCCCTTGTGGCCAAGAAGGCCAATGGTATCCTGGGCTGCATCAGAAAGAGTGTTGCCAGCAGGTCGAGGGAGGTGATTCTCCCCCTCTACTCAGCCCTGGTGAGGCCACATCTAGAGTACTGCGTCCAGTTCTGGGCTCCCCAGTACAAGAGGGATGTGGCACTACTGGAGCAAGTCCAGCGAAGGGCCACAAAGATGATTAGGGGACTGGAGCATCTCTCTTATGAGGAAAGGCTGCGAGAGCTGGGCCTGTTTAGCTTGGAGAAGAGAAGGCTGAGAGGAGATCTTATCAATGTGTACAAGTATCTGAAGGGAGGGTGTCAAGAGGATGGGGCCAGACTCTTTTCAGTGGTGACGAGCGACAGGACGCGAGGCAATGGGCACAAACTGAAACACAGACACTTCCATCTTAACATGAGGAAAAACTTTTTCACTGTGAGGGTGACAGAGCACTGGAACAGGTTGCCCCGAGAGGTGGTGGAGTCTCCTTCTCTGGAGATATTCAAAATGCGCCTGGATGCAATCCTGTGCAATGTGCTCTAGGTGACCCTGCTTGAGCAGGGGGGTTGGACTAGATGATCTCCAGAGGTCCCTTCCAACCTCAGTGATTCTGTGATTCTGTGATTCATCAACATGACACAGCATGGCTTCCAAATATTGAGACATCTCGATACAGTCAGCTGAGTAATATCGCTTTCTGCATCTCTGCTGTTGCTTTCAGCAATGATCTAGTAACAACCAGGGAAAGACAAAGCTGTGATAACTTTCCACAGGCCAGGTGAAAGCACACACCAGACCAGGTAAGGCACAATTATTCTGAGCTTCGTCTTCTAGCTCCCTAGGGAAGAGTTTTAGGGCTGCTTTCTTCTCACATGACTTTGCTGAATGCGCCATTTCTGACAACAACACATCCTAAGTACTTGCTTTCTCCACCACATTTTTGCCATTCCCTTGTCTATTCAACCAGGAAACACTAAAGCAAACCATATAGTACAAAGTACGTATTCGACATAAAGTGCAATATATCTTAAAGTATGCATCAAAACTAAATGCTGCCTTTGGATGCAAGCATAAAGCTTCTGCAAGTATCTAAGGGAAAGAATTTTTTCAGCATTCAACTGAGACCACCAAGTACAAGTGTAATACTCAAGTTGTCTGAATTGCCAGAGTCAGAGGCTGGAAGCAGGCCTGTACTTTTTGGCAATACAGCACTTCATATGATGCAACACATGGCCCAGTCAACACTCCTTTCTCTGGTATAGCAGGCAACAAAAGATCAAGCCATTAGTCCTTCACTGTTTTCTATTCCAAGGTTTTATCCCCTATGTTTCGAGATGCTCTCTCATTCCATGCTGTCTGACAGCACTTTTAGCTTTTCAGAAGTTGGAATTATAAGAATTATTTACATTTGAAAAAGTAACATTTTGGATGCACATTCTGTTCTTGGCCAGAGGCTTTCTTTTTTTTTTTTTTAAAAAAAAACTTTTCTACCTGCTTGGCCTGTAGAACCATTTTAACTTTGCTAAAACTTCCAAAGCAGCAGCACTTTTACCAGCACTGAAATGCACTGCATCTTTCATGTCTTCAAATAAAAATTAAGCCCAACCTGCCATCTGTTAGATCTGTTGCATCTAACACTTCCTGCAGAAGAGTGCTAGTTTGATTATCCTCTAACTAGACTTTGCTGGAGTGATCACAGGATCCTATCTAAAGCATAGTAACAAATCTTAGTGTCTCTTCCATTAGCAACCCTAATGTACTGTAAATGGCCATAGGCTTAAAACCTATGACTAGACTCAGCAAAATGTTCACTACTATACATAATTGCAAATAAATAATAGAACCTTTTATTATTATTATTATTATTACTCACATTGTAAAGGAAGACAGGAGTACACCATGGAGACAGAAGAGAAGCTGTAGCAGTATTTACAAAAGCAGGCAGTAGAACATATTCCACCACTGACAACAAAGCCAATGTTGAGCGGTCCTGAAAGAGTTTGTGCCTTGAGCAGCCTGACAGATAACGCAGAACATCTACAGGCAATGCAGGAAGGCTACAGCAGAGGGAACAGCAGAAACTGGATCTTGATTTTGGCCAACTTTTTTCCCACTATGACCAGACAGTACAATCCAGTACTAACATTGCCAAATTAGGATCATTTTGGAGAGCTGGTGAAGAGCCCGCAGAGGCCTGGCTGTTGAGAAAGACAAAGGAAACTATTTGTGACCTAAGATGCATTTCTTTAATATAAAAAGATTTTTCCAAAACTGAAGTTTCATGACTTCACATTCCAGAAGTCAATAATTTGAAATCATTGTTTTATGACCACACTGAGCTTAAGCTTAGTCTTTTAACACACACCCATGTTTACTGCACCATCAACATTCACTCATTTTTTTACAACTTTTTCCAGTGGTGAAGACTGGGATGCCAACAGCCCCTTAAAGAAACCGTCTCTTTCATAACTACGCTTGTTCATCAGACAGTCAAGCCAGATGCAACTATGAGAGTCCAAATGCTGTTCATTCTGATAAATACAAGATGACATTGAAAAGAAGGGAGATGCGTAAAGAATAATCACGATCCTTTTTTACCCGGCAGAATATTCTCTGGTTTGTTGCACTACAGGGATTGAAACCTGTAATTTACAGGATCACTTGTGAGCAGCTGGGAGTCACAGGGCACTGCAGCGGGTGGTTCTCAGGCAATCAGAGCAGGGGCAATTGCATAGTCACCAGGTACATATTGACTTCACCAGCCAGGATAAGCAGAAATCCAGCTCAGATATTTTGAAATGCTTTAACACGGATTTTTTTTGAAGACATAGTCAGAGAGGAAACAGCATTTCCAACAACAGGACAAAGAAGAGTTTTTCCCACAAAGGGAATGATCTCTTCCAGACACAGTCTCAGACTATCTCCACTCTCAGCAGGTATTTTTGCTTATAATTAGATCTATTTGAACTTCCAAAAATCAAATACTGAAGGCTGGCAGGGAACCGGGAATGAACAAAAAGGGGCAAAGAGATCATATAAGACAAAAGACGGTGTTGATAAAGAGAATAAATAGGTACTACTATGAGAGAAGAGAAAGTGAGTCTGCTTCGGGACTTGAAGCAGATTGGCGTAAAAGGCTGCATTTGTTCAGAAGCACACAGCAGTATTATGCAACAGTTCCTGACAAGAAGTGAACGGTAATATTTTCAGCCAAAACAACAGGAGAAATGCATGTGAAGCAAAATGCATCAGCTATGTTAGCAGAGAGCCTTGGAAAAATTTTACTGCTCTTGGTCTTTGGGACTTTAAATAATAAGTCGAAAGAATCTTAGCTTAATCTTTCAGACTTTAACAGGATTTATGACTGACTCAAAGGAAAGATGATGTTTTCTTCCATCACTTCCTAGAACACCTGTGCTCTCTGCAGAGGTTATACATGCAAGCAATAACGCAGACTGACCACGCTTAGCTTACAAATGCCAAGAACAGCCTCGCTTGCTAAGGTACAGCAGCATGGGAAGGCCCAAGTGAGCAGATGATCTGCTCTCCGATTCCACCTGCTAGTTAGATAGGGACAAACTGCATTTTGAAGACGCTATACAGAACACACGTAAATAAAGAAAAAACAATACTTCAATAAAAACCTAGGCACATATACATTTCTAACATGCTTGTCACTTAAATGCAGCAAAACTAAAGCTCTAAAGAACTAAAGAACACTTCCTATTAGGAATTAAATTCTCCTTTTCTACACTGAGTCTTTGCTTTAGTTAGCTAAGACACTGCTGAACCTTCTGCCATTCTGAAACTGCATGAGAGCCTATGTATAAGTGTGGATTATGCAATAACCTCTGAACAAAGCAAAACTGTAGGATCACCTGATCCCTATAGGGTCAGAACCAAAACCACTAAGAATCTGAAAGAGCAAGTAGTCGCTTACGTCCAGCATTTAGGTGCTACCGAGACTGTCAAAGTCTTTACTATGTGTGGCCTAACTCTGCGGATTCCCAAAGTCCTGCAGACACTGGCGTTTCCACCAGCAGGCACATAAGACACCCCTCACCCTGCTCCTGCACAGCCTGATGCAGCTGAGCTATTCACCAGCTGAGCTGCTCTTTACTCTGGCAAGACTCTCAAATACGCACTGCTCGTCTCCAGCATCTAATGGACACTGACAGTTCATTCCATCTAGTCAAGATTACCAAGATGAGATTCTCAGCAGGAACCGGCTGTATATGTTCACATAACGCTGCATTTAAGATACCCACCTAGGAAACAGCACAAGTATTTTCAAACCTCCACAGCGCCCAACTCAAACCCAAGTCTCTTCTGTACCAACAGAAATCCCTCATCTCTGTGTCATTAGGCATTTTCTCTCCAGGGGAGAGTTAACATCCATACCACAGCTGACCTATTACCTTTAAGAGGTGATGCCCCCGATGTACTTCTCCCCTCGGCCTCCTGTTGGCTTCTCCGCTCAGTTTCCTAGCCTTTACTAATCCCATTCCTAAACGCTTTATTCTCACCATAAGTTAAAGGGGAAGCCTAGGTACAGAGGCTGGCGCTGAAGACTCCCTTAGGCACTGGAACGGGGCATCCCTTAGGTGATCTAGCCCTGAAAAAAATACAGCGACTTCTCTCTCCCCGCCTGGGCTTTCAAGCAAAGGCCTGTCAAGAGATGAGCCCAGACACCGCAGTGGGTAACAAAGCACCGCACACAGAGAGAGGGACGACAGGCTCATCATTTAAGTCAAGCCCCATGAGAGCTTTAAAGAATAACACCAGGAATTTCATATGGAACCGGATTACAGTGAGCTACCAACATCTTTTGCAGCATAAACTGCTGTTAGACTAGCTTCTTAAGCATCTCTCGGGGAAAAGGGAAGTATTATTGTTGTGAAAAGCACAATTCTTTAAATCTCTCATATCTTATTTTTGAGGGTTTCTTAAATGATATTTATCAATCATATAAGAGTCCAGGGGGTACCAAAAAGTGATCAAGTGAATAATCCACTAAAAATTTTGCATGTTGGTTCCACAGTTTTAAAGGTCATCACCAATACATCACCAAATCACCAGCACAAGACTAGAGCATCTATTTCATGCATGAAGCAGCAATTCATCCTGGTAAATTTAGCTGTGGCTTTTATTAAACTCACTGCAGTCTCTGGCCAGGCAGTAGAACCTGAACAGGCTTTCACGTTACATCCCTCCGAGATTCAAATAAATCAAAAACTCTCATTTTCATGTACCTACTGGGTTTTTAGAAAATTACTTAACCATTTCAACTACTGAACTAGTCAGCACCTTCCTCCTCTTCTCTCACCTTCTCACACACCAACTGAGATCGTGTCACTTCCTAAACTTTAACCAAAATTTTAAGCAATTATCTTTGATTTCATCCCTCAGATTACATCAGAAGAACAGCGACAGCCTGTGTGTTGATGTCACGTCAAATTTAGTCTAGGAAAAGGAAGGCAAACAGCATGAATTTGCATTTCCTAAACAAATTTGAGGTACAACTTGCAGAGTCTGGGTGTCTGCTACAGACTGTCAGATCAGGAAGAAGTAGATGAGGCCTTCTTCAGACAACTGGAGGAAGCCCCATGTTTGCAGGCCCTGGTACACATGGGGCACTTGAACCACCCTGATACCTGATGAAAGGGCACCATGAACTGGTGGGAGTGGTTGATACTCCGAAGGGTTGGGCTGCCACTTAGAGGGATCACAACAGGCTGGAGAAATGTGCAGAGAGGAACCTCATGAAGTTCAACAAAGGGAAATGCCAAGTCCTGTATTTGGGCAGCAACAATCCCATGTATCAAAACAGGCTGGGGGCCAACAGACTGGAAAGCAGCTCTGCAGAGAAGGACCTGAGCGTCCTGGCAGGTGGACAACAAGTTGACCATGGCCCAGCAATGTGCCCTCACAGCAAAGGCGGCCAACAGCCTCCTGGGCTGCACTAGGAAGATCATTGCCAGCAGGTCCAGGGAGGTGATCCTTCCCCTCTACTCAGCAGTGGTGAGACCACACCTGGAGTGCTGGGTCTAGGTCTGGGTGCCCTGCTACAAGAGAGACATGGACATCCTGGAGTGAGTCCAGCAAAGATGATTAAGCGACTGGAGCATCTCTCCTATGAGGAGGGGCTGAGAGAACTGGGACTGTTCAGCCTGGAGAAGAGAAGGCTCGGGGTGGGGGGAAGGGCAACGAGTGTATTAATGTGTACAAATACCTGATGGGAGGCAGTAAAAACGACAGGGCCAGACTCTCAGTGGAGCCCAGTGACAGGATAAGAGGCAATGGGCACAAACTGAAACACAGGAAACTCCACTCAAGCATAACAAAAAAAATTTACTGTGAGGGCAGCTGGTGGAAGAGCTTGCTCAGAAAGGTTGTGGAGTCTCCATTCTTGGAGATGATCAAAATGCAAGTGGGCATGGTCTTTGGCAGCCTGCTCTAGGTGACCCTGCTCTGAGCACGGCGGGGGGGGACTGGACAATCTCCAGAGGTCCCTTCTAACCTCAGCTATTCTGTGATTCTGTCTCAAAAGTCATACCAAACAAATCCGTTCCCAAGGAACAAACCCTAACCTACCCCTAACCTACCCCTAACCTACCCCTAACCTACCCCTAACCTACCCCTAACCTACCCCTAACCTACCCCTTTCTAAGTGTCAGTGAATTAGTCTATACCAATGGAGAAGCACTGGATCTTAAACAGTGAGGCTACATCCGTTTCCTCTAGAAACGATGGCAATATTTCTATCAGTTTCAATGACAACAAGATCAAAACCTCTACCATCAACTTCTCATTCAGATTTTTCCCCCGTGCCCAAAATGAAATGAAAGCAACTTCAGCAGTTTCCAAATTCCTCTGTCCTTTCTCCCCACGCTTTACTGACCATTCTTTTCTGGTGCAATCCCCTGTTTAATGTTCTAAAGGATGAATTGTGGCCTAGTGGGTCAAGGTTTTATTCCAACTCCACATAGCTGTTTCCTTCACAGTGATTTTTCAAACTTCTAACTATCATGGGAAACAGAGGTTTAGGGAAAAAGTTCACTATCAAGTACCAAACATACGTTCCCATGAAAATAAAATCAAAAGGCAATTCTGTACTACCAGCTCTTAACAGTAAGATAGGTTTTTTCCTCTCCTTCTAACATTCCACTTTTCCTCAAAAACCAAAATGGTGTTGAACAGTCTGGAAGCAGCACTTTGGAACCACCCATGTCACCTTCTAACCTCCATCACTCCAATTGTCCAGGGGTTAATTATTGATCTTGGTAGCATTAATTCTTATTCATGCTTCAAAGAACACTGCTGTTCGGCAAGAAAACAAGCCCTACAATTCATCTAGTTCAGTATTTTCTTGATTCTACTATGGATTTCTCTCCTTCTGTGTGTGTGCACACGTATATATATGTAATTACATGGGATGAGCATGTGTATGGATTTCTCTCTTTGTACATATGTAGCAAAAGGGATTACTGAAAAAGCAGACTATACTCTTGTTATTCAAAATACATAAGGACCAGAACATCTGATGTGAAGAAAAGTTCAATGATTACAGGAAGTTCTGCTAATTTACCCTCAAGCTTTTAGGCTTATCATTTCAACAACATGTCCGTTGCTCTGATGAACGCCAGGTCACAGTGCAGGGATCTCAGATACTGGTTACACTGACAATGACCAGCTAGCAAAAGATAGCCAAGGAAAATCTGTTGCTTTTGCCTATCTGACAAAATAAGAAAAACTAACCTTAAAGAGAAAAGTCTCTAATAAATTTAAAAACATATTTTACATCTATATGGAGTTTTATAGGAAGCTTTGTGTCTACTGTAAATTTCTGTTTGCCTTTCCTTTTACTCTGTGCTGCTTGGTAAGTCTTGATCACTTGGCTTTCTTCATATTCCTAGTCACAGGTCCACTGCTCAGAAACAGGAGTCCATGGGAGTCTTCACATTGACTTTCATCTCATCTAAAGTAATGACAGAAATAACTGTAGCCCAGCAGAACGTAATCCAAGGGCAGTAAAATCCTGTCTTTCTCTCTCTCCAAAGCATCAACAACAACAACACCTTTCCCAATCTAATTCCATTTGCCTGAAAAACAGTGAAATATTTAATGCAATTCCTTTACTTGTGAGGAAAAAGCTCCAAACACCATGGCCAGAACTACACCCACAGTAATTGTGACTTTTAAGACATCAGTGACTAACATCTGCACATCACTCAGGGAGCAGAGCTGTCTTCTTTTATCAGTCTACCATTATCTCTTTAGCAAGCCAACACTGCCGGCCCTTGGCTGTCACCAAAGCAAAGTCAAAAGGAAATAAGCAACAGATTAGTCTCCAGAAACGCAATCATATCTCGCGTTAGAACAGCTTGAGTGCTCACTCATGTATAGTTTTCTCCTAGAAGCATTACATAGAGCCTGGCATACAGAAAGGCTGTCTCATAGACGCTCATAAAATTAACTTCCCACACAGAGGAGGTGTCACTTCGTGCCATCAGTATAGCGATAGCCTGGCAACAGGTGGCAACACTCTTGCATTAATTCTACTTTACATCTCTTGTTAAATCCCAGACAGCCTGTATATTTGAACATACAGTTCATTTGTAGAGCTAGAATATAATCTATACTTTATTACATTGCATATGCTCTTGCATTTGACCTATCTTTTTGAAACATGGATATAGAATTTTCCAGACAGAAGTGCATATCATACCTGGAGTTTTGCACAAAAGTATCTATACTACATGGAAGGAAGGGGATGGGGGAGAATATAGCCCACATCCATATCTTTTCCTGAAGGAGCACATATCACTCTGTGCTGAAATCTGAAACAAAAACCCTCTCTGATAAACATTTTTGCTTTTCACCAAAAACCTTGGCAGGGTGACCACAGTCCCCAGGCACTTGCACCGTTTTACTCTCCAGTCTCTCCAAGACAAAGCATCTGCTCTCTTAACTTAAACTTTTTAAAACAGAAAGGGAATTTCATGTTAATTTTGTCCAGTTCTAAAATCTTTCTCATCTCATTGATCTTCCATGAAAGTTTTCACTCCCACAATAATTTTGATAAAGTTAACAGGAACCAAAGGTAACATTTAGACAAACTGAAAAATTAAAGGTAATCAAGGCTACGCTTAAGAGTCATAACGCTAAAGGCTATGGATTTCAAGTTACTCAAGACAGCTTTCTCATCTACAGCCTTCAAAAGATTATTTAGTTAGTTCCTTGATAATCTTCAAAACAACAACAAAAAATACTCATAATGAATTACCAAAAAGCCACAATTTGTCTTCTGAATTGTAGGAAATTGTTTTCAGACCTTAACTAAAAGACATACATTTACTTAGTAGTGCATTACTAAGGCAAAGCTTGGAACAAGAAGTAGTCATTATTTTTAAAGAGTTTATGGTTGATGCTGTATTTTCTTTATGAAAATATGCTAATGTGAGAGGATATTTCTACAATAAATAAAAAATGCACACAAACTCATTCTTCATAGGCATTTTCTTTCTTCTCATTGGCGTACTGTCAATGAGATTTGTGATCCATTCTGGTGTTGTATCACAACACTGTTCACTACAGGGAGCTAACACTAAGACAGCCTTTCTTATCCAGCCACCTCCCTTTACTCATTTTCATTTCCTCAGATTATGTAGTCCAGTACTTTTTCATGCTAAGTAAGAACCAAAAGACATTATTTTGGAAAGGTTTATTAAAATCTGCTCAGTCATTATGGTGATTCCAGTCTATTGGGGGAAACCATTTAACATTTAAGATTTTCTTTTTTCCTTCAGATTTTTCAAATTCCACCCTGTTCATTTAAGTACTGCCTGGTTTGCAGGATTCATTTCATGTACGAATTATGAATTGGATAATGCTTCGAGCGAGGCATGGGAAAGGAAACTTACCCACATTAAAAACAGAAGAAACGGGGAGAAATCATTATTCAAACTTCTGCCAAGGATCATTTCCCCTCCTGCTTCCTCCTTGCTCCACAAGTGCTGGAAAGGTAATGAAACATTGACTTGAAACACTTGTTGCTTCATTTCAAATTCAGTAAAAAGTGGTTCCCTAAATTCATAACTGCTACCATGTAAGGAAACACAATGTGAATCATCATATTCTTCCCTCATTCAGATAATCTACACGATTTTTTTTTTCCCCCGAGTGCTAAAGCATAGGCACATTTAGGAAACACTGTGGAGTTCTTCATACCACCAAATGATGACTCTATATTAGCCAGACAGCACCCATTAAAACAGCTGCTAGACATGGAATAATAAGATGAACCAGGAGCAATTCCTACATCCCTGCCTCCCTCTGAATAATACCTCATCTGCTATCAAAAATAAATCCAGGTAAAGGAAACATTTTAGAAGAACCTGTCATCTTTTGTAGTCACTGCCAGATTTGCAGTAACAAACCTCAGTATTGGCTAGGGGGAAAGTCCCTCTTCATGGGAACAGGGATAGTGCTGTTGAAAGCAGAAGAATCACGTCAGATCTGGATATGACCCCAAGTTTATCTAATGAGATGTACTACACAAACGTAAAAGTCATATACACTAAACTTCTTCCAATACAGAAAAGAAATTAAGCCTATTTACTACCACACTGCACACAATATATGAGATGATGAAATAAAACTGAAACAGAAAACATTAACTAAGTGCTGCATGAAAGGCAGCAATCATAGGATGATGTGTTTTACGAGGACAGACAGGACTCTCACAGCTGGGTTTGTGCTGCAGACCAGAACTTGTAAACCAGGTCTGGAAAACATTTTCTATGACTTTGATCTACGTTAGGTTTGTTTTGCAGTGTCCAAAGCACAGTTTCCAAACCCAAATTTAATTAAAGCTTACTTATCAACACGGTCTGAACTTTAGGTCTGCAACAAATTCCCTGCACCATGTGATTTCTTGTAGTGCCAACTTGAATGAAAAAGCTTTGCACAGCTTTGCCCTTTAAAACAAGACCAAGCCCTCATATCAGCAAATACTGCATTTGTACTTAAAATAAGGAACACACAGACAAGCTTGCAGAAGTCAGCAGGATCACTTCAGCACATTATGTTTGAGCTGCTGGTAAATGACCACGATTTAGAGCCAACAGTGTAAAGCTATGCACTTCATAACTGCAAGGGGAGAGGGAGGAGGGGGAAGGGGGAAATAAATGAGGATTGCAACCCTATGCATCTGCTAAGCTATTCTTTACTTCAGAGCAATGTGCACTGTCCCTGGCCCGATAGATCATTCTGATTATGCTTACATGCACATCACTATGCTTTTAAGCAGCTCTACAACACTGAAAGAACAGTGCTGTGAGAGCCACCTGGATCTTCCACTGAAAATCTTCATTATATCCTTAGGTACTGCTGGACTCTCTCTCTCTTTTGCCATATTGCTAAACCCATCTGATTTTGCTAGACTTTTCTTGTCTATTCCTAGACACAAACACACACCTCCAAAAAACCACACATGAAATTTGGTTGCCAAGCCAGGACTCATGAAAATTCCCTGTTCTCATGGGCAAGATATTTCTTGGCTGAATCTTCTGTCAAACCCAACAGCATTAGGGTAATGCATTTTGCACTTTGAGGAGAGATGGCTGACACACTAATTTGAAGAATTTATTGTTGCAGCAACAAATCACAAAAAGAAAAGAAACGTACCTAGCAAAACTGAAAATCCAAATAATTTCTCGCTTCCATTCTACCTGTAGATAGTCTAAACTATGCACATAGAATGTAGCAAGAGACTATCCCTGCCCAATACAGGTACTAGCACTGTAAAGCTTTTATCTTGTGTTAGACTTTTAGTTGCTCTTCTAGCATAATTTCTCCATTCTCAATCACAAGACAAGACTTACAGCAGACACCTCAAGCGCTTGAGACGTCAAACGCCACATAGAGTCAAGATGCTACAAAAGTGTCCTGACTGCCCACTGTGAGCCAGTCAGAATCAGTACTGCCATGAGGCTAGCCACATTAGGACTGGCAGATGCTGTAAAACATCTCCTATTTCTTGTCTGATAATGGAAAGGGGGGAGGGATATCAATCTGATATCTGCAGCTCACAAAAACCATGCATATTCAATAACAAGGAAACCTTCAGCTATCAATCCTTTTGAAAGTAGAGGGTAGAAGAGTAGAACTTCTTGAAACAGAAGTGTAGATTTCTTTCATATCAGAACATTGTGGGCAAAAAGGGATTGCTATCGCTTCCCCTGGAATAAATTTCTAAGGCCCAGCTTGTTTGCATGGTGCCATGCAAGAACTACTGCTCCTGGAAGGCTGTGAACATGGTGGGAATCTGCAAGTGTATAAAGCCTGTCACCTGCATAAACAAACGCAGTATCAAACCCTAAACAGTCTCATTAGCAAGAACAGTATCTCCAGTGTGACAACACGGTAAGTCATTTTGTTTTCAGAAGTAAGACTACAGCACACATCTGTGCACACGTGCATTTCTATAGTACAGTATACAAGTGTCTAGAACAGGCAAGCATTTCTTCTAAGTAGCATCAACAGGAGTTTCACATGTTGGTTTAATACTATTCGCGCATATTCCTAAAAGACATGCTAAAATTCTTTATTGAACCTTAATGCACAGGCTTAAGGCTTCAGATGTTAAAGGAAGCACTTTCTGGGAGCTTGTCTTTCAAAACCCGTCCAATTCAATCCTTACGTGCACTCAAGCTGCAGGCTCCTCTGTAACGTAGCTCCTGGGAAGGCACAGGGCAGCACAAGGCCCTGTCATCAGGTTTTTTTACTAGCTGTATGCCCTAGAGCATTTCCTAGATCGACAGGTAATACGGGTAATGCTTATCACATGCCCATATCTTGATACCTTACATTACTTCAAGACCACCACATTAAGCAGCATCCTTGCTTTTCCACTGCTGTGGAAGAGGAGTAGTTTTAGATCTACACCACTCCTTGAGAAAAATATTTTTGCCCACTTCTAAAGAGCAAGTTTGTTTAACAAACTTTTGCTAATTATCTCTCATGTTTGATGATGGTTTAGCAATGTGCAAAAGTACTCTGGTTATTCTGTTCCTCTAGAAGAACTAATACAAACTGTGTCAGCTATGCCAGGGTCTTCAGCCTCAAAAACATTTTCAGTTTTCCTTCACAGTATAGAATGTGTTATTCTGCATTCTTTGGTAAATGAGATTTCTTGCACATTCCAGAACAAACAGTAGTGAAGGTATTTGCTGGCCTTTTAAGGCTGTCAAATACCAAAACTCCTTGCTGTGTTCACTGCAAAATAAATAACTAATATTAAGTATGTATGTGTGTATATATATATATATACACACACACACACTCTGATATGTTCAAAAAGATAACTAGAATTATGAAGGATGCAATGTAGAAGTGTCTGAAAGACTGATTAAATTAATTTTTGCATGGTTTTCAATCGCAATCCAATTGCAAAGGAGAATTGAAAAGCCCAAACTGATACTGAAGGCAAATAAGTAATTAGAATGAGCCATTAATTGCTCATCATAGAAACTTTTAGTGGCTGCCTGATGAACTGAAACTGCACAGCAGAAGGCTTGAAAGGAGGGAGAAAGAGTAAAGAAAAGAGGAACCACCACCCCAAATAAACTCCCTTTACAGCCATCTGGAGAGACTGTCTCTGAAGGAGGCAAAGTGGTGCATGCACTGCTTATAAGTCTTCCTAAGAGTGGTCGACTATGTCTCTGCATATAACGTCCCGCTCCCAGGGCAGGAGAAAAAAGACCATACAATTTGCCTCTCAGCTCTTTATGACTAACACATCCAGTATCTTTTCCCTGAATACTAGAAAACTACTCCTTAGCAACTTTATGGAAGAATGAAGAAAGAAGGGACATCCAAAAAAAATGTCCTCCCCACCTCCACCAGCTTTTGGAGGAAGCTTCCTCCTCATCAATATCCCTTCTTCTCAAGGCAAGTCAGATGAAGTCTTATTGCCTCAGGTGATCTCCTTTACTACTAAAAATTGACAATGGCCTGGATATGACCCAACAGGGAGGTTTCTGCAGTTGCAGTCTGACACTTTCTTCTGGATCCCATGAAAATCTTGTAAGAGAAACACTCGTGCTAGTTACTGTAATGCACGCTTAGGAGAGGTTCTCCTTCGCTTGCATCCTCTTCCTAGAGCTATTCAACACAGCCAGTCCACGTGTTTCACTACTGCTGACTTCAAGAGCATTTTGGTTCTCAGACCAGACCGACTTTAAACATCCCTAGTGGTCAAGAAATCAATCGTAGGAGTGATTTCATCTGCATCTGGGTTTGGTAGACCTCTTCATTTGGACACAACTTACTCCTCAAGCTGGGATGCCAAGCATGCACCAAGACGGGGAATTTACTAGTCAAAGGATCTACAATATTCTGACATTAACGCGCATATTGCTTGTCCTTTGCTGACACCGACTCCACTGTTGCATCAGCGCACATCTGTTTCTCCATGTCTGGCCATTCTCTTCCTATCGCCCTGCATTTCGAACCATCTCCCTGACACTTTCAGCTCAGGGGCATGCTGATAACTCAAGCTTCAAATGGCTCAGGCAGAAGAAACACCAGCACTTGGAAAATGTGTTCAGTAGGCTGAACACAAAACATGAGAAGTAATCCATTACCATGCGAGTATTTTTTACTGACCGTCAGTGATATGATATCCCATGAGTTCAGCTCAAAAATAAAATGGCTGGGATTGCACTTTGATATTTTGACCCTTCCAAAATATCTGAGAAGTGTTTTGATAATTTGTTTATGCAGTTATCACTGCATTATATTTCTTCGTAGGCTCTTTCAAGTTTAACTGCTTGCTGTTCATTTTTCCTCATTCAGGGGTTCACAGTTTAATTTCCCAACCTATAAGCAGTAAAAGTTTAAAATGACTACAAGTACAGCATAGGATTCTTGCATTTTTAAGTTGGTTAGCTACATTAGGAATGTTTTTACGGGCAAAATTACACGGCTCTGCAGAACATTTTACAAGCCAAGATATTTAGACATGTGCTACATCAGAAATAGCACCATATGTTCTCGTGCTTCAGCATGAAGGGCAAAATGCCTATAAAATAAAAAGCAATGAAGTTTTTATAAAAGAAGCTGTTAGAAAAGCGGTGTGATGCAAAAGAATAAGCAGCAGCCTTAAACTCAGAAGACCTAGATTTAAGGTCTAATTTGTGCTGCAGACCAGAACTTGTAAACTAGTTCTGGAAAACATTTTCTATGACTCTGATCTACACTAGGTTTGTTTTGCAGTCTCCAAAGCACAGTTTCCAAACCCAAAGTTAATTAAAGTTTACTTATCAACACGGTCTGAACTTTAGGTCTGCAACAAATTCCCTGCACCATGTGATTTCTTGCAGTGCCAACTTGAATGAAAAAACTTTGCACAGCTTTGCCCTTTAAAACAAGACCAAGCCTTGTTGACTAATCCTGTTTGGTTATTTGTTTTGCTCAGTGCTCTTCAAGTGCAACATGAAGATCACAATACTTGTTTCCTTGGGAAATTGTTTTGAAGCCTACTGATAAAAAGTTCTAAATAATAATCAGGCACCACTAACAAGCATAATATTTAAGTCAGGTTAACAGTTCATCCATAGTTCTTCATAAGCATTAGGGCCTCCATTTTGCAAATACATTTTTTGACTTGTACTACTTCTGAGCTGTAGAGAAAAAAGGACCTTCTGATCGCTTCTCATTGCCATCAGGAGAACAAAGGAAGACAGCAGTGTCTTGCACTCCTTCAGGTCCTCCAGCTGCTACCACAGTCCCCATCTCTGAAACTGCAGACTTCTTTGGGCCTTTGAGAAGCTGATAGGATCACTGAAAAGCAGAAGCAAGCTTGGCCAGCAAGAACCAGAGCAAGATTTTCACATCCAGAAGTGTAACAGATGGGCCCAAAGAGAACAGACATACTGCAAATGCCATTTTCCAGCAGATGCACTAATCTGATTAGTCTGATGACCAATATATTAGAGATTTGCAGCCTCTCCTTTTGCCAGATGCTCATGAATCCAGCAAGATTTCAACATAGCACAGACAAAAAAGGTTACCACATAACATTCATTTTGGTGGCTTTCAGATCTGATATATATTTGGGTTTGGTTGTTTAGGGTTAGGGTCTGAGGGTTTCTTTACTTTTCTGCACAATACACCTCCAGATTCCTCATTAGGTTTCCGGAGCAATAAAGGAACTGACCCTCAGACAGCCTTTCCCAGTTTGTTTTACCAGATAGACTGGGACACAAGTTCAGTACTTAGCACTGTAGAAACAGTCACACTACCCGGCTGAGGAAGTCAGTTGGTTGATTTATTCATCATCTAGCTAGCATGACTAAACACCTGAGCTCAAGAGATACACCTGAGCACCTGAATACTACACTGATGAGCAGAAACACACAGAAGATACACTGAGCCTCAGTGTTTTGAATCAAGATGTTCCTGGTCCCCTCGGAAACAACGTTAACTAATGTTTGCACTCTCTGGATTTATTCTCCCTATTTTTCCACATTTTGGACAGTGGAAACTTTACCACTTTCATCTTCTATTACAGATCCCTTCTGACCAGTTTCAAGATCCTATGACTTCCTTGCATCATGATGTATTTCTGGGTAGCACTTCAAAAACAAATCAAGAAAAATTTAGCCAAGTTTGGGGGTTATTAAAAGTTCCTACTTAAAAATGTTAAGTTGGAGAGAAAACATCCCCTGACTGCATTTCCTCAGTCAGCACCTTCTTTTCCTATAACCAAGGCAATGAATACCCAAAATCTCACAACAGGAGGAGAATGGACATGTAGGACTGAGAACTCTCATCAACTTACTGAAAGATACATCTGCTAAGTGCACCTTTATCAAACACAAAAACAGACCCAACCAAGACCTGCTACATTAAAAGCATAGAACCTTTCACATTGATAAATTCAACAAATATCTTGCTCTCAAAGAGTAATTATTTCATATTCAAACATCCTTATTAATCCTTCAAATGTACCTCCATTTTCCAAACAGATATCAGAATCATCTCTGTCAACTGAGTGGGTTAGTTAAATAAATATATATATTAAAATAAAAGCAGCATCAGGCAATAGAGCTGGAATAGAACATGGTGCCCAGGAAACTGGCTCCTAGCTTCAGCACCCACAGCACACATTTTCAGGTGGCAGCTGATATGCATTGACTTACCTGATCCATGCAACACACTTTGCTTGATTTGGGTGGTTGTAGAGTTATCATGAAAGAGGGTAAAGCAAGTCCCTTTCTAGGCTTCCACAAGTATCTTTTCAGTACTCCACGGGTCTGTAACCGCATATAATTGCAATAGCGTGATCAACACAAGGAGTTAGCACTATCCAATTCATTCTTGACAAAAGAAGGACGACGGAATGACTTGAGGTGATAAAACTCAGATCCAAGCTTCCAAAATAGTCTGATCAGTCATTTTGCATGCTGTCAGGCAACCCAGCAATTCATTTTTATCAGCCTAAGTACAACTTTTCAACACACTATAAAAGATATCTTTCCATTTGACTACTTTTATATGGAAGGCAAAATGTCAGTACAGACACCTAAAGACTGAAAGCAGAGTTTGGCTTAATATGCTCAAGATGCTTTTTGTCCTCCTAACTCTCCAAATCATTCACCTGTGCTGTGGCAGCAAGCAGTCAACATGTAGCATTCAGTATTATTGATTGGAGTGTAGAGTTCTGGTGTCAAGTTCCAACAACAAGGAATAAATCAAAAAATTCTTAGTGCCTGTACCTGTAGGAGACTGATTCTGGGATCTTCTGCCTTAATTTAAGACTGCAGAGCCTTTGGTCTTGGAGGCTGGAGATCTGGTTAGGAGAAAAGAGTTGTTGGAATGCTTTGCTTTCATGTTATCTCTATGGACTGCATAATCTTTACTGCAGTGTCTTTAATGATGCTGCAAAAATCTGAAATTCAAAGTCTAACTTCAGGTTACAAAAATCTTAAAATAGATACAAGCAAGCAAGACAAACTACAATAACAGGCAAGCGATGTCTGTAAGAGTGCTGCAAGAGCAAGGATATCTTGCTCTTGTCTGGGCACCCAGCTTGAGGGCAAGTCAGGTGCCCAAGGAGTGAAATGATCAAATACTTTAAAGGACTAAGACAATCTGCATGTTTAACCTTTAAGCATTCAGCTGAATGCATTTGGTGTATTGTTTTATTAGCTGCCTTCAATGAAGCATTCTTTTTCCTCTTTCAGAAACAGAGTATTTTTTAGAGACCCATCTTCAGGCCATCAGTAACATTCTCAGACCACAAAAAAAACCATAAGATGGATATTTAGCATTAAGACTCACCCACTGTAAAACTAAAACGGACTCACAAACCAACAGGGCATGTGGGTCACCCATCAGTGCTTTTCCCCAGGTTTATCTGAGCTTAGCATGAATATGAGCAACATCATGATGAATAAACCCTGTAACCTTTGGTAAAAGTATATATATTTTTTGAATCCAAGTTGCAAATATATATTCCAAAGCCTACAGCAAGTGCTCATCAAGCCAAATTTTTAAAATCCACAGGAATTTAAACAGATGCACTTAAAAGAAACAATCAGTTTTGAGGCCAAACATTTGAAAGAGATCTCACTATTTATCAAATAGAAGTTTGATATTGCAGGTTCTGTCTCATTAGAACCTTAAATTTAAACAATATCACAAAAGCTTCGGAATATTTAGGTAACTTTGAGGAAGTACCAAAATAGAGAACTTCAAAAGATATTCAATACTGTCGTTTATCACAGGGCTCACTGATCAGAGCTGAAAGATAATGCATCTCTTATTCCTGACAGTGTTTGAACAGTGCTGTGTTCGATTAGTCTAAACCACTTAAAATGATGATATGGATTTTTACAGGTCAGCATTGCAAATACTGTCATCTTTCTCCCCATGCTCTGTCACCTGACACAATACGTGTCATCACCTAGTGCAAAGTTCACACAAATCATGCACAGGAAAAATACAGGGTCAAAGATTTGCTTGCTGAAGTACACAGGTGCAAAAACCTGCTAGATCCCTCCCCTCCCCAAACAATGTATAGGGAGGGACCAGTGCAAAGAAACCAGAAGTTTTAGAGCAAAACTGACACATGTTGAACTAAGCTTATTTATTATTCACAATCAGGCTTCACAGATCTGTTTATCCTTCAAGATAGCCAGCTCAATATGGCACCTTTCCCATTTGCAATTAATACATTTGCAACTTTTTTCATGGTGTGGACCACATGCTCACGGACAGATCTCAAACTATGATCCTGTTTCTTTTCTATGGATTTTACGGGATTAAAAGCATTAAAAATTTCACAAAGATACTAAGTGTGCATAGACTAGTATCATTAGGGCTTTAAGGACTGATGTCTTTTTTTCCCCTCCCTCCCATGTTATAACTGTAGAATTAATTTCCTCTGAAACAAGTTACTGTTATTAATGGTATATCTCACTGTCTTGCAGTCCCACTGTCCAAGGCTCCTTCCAGGCTAATCCCTCCATTTCCTTATTTCATTTGATATCTTTGAGTTGTAAGACTGTCTGAAAATTTGATCACAAGTGATCAGATTTCAAAAGAAGGACCTGAGACACAACAAGCTGGGGGGGGGGGGGGAGGTAAGAGAGAAAGGTAGGTTTTTCTTGCTTGTTTATTTAGATGTGCTTTTAGGTTTCTTGATTGTAAATGCCCCACACATTATAGAAGATTCTTAATTCACAGAATCACAGAATCACTGAGGTTGGAAGGGACCTCTGGAGATCATCTAGTCCAACCCCCCTGCTCAAGCAGGGTCACCTAGAGCACATTGCACAGGATTGCATCCAGGCGCATTTTGAATATCTCCAGAGAAGGAGACTCCACCACCTCTCGGGGCAACCTGTTCCAGTGCTCTGTCACCCTCACAGTGAAAAAGTTTTTCCTCATGTTAAGATGGAAGTGTCTGTGTTTCAGTTTGTGCCCATTGCCTCGCGTCCTGTCGCTCGGCACCACTGAAAAGAGTCTGGCCCCATCCTCTCGACACCCTCCCTTCAGATACTTATACACATTGATAAGATCTCCTCTCAGCCTTCTCTTCTCCAAGCTAAACAGGCCAAGCTCTCTCAGCCTTTCCTCATAAGAGAGATGCTCCAGTCCCCTAATCATCTTTGTGGCCCTTCGCTGCACTTGCTCCAGTAGTGCCACATCCCTCTTGTACTGGGGAGCCCAGAACTGGACGCAGTACTCCAGATGTGGCCTCACCAGGGCTGAGTAGAGGGGGAGAATCACTTCCCTCGACCTGCTGGCAACACTCTTTCTGATGCAGCCCAGGATACCATTGGCCTTCTTGGCCACAAGGGCACATTGCTGCCTCATACTTAACTTGGTGTCCACCAGCACTCCCAGGTCCTTCTCAGCAGAGCTGCTTTCCAGCAGGTCAACCCCCAACCTGTACTGCTGCATGGGGTTATTCCTCCCCAGGTGCAGGACCCTGCACTTCCCTTTGTTGAATTTCATGAGGTTCCTCTCTGCCCACCTCTCCAGCCTGTCCAAGTCTCTCTGAATGGCAGCACAGCCCTCTGGCGTATCGGCCACTCCTCCCAGTTTTGTATCGTCAGCAAACTTGCTGAGTGTGCACTCTGTGCCTTCATCCAGGTCATTGATGAAGAAGTTGAACAAGACTGGACCCAGTACTGACCCCTGGGGGACACCGCTAGCTACAGGCCTCCAACTAGACTCTGTACCACTGATCACAACTCTCTGAGCTCTGCCATTCAGCCAGTTCTCAATCCACCTCACTGTCCACTCATCTAACCCACACTTCCTGAGCTTGTCTATGAGGATGCTATGGGAGACAGTGTCAAAAGCCTTGCTGAAGTCTAGGTAGACAACATCCACTGCTCTCCCCTCATCTACCCAGCCAGTCATCCCATCATAGAAGGCTATCAGATTGGTTAAGCATGATTTCCCCTTGGTGAAGCCATGCTGACTACTCCTGATCACCTTCTTTTCCTCCACATGCGTGGAGATGGCTTCCAGGATGAGCTGCTCCATCACCTTTCCAGGGATGGAGGTGAGGCTGACTGGCCTGTAGTTCCCTGGGTCCTCCTTCTTGCCCTTTTTGAAGACTGGGGTGACATTGGCTTTCTTCCAGTCCTCGGGCACCTCTCCTGTTCTCCATGACCTTTCAAAGATGATGGAGAGTGGCTTAGCAATAACATCCGCCAGCTCCCTCAGCACTCGTGGGTGCATCCCATCAGGGCCCATGGATTTGTGGGTGTCAAGTTTGCTTAAATGATCTCTAACCCACTCCTCCTCCACCAAGGGAAAGTCTTCCTCTCTCCAGACTTTCTCTCTTGCCTCCAGGGTCTGGGGCTCCTGAGGGCTGGCCTGAGCAGTATTCATGTATATAAGCACCACTAAAACCCTTCACAGTACTTCAGGTTTGCCATGAAGGTAAAGACCATACTATTAAGCCCTTGAGGCATATTACAAACCACTGCTGGAGAACAAGGATAGGGAAAAAAAGAAAAATGCATCCACCTACAGAGGACTACAAAAGAACCACCTACAACAATTACAGCTTGCTATACTGGATCAGGCAACTGACCCAATCAGTCTTTCATTCCTTTTCCTATAGTGACCAGTACCAGCTGCTTTAGATGGAGGCACACAAAACCTCTTGCCATAAACAGAAATGGAATAACACGTCAGAGTGAAATTCATTCTTAGTTTCCATTAGGTAGATGGCAATTTATGCCTTAGACCAAAAGGATCACATCTCTCTCCCAAAGTGTCATGCATTCCCATGTTTTTACATTTCTTTGAATGCTACTGAATGAAAGATAATATGTATGATCCTTTTTAGGACCTCGACAGCTGTTGGGGCTCAGTGTCATTTCACAGCAATGAGCATCTGGCTAAATGTGCTAATGGGGCTTAAGAGCTCAGTTACAACTGAGCATCCTATTAAAATACATTTCCAAATTCCATGGTCAAGTGTTCTAGCCCTTCTTCTTTACTAAGGCTTAATACTCCAGGTTTCTTCAGACAGACAAGTGGATACAGTGGACTCTTCTGCAGCTTCAAGTATGCGGTTGTAGTAAAACCTGTAGTAGTAAAACAAGCACTGCATGGTTCAGGTTTAACCTTTTTGCAAGAACAGATGTAGTATATTAAAGACTGACTTCTTCCTGCATGAAGCAGCAAAATTCAGAGCTCAGTGTTTCCATTGAGCAAAGTAGCTAGGATGGAACCCACCCTTTAACTGTTCAAGAAACACACACACACAAGATTTATATCAAGATCGTTACTTGAACATAATTCTAAGTGTTCTCTCAGTTACTATAGATCTGTGTATTTGACAATAAGACCTAAGATAAGCTGTGCTTCAGTTCACTAATTGAGACATGACTTGCTAGCTCAGAAACCAATCAGTTTTCATTGCTAGAGTCATTCCAAGTACACAAAGCTTTATTACACCTCGTTAAATACCCTCTAATTTGGAATGCTTCACTGTCCTATAGCACCTGTCAACATCTAAAGAATGGACTTGGTGTGTGAACAGTAAGTACAATATTTTCAGCACCACTCTACACTGACTGCTTTGTTCCTCACTGGGTATTATTAACCCGTTCAACTCGCTGTACAATCTGCAGCCCCCCATTATTACTTTTCTAATAAAATAAAAAAAAAAATCACAAGAAAAAGAAAGGCTCCATTAATAGGTAGAGCTGGAAAGACAGGACACCCTTTGATTAACATGCACAGTACATCCTGCAAGGCTGAAGTACTTAAACAAGCAGCACTTACCAAGAATTAGAATAATATTTCAACTCTGCATTAAAACTGCCAGAGTTCAGAGAATTTGACAATTTAATCACTGCAATAGTTCTAAAAACATTTTACTATAATAATACCATAACATAGTAACCCAGAAAGCTGTTTGAAGGGCTACGTTGCACCATGGCCCCTCCTGAAGTTAAAGGTGCTCTCCCCAAGCAACGACTCCAACTAGGCTTTAACGTAAGGACTTTTCATCCTGCTACAAAAGTAGTCTGCCTATATATTTCAGGCAGACAACACTAACTGCCCCTCCAAGCTCCCGATGACTCAGAAAGCATCAGGAAGGCAAAGAGAAGGCAAATATCTTACAACTTGACCCAGTTATCATGAAAATAAATGAGCTTTTATGTTGGCTTCAGTACATGATGAAACAACCTCCTACTCACTACTTGAAAAATCTATTGTTTTCAAAACATACATTTAAATAAACCAAAAAACCCCGCAACGCATCAGATGCGTCCCACGTAGAACACCAGTAAAGTCAGGGGAGCCACACAAACGCTGGCTTGCAGAGTTGGTCAGGACTCTGACAACACCGGCACAGTGATGCACTACGTCAGCCTTCCGCCTCTGGAGGTCTGCGCTCAAATGCCAGTGAAGTTCTAATGGACGCTCAAAACAAGAGATAAGGCCATAAATCTCAAATTAACCAGCCAGCTGGCATAGCCGCTAATCTCCATTTCGTATTGGTTAAATGCTTGGAAGATAAGGGCACTACTCAGGTCTGAGGCGAGGGTTACTGACGGGACTGCGTCAATGCTTCTGTGCAACTGCAATATGCCTGGCCCTGGCCACATACACTGGGGGAAGGGAGGAACTGGTTCAGCAACAGAAAAGACTAATTCACCCATAAATGAGTCACCCATAATAGACTAATTAAACATTTTTAAATCTCTTCCAAATAACTTGCCTGAACTAGGGGTATCTCCCATTCCCTCTATAGGAGCCCCATTCACCAAAAAAAAATTTTTTTTTTTTAAACTCTTCTGGCCTTCACACTGAAAGGTATTTGTGTTTAAAAGAACAGGAACACATTGAGGTGCTATTCAAAATGGATAAAATCTGCACTCCACTCTCTACCTTTTGAAAGTTATTTCCGATAGCCTTTGAAACATTACCTTTATTGGCGAGTCCCTCTTTGAGGGCCAATTAATCAGAAGGAAACTACTCTTTAAATAATTTGTCTTCAATAAACTGCCCATCTTGTCCAGCCTTGAACCTGTCTAGCTCTGCTGTGCTTACCTTTGCACAAACTGAAAATGGTACCTCAAGAGGGCAAAAGCTCTTGCTTGTTATTCTATTCACCATCACTTCCCTCCTGCCTTATTAACGCACACAGTCATCACAGGCTAGCTAACAGAGACTTTGCTCTTAAAGATATGTGGCATACTGGTGATGATTTAAGATAACATATCACTTCCAGGAACCCCTTCCCTGCTCTGGCACTCATAGTGAAAGGGTCACTGCCTGTATCAAGGAAAGACTGAATTAGCATCAAGTCCTGACAGCCAAAATAAAGACATCTGTGCAGCAGAAGAAGCACTCTAAAGGGAAAAGTAAGGAAGCAGAGAAAAGAGATGAGAAGAAGGCTCTGTACAGGTAAACCCTAGGCAGGCTTATCCTCTTTTTTTTAAGTGCATAACAAGGTTCATGTTTTCAATCAGTGATTCAAAATAACCTCCACATCTGTATCTGCAGAACAGCTACCTAACCAAACATCCCCCAACCTCTAATGGAGCAATAACTATTCCTACCTAAATGTAGGATTTGGCATTCATCCTTATTACATTCCACCGTATTGTTAAGACTAGTTGTCAAGATGCTATCATTCAAATTGCTTTCGGACCTTCCCACAAAGTGGGTCATCTTGAATTCTACAAAGTATACACTCCATTCCTTTAGCAAGTTATGAAAGAAAACAGTGAAGAACGACAGACGCCTGTGAAAGCTCAATTCTGATACAGCCTTCCTGAAAGGGCAAGAAGTACAGACAGTTGCTGAGAAGATGCATCTCTAGACACATCTTCCAAACTGCTGTGGACCTACCTTATAGGAGTTTAATTAAGCCATGCTTCCCTAGCTTGCCAGGGGATATCGGGTGAGACAGGGCCAAAACCCTTCCTAGTTCAAGATAGTTACATTCCCTATCCCCCACTCTCCCCAGCGCCTGTTACTTTACAATACATAGGAGAGAGATTGTTTTGTATCATTCTTCTTAACAAGTTGACCTCAACTTATTTCCTCCTTACCACCTAGACATTTAAAAAGTTTAGTTACTTGTTCCAGTATTTTTCCAGATATTATTATTAAATTGACAATTCCACAGTTTTCTCATTATTCTTTTCCCCCTCAAGACGGGAAAATCAGCATAGTCTCTCTTCCAAAACTTCACTCATCTTCTTTAAAGATATCAAAGAAGAGATGGAGATTCTCCTTAGACAATTTACTATGAACTTTATCAGGCCTAGTTTACTTGGAGGAAAAAAAACAACAAAAAAACCCACTAATTATTCTTCTCCTCTTCCCTTTCCTTTTTTTAAGTTTGAGGTCTTACTAGAATGGTTTTAGCCATCCGATCACCGTTCACTAAATGGACTAAGATGGAAGCAAAAAGTAAAAATCCATCAATGAAAAATCCGGCATCACTTGTAGATGGTATTAAGTAGAAGAGTAGCCGTCATCTTCCTTGTGATAGTAAAATACTTGCAGAATGCTTTTGTCCTTTAAGCCCTTGGTTAGCTGTACTTTCCAACAGCCTTTCTCATTACATCCTCATGGGCTTCTACAGTACACAAGTGCAGAAATAGCACCATGCACACATTTTCATGCATGTGGTTTCTTTTAAGTACGGTCTCAAAAACACCTCAGCTCACATTCTTCTTCTACACTCAGAGGAACTGGATCTCACTCCCACTTTATGGGAACTTCGGTGCTGATTTCCTAATCACCGAGGAGCTCACAACCTAAATGCACTGGTCTTTAACTGTACCGCCTACCCTTCTTCCACACCGGGCCCTTAAACAGCAGGGGGATAGGCTGTTTGGTGAGTGATATTTTTGTTTGTTTTGAAGAACACCACAGTAGGTAAGAAAATCCCACCCAGAATGCTCTCAGCTGACAACAAGCCTTCAACCCAAGACAGGTGTTATTCATGTACTGCTTGTCCTGCCTGCCCTAAAAGCATTAACAAAACCAAGGGGGTAGGTAAGGCTTCAGCTCAGCATTCAACACTTAAGCATTCAGAAGCCTTCACCAGGCACTTCAGAAATACTAGCACAGAAGCTGCAAGTGGGGAGTTCACGCAAAGTGTTACATACCATGTGTGGCTGTGGTTTAGTTGCAGTCCTGGAAGGGGGGGGACTGTTCAGCTGAACCCTTCCTATGCATTCCCACTTTAAAGTGTAGTGCAACCTCCCATCTCCCATCAAATAGCTACAGAGGGAAGCACATCTCTGCAGTCAGCACTGGCTGATTCCCACTCTGATCCTCAGCTGAACTTCTCAGGAACCAGAGTGCTGGAACATTCAGCCAGCTGTTTTAAACCAGACAAGCTTCTTTATAAACACACAGTCTTTCCATTAAGATTCACATACTTTTACTGGAAAGATGATCCAGCATATACTCAAACATTTAAAGCAGAACTAGTTTTGCCAGTGAAGTTAAAGAAATGCAAATGTAAAGTTCTCCCGTAAGCCCTCAGACATGAGTTTCTAGTCGTTTCATAGCTCTCATATTATAAGCCATGTTTTAGCTTGGCAAATTACCCCACAGAAAGGACTTTGTCAATAAATACAGCATGCTCTAATCACACACATACTCACATATCAGGCCTCAGTTCTCTTGCAGTCTGTAATGCCTGAACCCGATTTATGAGTCTGATGCAAATCCTATGGAATTCAACTGAAAGACTCCCATTGACATGGAAGTTTTAGACCTCTACACTTAAAATAATAAACCCCTGAAATAAATAGTAGATTAATTCACAGCGACAAGTAGAAATTCTATCAATCCTGTAGCCTTCGTTTATACAGCAGGTTACTCTTAAGAGTAAATAACACTGTATTAGGCTCTAAATGTCAGGTGTGTATTGGGTGCCATCAGGAAAGCTCAATTTACACACAAAGTATTGTGCACTGCTACGAATGACAAGCGAATTATTTTCATTTCAATTGTATGAGAAGTAACATGTAAGCAAGCCTACACAGACACGTGACATCATTTCACTATTTGAGCAGCAGGATATGAGCTATTTCCACTGAAATTAACTCAGTCACATTATTACTGATTTTTGCTCTCTGAAGTCACATTGCACTTTCCTCTTTTTACTCAAAGCAGTAGGCTCTTATTTTATTTTCCTTATAAGCAGCAATGCATATATAGCGGAATTTTTCAAAATTCAAGCCGCGTCTCCATTTAAGCCAACAAATACTTTTGCTCAAGAGAGACAGCATTGCATTTGTTCTGTACATGAGTCCTCGCACCTCCAGCAGCGCATACAGTGTTAGTCAGCACTTTTATTTCTAGTCATTAATAACCTCAGCAGGAAGCAAAAAGCACATCTGAAAGCCTTCTGATAGTTTCCTTTCACACAAAAGTCAAAGCCCAGAATCAAACAAAAGACTTCTAAAATAGAAAATTTACAATAAACTGCTTAGAATAAAAGAACACTTAGACTGCAAATCCTGAACACACATTAATTTATATTTTTTGCACCCACATATTTGTGTCAGAGTTAAAGACTGTCATGTATTATTTGAGACTGCATAAGTGTTCACTGTAAAATGTTTTTACCACTGCTATTTTCTACCTAATTGCAGCCATCTTCCTATCCCAAATAGCCCTGTGCTCATTAACCAGAACATTTTAAGAGGGATTCCAGCAAAAGATCATTAACTGCTACAACACACCTTGAATTTGGTTAGAGCCTTTACAATGAAATATGTTTTCAACTGACAAGCACCAAGCCAAACGGAGCTTTCAGACCCCACTTCTGGGACTCCACAGCTTGAGGGCGCCCGTTCCACAAAAGACAACGGACCAAAGACAACTTCTCATGTCCCTCATGGGAGCTTAAAAGATGCACGAGGCCCAAACAACGAATGCATATACCAGATCCTGTAATGCGGACTATAGCTACACACCGCATTTCTGAAACCATCACAACATTATATTGCTTAAGAGTTTGACTAAAGCCTGCAGAGATTCCATCTCTGTTCCCTGTATATTTACATACAAAATTTTGGTAGAGATAACTGCACATGACTGAATACATTGCTTCCCTGTGGTCATGCAAGTGCTAACAAGACCAGAACTCAGGGTAAATAGGAGCTATTAGTTATGGATGGAAGATTTTATTTCAACAGAAACAGCTGGGCTGTCTGCAAACATGCTTTCCAAGAAAGAACAACAATTTCAGGTGGACAGTATAGTACTTCTCAGAGCAAGGTCTGATATGCAGAGGAATACCTTCTCCTCTCAGACCTGATTTGGAGTCCACATAAGGCAAGGGAGGCCATTCCATCTCATCCAAAGGGAGATGGGCCAGGCCTCTACCGAGCCGGGTAAGTTCCAATTACATGGTTAAAATATATTATTTCTATAGAAGAGTCAAAAGACGTTACTCTTCACCATTTACCATTTATCAACAGAAAAACTTCATTCTTGCTGCTCAAACAAATGACAGTCACAGAAGTACTGCTGTAACACTGGAAATGCCCTGCAAAATAATCAAACGGCCGCGCACTCAGCCTACTAGCTGAATATAGTCTGAATTTTAAAGCAAACTAGGTTTTCACCAACATGATACAATAGACTTACTACTTGATTTGGGGATAAGATTCAAAAATAGCATCCTTTTACATTGCTCATCTGAGTTTAAGGCCAGGTTTCCATGCCACTTTCTTACCTATGTTTGCACAATTTTAGCATTTCTTGCTGCAGATGCAAAATTGGCATTTTTGTTACAAGCTCAATGTACAGCTCCCAGTCTGTACTCAGTTGGCAGGTTCATGTATACAGGAACACACAAAACATGCCAATTAAGGTTTACAGATTACATTTGCAGTGATGGTAAATTATATTGGTCAGCGCTTCTAGCACTTTTGTGCAACTTCTTCCCTAAAAGGCCGGGGCGGGGGGGGGGGGGGGGGGGGAGGAAGGTAGGAGAGCAGCAGTTGAGCCTAGCTGTGAAGATGTGAAGACAAAGTATTTTCCTCAAGTTTTTAAGGGTTATTCCTTACAGCAAAGCTCACAAGAGTTTAACACTTGACCAAAATGAGACAAAAAGTCAGACCAAAGCCAGAAGTCAACTCACAGCCAACATCTACCTCATGCTTATATCAAATTACATAAACATGAGAGAGGCTTGACAACTTATCCGTGTGCAGATTCCTCTGCAAAAGCGATTAACACAAAGGGTGGGACAGGCGATGCTCTGATTCAAGTCAATAAACAGACTCCCAAATCACTGGCTCCCCTCTCCAGCTCCCTGTTACCTGAGTCACAGCTGCAGCTATTTGAGATGCCCTGCACAAAGCGGGTCAGTCACCTCAGGTTTAAAGTAACAGCTGCTGTCGTCCCACTGTTAAAAACAGGACAAAAAAGAACTACTTGGATTGAAAACACCAGAAAGCCCACCGTGCTGGGAGCAGAAAACCTGTATCCTTGTCTGTGAATGAGTTTGAAAAATGCATACTTAAGGCCTTAAATCACCTTTCTACGTAACCAGTGAATACATTCGTGAACATCATGGGCAAAAGTAAGAAGTCTCTAGGAAGTGCGTTTCCATACTACATGCTACTTACAAGTCAGTGTTGTTCCCTTATTTTAAGGGAACTGAATGGAGAAAGAAATACAGCATTTAAAGGAAGTTTTGCAAGGTCAACTTTTAGAACTTACTTATTTGCATCTTCACATAGTTTTCATACATTCACCTTATTAATTACCTGTTTTAAAAATTAATTTGAAGTCTCCACACTTACTGCTTTGGGGGTTATCAGCCCTGTGGAATACGCACATGTCACTGAAAGTAATCTGGACTTGCACCTACAAAGCAGGTGATCTCAGCTGAAGGCATTCTGCAAGTTATTCATCAAAGATGAACGGACTGATGCGAGACAGCAACACGATAAATGCTGAGGACAGCACCCGGCAGAGAGCTCACTGTCTCCATCTCACAAGCAGATCCAACAACAAGCAGTCAGCTCCAGCGATGGCAGAAAGACTTCTCGCAGCTGCTTATAAAAGGGCAACACATGAACTCCCTCCGAGACAAGTTACTATGGCAAAATCCTCACTTTCTTCTGAGCTCTGTTTCAAATCTACGTACAAAGAACTGAGAAATGAGTTTTCAGCTATAAATAAGATGCTGACTTCTTTTATGAAAAGATCTCAGAGCATGTAGAAGAAAAGAGCAGACTACAGAAATTTTGCTAAGTCTATAAAAAGTTATTTCAACAACAGAAAATGTTTATTTGAATTTTGTTTTTAATTATTTCATTTCCTCTATTCCAATCCATATTCATTTCAATAATATTGTCATAACCACTTGTCTCCCAAAATACCAAGACACTTAAATTGTGCCTATCTTAAAAAAAAGTTAATTGCAATCAGTGGGGATATCAGCTCCTTAAAGCTAGGCATGTTCATTGGGTATCCTCCTAAAGGGCAGCAATAACAACAAATATCCCTTAGGATCTTCCTTAACTTTTAATTTGTTATAATTAAATACATGCAAAAATCAAGGCTTTGGAAAGCTTTAGGAGTATCAGATTCATTTATATTGAGCCTAGCTCTTCATCTGGCATCTTCTCCAGAGTTGTATGCTTTTCCATAAAGAAGCTTTCCATCAGTAAAGAGGAAATGTTAAAATCTTCAAAGCTATAGACAGACTAGCTTAGAAAGGTGGAAATGAAATTGGAGACATTCACCTCCATTCTGCTGACTCAAATACAGACAGCATAAGAAACACACATAACTCCTCCCTAGCTGATACCTGATGTAAACATAAGTCTACAGAGGGACAGTTTATGTCTACCAACCACCGGGCAGAATCAAGTCCAAAAGTTGCTTCTTGATACCTTACACAAGCGCTCAAGATGAACTTTTTCCTCCACTTTTTCATCAATCCACCTAAAACCTGGCAGAAGGACAACTGGGTACACCCCGATTATTTATCAAGTCAGTTAATACTAACATCAGACTTGTTACCTTTCATTTCACATAAAATATTATTCTTTTTCCAAAAGTGTTGATACAGAACTGAAACTGCCTTAGGAATTTTGAAAAACGAGCTCTCACTAAATATATTGACCCACCATTCATTCCATTGTATATACTTCTGTGGTGAGGTGACAGGTCATCTGCTACTTGTCTCCTGAGGGGACCTTCTCTGCTGCCTCCACTGAGATGTTTGAGATGCTCTGGGCTCCCTCCAAAATGTTGTTTGAGGTGCTCAGGGCTCGTACCCCTCACTTTGTGCAGATGTTCTGGGCTTCCGCTTGGTGTGTGCTTTGAAGATGATCTGGGCTGCCACTGCTGTGCTTTTGATGCTCAGGGCTACTGCCAGGCCTGTGCTTTTGAAAGTGTTCAGGGCTACTACTCAAAATGTGCTTTGGGAGAGTTTCTGGACTGCTGCTGCTGTGCTTTTGTTGCTCAGGTGCTTTGACAAGGGTTTTGTGATGTTCTGGACTTGGTCCTTTCAGGTGATGATCAGGACTGCCAGAACCCCTAGGCTTCTGGAGATGCTCGGGGCTGATGCTCCTGTGTTTCTGATGCTCAGGGCTTCCTTCACCCCTGGTTTTTTGAAGGTGTTCTGGACTAGTACTCGGATGATGTTTATGATGGTCTGCACTGCCTGGACTTCCAGTGCTAGAAGTACTACTCCCATCACCAACATCTCTTATGGATGTGCTTGTTGCAGTTAACTGGCACACGCTGATTTGGCTGTCAACAGAGCTCCGGCTGCCTGCTCCACCAGTCTTCTCCTCATCCAGCAACACACACAATTCTTTTAGTTCCAGGTTTTCTTTAACCACTTCTTCTTGCCTCACTTCCAATTCTTTCAGCTTCTGTAGGTATAAGGCAACCTCTTTGTGCATAACGCTAGCACTGTGCCTGCCCAGTCTCTGCCACTCACGGCATGCTTTCTGGATGATGACAGGCAGAAAGGCAAGAAGGTAACAAAGGTCTCTCAGTTCCTGGTTATCTTCTTGCAGCTTCTGATTGATAGCCTTTAAAAGAAAGATAAGTATGAGAGAAGAGGGTCCAAAAAAATTAACATTATACCATTAGCACTATACAAGTCAGTGAACAGCACTGCTACAAATCATCAGCTAAGCACTCAAGTAAGGCATGAACAATTGTGTGTGTAGATCTGGCATATTATAACTGCATCATGTTTCATACTAGCAGAACACCTGTCCAGTACAAAACTGGATATGCAGAGCTAATTTGGAAAGGTTCAATGACTAACTTCCAATATGGTATGAAAATTTCAGGTGTTTAATTAATGCCCAAAGGAAAAACAAAAAAACAAAAACACAGTGAGAAATCCAGATGATCATACTCTCTCATGATGTTCTCACTCCCTCAAAAACACTCACTTGTAAAGTTATTGCTGACTAAAACCAGAAAGTACATCAGAAATGGTAATCTCGCTCAGATAATTAACAACATTTATATTCTCTATTTCCTAAAGCATATTCACATATAAAACAAACCTTTTAGAGATTTAAAATATTTGGGGTTTGTTTGATTTTGCTTCAGATTTGCATAAAAGAATCTTGTCTGTTCTCACTTAATCAGAATTGGTTCAATCACTCTGAAATGAAATAATCTGCTTTAATAGATTTTTCACTTCTAACAAAACAAAGCAGTACATGTTCCCAGTGCCCTTCTCTAACTGAAGAACAGTAATGCTCTGAAGAAAAAACGTTCAGGCTCTTACTGTAGCAGAATAATACAGCAAAGAAAACATTTTCAGTATTTCGTCATCCTACTTTTACTAAACTGGCTTGTAACCATATTTGTCTTCTCTGGTCTAAATGTTCTTCCCTTATGTCTGGTATTACAAGCTTAGTCTTACGGAAAGACCATTTTAGCACAGTTTCTTAAAATAAAAAAGGAAGCTTTTGCAACTCTGCTGGGTGCGTGCCTGAGTGTGTGACCTTCCTCTCAAAATGACTTTGAACTTGACCAGTTTCAGCCCAGGTTTGACAAAGGAAAAGTCTCAATGAGGTTGCAAGGTAACCTGAAAAACCTATACAGGATAGGGATTCTTCAGATGACCCCATGGTGGAAAAAAGTTTAAGTGACAGCCCACAGTTTAGCAGTCAGAGTATCTAAGCAGGCAGCAGCCATCCACTCAAGCCAGGCACAGCTGTTCATCGTTACTCATGGACCTGTTCCTGCACATGGGACAAAGCAGCAAGTAGGTACCCACACACCACTGAAACTCATTGGAGCCCAGAGACCTTGTTCTCCCAAATTCCTTTTAAAAGAAGTTTCAGCTGAGACATCTGAACAAAAGGTGGAAGTTGAACATCACTTAGGAAGTTCAGAATTGAGAGAGGAAGTTGTCACTCCTTCCTACACATTTTGGTGTGCTTTGTTACTTATCTGGCAGATAGATAAACCCATATAACATCACAACACCTTTGAACATAACCAGGAGAACGATATTGCTGCTGTAATTTAAACTGCATTTAAAATGTAAGCTCTGTTTTTACTAAGCTAATATCATTGATGGGTCTCTCTTACCCCCAGACACCTTCTATTGTCAAAATGAAGGGAGGGAGGTAGGATTGCTGTACGCTGCAGAACAGGAAAGCTTGGATTATCAAAGACCATTTCTCAATAATTTAGTTGTCTAAAACCATTCTACAAGTCATGAACTCTCTTCTGTTGTACCCTCACATAACAATTCAAAAGGCCACAGTGCATCTGGGTCTCTCCTCCTCTCCAACCTCACCTCAACTAAGGAATTGTACAAAAAGTGCCACGTGTCACAGCAACAAGACAGATAATGCTTTGTAGTCACGTCCGCTTTAAAGTAACTTTCAAGTTCTCCAGCACAGTTATACCTGGTACATCAGGGTAATTCTCTGGCAGTAGCTACGCTGTCTTCCCAATTCTCAGAAGCAGGGAAGGAAACATTAGGGACTATGCTTCCCACCTAGCAAGAGTTAAATTAAGAAGGCATCAATCATCACAGCCTTGGTCTGCCTCTCAGGGCAGCCTGTGGAAGTACACCACTGAAAGGGACTTCCTTAGAGATGCATCCTCAGATGTCCTTTCCAGACAAGGAAACTAGGGAATGATTCTCATCACTCCAAGGCAGAGCCTAGGAAGTCATCTTAAAAAACGTGACAGAAAACAGCATAGGCAAAACAAAGCCTTTTGAATCTCTACAGCTCCGCACATTGTATTCTTTCACATGTATTTCAGATAGAAACACTGAATCTTACCAGAAACCAACGAAGTCTACTGCAAAGGTGACAAGAATTAGATGTTCCCATCAGCCCAAAGCGCAGTAGGACACATCACAGAACAGTTGTGCTCCACAGCCCGCGGAAGAGTTTCTCACCACTTTTAACCGGGCACTTCATTTCCAGCAGGCTCAAACCCTGTTCGCTTTTCACGCCATTCTCGGCGAGAACCGCCAGCACATTCACCTGACGAGGGCTCGGCGAAGCCACTCGCGGTCGGGAGACGCACTCGTGTGCCCGGCACCTACGTGCAGGGAAGTTTTCCGCGCGAGGACCCCGCGCCGCGGGAAGGTCGCCAGCCCCCGCGCCCCCCACCTCGGCCCCGGGGCACCGTCGCAGCTCGGGGGCCGCCGGCCCACGCCCCACGCGTGCCGGCAGCTCCGCCGGGCGCAGCTTCGGCCCTGCTCCCCGGCACCGCTCCGTGCCCGCCGCTCCGGCACGGGCGGGCTCCCGTTCTCGCCGCCGCCATGCGCTGGGGACGCACCGGAGAAACTCGCCCCCCCCCCCCCCCGCCGCCACCCCGCCGCCCGCTACCTTCAAGCCGCGGATCTCGCCGAGGCGGAGCTGGAGGCGGCGGTTCACCTCGCGCATGAGGCTGCTGCGGTCCAGCATCGCGCTCCTCTGCTCGGCCTCGGCCCGGCGGGGGCTGCGGATCAGCTCCTCCTTGCTCCACGCGAGCAGCTCCTCCTCGGACACCTCGCACAAGCCCTCGGCCGCCGCCGCCGCCGCTTTCGACGTGGTGGCGGCCAAAGGGCCCGAGCCCGAGCCCGGCGGGCTCCCCCCGCCCCGGGCGCCCCGCGGAGGCAGCCCCGCAACACCGCCCCAGCCGAGGGCAAGGGGGCGAGCCCGGAGCGCCGCGGGCAGCTCTTCCCGGGGGGGGGGGGGGGCCGCCCCGCTTCCAGCGAGGGCGGGCAGCGCTCCGCCCGGCTAGTTCGTGCCTCCTGTGCCGGTATAGGACTGGGGGGGGGGGGGGGGGATACGAAGGGAATCACCTCCGGCCCCAAGCAGCGGATCCTGGAAAAAGAGAGGAAGAGGAGAAGGAAAGGGTGTGGAGGAAGCCGGGCTAGAGTCTGGGGAGCAAACTTCCCCCTTCGAAAGGGGAAAAAAAAAAAAAAAAAAAAACAGGTCTTTCAGCAAGTCAACGGTAGCAGCGCGCGTCTCGTCCTCCCTGCTCCTTAAGAGCTGCTCGTCCCTTGAAGCCGTGCTGTCTAACGAGGGCTGCTGTGGCAATCGATTTCTCTTCGGGTGGCAGATGAAGCCACGCAACAGATGAACGCAGAGTCCCGAGCCGAAGCCCCATCGTGCACGGACGGGCGGGCGGGCAGGCAGAAGCGGGAATCCGCGCAGGGAGACCGCAAGCGCTCCTCCGAAGCCGCCTCTTCCCGCCAGCTTCGTGCCCCCCGTGCGCGGGCGGCGGCCAGGGGAAGGGGCGCAGGCGGGGGCCGGCGCGGCCGCCCCGCGCCTTGGCACGTGCCCGCAGGGCGGCGGCGCGGCGGCAGCAGCCAGAGGCGCCGGCGGACGCTGCCGGCGCCGGGGAGCGGGCGCGGGGCGGCGCGCGGCTTTGGAGCGGGGCGCGCAGCACGTGGGAGCCCGCGCGGCGCGGGGGGGGAGGGAGGGAGGGAGGGAGGGGGGGAGGGAGGCGGGGGGGGAGGGAGGGAGGGAGGGAGGCGGGGGGGGAGGGAGGGAGGGAGGGAGGCGGTGCCGGCGGCCGCGCGGCTCGCGAGCGCCCCCTGCCGCCCCCGCGCGGCACCTGCGGAGGCTGCTCGCCGCGGCGGCCCCGGGCGGGACACGCGGGCCGGGTACCCCGGAGCTGCCGCGCGAGGGGTGGGCACAGCCGTTTGCTTTCGCTTACCCTCTGCGGGTCCTCCCCCCCCCCCACCTCCCGAAGGGACGGGGCAGCTCCATGGAAGCCCATAAAAAACGCCCACAGAAAGCCCAAAGGGAGAGATTTGCTTTCGTGCCCCCCCACCTAGCTCAAAGCACACCTAAACAGAGCATCAGCACTCTCCTAAGGCCTACACAAGCCTCGCATTTCCCTCACGTGCTTTAAGTGACGCTTAAGTAAGCAAACTATTTAAACTTTATAGACCTAATTCTTTCCAGACAAAACTAGATGCAGTCCCGTACTCCAACTCTTTACTCAAGCTGAAGGTAGCATACCATGAAAAAGTAATTAAGATTGGGATATTCATATTTCTTCTTTGAAAATATTTAGCAAGTGCGTTGTGGAAGGCTTACGTTTTCCAATTTGCGTAGAGATGCAAAGGCTCTATATAAATCTGCCTTGCAGATGATTTGAGAATGAAATTAATCTATTCTTGTTGCTCATGAAAAAAAGATGACACAATATATCTCAATGACAGAAGGCGATGAACAGAAATTATTAGGTAAATAACTGATTGAATGCCCATTTTTAAACCACCTAGTTCCTCCAGAACAATCCCCTGCAGACGGAGCAGGGTGCCATATTAACAGGCCCTTACCACCTTTAATTTTGCAATTTTATAATTACTTAGCATTAAGGAAGATTTCTGATTCTTAAGAGGAAAGTTTAAAGTTCTTAACATCTCCACTTTTCTCTTGTAAATCACATCGGTAAATCGTGAGGTTGTGGTGTGTCAGATCACAAGGAGGGCTGGCTCTGGGAGAAGGCAGTTGCACCTGGAGAACGTGCCCCTCATGGCCCACCATCATTGTCCCAGCAGATTCCCTTGCCATTTTGCTGCCTCAGGCAACTCTGTCCTGTCTGGTAGGCAAATCAGCTGATGCCACAGGAGCAGACTAGTCTCCAATTATTTTCTGCTCATGGTACTATTTAAAAGCTGCCACAAAACCAATTAAATCAAATACTATTCCTTCGTCCTTATTTTTAATCTTCTCCTTGAACAGCTACCACTTGACACAATAAAAGTTTTACCGCCCCTGTCTATCTTGGGCTACATGGTGTGTATTCACCATGTCAAAAAGCCCCACATGTTTTCCTTTTCCAAGCACCATTCAGAGATGTTCCTTCAGGTGATCGTTTTTGATGGACCTCCAGTTGCTCACTGCCTGCTATTAGCAGATGCTCTGGCTCCGCTCAGCTGAGTCCCAGGATGACCCAGCAACGCCAGCCTCTGAAGCCAGCTTGCTGCTTCTCATAGCTAGTGATTCAGATTACTTGGCAACCCCTGTTCTAGCTATTTCCTTATAACAGTCCCTTGTCAAAGTCATGGCATGGGAATCAGAGTCGAGCTGCTAACAAACGATGTACAATACTCCTTAGGACATAAGAGAACAACCCACCACCTCTAACACACAACAGGACCTGTTATGCACAGTTAGGCGCCAGCAGGATGGGCAGGTGTGCTGAGCTGTATCATGAACTCTCAGGTCCATCACAGTCAACAAAAGTTTCAAAAAAGTATGGAGATTAGTGCTGATCAGAAAACAGGATTTCATGATGGCAAAATATTGCATAAATTTTTTCCCCTGAAAACTCTCCAAGCACTCGCTTAAATCCTCTGAAATTCTTCCACTGCAAAGAACAAAGGTTTAGATAAAAGCATCTGACCAGCCATAGCAGAAATACAGTAAAAGACCATGAAAAGGAGCTGTCATTTTTTAAACCCAAATATATTCCATTCTAATGCAACTGAAAAACAACAGCTTGGGGAAAAAGGCAGCAATAAAGGCTTTTTTTTTTTAATTAATTCTTCTAATTCAGCAGAATATAGGTTGAAAAGTCCTATTATATTCGATTTCTATAACTTCAAATATATTCCTTTCCATGAAATAAACAGGTGACTGAAAAATGACAAATTTAATACAGAATTTTCAAGAAAGAGAATGTCCATTTGCCTCAATTCAACATTAATGGCATTTTTGTATCTTTTGCATGTGGTGCCATGGGAAGCATGGATCTGAAATGAACTGCTTAGGGGAACATTGTAATCTGTAGTGATATGAAACACCTCCATATTTATGTTTTCAGGAGGTATAGTTTTACTATATAGACACAAATGTGAAAGGAGAATTCATATAGTATGGCCATTAGAGACAGTTTACTAACAAACTTCAAAAGTTTGGAACAAATGTACCTCTAACAATGGAACCAAAACTAATTTAGGATGTTTCAACAGGAAAAGAATCTAATACCATGTTCGCTCATGCTTGTGTTACAAGATCAAAATGGAAGTGGGAACTGCTACATAATTATTCCCATCTCCTGGCAATTTTAAAATTTTACTTTTAGAGAGTCCACCTAATTGCTCTAGTGTTGAGTACTTTCCTGGCTGGAGCTGTTTATCTGCATCAACTATGATGATAAGAATTGTCCCAAAACAAGCACTTCTATTTTTCAAATTCAAGCTGAATTTTCGCAATGCCACTTCACTCACCTGAATAATTCTCCCTCACAGACTGAAGGGGAGAGACTAAACAGATGAGCAATGGGACTGCAGCGCTGGGATCACTACAGCCTTCGTCCAACGGCAAGGGTGATTACATCCCCCTGTCCTTTCAGTTCTTCCCGACTGTGGGCCAAACGCTAGCACCAAGTGGATGTGCATCCAGTTACAGAGCCTTCACTGACTATGGTTTGCCAGCCTGGTAACACCTTCATTGCTGTGTCCTGCTCCCCCAGAGATGCAGCTATCATTGCTGGCAAACTGTGCTGCAAGTCTTTGAGGGTTAGCACTGGCTTTTCCATTGCCACCTGTAGACTATCTAGCACTTACGTCTCTGGTTGATGGGCGGAGTCTCTAAGCATTGCTATGATCAATAATAAATATATAGTGATTTCAAAAATACTTCTGGCCATCTCCAATTAGTCACTAAAGCTGTTCAGTAGACGGCTGCCAAGAATGTGTCATAGCAAATGAGTACTTTTGTAGCAGTCAGTTTACACAGAGATGGCTAAACTGTTTTTATTCAGACTTTCCAAAAACACTTTTGAGCAGAGTTCAGACTTGAAAAGTGTCATCCCCAAATCAGAAAGTAGTGGCAAGAGCTTTGAAAATGAAAAGTTCAAGTAATTTTAGTTATAGTTGCTTCTAGATGTTCTACCCATCATTTAGAAACAAACGCTTCACCGTATATAAGGTGAAGAAACCATTTGAATTTTTAAAGTGCTACATGCTACAACAGGTTTTATGCAAATAAATCATTCAGTGAATTATCAAGCACTGCTTCCAACCCTAACACTTAACTCTCATGAACACTTTTAGACACTTAGAGACTCTGGGTCTTTGCATCACGCAGTCTCAGATCAATGTGAGATGTCACAGAACCAGAAAGTGTTTGTGTGGGATAGGTGCATAATGGGAAACAAATTATTTTTAATTATGCCATTGACATTTCTTATCTGCAATCTCCAAGAAAGACAGAAGAATAAGTCCCATGAAAAGTACCTCACTCTTCAGAGAAGGAAAGTTGTATGGTAATTGAGCTAAGCAGATTTGGGAAATTCCAGGGGCCAAATCCCCATCGCTTCTTCCTGTGTGGCTATATCTCTCTGAACTCTTAGAGCGATTGCAGCTTCCACTGACTTACCTCAGAAATCACCATTTCTTGTACCGCTGGTACTAAAACCCCAGCGGGGCAGAGCTCACCATAGGGTAACTGCTTCTGGACCTGCTTCTCAGGCAGTTTTTCATCCTGAGCCTTCTGTTGCTACAGCTCCACAGCAACTTAAATGCAGCACGCATATATACCTGCACATGAGCCAAACACGGAAGTCTTCCATTAGAAGAAACTGAGGCTTCAAGAGGCAGCAAAACAAAGACATATTCTGGTAACTCATCTCTCCCTGATGCCAACCTTAATCTTACATTTTGAAATTACTTCCTTTCAACATCTATTATTTTGTGCCTAACAGACTGACCTTTTGGAGAAGGGAGAAGTTCCTTCTAGGTTTGCAGGCCACTGGTCTGCAGGAATGTTGGGCTGGATGCCTGGATAACTCAGTTTTGGGAGATTTTCCAACAGTTTTCAAAGATTTTCAGGTATTAAAAAAAGTAACCACAAAAGCCATAACAACCCCTACACGCTACTTGTCATACACAGCTTACAATAAAAAGAAGTCTCCCTCAGCTGACAGGGTACATGCATTTGCTTTTTCTCCACAAAAATAATTTGAAGCAGAGTGCCTTGCTGCAATGAAACTTTGCCTGCTGATACTTTCCTACCCCTCTCAATCTGCAGAGAGTCTGGGTTTGGCCTCCTGCTGTTTTGCACACCTGGTTAAGAAAAATTAGTTCACATTGCTGCATTTTTCCCACTACATGTGTGGGCTGGGACTCTCTGTGCTTTGCTGTTCTCTTTCTTTCTCTATGGATCAATGCAAATGGCCCAGGTAGAGTTTCTTGTAAGAATCTTTTTCTTCACACATCCCTACGTAATCGTCAAGCATTGCATTTCAGTTTGTGGGTGTGCAGGAACACAAGCATTTATGCAGCCTGATACAGTTACCTCATTCAAATGACTTCTCTTTTCCTGTCTTAATCCTTTATCTAACTGCAGAAGCCTCTGGGCAGCTGATATCCATTCCACAGTCTTTGTTGTACTAGTCACATTTTTCCAATCAATTAAATCAGTAGCACACTTACTTACCATATTTTCCCTATTGCATAAATAAATATAAACCTAATACCTCGAGCACATAGGTTTACGTGACGGAGAAAGTGGAGTACACTAACGAAAACCAACAGAGATTTATGCAAGTCAGGCTGAATAAAGCTCTTACTAATAATTCAATCATCAGTCAGATTTGTCCACTTGAATTACTAAAATACCCACAAAGTGGTAACTTGAATGTCCAGTGCTGATTTCAGCAGTGTCTTGGGACGATGTTTTGGCGCAGCTTTTGCCGGATTTCCCGTTACAGCAAGTACCTGCCGCGCGCAACAACCACCAGGGCGAGGCGGGGGGGGGGGGGGGGAGGGGGAGGCGCGCGGCGACCGTTGGGGGGGGAGGGGGAGGCGCGCGGCGACCGTTAGGGCGACAACGAGGCAGAAGGGCCGGCGACTGCTGCGGCAGCCTGGGCGGGGAGCGCGCGGCGGCCGTTAGGGCGGGGCGCAGGGGCGGGGCGCGCGGCGGCGGCGGCGGCCATTAAAGGGAGCGGGCTGCGGTGGGGGGTGGCTGTTGGGTGCTGTGATGGGGTGTGTGTGGTGGGGGTTGAGGGTTTTGGTGAGGTGTCCTGCCGAGAGACAGTGTCAGTCCTGGAGAAGGGCTGGTTCTCAGCCTTGTGGGGGGAAGCAGCTGGAGGCTGGTGCCCGGGTGCCAGAACCCAGACAGAGGCAAATTGCTGCTGCCCCGCAGTCCCCAGGGAGCGGGGAGGAGGCGGCGGTGGCACCAAAGCGGCCTTGCAGGGGCTGCAGCTGCTGGGGGTGAGTGAGGCTGTGTGGCAGCCAGCGGTGGGGCTGCCCGGCTGCCTGTGCCATGTGCTGGGGAAGCCTGTGGGGGTGAGAGGGGTGAGGTGACCCCTGAGCGCGCCTGGGTTTTAAAGCCATCTCGGGCTGTGTTGGTGTCCTCTTGGTAGCTTTGCCTCTGCACTCGTGGCTCTTCCCTCGGTTGAGAGGCATTTCTGCTGCAGCATAACGTCCGCAGCCTGTTGCCCCCCAGATGCTCCCCTGGAAGTGCCCTTGTTTGTGTTTCCAAAGCCCTGAAAGTGCTTCCTAGTGCAGCCTGTCCCAGTGCAGGCAAGGAGGCTAGTGCAGTGCAGCCTGGGGGTTCCCTAGTGAAGGTAAGCTGCTGTGTGCAGCAGCTCTTTGGTCATGTCCTGCTTCAGCTGTGCTCAGGGCACCTCTGAAGTGTGTGTTTTGAATGCTAGCAATGTGTGGGAGTGCCTTCTTGAAGGCCAGTGGCCTCTTAAAGCAGACTCTAGCACTTGTGTGGGTGGTGTGAATTTGCCTTGCAGTAAAGCTGTGGCTTGTTGCAAGCTGGTGGGTCTGGGTCTGCTCTTGCAGTGGAGAGTAGAAGGGTTTGTAGACTTGGGTGGCAGTTGCTTCCTGAGGCTGCCTTCCGAGTCCCTTAAGGAGTGGTGTTTATCCTGGGGAGTTACAGGTGAGGTGTGATTTTCAGCTGTTGGGTCAGTTGTGCAAGCCTCTCTGAAAGGAGACCCCAGTCAGTCCTGGCTGCTTGTCGTCAGCTTCAGAAGTATAAATGAGAAAGCAAAAAGGGAAGCAACCACAGCCAAGGAGCCTTGATCAGGTGCTGCTGGTATCTACATAAGCAGCGGTGCCCTGGTGGAGTTGCTTGGCCTTTGAGGTGCATCCCTGCAGAGCTGCTTTTCCCTTTGGCTAGGTGTTAGGCTGCTTCTGGCTGTCTGGCCCTGGCTTGCTTAGAAGTGTGGCTGTGTGGCCTGTGTTGAGGAGGGAAAAGCCAAAGGAAGTGAGCTCCAAGGGCTCCATTGCCCCTGGGTGGTCATTGAGTGTGTCCCTTTGTGTTAAGCACCACAGGGTGGGACCTTCCTGCTGTGAATGGGCTGCAAAGGAGTTGCTGTAGGTGGGAGAGACAGCTGCTGAGCTTGTGCTAGCTGCAGGGGAATGGCAAGGTGGGTGTGGGCAGTGGTCTTAGGCAGGCAGGGTGCTGGTGTCCTGTGGTGTGGAAATGTGCTTCTGGGGCAGGCTTTTTATGGTGCTTTCCTGGCAGCCTTGTGCTGCCTTGGAGAGCAGGTGGGAACTTGCCTGAATGTTCTCAGTGAGTAGCTGGCCCCGACGAGGCTGAAGGCAGCTGGTGTTGTGTGGCTGGCTGTTTAGTGTGTGGCTTGTGTGGTATCAGTTGTGGCTGCTTTATGCTGGCCTGAATGTGCAGTTGTCCTTGAGGGCGGGCGGGCTCCTTCTCAGCAGTGCCTTGTGGTGGGAAGCTCTGCAGCCTCCTTGTGGGGTTTGTTTTATTTGAGATGCTTGTCTTCCTTGGGTGTGGATCACCTGCCTGGGAAGATGTGCAGGAGCTTTAGCTAAGACTGTTACCAGGACCGCATGCATAATGATTCTGTCAATATGATAGTTAGTTCCAGGGAATAGAATGAATATGTATAATCCTTCTGGGAAATTCAGTGCATATGTATGTGAGAGAGCAATAGAAACTTTGGATGATGTGAGACACGGTGTGCACGTTGGGTGGAGCTATCCCCTGTGCATCCGGCGCTGTAATAAAGAGAATGCCTGCTTCTTAATGCTACATTGGTGTTAAGGAGTTTTTCCTCCCGATTTCGGTGACAGCTTTGGCACCTCACATGGGACCCTGCTTCTGAATCTCGACGCATCTGTGGGATTGCAGGACGTCCAGCCGGCACCGAGGGATTCTCAGGGAGAACCTCTGATCCCTGGACCAAAGAGCTCTGAGTAAGCCCCCTGGGAAGGTAAAGGCATTCCTTTCCTTAATAGGTCGGGTTGCCCACTGGTCAGATGCAGCGAGCCTTGCAGAGTTGGGTTAAAAGGGAGGAAAAGGTGGGGTTGCCCACCTGTAAGGTGTGGCGAAAGCCATGCAGGGAGGTCAGGTTGGGCTCTAGAGGTCCCTCAGGGGGAGGAAGGTCAAGTTATTTGTGCACAATTGTGTGTTTATGTGGTAATTTGACATTTGGAATGTTGTTGGACTTTGTTTTGTGGATTTTGTGGTTATGGGTAACCAAGTGTCAAAAGAGGGGGGGATTTTGAAGAAATCCCCCCTGGGGGGTATTTTAAAGCATTGGAGAGAGGCGGCAGGTCTGCTGGGAGGTACACTCTACCAAAGGACAATTAATTGAACATTGTAATCATCGGTGGCCAATGTATACTTTAGACGATCAGGAAAAATGGCCTAAGAATGGAGGTGTGAACTACAATACCATATTACAATTAATGTTGTTTTGCTGGAGGGAGGGGAAATGGGATGAAGTAATGTATGTAGATTTGTTCTTTGCATTAAGAGACCACCCTGAGTGGCAGAAAGATTGTGGGATGATTCCAAGGGATCCAATGATACTAGCAGTAGAGAAGGAGGGAAAGGGTTGAAATTTGAAAAGGTGTTGTTCTGCTTGTAGTATTGGAAAAAGGTGTTTAAAGTATGAGCAGGAGGAGGAAGAAGACTTGGAGTTGATGGTCGCTCCCCGACAGAGGTTGGGGGAGGATATTGAGGCTATGTGTGGGGCTGAAGGGGCAGAAGGATTTAGCCCGATTGAGAGGAGAACAAGAGGATGACAAGGGGAAGCGGGGGGGGGGGGTTGGTTTACAGGCTTCCCTTCTGCAGGTGGTTGGAAATACTGGACCTGTAACAGTTCAAGTACCTTTCTGTATAATGGAGTTAAGGTCCTGGAAGGAAATAGCAGGGAACTATAGAGAGGATCCAGAGAGAGTGGCAGAAGTGTTTGAAACTCTAATTAGGGCTCAGGATCCAGGTTGGAATGATTTGCAGGTAATATTAGACACCCTGCTAGATGATACTGAAAAGAAGATGGTATTAAACATTGCTCGGCAACAGGCTGAAGGAGCACATGCTGGTGGGGATTTGCAGGGGATGCTAGATCAGAATTTTCCTGCTGCAGAGCCAGGGTGGGATCCTAACCAGCCAGGACCCCGGGGACTCTTAACAAGATATCAGAGATGGATAATGTTTGGCATAAGACATGCCCTGCCAAAAGCAGTGAATTGGTCTGAGCTATATGAGGTCAAACAAGCACCAACTGAATCCCTGTCTGCTTTTGTGGAATGATTAAAGGCTACTGCCAGGAAATCTACCAACCTGGATCCTGAGAAACCAGAGGAAGCCCAGCAGTTAGCTTCAACTTTTATGGGACAATCGGCCCCAGACATAAGAAGGAAACTTCAAAAATTAGAGGGGGCAGATTTGAGAGATCTGGGAAAAATGTTAGAAGTGGCCTGGATGGCTTTTAATAATAGGGAAAAGGAAAAAGAAATGCGACATTCAAAGGGAGTACCTAAGGGAAGGGAGATTGATTGCTGCTTTAAGCAGGGCTCCTGGAGGAGCCTATAGAGAAAGGGAAGGCACAGGAGGGGGTTACTGAGGTGTGAAAGGGAGTAAGAGAAAGGGAACATGACCTCCTTTTGTGCAGCCCCTTCTAGCAGAAGATGAGTGTGCGCAATGTGCAAAGAAAGGGGGCATTGGCAAAGGGAATGTCCTCAGGCTGGGAACTTAGCCCCAGCCCTGCAAGCCATTAAGCTAATGACCTTAAAGGATGAATCCTGAAGGGGACCGGGGGAATCATCCGCAGCCGAACCCCTGGTTACACTAAGGCTGGGAAATGAAGAAGTAGAATTTGTAGTTGCTCCAGGAGCCACTTACTCTGTACTTAATATTTGTAAAGGAAGCTTTAGCCATGAAAGTGTAAGCGTTGTTGGTGCTACAGGGAAAGGAGAGAATGGGCCCTTTTTGCAGCCCTTAAAATTTAAATTGGGAAACCAATGGGTGACTCATCAGTTTTTATATATGCCTGAATGTCGGATGCCCTTGATGGGTAGGGATTTATTGGATAAGTTGAACACGCAGATAACCTTTAAGAATGGAGTGGTGCAGCCACTAATACCTGAATCAAAAGCTGTGGAAACGAGAATTTTTATGTTACAGAGCAGCACGCAGAAAGCAGAGGAGGAGATTGCTGCTGACGTAGAAGATGCAGTAGTACCCTTGGTATGGGCTAGTGGAATTCCAGGTCGGTCTCAACTGGCGAAACCAGTGGAGGTTGTTCTAAAATCTGGGACTAAACTGGTAAGACAAAAGCAGTATCCTATTAGGTGGGAGGCTAGAAAAGGGTTGGAAGAATTAATAGCTAAATTTTTGAATTATGGGTTACTGATAGTGTGAATCGGAATATAACACCTCAGTATTATTAATAAAGAAACAAAATGGCAAGGAATATAGGTTGGTTCAGGATTTAAGAGCCGTGAATCAGATTGTTCAAGATATTCATCCAGTAGCGGCTAAGCCATCTACCTTGCTGACCTCCCTGAAGGAGGACCATAAATGGTTTACTGTACTTGTTTTTGCAGTTAAAGCGTCTAATTGTTAAAGCGTCTAATTGTTAAAGCGTCTAATTGTTAAAGCGTCTAATTGTTAAAGCGTCTAATTGTTAAAGCGTCTAATTGTTAAAGCGTCTAATTGTTAAAGCGTCTAATTGTTAAAGCGTCTAATTGTTAAAGCGTCTAATTGTTAAAGCGTCTAATTGTTAAAGCGTCTAATTGTTAAAGCGTCTAATTGTTAAAGCGTCTAATTGTTAAAGCGTCTAATTGTTAAAGCGTCTAATTGTTAAAGCGTCTAATTGTTAAAGCGTCTAATTGTTAAAGCGTCTAATTGTTAAAGCGTCTAATTGTTAAAGCGTCTAATTGTTAAAGCGTCTAATTGTTAAAGCGTCTAATTGTTAAAGCGTCTAATTGTTAAAGCGTCTAATTGTTAAAGCGTCTAATTGTTAAAGCGTCTAATTGTTAAAGCGTCTAATTGTTAAAGCGTCTAATTGTTAAAGCGTCTAATTGTTAAAGCGTCTAATTGTTAAAGCGTCTAATTGTTAAAGCGTCTAATTGTTAAAGCGTCTAATTGTTAAAGCGTCTAATTGTTAAAGCGTCTAATTGTTAAAGCGTCTAATTGTTAAAGCGTCTAATTGTTAAAGCGTCTAATTGTTAAAGCGTCTAATTGTTAAAGCGTCTAATTGTTAAAGCGTCTAATTGTTAAAGCGTCTAATTGTTAAAGCGTCTAATTGTTAAAGCGTCTAATTGTTAAAGCGTCTAATTGTTAAAGCGTCTAATTGTTAAAGCGTCTAATTGTTAAAGCGTCTAATTGTTAAAGCGTCTAATTGTTAAAGCGTCTAATTGTTAAAGCGTCTAATTGTTAAAGCGTCTAATTGTTAAAGCGTCTAATTGTTAAAGCGTCTAATTGTTAAAGCGTCTAATTGTTAAAGCGTCTAATTGTTAAAGCGTCTAATTGTTAAAGCGTCTAATTGTTAAAGCGTCTAATTGTTAAAGCGTCTAATTGTTAAAGCGTCTAATTGTTAAAGCGTCTAATTGTTAAAGCGTCTAATTGTTAAAGCGTCTAATTGTTAAAGCGTCTAATTGTTAAAGCGTCTAATTGTTAAAGCGTCTAATTGTTAAAGCGTCTAATTGTTAAAGCGTCTAATTGTTAAAGCGTCTAATTGTTAAAGCGTCTAATTGTTAAAGCGTCTAATTGTTAAAGCGTCTAATTGTTAAAGCGTCTAATTGTTAAAGCGTCTAATTGTTAAAGCGTCTAATTGTTAAAGCGTCTAATTGTTAAAGCGTCTAATTGTTAAAGCGTCTAATTGTTAAAGCGTCTAATTGTTAAAGCGTCTAATTGTTAAAGCGTCTAATTGTTAAAGCGTCTAATTGTTAAAGCGTCTAATTGTTAAAGCGTCTAATTGTTAAAGCGTCTAATTGTTAAAGCGTCTAATTGTTAAAGCGTCTAATTGTTAAAGCGTCTAATTGTTAAAGCGTCTAATTGTTAAAGCGTCTAATTGTTAAAGCGTCTAATTGTTAAAGCGTCTAATTGTTAAAGCGTCTAATTGTTAAAGCGTCTAATTGTTAAAGCGTCTAATTGTTAAAGCGTCTAATTGTTAAAGCGTCTAATTGTTAAAGCGTCTAATTGTTAAAGCGTCTAATTGTTAAAGCGTCTAATTGTTAAAGCGTCTAATTGTTAAAGCGTCTAATTGTTAAAGCGTCTAATTGTTAAAGCGTCTAATTGTTAAAGCGTCTAATTGTTAAAGCGTCTAATTGTTAAAGCGTCTAATTGTTAAAGCGTCTAATTGTTAAAGCGTCTAATTGTTAAAGCGTCTAATTGTTAAAGCGTCTAATTGTTAAAGCGTCTAATTGTTAAAGCGTCTAATTGTTAAAGCGTCTAATTGTTAAAGCGTCTAATTGTTAAAGCGTCTAATTGTTAAAGCGTCTAATTGTTAAAGCGTCTAATTGTTAAAGCGTCTAATTGTTAAAGCGTCTAATTGTTAAAGCGTCTAATTGTTAAAGCGTCTAATTGTTAAAGCGTCTAATTGTTAAAGCGTCTAATTGTTAAAGCGTCTAATTGTTAAAGCGTCTAATTGTTAAAGCGTCTAATTGTTAAAGCGTCTAATTGTTAAAGCGTCTAATTGTTAAAGCGTCTAATTGTTAAAGCGTCTAATTGTTAAAGCGTCTAATTGTTAAAGCGTCTAATTGTTAAAGCGTCTAATTGTTAAAGCGTCTAATTGTTAAAGCGTCTAATTGTTAAAGCGTCTAATTGTTAAAGCGTCTAATTGTTAAAGCGTCTAATTGTTAAAGCGTCTAATTGTTAAAGCGTCTAATTGTTAAAGCGTCTAATTGTTAAAGCGTCTAATTGTTAAAGCGTCTAATTGTTAAAGCGTCTAATTGTTAAAGCGTCTAATTGTTAAAGCGTCTAATTGTTAAAGCGTCTAATTGTTAAAGCGTCTAATTGTTAAAGCGTCTAATTGTTAAAGCGTCTAATTGTTAAAGCGTCTAATTGTTAAAGCGTCTAATTGTTAAAGCGTCTAATTGTTAAAGCGTCTAATTGTTAAAGCGTCTAATTGTTAAAGCGTCTAATTGTTAAAGCGTCTAATTGTTAAAGCGTCTAATTGTTAAAGCGTCTAATTGTTAAAGCGTCTAATTGTTAAAGCGTCTAATTGTTAAAGCGTCTAATTGTTAAAGCGTCTAATTGTTAAAGCGTCTAATTGTTAAAGCGTCTAATTGTTAAAGCGTCTAATTGTTAAAGCGTCTAATTGTTAAAGCGTCTAATTGTTAAAGCGTCTAATTGTTAAAGCGTCTAATTGTTAAAGCGTCTAATTGTTAAAGCGTCTAATTGTTAAAGCGTCTAATTGTTAAAGCGTCTAATTGTTAAAGCGTCTAATTGTTAAAGCGTCTAATTGTTAAAGCGTCTAATTGTTAAAGCGTCTAATTGTTAAAGCGTCTAATTGTTAAAGCGTCTAATTGTTAAAGCGTCTAATTGTTAAAGCGTCTAATTGTTAAAGCGTCTAATTGTTAAAGCGTCTAATTGTTAAAGCGTCTAATTGTTAAAGCGTCTAATTGTTAAAGCGTCTAATTGTTAAAGCGTCTAATTGTTAAAGCGTCTAATTGTTAAAGCGTCTAATTGTTAAAGCGTCTAATTGTTAAAGCGTCTAATTGTTAAAGCGTCTAATTGTTAAAGCGTCTAATTGTTAAAGCGTCTAATTGTTAAAGCGTCTAATTGTTAAAGCGTCTAATTGTTAAAGCGTCTAATTGTTAAAGCGTCTAATTGTTAAAGCGTCTAATTGTTAAAGCGTCTAATTGTTAAAGCGTCTAATTGTTAAAGCGTCTAATTGTTAAAGCGTCTAATTGTTAAAGCGTCTAATTGTTAAAGCGTCTAATTGTTAAAGCGTCTAATTGTTAAAGCGTCTAATTGTTAAAGCGTCTAATTGTTAAAGCGTCTAATTGTTAAAGCGTCTAATTGTTAAAGCGTCTAATTGTTAAAGCGTCTAATTGTTAAAGCGTCTAATTGTTAAAGCGTCTAATTGTTAAAGCGTCTAATTGTTAAAGCGTCTAATTGTTAAAGCGTCTAATTGTTAAAGCGTCTAATTGTTAAAGCGTCTAATTGTTAAAGCGTCTAATTGTTAAAGCGTCTAATTGTTAAAGCGTCTAATTGTTAAAGCGTCTAATTGTTAAAGCGTCTAATTGTTAAAGCGTCTAATTGTTAAAGCGTCTAATTGTTAAAGCGTCTAATTGTTAAAGCGTCTAATTGTTAAAGCGTCTAATTGTTAAAGCGTCTAATTGTTAAAGCGTCTAATTGTTAAAGCGTCTAATTGTTAAAGCGTCTAATTGTTAAAGCGTCTAATTGTTAAAGCGTCTAATTGTTAAAGCGTCTAATTGTTAAAGCGTCTAATTGTTAAAGCGTCTAATTGTTAAAGCGTCTAATTGTTAAAGCGTCTAATTGTTAAAGCGTCTAATTGTTAAAGCGTCTAATTGTTAAAGCGTCTAATTGTTAAAGCGTCTAATTGTTAAAGCGTCTAATTGTTAAAGCGTCTAATTGTTAAAGCGTCTAATTGTTAAAGCGTCTAATTGTTAAAGCGTCTAATTGTTAAAGCGTCTAATTGTTAAAGCGTCTAATTGTTAAAGCGTCTAATTGTTAAAGCGTCTAATTGTTAAAGCGTCTAATTGTTAAAGCGTCTAATTGTTAAAGCGTCTAATTGTTAAAGCGTCTAATTGTTAAAGCGTCTAATTGTTAAAGCGTCTAATTGTTAAAGCGTCTAATTGTTAAAGCGTCTAATTGTTAAAGCGTCTAATTGTTAAAGCGTCTAATTGTTAAAGCGTCTAATTGTTAAAGCGTCTAATTGTTAAAGCGTCTAATTGTTAAAGCGTCTAATTGTTAAAGCGTCTAATTGTTAAAGCGTCTAATTGTTAAAGCGTCTAATTGTTAAAGCGTCTAATTGTTAAAGCGTCTAATTGTTAAAGCGTCTAATTGTTAAAGCGTCTAATTGTTAAAGCGTCTAATTGTTAAAGCGTCTAATTGTTAAAGCGTCTAATTGTTAAAGCGTCTAATTGTTAAAGCGTCTAATTGTTAAAGCGTCTAATTGTTAAAGCGTCTAATTGTTAAAGCGTCTAATTGTTAAAGCGTCTAATTGTTAAAGCGTCTAATTGTTAAAGCGTCTAATTGTTAAAGCGTCTAATTGTTAAAGCGTCTAATTGTTAAAGCGTCTAATTGTTAAAGCGTCTAATTGTTAAAGCGTCTAATTGTTAAAGCGTCTAATTGTTAAAGCGTCTAATTGTTAAAGCGTCTAATTGTTAAAGCGTCTAATTGTTAAAGCGTCTAATTGTTAAAGCGTCTAATTGTTAAAGCGTCTAATTGTTAAAGCGTCTAATTGTTAAAGCGTCTAATTGTTAAAGCGTCTAATTGTTAAAGCGTCTAATTGTTAAAGCGTCTAATTGTTAAAGCGTCTAATTGTTAAAGCGTCTAATTGTTAAAGCGTCTAATTGTTAAAGCGTCTAATTGTTAAAGCGTCTAATTGTTAAAGCGTCTAATTGTTAAAGCGTCTAATTGTTAAAGCGTCTAATTGTTAAAGCGTCTAATTGTTAAAGCGTCTAATTGTTAAAGCGTCTAATTGTTAAAGCGTCTAATTGTTAAAGCGTCTAATTGTTAAAGCGTCTAATTGTTAAAGCGTCTAATTGTTAAAGCGTCTAATTGTTAAAGCGTCTAATTGTTAAAGCGTCTAATTGTTAAAGCGTCTAATTGTTAAAGCGTCTAATTGTTAAAGCGTCTAATTGTTAAAGCGTCTAATTGTTAAAGCGTCTAATTGTTAAAGCGTCTAATTGTTAAAGCGTCTAATTGTTAAAGCGTCTAATTGTTAAAGCGTCTAATTGTTAAAGCGTCTAATTGTTAAAGCGTCTAATTGTTAAAGCGTCTAATTGTTAAAGCGTCTAATTGTTAAAGCGTCTAATTGTTAAAGCGTCTAATTGTTAAAGCGTCTAATTGTTAAAGCGTCTAATTGTTAAAGCGTCTAATTGTTAAAGCGTCTAATTGTTAAAGCGTCTAATTGTTAAAGCGTCTAATTGTTAAAGCGTCTAATTGTTAAAGCGTCTAATTGTTAAAGCGTCTAATTGTTAAAGCGTCTAATTGTTAAAGCGTCTAATTGTTAAAGCGTCTAATTGTTAAAGCGTCTAATTGTTAAAGCGTCTAATTGTTAAAGCGTCTAATTGTTAAAGCGTCTAATTGTTAAAGCGTCTAATTGTTAAAGCGTCTAATTGTTAAAGCGTCTAATTGTTAAAGCGTCTAATTGTTAAAGCGTCTAATTGTTAAAGCGTCTAATTGTTAAAGCGTCTAATTGTTAAAGCGTCTAATTGTTAAAGCGTCTAATTGTTAAAGCGTCTAATTGTTAAAGCGTCTAATTGTTAAAGCGTCTAATTGTTAAAGCGTCTAATTGTTAAAGCGTCTAATTGTTAAAGCGTCTAATTGTTAAAGCGTCTAATTGTTAAAGCGTCTAATTGTTAAAGCGTCTAATTGTTAAAGCGTCTAATTGTTAAAGCGTCTAATTGTTAAAGCGTCTAATTGTTAAAGCGTCTAATTGTTAAAGCGTCTAATTGTTAAAGCGTCTAATTGTTAAAGCGTCTAATTGTTAAAGCGTCTAATTGTTAAAGCGTCTAATTGTTAAAGCGTCTAATTGTTAAAGCGTCTAATTGTTAAAGCGTCTAATTGTTAAAGCGTCTAATTGTTAAAGCGTCTAATTGTTAAAGCGTCTAATTGTTAAAGCGTCTAATTGTTAAAGCGTCTAATTGTTAAAGCGTCTAATTGTTAAAGCGTCTAATTGTTAAAGCGTCTAATTGTTAAAGCGTCTAATTGTTAAAGCGTCTAATTGTTAAAGCGTCTAATTGTTAAAGCGTCTAATTGTTAAAGCGTCTAATTGTTAAAGCGTCTAATTGTTAAAGCGTCTAATTGTTAAAGCGTCTAATTGTTAAAGCGTCTAATTGTTAAAGCGTCTAATTGTTAAAGCGTCTAATTGTTAAAGCGTCTAATTGTTAAAGCGTCTAATTGTTAAAGCGTCTAATTGTTAAAGCGTCTAATTGTTAAAGCGTCTAATTGTTAAAGCGTCTAATTGTTAAAGCGTCTAATTGTTAAAGCGTCTAATTGTTAAAGCGTCTAATTGTTAAAGCGTCTAATTGTTAAAGCGTCTAATTGTTAAAGCGTCTAATTGTTAAAGCGTCTAATTGTTAAAGCGTCTAATTGTTAAAGCGTCTAATTGTTAAAGCGTCTAATTGTTAAAGCGTCTAATTGTTAAAGCGTCTAATTGTTAAAGCGTCTAATTGTTAAAGCGTCTAATTGTTAAAGCGTCTAATTGTTAAAGCGTCTAATTGTTAAAGCGTCTAATTGTTAAAGCGTCTAATTGTTAAAGCGTCTAATTGTTAAAGCGTCTAATTGTTAAAGCGTCTAATTGTTAAAGCGTCTAATTGTTAAAGCGTCTAATTGTTAAAGCGTCTAATTGTTAAAGCGTCTAATTGTTAAAGCGTCTAATTGTTAAAGCGTCTAATTGTTAAAGCGTCTAATTGTTAAAGCGTCTAATTGTTAAAGCGTCTAATTGTTAAAGCGTCTAATTGTTAAAGCGTCTAATTGTTAAAGCGTCTAATTGTTAAAGCGTCTAATTGTTAAAGCGTCTAATTGTTAAAGCGTCTAATTGTTAAAGCGTCTAATTGTTAAAGCGTCTAATTGTTAAAGCGTCTAATTGTTAAAGCGTCTAATTGTTAAAGCGTCTAATTGTTAAAGCGTCTAATTGTTAAAGCGTCTAATTGTTAAAGCGTCTAATTGTTAAAGCGTCTAATTGTTAAAGCGTCTAATTGTTAAAGCGTCTAATTGTTAAAGCGTCTAATTGTTAAAGCGTCTAATTGTTAAAGCGTCTAATTGTTAAAGCGTCTAATTGTTAAAGCGTCTAATTGTTAAAGCGTCTAATTGTTAAAGCGTCTAATTGTTAAAGCGTCTAATTGTTAAAGCGTCTAATTGTTAAAGCGTCTAATTGTTAAAGCGTCTAATTGTTAAAGCGTCTAATTGTTAAAGCGTCTAATTGTTAAAGCGTCTAATTGTTAAAGCGTCTAATTGTTAAAGCGTCTAATTGTTAAAGCGTCTAATTGTTAAAGCGTCTAATTGTTAAAGCGTCTAATTGTTAAAGCGTCTAATTGTTAAAGCGTCTAATTGTTAAAGCGTCTAATTGTTAAAGCGTCTAATTGTTAAAGCGTCTAATTGTTAAAGCGTCTAATTGTTAAAGCGTCTAATTGTTAAAGCGTCTAATTGTTAAAGCGTCTAATTGTTAAAGCGTCTAATTGTTAAAGCGTCTAATTGTTAAAGCGTCTAATTGTTAAAGCGTCTAATTGTTAAAGCGTCTAATTGTTAAAGCGTCTAATTGTTAAAGCGTCTAATTGTTAAAGCGTCTAATTGTTAAAGCGTCTAATTGTTAAAGCGTCTAATTGTTAAAGCGTCTAATTGTTAAAGCGTCTAATTGTTAAAGCGTCTAATTGTTAAAGCGTCTAATTGTTAAAGCGTCTAATTGTTAAAGCGTCTAATTGTTAAAGCGTCTAATTGTTAAAGCGTCTAATTGTTAAAGCGTCTAATTGTTAAAGCGTCTAATTGTTAAAGCGTCTAATTGTTAAAGCGTCTAATTGTTAAAGCGTCTAATTGTTAAAGCGTCTAATTGTTAAAGCGTCTAATTGTTAAAGCGTCTAATTGTTAAAGCGTCTAATTGTTAAAGCGTCTAATTGTTAAAGCGTCTAATTGTTAAAGCGTCTAATTGTTAAAGCGTCTAATTGTTAAAGCGTCTAATTGTTAAAGCGTCTAATTGTTAAAGCGTCTAATTGTTAAAGCGTCTAATTGTTAAAGCGTCTAATTGTTAAAGCGTCTAATTGTTAAAGCGTCTAATTGTTAAAGCGTCTAATTGTTAAAGCGTCTAATTGTTAAAGCGTCTAATTGTTAAAGCGTCTAATTGTTAAAGCGTCTAATTGTTAAAGCGTCTAATTGTTAAAGCGTCTAATTGTTAAAGCGTCTAATTGTTAAAGCGTCTAATTGTTAAAGCGTCTAATTGTTAAAGCGTCTAATTGTTAAAGCGTCTAATTGTTAAAGCGTCTAATTGTTAAAGCGTCTAATTGTTAAAGCGTCTAATTGTTAAAGCGTCTAATTGTTAAAGCGTCTAATTGTTAAAGCGTCTAATTGTTAAAGCGTCTAATTGTTAAAGCGTCTAATTGTTAAAGCGTCTAATTGTTAAAGCGTCTAATTGTTAAAGCGTCTAATTGTTAAAGCGTCTAATTGTTAAAGCGTCTAATTGTTAAAGCGTCTAATTGTTAAAGCGTCTAATTGTTAAAGCGTCTAATTGTTAAAGCGTCTAATTGTTAAAGCGTCTAATTGTTAAAGCGTCTAATTGTTAAAGCGTCTAATTGTTAAAGCGTCTAATTGTTAAAGCGTCTAATTGTTAAAGCGTCTAATTGTTAAAGCGTCTAATTGTTAAAGCGTCTAATTGTTAAAGCGTCTAATTGTTAAAGCGTCTAATTGTTAAAGCGTCTAATTGTTAAAGCGTCTAATTGTTAAAGCGTCTAATTGTTAAAGCGTCTAATTGTTAAAGCGTCTAATTGTTAAAGCGTCTAATTGTTAAAGCGTCTAATTGTTAAAGCGTCTAATTGTTAAAGCGTCTAATTGTTAAAGCGTCTAATTGTTAAAGCGTCTAATTGTTAAAGCGTCTAATTGTTAAAGCGTCTAATTGTTAAAGCGTCTAATTGTTAAAGCGTCTAATTGTTAAAGCGTCTAATTGTTAAAGCGTCTAATTGTTAAAGCGTCTAATTGTTAAAGCGTCTAATTGTTAAAGCGTCTAATTGTTAAAGCGTCTAATTGTTAAAGCGTCTAATTGTTAAAGCGTCTAATTGTTAAAGCGTCTAATTGTTAAAGCGTCTAATTGTTAAAGCGTCTAATTGTTAAAGCGTCTAATTGTTAAAGCGTCTAATTGTTAAAGCGTCTAATTGTTAAAGCGTCTAATTGTTAAAGCGTCTAATTGTTAAAGCGTCTAATTGTTAAAGCGTCTAATTGTTAAAGCGTCTAATTGTTAAAGCGTCTAATTGTTAAAGCGTCTAATTGTTAAAGCGTCTAATTGTTAAAGCGTCTAATTGTTAAAGCGTCTAATTGTTAAAGCGTCTAATTGTTAAAGCGTCTAATTGTTAAAGCGTCTAATTGTTAAAGCGTCTAATTGTTAAAGCGTCTAATTGTTAAAGCGTCTAATTGTTAAAGCGTCTAATTGTTAAAGCGTCTAATTGTTAAAGCGTCTAATTGTTAAAGCGTCTAATTGTTAAAGCGTCTAATTGTTAAAGCGTCTAATTGTTAAAGCGTCTAATTGTTAAAGCGTCTAATTGTTAAAGCGTCTAATTGTTAAAGCGTCTAATTGTTAAAGCGTCTAATTGTTAAAGCGTCTAATTGTTAAAGCGTCTAATTGTTAAAGCGTCTAATTGTTAAAGCGTCTAATTGTTAAAGCGTCTAATTGTTAAAGCGTCTAATTGTTAAAGCGTCTAATTGTTAAAGCGTCTAATTGTTAAAGCGTCTAATTGTTAAAGCGTCTAATTGTTAAAGCGTCTAATTGTTAAAGCGTCTAATTGTTAAAGCGTCTAATTGTTAAAGCGTCTAATTGTTAAAGCGTCTAATTGTTAAAGCGTCTAATTGTTAAAGCGTCTAATTGTTAAAGCGTCTAATTGTTAAAGCGTCTAATTGTTAAAGCGTCTAATTGTTAAAGCGTCTAATTGTTAAAGCGTCTAATTGTTAAAGCGTCTAATTGTTAAAGCGTCTAATTGTTAAAGCGTCTAATTGTTAAAGCGTCTAATTGTTAAAGCGTCTAATTGTTAAAGCGTCTAATTGTTAAAGCGTCTAATTGTTAAAGCGTCTAATTGTTAAAGCGTCTAATTGTTAAAGCGTCTAATTGTTAAAGCGTCTAATTGTTAAAGCGTCTAATTGTTAAAGCGTCTAATTGTTAAAGCGTCTAATTGTTAAAGCGTCTAATTGTTAAAGCGTCTAATTGTTAAAGCGTCTAATTGTTAAAGCGTCTAATTGTTAAAGCGTCTAATTGTTAAAGCGTCTAATTGTTAAAGCGTCTAATTGTTAAAGCGTCTAATTGTTAAAGCGTCTAATTGTTAAAGCGTCTAATTGTTAAAGCGTCTAATTGTTAAAGCGTCTAATTGTTAAAGCGTCTAATTGTTAAAGCGTCTAATTGTTAAAGCGTCTAATTGTTAAAGCGTCTAATTGTTAAAGCGTCTAATTGTTAAAGCGTCTAATTGTTAAAGCGTCTAATTGTTAAAGCGTCTAATTGTTAAAGCGTCTAATTGTTAAAGCGTCTAATTGTTAAAGCGTCTAATTGTTAAAGCGTCTAATTGTTAAAGCGTCTAATTGTTAAAGCGTCTAATTGTTAAAGCGTCTAATTGTTAAAGCGTCTAATTGTTAAAGCGTCTAATTGTTAAAGCGTCTAATTGTTAAAGCGTCTAATTGTTAAAGCGTCTAATTGTTAAAGCGTCTAATTGTTAAAGCGTCTAATTGTTAAAGCGTCTAATTGTTAAAGCGTCTAATTGTTAAAGCGTCTAATTGTTAAAGCGTCTAATTGTTAAAGCGTCTAATTGTTAAAGCGTCTAATTGTTAAAGCGTCTAATTGTTAAAGCGTCTAATTGTTAAAGCGTCTAATTGTTAAAGCGTCTAATTGTTAAAGCGTCTAATTGTTAAAGCGTCTAATTGTTAAAGCGTCTAATTGTTAAAGCGTCTAATTGTTAAAGCGTCTAATTGTTAAAGCGTCTAATTGTTAAAGCGTCTAATTGTTAAAGCGTCTAATTGTTAAAGCGTCTAATTGTTAAAGCGTCTAATTGTTAAAGCGTCTAATTGTTAAAGCGTCTAATTGTTAAAGCGTCTAATTGTTAAAGCGTCTAATTGTTAAAGCGTCTAATTGTTAAAGCGTCTAATTGTTAAAGCGTCTAATTGTTAAAGCGTCTAATTGTTAAAGCGTCTAATTGTTAAAGCGTCTAATTGTTAAAGCGTCTAATTGTTAAAGCGTCTAATTGTTAAAGCGTCTAATTGTTAAAGCGTCTAATTGTTAAAGCGTCTAATTGTTAAAGCGTCTAATTGTTAAAGCGTCTAATTGTTAAAGCGTCTAATTGTTAAAGCGTCTAATTGTTAAAGCGTCTAATTGTTAAAGCGTCTAATTGTTAAAGCGTCTAATTGTTAAAGCGTCTAATTGTTAAAGCGTCTAATTGTTAAAGCGTCTAATTGTTAAAGCGTCTAATTGTTAAAGCGTCTAATTGTTAAAGCGTCTAATTGTTAAAGCGTCTAATTGTTAAAGCGTCTAATTGTTAAAGCGTCTAATTGTTAAAGCGTCTAATTGTTAAAGCGTCTAATTGTTAAAGCGTCTAATTGTTAAAGCGTCTAATTGTTAAAGCGTCTAATTGTTAAAGCGTCTAATTGTTAAAGCGTCTAATTGTTAAAGCGTCTAATTGTTAAAGCGTCTAATTGTTAAAGCGTCTAATTGTTAAAGCGTCTAATTGTTAAAGCGTCTAATTGTTAAAGCGTCTAATTGTTAAAGCGTCTAATTGTTAAAGCGTCTAATTGTTAAAGCGTCTAATTGTTAAAGCGTCTAATTGTTAAAGCGTCTAATTGTTAAAGCGTCTAATTGTTAAAGCGTCTAATTGTTAAAGCGTCTAATTGTTAAAGCGTCTAATTGTTAAAGCGTCTAATTGTTAAAGCGTCTAATTGTTAAAGCGTCTAATTGTTAAAGCGTCTAATTGTTAAAGCGTCTAATTGTTAAAGCGTCTAATTGTTAAAGCGTCTAATTGTTAAAGCGTCTAATTGTTAAAGCGTCTAATTGTTAAAGCGTCTAATTGTTAAAGCGTCTAATTGTTAAAGCGTCTAATTGTTAAAGCGTCTAATTGTTAAAGCGTCTAATTGTTAAAGCGTCTAATTGTTAAAGCGTCTAATTGTTAAAGCGTCTAATTGTTAAAGCGTCTAATTGTTAAAGCGTCTAATTGTTAAAGCGTCTAATTGTTAAAGCGTCTAATTGTTAAAGCGTCTAATTGTTAAAGCGTCTAATTGTTAAAGCGTCTAATTGTTAAAGCGTCTAATTGTTAAAGCGTCTAATTGTTAAAGCGTCTAATTGTTAAAGCGTCTAATTGTTAAAGCGTCTAATTGTTAAAGCGTCTAATTGTTAAAGCGTCTAATTGTTAAAGCGTCTAATTGTTAAAGCGTCTAATTGTTAAAGCGTCTAATTGTTAAAGCGTCTAATTGTTAAAGCGTCTAATTGTTAAAGCGTCTAATTGTTAAAGCGTCTAATTGTTAAAGCGTCTAATTGTTAAAGCGTCTAATTGTTAAAGCGTCTAATTGTTAAAGCGTCTAATTGTTAAAGCGTCTAATTGTTAAAGCGTCTAATCGTTAAAGCGTCTAATCGTTAAAGCGTCTAATCGTTAAAGCGTCTAATCGTTAAAGCGTCTAATCGTTAAAGCGTCTAACCGTTAAAGCGTCTAACCGTTAAAGCGTCTAACCGTTAAAGCGTCTAACCGTTAAAGCGTCTAACCGTTAAAGCGTCTAACCGTTAAAGCGTCTAACCGTTAAAGCGTCTAACCGTTAAAGCGTCTAACCGTTAAAGCGTCTAACCGTTAAAGCGTCTAACCGTTAAAGCGTCTAACCGTTAAAGCGTCTAACCGTTAAAGCGTCTAACCGTTAAAGCGTCTAACCGTTAAAGCGTCTAACCGTTAAAGCGTCTAACCGTTAAAGCGTCTAACCGTTAAAGCGTCTAACCGTTAAAGCGTCTAACCGTTAAAGCGTCTAACCGTTAAAGCGTCTAACCGTTAAAGCGTCTAACCGTTAAAGCGTCTAACCGTTAAAGCGTCTAACCGTTAAAGCGTCTAACCGTTAAAGCGTCTAACCGTTAAAGCGTCTAACCGTTAAAGCGTCTAACCGTTAAAGCGTCTAACCGTTAAAGCGTCTAACCGTTAAAGCGTCTAACCGTTAAAGCGTCTAACCGTTAAAGCGTCTAACCGTTAAAGCGTCTAACCGTTAAAGCGTCTAACCGTTAAAGCGTCTAACCGTTAAAGCGTCTAACCGTTAAAGCGTCTAACCGTTAAAGCGTCTAACCGTTAAAGCGTCTAACCGTTAAAGCGTCTAACCGTTAAAGCGTCTAACCGTTAAAGCGTCTAACCGATTTTTTTTTTCTTTCTTCTTCTTTTTAGGTTACAAAAGGAAGGGGTGCTAGGTGGTTTGGTAAGGGACAGAGCATGCCTGGGCCTGGTGCAGTGAGTGGAAGGAGCTGGATGCCAGGCCAGAAGTACCCCCACTGGCAATGGTTTTAGTTCTGGTTTGGGACTAGGACTCTAATGTGTCGCTGGGAGAAGAATGCCTCTGGGGCCACATTGCCCCCTGTGGGTAGGGAGCAGTTGACTTGGTCAGGTCTGTGTTGGAGGTGGAAGCAGCTGGCAGGCAGAGGGTTCCCTTTTCCCAATGGTGGTTTCTTGGCCGAAGCCAAGAAACTGCTGCCTTGTCTGCAGCAGCTTCTCTTTCCTTTTGTGGTCTGCTGTGCACTTGCCTCCTCTTGAAGAGGATGTGCCTGTGCTCCTCAGCGAGTTCTGCCCGGAGCTTGGGACTGCTGTACATGTCTGATAATCTGTCTTTCAGCATTGTGGTGTTTGTGGTGGTGATCTGCAGGGATGAGCTGCTCTTGCTGGCTGGAGTATGGCTGCACTGACAAGGAGTTGGTGCCCACCTGAGGCTGGAGCAGGACTGCAGGTGTGCCAGGGTAATTCTGCTTCTGTCTGGGTAACTTTTTTGAAGCTCAGCCTTGCTGCCCAGACTGACAAAGTAGCTAGAGCTTAAAAGCTGCTCTTAAGATGCCTGGAAATAGGAGGTGAACTCAGCTGAGAGTGAGCTGCTGGCTGCTCTGCAGGGAGAGCTGGCCAGAAGGGACGAGTTCTGGGAGGGCAGGTTATGTTTATGGTGGTGGCGGGATGAACAGAGCTGATGCTGTATGAAAGCAGGGAGAAGGCTGGGGGTTAGAGTGAGCAGAGGTGTGGCTTGTGTGTGCCCAAGCAAGCCTTGCTGCTGGTCAGGGGATCAGTGATGGCAGGAGTGGAGTGGAGGGCTGCTGCTTCTTGGGAGCTGAGGAAAGCCTTTGGAAGTGAAAGGGGGTGGCATGATGTTAAGAAGTTGGGCCGCTCTCCTTTTGCCAGGGGCAGATGGGGAGGGCTTTTGTCTGTGCTGTTGAGGTGGGGGCAGGGGTTGCCTGGTGGGGATTTGGGGGTAGTGCTGTCCATGCAAGGGAGTGTCCCAGCAAGGCCAGGGAGCCCAAGCAGTGCAGGTGGCTTGCCCAAAGGCAGATGCTTAAGATTGTCAGCAGCTGATGAGCTGAGGCAGCTGCAGGTGTGACATGTGTTGCTGGGGTGCCTTGCCCCCAGGGCAGCCCTGGCATGTGGCATGCCCAGCTGAGAAGCCAAAGAGGTGGGGGAGAAGGAGTGCTGCTGGTGCTGCCCAGGGTGCCAGGTGGCAGCTAGTGCCTGCCTGGGGGCCAGGGGCCCTGCCTGCAGATGTGCTTTGTGCCAGTAGGTTGCCCTTTACAAGAGGGGTTTCTCTGGAAAATGAGGAGCGCTCCTGTAACTTGGAGCTGCCAAATGGGTGGTAGAGGGGGGCGGAGGGGGAGGGAATGGACTAAAGTCCTTGAAGCCAACTCTTTGGCATATCTCCTCTGGGCAGAGTTGTGGAGACAAGGAGGGGTTTGGCAGCCTGTTGAGTGACACTGTTGTCAGAGCCTGGTGCTGCTGAGGGAGGAGGGTGTGTGTGTGGGGGGGTGGTGATAGCCCTGTTGTAAAGTACAGTTGCAGAGAGGGCTGCAAGGGTGGCTTGGTGGCTGGAGCAAAGGTGGGGGGTGGCAGGTGCTTTTGTGCCTGGAAAATGAAGGCTAGCAGGGCTGGTTGCTGTACTTGTACACAAGTCTTGGAGTTGAGGAAAGAAGAAGGCTAAAAGGCTTCAGAAGCTTGGAGGCCTAGCCCCCTAGGTGGGAGGCAGGTGGTCACTGGGGCATTAATGTGGAAGTGAAAAGCATGTGGAGCAGGTGGAGTGGCCTATGCCAGGGAGAAGTGGCAGTATGTATTGCCTGCTGGAGTCAAGTGAGTTGAGCATGTCCCAGTAAAGGGGATGGTTCCTTGGGGCGCCGCATGTCAGGTGGAGGCAGGAGGAGAAAAGTGTTGGGAGCACCTTGAGCTTGAGAGCAGGATTGCTGTGATTTTTGAGTGCTGGTGTTTGTTTGGGGAAAAGGTAGAAGAGCAGGCTAGAGGAGAGGGGAGAGCAGCCAGGGAGGGCAAGAAAGCAGCTTTGCAAGGAGCCTATGCATGGAAGGCATTTAGTGCAAATGGGGCAGTGTGAGAGCAAGCTTGCTGCAGGCAGGCAGGCTAACATGTGCTGGGCTTGTTGTCCTGCTGTGTCAGCCTGTCTTGCCTGTTTGACCCCCCCAGCAGCTGAGGTGGGACAGCTGAAGGTAGTGTGCCCTAAAGGTGTGGGAGGGAGGGTGCTGAGGCCTGCCTGGGGCACTGGTGGAGAGTGGGGGTGTGGGGGCTGGTGGGGCAGGGCAGAGGAGTTGAGGACCCCCAGAGCATGTCAGGCTGAAGTTGCAGTGTGGCTTTGTGAGGGAGAGCCTGCCATGAGGTGGGAGCAGCCAGGGGAGCTGTAGGGGTGTGCCAAGGGGCTCGTGAGGGTCAGAGAGGACAGAGGGCTCCCAAGTGTGAGCCCAGTGTTTTGGGGAGCATGGCTTTTGTGTGCAGTTTTCCCAAGCTGCCTGGGCTGAATTCCTGTCAGGTGCCAAGTGCAGCAAGGGCTCTTTGGCTTCCCCCCTGCCCAGGTGTCAGTAGAGCTCAGCTCTAGTGGTCCAGTCTGTGCCCTTCTGCCCAAAGCTGCAGCTGCTTTGCCAAGTGGAGGGGCAGCGGTTTCCTTGGAAGAGAAGAGGATGTTGTGGAGAGAAGTTTGGGGCTGGTTGTCTGGAACAATTCCGGCAGCTGGCTGTGTACTTGAGGCCTAGTGCAGGTTGCCAATGCGCAGGGTTGTGGGTGTGGGAGCTGCCCACTTGAGCATGCTGTGCAGGGGAGCTGCTGTGTTTGCTGTGTGAGTGAGTGGTGTGTGTGCAGGTGTTGAGTGGAGAGCTGGAGGTGCCTTTTGTTTGGAGGAGCAAGTAGGGCTGGGTGTTTAGTGTCTGTAAAGCAGGAAAGAAGGAAGGAGGGGGTGGTAGGTGTGAGCATGGAGCAGTGGGATGGTCTGGCAGAGAGGTGTTGCCTGGGAGAGCAGAAATGAGTCCTTCTCTCGCAGGACTGCCTTTTGGTGCTTTGGGGGATGCGCCTGCCCCTGCGTGGGATGTGCCTCTCTCTTAGAAGGTTCCCTTTTGTGCTCTGCATGGACCCTGACTCTTTGTGCCAGAGGGGGATATCTGCTTTGGCCAAAGCCCTTGGGAGATGGTCCTACACACTTCTTTGATGGTGCTGCCTGGCAGCTTTTCCCTGGGGCTTGGCCACTTCTGGTCAGTGTTTGCCAAGGGAGGACTGCTCTGAAGAAGTTGGGGATCTCTCGGAGGGTGGGGGCATGTGCCTCAGCTCTGCTTTTGAGGCCCAGGAGGGGCAGCACGCAGAGATGCAGTTTGTGCTGATGGCAAGTGTTCCTTAGTAAAAGGCCTCAGCTTGCTGGGACCCAAAGCCTGAGAGTGCTGTGGCAGAGCGCGTGGGCCCTCCGTGGTGCCCTGCCTTCTCTTTGGTGGCAATGGCTTTGCTGTGTTGGTCGCTTCTGGGGGCGTTCTGTGCTTTGTCATACGCAGCGGTGGCCAAGTGGTGTCTGCAGGGCACAGGATAATGGCAAGAGGGAAAGGTGCTCAGCAGAGCCAGGACTGCTGCAGCTTCCTGGTGTTGATGCAGTTTTGCAGAGTTGGAGCCCTCTGCAATCTCTGCAGTGAGAGGCAATTTATAATGCTGTGTGCCAAAGGCACCCTGAAAAGCCTCGGCTGTTTGAGCCCTGGGCAATCCTCTAGGCATGACAAGAGGCTTGCGGTTTCTCTTTTTTGGCAGTCCCCTCCTTGCTCTCGGGTCTTTGGAGGTGCAGCCTGGAGTCCTTGCAACCTCAGTGGTGTGCTGCAGGAATTGCCCAGGCTGGAGTGCAAGCTGTATTGCAGGCCCTTGACAAGGAGTGTTTTTGCTGCTGCTGCTGGGCCAGCTCTGTGGAGGCAGTGTATTTCCCTTCAGTTTACCCCTTGGAATTGTTTCTCTTTGCTAGGAGGAAAGCCAAGGACTGCACTAACTGTAGTGGGACCTCTGAGCCAGTAACTTGTGGGACCCCCCTGGCAGAGGTCAAAAATAGGATGTGGGTTTTTCCCTCTTGGGGGTGATAGCTGGAAGTGTTAGGGGAGTTGCTTCTGTGGAGAAGTAGGAGAGGAGTAGCTGCAAAAGCCCAGCTGAAGCAGGAGCAGGTGAGAAAATGTGTCTGGGCTTGTGGGGCCCTTCCACTCATCTACAAGGTGGTTGATCTGCAAGGCATGGTGGTAAGTGAGCTTTGCCAGGCCCTAGATAGCGCAGCTGCAGGCAAGGCCAGCCTGAGGCACCTTTGCTGTGCCCCAGTGTGGTTTCCCACCAATGGCAGTAACAGGAGCTGGTGCCGTGCTGCTTTGCACTAGCCCTTTAGCCCTTCTGCGGTGGCTTGTCCCTGGGATTTTGGGAGCCGTGCAGGAAGTGGCCTAGAACGCTGGTGCTTCTGGAGGAGCTTGGAGTTGTTTCTGTGTGCTCATGAGGATGCTGCTAGCTTCTGTGCTCTCCTTCTCTAGGTTCCTGTGTGGCATCCCTCTGCGTGCTGTCCGAGAGCCTTCTGCATGCGCTGTCACGTATCGGAGAGCAACAGCTTCCTGGGCTGGATTTCGATCAGAGCCATCAAGATGAAGCGTGCACATCATCCTGCATGGTCAACTCTCCAGGTGAGTCCAACTGACCAAAGTCTATTCTCTTTATGGGTTGGTGTCCCTGCCAGGATCCTTGAATACGTACCTGCCTGGGATAAGGGCTCATTGGATGCACAAGCAATTTGCAGAGCACGTGGACATGTAACGTTGTCCCTACGAGGCCTCAGAAGAAGGCTGAGAACCACCTAGGCAGGGCTGCCTCCTGCCCCCAGGAGCAACGGATGCTCCGGCTTGCCCAGGAGCAGAGTGCAAGAACCTTGCAAGAGGAGCATGCCGCAGAGCTGGCCTTAACCCTAGATACCCCCCAGAGGTGGAGCAGCCCTGAGCAGTCCTCGCTGGCCCTTGACTTGCCAGTGACTGGAAGAGAACTGCAGTTGCAGTGCAGTGGGGTGACATTTGGCAGCCTTGAGACTGCAGTGCCAGGGACTGCGGCTGCGATGGGCACGAGCGCTTGCAGAGTGGCCTGAAGAAGGCAGAGAGCAAGGGGAGGCCCCTCTGGGTGAGCATGTGCCTCTGTAGGACCTTAGCAGCCCCCTGATGAGGTGTCGCAGCATGCATTGCAAGCCGCGGCGCCATGCCTCCCTTGGGCAGAGGTCAAGGACACAGGCAGCAGTGGGGAAAAGCAGGAGAGGACAAGGCAGTAAATTGGGGCCAGACGCTAAACCCGCAAAGGAGCAGGCAGATGCCACCACTGCCAATAATCACGCAGCCTCTGAGCAGGCCAAATACCATAACCCGCGGTCACCTCAGGCCCTCTTTAAAGTGCCCCTCAGGTGGGTGAAGAATTCAGACCTTTGGTGGCACCCGTGCAAAGGGAACATATCCTCCCCCTCCACTGCCGCAAAGGCTGCCTGAGGACAGGATGCAAGCTCTCCACAGACAGGTTTATGAGGCAGCTGCTGGAGGGCCAAATATGACCGTGAAGAAGGCAAGGTCACAGAGCATTTGAGTTGCCTGCTGGAGAGCAGGCTCTTCTCTGTGCTCCTGAAACTCCTTCAGGGAGCGTTGGGGCTACGTTGCTTCGAATGAAGAGCTTCTCCTTTGAGCTGCTCCCCAGCTCAGCTACAAAAGGCTGCTGAGGCACCATGAGCAATTCCTCTCCCTTGCTGAGAAGATGGTCCCCAGAAGCCCAGCTGAGTTGCCTTCCAACTCAGCAGGCACCTTTCCCCTTCTCTAGAGGGGAACCTAGTCAAGCCCTACTGATCAGCTGCCCAGCCTGAGCCCAGGGGAGGAAGAAACCCCAGGACACTGGGACTTAGTCTCACTTCCAAACAGGCCCCTTCCCAGCAACTCCGAGGGGTAAGAAGCTTGGCAAGGGAGCATGATGTCTGCGGAGTGGGGCAAAGGGAGCTGCATGCAATTGTGAGAATGAGCCTCGGAGCAGTGACCTGGTCATTTGCTTACGTAGATTTCTTGGTCCTCTGTATCCAGAACGACGGCGGCTGGCTTTCGCATCGGCGGCTGGCTTTCGCATCGGCGGCTGGCTTTCGCATCGGCGGCTGGCTTTCGCATCGGCGGCTGGCTTTCGCATCGGCGGCTGGCTTTCGCATCGGCGGCTGGCTTTCGCATCGGCGGCTGGCTTTCGCATCGGCGGCTGGCTTTCGCATCGGCGGCTGGCTTTCGCATCGGCGGCTGGCTTTCGCATCGGCGGCTGGCTTTCGCATCGGCGGCTGGCTTTCGCATCGGCGGCTGGCTTTCGCATCGGCGGCTGGCTTTCGCATCGGCGGCTGGCTTTCGCATCGGCGGCTGGCTTTCGCATCGGCGGCTGGCTTTCGCATCGCCGGCTGGCTTTCGCATCGCCGGCTGGCTTTCGCATCGGCGGCTGGCTTTCGCATCGCCGGCTGGCTTTCGCATCGCCGGCTGGCTTTCGCATCGCCGGCTGGCTTTCGCATCGGCGGCTGGCTTTCGCATCGCCGGCTGGCTTTCGCATCGCCGGCTGGCTTTCGCATCGCCGGCTGGCTTTCGCATCGCCGGCTGGCTTTCGCATCGCCGGCTGGCTTTCGCATCGCCGGCTGGCTTTCGCATCGCCGGCTGGCTTTCGCATCGCCGGCTGGCTTTCGCATCGCCGGCTGGCTTTCGCATCGCCGGCTGGCTTTCGCATCGCCGGCTGGCTTTCGCATCGCCGGCTGGCTTTCGCATCGCCGGCTGGCTTTCGCATCGCCGGCTGGCTTTCGCATCGCCCAGGTGTCAGTAGAGCTCTGCTCTAGTGGTCCAGTCTGTGCCCTTCTGCCCAAAGCTGCAGCTGCTTTGCCAAGTGGAGGGGCAGCGGTTTCCTTGGAAGAGAAGAGGATGTTGTGGAGAGAAGTTTGGGGCTGGTTGTCTGGAACAATTCCGGCAGCTGGCTGTGTACTTGAGGCCTAGTGCAGGTTGCCAATGCGCAGGGTTGTGGGTGTGGGAGCTGCCCACTTGAGCATGCTGTGCAGGGGAGCTGCTGTGTTTGCTGTGTGAGTGAGTGGTGTGTGTGCAGGTGTTGAGTGGAGAGCTGGAGGTGCCTTTTGTTTGGAGGAGCAAGTAGGGCTGGGTGTTTAGTGTCTGTAAAGCAGGAAAGAAGGAAGGAGGGTGGTAGGTGTGAGCATGGAGCAGTGGGATGGTCTGGCAGAGAGATGTTGCCTGGGAGAGCAGAAATGAGTCCTTCTTTCGCAGGACTGCCTTTTGGTGCTTTGGGGGACGCGCCTGCCCCTGCCTGGGATGTGCTTCTCTCTTTGAAGGTTCCCTTTTGTGCTCTGCATGGACCCTGACTCTTTGTGCCAGAGGGGGATATCTGCTTTGGCCAAAGCCCTTGGGAGATGGTCCCACACACTTCTTTGATGGTGCTGCCTGGCAGCTTTTCCCTGGGGCTTGGCCACTTCTGGTCAGTGTTTGCCAAGGGAGGACTGCTCTGAAGAAGTTGGGGATCTCTCGGAGGGTGGGGGCATGTGCCTCAGCTCTGCTTTTGAGGCCCAGGAGGGGCAGCACGCAGAGATGCAGTTTGTGCTGATGGCAAGTGTTCCTTAGTAAAAGGCCTCAGCTTGCTGGGACCCAAAGCCTGAGAGTGCTGTGGCAGAGCGCGTGGGCCCTCCGTGGTGCCCTGCCTTCTCCTTGGTGGCAATGGCTTTGCTGTGTTGGTCGCTTCTGGGGGCGTTCTGTGCTTTGTCATACGCAGCGGTGGCCAAGTGGTGTCTGCAGGGCACAGGATAATGGCAAGAGGGAAAGGTGCTCAGCAGAGCCAGGACTGCTGCAGCTTCCTGGTGTTGATGCAGTTTTGCAGAGTTGGAGCCCTCTGCAATCTCTGCAGTGAGAGGCAATTTATAATGCTGTGTGCCAAAGGCACCCTGAAAAGCCTCAGCTGTTTGAGCCCTGGGCAATCCTCTAGGCATGACAAGAGGCTTGTGGTTTCTCTTTTTTGGCAGTCCCCTCCTTGCTCTCGGGTCTTTGGAGGTGCAGCCTGGAGTCCTTGCAACCTCAGTGGTGTGCTGCAGGAATTGCCCAGGCTGGAGTGCAAGCTGTATTGCAGGCCCTTGACAAGGAGTGTTTTTGCTGCTGCTGCTGGGCCAGCTCTGTGGAGGCAGTGTATTTCCCTTCAGTTTTGGGGAGGGTCATGACAGGGTTCAACTGGTGGAAAGTTACAAGCAGCAAAGCGTATGGGAAAGGAGAAGCAAGGAGCGAGGTACAAGTCATGGTCGCGTGTGCGTGATCGGTGTGATGACTGGCTACCTGTGACGTGATCAGCATGATGACTGGCTTAGCAGAGTGTATCTGTAAAACCGCTGAAGCAGCTAACTTAGTATAAATATGCTCAGAAACAAACAATAAATGTCTCAGGATGCACCCCCTCTTGAGTCCGTGCCTTCATTCGCTACAAACGGCGTCCGAACAGGGACCCAGCTTGACGTAAAAAGGTGTCGTTGATCCGGTAGCAAAACCTGACTGAACCAGGACTCCAAGCCTTACAAGGAGTGCGCACCCATCACCTCGACAAAGGTGAGCAGTCGGGAATCATGGGGGGAAGGTTATCCCTAGAACAGAAACAAAGTCTCCATGCGTTGAGACGGCTTCTGGACAGGCACAGTCGGGACATTTCAGAGATAAAGTTACTAACACTCCTGGACTGGATTATGAGAAATGTACCTGACTTCCCTGCAAATGGGACATTTCAACTCAATGAATGGGCGAAAGTAGGTCGGAGATTATATGAGGAAGTGGGGACTGGAGATGTCGCGGTTTGTAAGCATTTGGCTACGTGGGGGAACTGTTACCAGCTCGGACAAGAAGGAGTCTCAACAGGAGGCTCAGACAAACATACCCAAGGACACCGGTGCAGCTGGGACTGATACATCCTGAGAAAGTACAGCTAAACCAGCAGAAGCCAGTTGGAGGCAAGATTAGGACTGAAACAGTTTTCCTCAAACAAGGAAGCAGGCCAAGTTGAGACCATGTATGGAAAAGTAGAGCAAAGTTCATGGCAAGACGCTGAGTGACACCTCTTCTGACACCACCAGAGACCCCCACAGAAGACCCCCAGAGACTCAGACCGCATGTGTAATGATTATGTAAATGTAGTAATTAGTTCTAGGAAATAGAATGAATATGTATAATCGTTCCTGGAAATTTAATGCATATGCATAGGATAGAGCAATATAAACTTTGGATGATGTGAGACACGGTGTGCACGTTGGGTGGAGCTATCCCCCGTGTACCTGGCGCCATAATAAAGAGAATGCCTGCTTCTTAATGCTGCATTGGTGTTAAGGAGTTTTTCTCCCGATTTCAGTGATAGTTTTGGCACCCCAGATGGGGCTCTGCTTCTGAACCTCATCGGATCCGTGGGATCGCAGGACCTCCAGCCGGCACTGAGGGATTCTCGGGGAGAACCTCCGATACCTGGACCGAAGAGCTCTGAACAAGACCCCTGGGAAAGGTAAAGGCATTCCTTTCTTGAAAAGGTCGGGTTAGAGTCCCGCATTGCTCGATTTGTGTGGCAATTTGACATTTGGAATGTTATTGGACTTTGTTTTGTGGATTTTGTGATTATGGGTAACCAAGCGTCAAAAGAGGGGGGGATTTGGAAGAATTCACCCCGGGATGTATTTTAAAGCATTGGAGAGAGGCGGCAGGTCCGCCGGGAGGTACACTTACCAAGAGAACAATTAATTGAATGCTGTAATCATTGTAATCATGTTTACTTTAGAAGATCAGGAAAAATGGCCTAAGAATGGAAGTGTGAACTACAATACCATATTACAATTAATGTTGTTTTGTTGGAGGGAGGGGAAATGGGATGAAGTAATGTATGTAGATTTGTTCTTCGCAGTAAGAGACCACCCTGAGTGGCAGAAAGATTGTGGGATGATTCCAAAGGATCCAAAGATACTAGCACTAGAGAAGGAGAGAAAGGGTCAAAAGTTGAAAAGGTGTTGTTCTGCTTGTAGTATCAGAAAGAGGTGTTTAAAGTGTAAACGGGAGGAGGAGGAGGAGGACTTGGAGCTGTTGGTCGCCCCCCCCCCCCCCGACAGAGGTGTGGGGGGGGGATGTCGAGGATGTTGTTGGGGAGGCTGAAGAGGCAGAAGGATTTAGCCCGATTGCAGGGAGAACAAGAGGATGCCAAGGGGAAGTGGGGGAGGTTTTACAGGCTGCCCTTCGGCAGGTGGTTGGAAATACCAGACCAGTAACAGTTCAAGTGCCTTTCTCTATAATGGAGTTAAGGTCCTGGAAGGAAATAGCAGGGAACTATAGAGAGGATCCGGGGAAAGTGGCAGAAGTGTTTGAAACTCTAATTAGGGCTCAGGATCCAGACTGGAATGATTTACAGGTAATATTAGACACCCTGCTAGATGATACTGAAAAGAAGATGGTATTAAACACTGCTCGGAAGCAAGTGGAAGGAGCACTTGCTGGTGGGGATTTGCAGGGGATGCTAGATCAGAATTTTCCTGCTACAGACCCGGGGTGGGATCCTAACCTGCCAGGACCCCGGGGACTTGTAATAAGATATCAGAAGTAGATATTGTATGGTGTAAAACATGGTAGGCCAAAAGCAGTTAATTGGTCCAAAATGTATGAGGTCAGACAAGAACCGAGTGAATCCCCATCTGCTTTTATGGAACGATTAGAAGTTACTGCCAGGAAATCTGCCAGCCTGGATCCTGAGAAACCAGAGGAAGCCCAGCAGTTAGCTTCAATTTTTATGGGACAATCAGCCCCAGACATAAGAAGGAAACTTCAAGAATTAGAGGGGGCAGATTTGAGAGATCTGGGAAAAATGTTAGAAGTGGCCTGGATAGCTTTTAATAGGATGCAGTTTTACCAGTTGTATGGGCTAGCGGAATTCCAGGTTGGTCTAAATTGGTGAAACCAGTGAAGGTTGTTCTAAAATCTGGAGCTAAACCAGTAAGACAAAAACAGTATCCTATTAAGTGGGAGGTCCATGTACCTTTGGGCTTCTGACGTTGTTCCATCCCGAAAAGTTGTTAATTGATGGAACTGCCCATGTTCGGACACAACGGTCCACCCACAGCTTTACATCAGACTGTAATAGCAACATAGAATTGTGGGACCCAACTAAGCGTGTCTTGAGTAGTGTTTTTGCAGGAGTAGGAACTGCTCCCACTTTATCACAACTTAACAAATTAGGATGCTGACTTGCAGAGGAAGCAAATGCTGCTAGTACTGCTTTGAACGCCCTGTTAACAGACGTAGATTCAGTTAGGCATGCCACCTTGCAGAATGGGGCTGCGATCGATTTTTTTGCTATTGGCCCAAGGCCGTGGCTGTCAGGATTTTGAGGGAATGTGTTGTATGAATCTGAGTGATCATTCTGAGTCAGCACATACGAGCATTGCAAGATTGAAGGCATTAACAAAACAATTGCAAGAAGACAATGGGAAAAACGTATGGGGAATGTTTGATTGGCTGAATATGCTTGCTGTAGGACCTTGGTTAAAATGCATCCTGATTCTAGGACTTATTATAGTTTTTGTATTTGTTGCAATACTAATGTGTGTGCCATGCTTATGGAATTGCATACAAAGAATGATTGTCCGGAGCATGAAGCAAGTCATGACCCTGCAAGTTCATACTGCCTTAGCCTTTCAGTTATTAAAGGAAGGGGGAGATGTGGAGGGTCATGACAGGGTTAAACTGGTGGAAAGTTACAAGTAGCAAAGTGTATGGGAAAGGAGAAACAAGTAGCGAGGTACAAGGAGTTACAAGTAGCAAAGCGTATGGGAAAGGAGAAGCAAGGAGCGAGGTACAAGGAGTTACAGGTAGCAAAGCATGCTTCTGGAGGAGCTTGGAGTTGTTTCTGTGTGCTCATGAGGATGCTGCTAGCTTCTGTGCTCTCCTTCTCTAGGTTCCTGTGTGGCATCCCTCTGCGCGCTGTCCGAGAGCCTTCTGCATGCACTGTCACGTGTTGGAGAGCAACAGCTTCCTGGGCTGGATTTCGATCAGAGCCATCAAGATGAAGCGTGCACATCATCCTGCATGGTCAACTCTCCAGGTGAGTCCAACTGACCAAAGTCTATTCTCTTTATGGGTTGGTGTCCCTGCCAGGATCCTTGAATACGTACCTGCCTGGGATAAGGGCTCATTGGATGCACAAGCAATTTGCAGAGCACGTGGACATGTAACGTTGTCCCTACGAGGCCTCAGAAGAAGGCTGAGAACCACCTAGTCAGGGCTGCCTCCTGCCCCCAGGAGCAACGGATGCTGCAGCTTGCCCAGGAGCAGAGTGCAAGAACCTTGCGAGAGGAGCATGCCGCAGAGCTGGCCTTAACCCTAGATACCCCCCAGAGGTGGAGCAGCCCTGACCAGTCCTCGCTGGCCCTTGACTTGCCAGTGACTGAAAGAGAACTGCAGGTGCAGTGCAGTGGGGTGACATTTGGCAGCCTTGAGACTGCAGTGCCAGGGACTGCGGCTGCGATGGGCACGAGCGCTTGCAGAGTGGCCTGAAGAAGGCAGAGAGCAAGGGGAGGCCCCTCTGGGTGAGCATGTGCCTCTGTAGGACCTTAGCAGCCCCCTGATGAGGTGTCGCAGCATGCATTGCAAGCCGCGGCGCCATGCCTCCCTTGGGCAGAGGTCAAGGACACAGGCAGCAGTGGGGAAAAGCAGGAGAGGACAAAGCAGTAAATTGGGGCCAGACGCTAAACCCGCAAAGGAGCAGGCAGATGCCACCACTGCCAATAATCACGCAGCCTCTGAGCAGGCCAAATACCATAACCCGCGGTCACCTCAGGCCCTCTTTAAAGTGCCCCTCAGGTGGGTGAAGAATTCAGACCTTTGGTGGCACCCATGCAAAGGGAACATATCCTCCCCCTCCACTGCCGCAAAGGCTGCCTGAGGACAGGATGCAAGTTCTCCGCAGACAGGTTTATGAGGCAGCTGCTGGAGGGCAAAATATGACTGTGAAGAAAGCAAGGTCACAGAGCATTTGAGTTGCCTGCTGGAGAGCAGGCTCTTCTCTGTGCTCCTGCAAATCCTTCTCCCATTAACAGGAGAAACACCAAGAAGCACTTGAAAAATACAACCACTGTGAGAAGAGCTGGCATGAATGCCTGCTCCAAAAATCACTCCAGGCACAACGGGTCACGTTTCACCCAATGATGGGCTCACAGGACTGCCCCCCATCTCGCGTCCTGGTCCTCACCATTGATGTTGTTGGCTGAAGAAAAGGTTCTCCAAGCAAGTGCAAGGTGTCCAAATGTGCTTTATGTATTCTGCTTCCATAAATCAAAGAAGAGGGCATAAAAGGAGGTAGCGATTAAGTTGAAGAAGGCTGCCCCACAGAAAATCAGTTCAAGAACTGCTGTTCAAAGTGCTGTGCACATCTGTCTACTGAGAAGTTGATAAGACCATGAAAGTAAAAGCAACTGGAGAAATCCAAAGATGAACAGAAAAGAACCCAGGAAAAGCTGTCTCAAGGTACAACCTGATGAACTGGGAGTATTGCTGTGTCACGAAGTAGCTTTTCCCATAAAAAAACAGATCAGACAAGATTGTATGGAGAAGGTTGGGGCTATGTTGCTCTGAATGAAGAGCTTCTCCTTTGAGCTGCTCTCCAGCTCAGCTACAAGAGACTGCAGAAACACCATGAGCAATTCCTCTCCCTTGCTGAGAAGATGGTCCCCAGAAGCCCAGCTGAGTTGCCTTCCAACTCAGCAGGCACCTTTCCCCTGCCCTGGAGGGGAACCTAGTCAAGCCCTACCCATCAGCTGCCCAGCCTGAGCCCAGGGGAGGAAGAAACCCAAAAGGGCTCACTGCCCTGGCTTTTCCTCTCCCTTTGAAACCTCTGGCTTTTTCAGCGCCCCAAAACCCTGAGCTGACAGCCTGAGGGGTGAATGACTGTGTGTAAAAGCCCTCACCGAGGATGGGAAGACCTTAAAAAGCCTGGGGGAGAGGAAAGAAAGGACACACTAACATTTCTTCCCTTTGCTTGAGGAGGCTGTAGTGAAATCCAGGGCCCCTTTGTGCCGGGCGCCGTAACACCTTGCGAGAGAGAAGGCCTGTGCCAGAGAGCTCCTCACCTCCATGGCCCTGGCACAGAGCAAGGACCAGGGCAGCCGGGTGAGAGCAGCCACCATGGACGGCTCAGGCAGCAGCAGGGAGGAGACAGGCCTCCGAATGTCTTGGCTGCCCAGCCTGCTCCCAGCCCTGTGCTCTGCAGGGACAGGCTCAGCCCATCCCCTGCAGAGCTGCAGAGCAAACACCAAGTCTGGTTCTTCCTCTCTTCTTTAAAGCAAAGGCTTGTTTCCCTCCCTTACAAGTTAGAGTGAGGAATATTAGGCTGCAACTGTCCCGTGTAGGTCTCAAACTCCTCCTTGTCCAAGACGCTGGAGTGTTTTTCCCCTGTCCTTGCTGCTGCTGCAAGGTCCCCCCCCCCCAAAGGCTTGGTCCTGCTGAGTCCCCCAGGTCAGACAGTGCTTGGGAAGAGCTCAGCCTTGCTGCCTTGTCCAGTTTGTGTCAGACCTCCTGAGAAAACTGAGGCTGTGTGGACCAGCAAGCAGTGTGTGTGTGTGTGTGTGTGTGTGTGTGTGTTTGCATGTTTTTTTTTCCCCCTTTTAGGGGAAGACTAGTGGGTGGATGTGGGTGGGATGAGGATGGGGGTGGCATGGGAGGGCAGGAATGGACACAGCCAGGGGTAGGGAGGGGGAGGTGCATTTTGAAGGGGGGATGTGGGCAGCGACACTGAGCCTGTGCTTCCAGTTCTCTTTTGGTCAGGTATTGCTGGATTTCTCCCCTGAGACTGAGCTGCTCCAATGCCATCAGCTCTCCGCCTGGCTTTCGGAAAAGGTTTGTTGTTTTTGCGGCAGTTGAGGCAAAGCAGAATTACCAACCCCCTGTCAGATCAATGCAGGCAAAGGGAATCACTGCGCGCGCCATGCTGTGCGTGCACGAGCCTTCCTGGGTCAGCTGTGCTGACACGCTGGTTGGGCTAATGCCCTTTGGTTGGCAAGCGGTTGCGTTAGCAGCTGCCCCAGCAGGGTTAGTACCAGAATATCTTCGTGGGCTGGGTGGGGTTTTGTCCCCCCTCCCCCCAAGCTTTGGGGTATATATATATATTTTTTTTAACCTCCTCATGTGGTTCTGAATAGGGGAGTGATTCATTTCTCTCTCTCTCTCTCTTTCTCTCTCTCTCTTAAAGGACAGCTCTTGGTTTGGTCATGCCATGGGAGGAATGTATGAGCTTGGCACTGTGAAAACTGCGACAGAGCTGTTTTGTATCTGCTTGAGCCTAAGGGGAGATTCTGTGCATGTCTGGCATATAAAACTTGAAATTAAAAAAAAAACCACAAACCCCACAATAAATTCACCGCAGGATGCCCAACCTTCAGATTACCCGTAACTCAATGCCTTCCCTCTAGATCACTAAGTTGCTGCAGGGGCAGTGATAACCTTAAAGCAAACGGAGCTGGGTGTGGATGGTAGTAAGGAAAGTCACTCGGATACAGCAGCGCTTCCTGACCGTAGTTTGGGGCCCCATGAATCTCCTTTGCAGTGGATGCGCAGCTTTTGAGGAAAAGGTTTCTTGACTGTTGGAATCGAGTACAAACCCTTCTTGCTCTCTGCACAGAGTGAGTCCTCTCGCTATAGCGTGATTCCATTAGGGGCTTCTCGGTGGAAAGGGCAAAAAAGGGTTGAGAAGGCTGAAAGGCTGAAGAAGTTGCAAGCGCAGTGGAAAGGGTGAGGGCTCGTGTAGGTGGCGCCCAGGATCAGCTGCTGGAATAAAGGCAGCCTCTCTAAGCAAGGACAAGGGAGTTTTCCCCAAAGCAGCGTCTAGTTTAGGCTGCGTGGAGGTTCTGGGCAAGTTGCTTTAACAGCTGGTGCTGGGCCGGGCATTTGAAAGTAGTAATGAGCCGGTGCAAGCGCAGGCAGCCGAAGTGGGCAGAGCAGGGCCTGTTCCCTGGGGCCCCAGGCTGCGGGGCTGGGATCAGGCGCTGTGAGGAGCCCAGCGCTGAGGGGTCTGCTGTGGGGTGGGCTGAGGCCGGGGCACTTTGTGTGGGGCTGCAGGCGGCGAGGAGCTCTGTGCCCGGCCACTTGCGCTGTGCGAGTCCTGCCCGGCGGCGTCCGGGTGCTGAGCAGAGCCACGGCCGTGCTAGAGCCACAAAACTCTGCTGCAGCATGAGCGCTGCCCCAGCCGCAGCGTCTGCGCTCACTGCGGAGCTAGTTTGGGGTCAGGTGCCCTGCAGGGAAGAGTGTGCCCTGGGGAGTGATGGTGTCCCAAGGTACCGCGCTCCGGCTGCGCTTCCCCGCTGCCAGGAGCGAGCCCGGAGAGCAGTGCTTGCCACGTGTCGATGGCTGGGTGGCTGGTGCGTACGGGGCGAGCAGGCAGCCCCGCGGCTTTGTCCTTAACTCTAACTGTGCGGCAATGGCTGTGGAGAAGTGGTGGGCAGCGCCACGCCGGGCAGGATCTGTGCGGTGTGCCAGGGTGCTGCCCTGCCCAAAGCTTTCTTCCTGCAGCCCCTTTTGGCACTGTGCCGTGGTCAGCTGGACGCCGTGGGGTCTGGCCTCCCTCCTTCCGCCTCGGCGAGCTTGAGCGTCGAGGCAAGGGGAGCGTTGCGTTTCCTTGCTCGCTCGGTCCCGAGGCGCCTGCTTGCCCTCCTTGATCAGGCTGTTAGTGCTCGCAGGCGTTTCTGCCGACCTGGAGACAGGGAGTTGCCCTTTTATTTGAGAAGTCCCTTCCTCTTCATGCCTTGCTTGGGCCTTGCTGTAAAACCCAAGGCTTGCTTTCATGTGACTTGTGGGAGTAAAAGAAAGGGCCTTTCTTCTGTGCGTGTACCCCTAAAGGAAGGAAATGGGGGGCAGAGGGGCTGTGTCCGGTGACGGAGAAGCAACAGTTCTGTGTTAGGCCCTGTGGCTTCCCAAAGCAGAGCCCCCCCTGCTTAGTGTGGGTCTGACACTCGAGGCCCAGCCTTCTCCCCAGGTTGCTGCTTGAAGGATTTAATCCGGCTGCACAGAAGCAGGTCTGCTGCCATTTCTGCCTACGGTGCTCCGGAGGATGGAAGCATCTTCAATTTTGCCGTGCTGGAAAGGACCTTGCTCTGAGCCGGGTCCCTCGTGCGCTTTCCCTGCCCTGTTCTCCTTTGCTGTTTGTGTTTAGGGCTTTTGTGCGCAGCTGTGTTTGCTGCGGGGGTGAGGTGGGAGCTGGCAGTCGCTGGGCTGCTGATGGTTTGCTTGAAGCTCTTTGGAAGAGGGACCCAGTTGAGAAGAGGGGCCCTTTTGGGCTGAGCAAGGCTATTCTTAGGAGAGGGCCTAAAGTGGCCGATGCCTTCCTGTTCAAAATCTCATTGTCCAAGCAGACGCCCTCAGCCGACCAGCAGTGGATTTTGTCTCCAACCACTGCATGCTTTGTAACTAGGAAAGCCCAAAGGAGGGCCCGGTCCCCTGAAAGGGCTGCCCAGTGGGGGTCTCTCTTCCCTCCAGTTCCCCTCTGTACGAGTTCTTAGCTGGCATCAAGGCAGTGTGACAGCTGTGCAGCACAGCAGCCAAGGGCGCTAGCTTTGTCTGTCTCTGTTTTCAGCCCCCCCAAACAGCTCAGTCCTGGGTTTCTGAGCTCAGAATCAGAAGCCAAGTGCTGCTTTTGGGGGTGGAAAACAGAGGCCAAGCGCTGCGTTTCTGGTTCCACAAATGGTGGCTTAGGGGTGGCTTTTGTTACTCGGAGAGCCTGATCCCTGCGTGTTTGAGCTCCAAGCAGGGATTAAGTGCTGCCTTGTTGGGGTCAGGAATGGAGGCTCAGGGGGCTGTTTTAGGGGTTGAAAACAGAGACCAAGTGCTGCGTTTAGGGGACTTGGAAATGGAGGTGAGTTCAGCTGTTTCCAGCCCCAAAGGGGAGGCTGAGGGGGCCCTTTTTGGGGTGGGGGGGAGGGAGGGAGGGTGCGTGGACCCTCCCCGAAGGGGGGGGGTCCATCCACAAGTGCCCCCAGGGCAGGGAGGCTGGCATGCACCAGGCCAAACCTCGCGTCTGAGAGAGTTTCTGGCGCAAAAGTGGTTTTGGGGGGAGGCAACACCAGGAGACACCATCTTCCAGGGCCAGTATTTATTCAACTTTCATCCCAGACTTTCAGTGCTTCCTAAACAATAACTGTATCTTAACTAATTAGTCAACATTGATTCACTGTACAGAAGCAAATTGGTCAGCGTTTATTGAGTATTAATAAACTCATTAGTCAACGTTGATGCGGTGCACAGCAGCTCTTTGTTCAAGACTGATGGCATCAGTCGATAGTGGAACAATCTCCAAGCTGTGACAGTGACTGATCTGTGGCCTTGTCACCACTTTCCCTAAGAATTAACCAACTAGCCTCTAATTCTTGAATCAGTAGTAGCTGGTTAGTCCCTCTGGACTCCATAGCCATCAGCTCCTTGGTCAACAGCATTCAGTATTCGGAAGCTCTTTAGTCAGCCTGGCTTCAGTCTGCAGAAGCTCCCACGTCCTGAGTCCATGTCCAGCAGCACCTTGGTCCCCGTTCAGGGAACAGCTGTGAGCTCCTTAGTCAACACTGCCCCAGTGCCCAGGAGCTAATTGCTCCCACTGCTCCCAAATCCCTGAGCTCAGGAGTCGGCACCAGGCAACAGCCACGAGCGCCCGGCTCGGCGCCGCTTCCGTGCCCCCGCGCTCGCTCGGCGCCGGACCCCCCTTCCCCGCCGCCGGGCTCGGGGCTGCCCCAGCGGGACGCGGCGCCGTCCCTGTGCCCGGGGCAGCGGCTGCTTCCCGGCCGCGTCGCTCCCGCGGGGGCCCCGCACCGGGGCGGCGCCGGGCAGCAGCCGGCAGCTTTGGCCCGGGGCCTCGGCCCGAGCGGCAGCTCCGGTGCGGCCACAGCTCCTGCGGCTCTCGCTCCCGGCGGCGGCTCCGGCGGGCTCGGTCCCGGTCCCGGTCCTGGTCCCAGTCCTGGTCCCGGTGCGGCAGCTGCGGCCCCGCCGCTCCCGGCTCCCGCGGCGGGAAGGGAAGGGAAGGGAAGACGCGTCCCGGGAGCGCTCGCAGCCGCCCTCCCCGGGGCTCCCCGGCCTGTCCCGTCCCGTCGGGCGCCGGGGCCAGCCCGAGCCCCCCGGGGCAGCCCCGGCCCGGGACGGGCCCCCGCGGCTCCCGGGGCGGCGGAGAGACCCCCTGTGCCCCTCGGGGAGCGCCCAGGCCCGGCCCCGCCGCCCCGGCCTCGCCCGCTGCCCCGGGCACCGCCGGCGCCGCTGCGGGAGCCCCGCGGCTCCCCCGTCCCCTCCCGGCGCGTCCCGGCCTCGGCGCGCGGCTCCCGGCGGCCGCGGCTCCCGGCTCCCGGCTCCCGGCGGGGGCGGCCCGGGCCTCCGGCTCCTCTGCCCCGCGCACAGACGCGGGCCGGCCCGGTTCTCCCGGTGCCCCCGCGGCAGAGCTAGTGCCCCGGCTGCCCCCCCCGGCCCCGGCCCCGGCCCTCCGCGGGACCCCGCTGCCCGCCGCTGCCTGCTCCTGCTGCCGCTGCCGCCGCTGCCCGGCCGCGGGCAGGAGCCGGAGCCGCAGCCGGGGCCGGGGCCGGGGCCGGGGCCGGGGCCGGGCGGCGTCACCCCGCGCCGGAGCCGCCCAGGGACCCCCGGCGCCCCCGGCCCGGGCCCTCCCCGAGCAGCGCGCGTTTGACAGGCGCCGGCGACAGGGCAGCGCCGCGGCGGCTCCCGGCCGCTTGCGCCGTCGCCCGGGGAAAAGCGGCCGCAGCCCCGGCGCCGCTGGTAGCTGAGCTCGGGAAAATTATCCACTGACCTGGCGACCTGCACTGCGGAAGGAGTTTGAACGGTTACGATTTAGGCCCGGAGCAGCTCTCCTGCCCGGAATCACAGAGGCACAGCACGGCTGAGGCTGGCAGGCACCTCTGGAGATCATCTAGTCCAACCCCCTGCTCAAGCAGCGGCACCTACAGCGCCTTGCACAGGATCGCGTCCAGGCAGGTTTTGAATATCTCCGGAGAAGGAGACTCCACAACCTCCCTGGGCAACCTGTGCCAGTGCCCTGTGTCACCCTCACAGGGAAGAAGTTTCTCCTCATGTTCAGATGGACCTGCCTGTGTTTCAGTTTGTGCCCGTTGCCTCTTGTGCTGTCGCTGGGCACCACTGAACAGAGTCTGGCCCCATCCTCTTGACACCCTCCCTTCAGATACTTGTACACGTTGATAAGATCTCCTCTCAGCCTTCTCTTCTCCAGGCTGAACAGGCCCAGCTCTCGCAGCCTTTCCTCATAAGAGAGATGCTCCAGTCCCCTAATCACCTTTGTAGCCCTTCGCTGGACTCGCTCCAGCAGTGCCACATCCCTCTTGTACTGGGGAGCCCAGAACTGGACACAGGACTCCAGGTGTGGCCTCACCAGGGCTGAGGAGAGGGGCAGGATCACCTCCCTCCACCTGCTGGCAACACTCTGCCTAATGCACCCCAGGATCCCATTGGCCTTCTTGGCCACAAGGGCACATTGCTGCCTCATGGTCAACTTGGTGTCCACCAGCACTCCCAGCTCCTTCTCCGCAGAGCTGCTTTCCAGCAGGTCAACCCCCAACCTGGACTGGTGCAGGGGGTTATTCCTCCGTAGGTGCAGGAACCTGCACCTGCCTTTGCTGAACTTCAGGAGGTTCCTCTCTGCCCAGCTCTCCAGCCTGTCCAGGTCTCTCTGAATGGCAGCACAGCCCTCTGGGGTATCAGCCACTCCTCCCAGTTTGCTATCATCAGCACCAAAGGTGCCTCCTGGCACCGGAGGCTGGACTTTGTGAGGCTGGCTTGTGTGCCTTCCCACCCTCCCCTCTTCATGTCGAGCTCCCCAGGTCACTTGTGGAGTTCTTCTCTGGAAAGAAGAAAGCAAGCAGTGAATTGACTCTTTTCAAGGCAGGTGTTTTTGTGGAAGAGCCAAGCAGTAGGAACACTGTCATAATACAGCTAAAGTCATTTTACTTTTGTAGACTGCACTTTCTAATTTACATCTAACAAATTAGCAGAGTGTGCTTTAAGGATTAGTAAAGTTCAGTCATGGAGTGTAACAGAAGAAGGTGCCGGCCAAGTCTGTAGATGTTTTGTCCTTTTATTGTTGACAGATCCCAATCATATGATGGAGATCTTCTGGGTACATGGCTCAGCCCATGCGAAGCTCTGTGACTTCGCTGGCTTTCCAGCTGCTGCTTATACACATTACGTATTCTTCATCAAATGGGTTTTCATCTGAAACATACTGCTTTATGGATGCTTAATAAATTAAGCTGCAGTATCCTTCTTGATCTGAAGACAGAAGATAAATAAAGAAGGGAAACTGAGGCAATATAACATTTTAGTTGCCTTTGTAGCCTTTACTTTTCTGTAACACAATCTCTTTTATGCCTAGCTTTGTTGCATCGCAGGGTTCTAGTTTTGACGTCAGAGAAAACATCGAGTTTCCTAACTGCAAGTTCAGAATGGAGCAGGTAGAAGAGTTGGATAGAGATTGTTTTCTGTATGTTTAAGACAGAAACAAATAATCCACACAGTGGCAACTCTGCGAAACCTGAGCACTTTGAATATACATTCCTTTTGGTATAGAGCATTAAGGTTCGGCACGGCATAAAAGAAGCGCTCAGGTCTATTTTCCTTGTACGCATTTCACCTTCCCTCCACCAGCGTTCCCTCCTTGTGCTTACCATTACTTTTCTCCACAAGCCTGTCTTAAGACTACACCAGGTAGCACACGCTAGCTCTTCTATGTCTAACTTCATGCTATGGCCTGAAAGATGCACTCCTGGTGGGGGACTTCTTGCACAGATTTTACCCGGAAATCCAGAAAACATTGCCTCTTTCGATCGTTGCTCTAGCATGTATCTAGCAAACATGTTCTGGCCCTGCTTAGCATGTCAGCTACTGGCCTAGGGGGGTGTTATTTGGTTCTTTTTGATGAAGGTGTTTGAGGAGCTGCACAATGACCAGAAACATATGATTTTTGACTCCTTGTCTCTTACTGGTGTCACTGAATGTTTAGGTTTAGCTTAAGAGAAAAATTTCTAGCCTCACTGAGCCTTGTGCACAACCGGAACCAAACAGGGTCTCGTGTCCCTTTGTGCTCCTGGTGGCTTTTGCTGCTCTCGGCAAGAAGGAGTTCCTGACGCGCTCCCATATCCTGGCACTGGAAGCTGGACTTTGTGAGGATGGCTTGCGTGTCTTCCCACTCTGCGCTCCTCATGCTGAGAAGGAAAAAGCAGGCAACTGGAGACTGGAGAATACTGCCATTGCCCTCCCCCTTGAGAGACCCCAAACTGTGTGTCTGCCTGTTCCAATTACGGAGTCCCTCAGACCTGTTTACCAGGCCACCTGTGGACTTCAGGAGCTCACAGATGCAGTGTGACTTGAGGAAAAACTGTAGCCTCGACTCAGGCTGGCTCTGAGGCAGGGAGAGCAGCTTTCAAAAGAGACCTTTCTGAAGCTGAATAGCAGAGGGAGCAGGAGAGAGAGGCAAGCTGCCTCCTACTGCCTGGTCCTTCTCCATTCCCTTTTGTTCAGCTTCCTTGAGGCCTTCCCACTGTCCCCTGTGTTTCCCTTTCTCCTGTGCTGCAAGTAACAAGCCTTCCCAAGTTGGGTGTTTTCCCCTCCCGCATTGCCGGTGCTCTGGCTTAGTTCCGAGCAGAGCAGAAGAGGCTCAGCTAGGAGGAGCAGCTGTTGGAGAAGGAAGTGCAAGGTGTGCAGTGTGGCAGCTCTGGTGTGCTCAGAAGGGCTTGGGACCTTCAGGTGGCGCTTCTGAGCCGAGAAGATCGTAGAATCTCTGAGCACGGGTGCTGACTCAGGCTTGCCTTTTCGGACCTAGCTGCACGTCTCTCAGTAACTCTAGCTCCGGAGGGATACACTTCTTTGTGGCATGGTAACGTTTACCAAGATGGGTCTAGGTGTTTAGAATTGGGACCTTTTTTGGCTGGTGGGAGTAGAGGGGTAAAGCGGAAACGTCAGTGTCCGTGTTTAGTGTTGCTTGTATGAGTTTTGCACAGCTTTGGTGTTACAGTACCACAGCTACTAGAGGCCCGCATCCCGGGTGTTTTCAGCCACGTGCCTCTTAAGAGAAATCCCCCAGCAGGAACTCCTTGACTGGCTGGAGAGCTTCCCTTCTCCGGCCATTGCTGCTCTGTTCCTGATGGGAGTGGCGAATACGCAAGCTCTTTGCTTGCCTTTCCCTCGAGTAGTGTAAGCAAATCGTCTACTTCTTCCTTAACTCTTTTGGCTACGAGCATGGGGGTGCCCAACACTGGTGCAGGTAAAACCCTCACCTTTGTGCTGTGTCCTTTGAAGAGCTGGGACACTCGTGGTGTAGTCAACTGATGGCTTGCAGTCTTGGCAATAAGGTATTGGCCTGTAGGAGTCCCTCTCTAAGGCAGGAGTGACTGTTTGTGGCCCTGGTGATCAGGGGAACAGCACCTTTGGGAAGGGCACGAAAGAGAACGGAAGGGCAGGGAGCTTCCTGCATTTTTCACACCTTCTGGTAGGGCTGGCATTCGTGGGCTGCGGTGGAGCAGCAGAGCTGAGCCTGCCCAGCCACCTGCCCCTGGCTTTCCTAGCAGAAGCACGGACCCTGTGTCTTAAGCACAAGCTCTTCCAGGCAAAGTGCATTGATTACGTTTCCTCTTGTCCATTCAAGGTGATGTTGAGTGATTTCTGAGTCACAAAAGCTTGGGGGCAGGGGAGGCAGGAAAGGTCTCAGAGGAAAGAATCAGTGGCCCAGAAGAATGTGCACAGGCAGGGAGGCATTTCTGTCTTTACTCATGGTTCGGCTTGCGCGTCCCCCGACTTCTACAACGACGCCGCAGGAGCGTGAAGGGCTCTCTTCTGCAAGACCGGCCATAACTAGCACGCAGGTGGGTTCTGCCCCTTCCCAGGCGTGGACGTGAATCGTCCGCCTGGACACGAGTTTAAGATGCCCGAGGTGCAAATACTTCTCTTCCTGCAGGACCCAAGTTTCCAGTGGCAAGTAGGTGGCTTTGGAACAAAGCGTGGACATGCAGGCGCTGGCACAGTATTTGTTTCTTCTCAGAGCTTGTTGCCTCCTTATTTGCAGAGTCCAAGGCTGCTCTTCAGCTCTGAGGCACTTTGCTGTGAGTTTAGTTAGACGTGAGGAGGCAAAGAACGCCTCTGCCTCTGGAGGCGGCTGGGAAAGAGGCTCTTGTTGAGTCTGCTCCGATTCACAGAGCTGGTCTGTGGGACTTTTTGGCATGACTCCGTTTCCCTCCTGTTCCTGGGAAGTGGCATTTACTTTACTGTCATTTCTCTGTGCCCAGTGAGCGCTTCTCTGACTCCAAGCCAGTGTGTTTCGGTGTTCTCCCTTTTGGACTCCTTTGAGATGAGGGGGCAGGTAACCAATCTCATTTTCCTCAGCCCGCAGTTTTCAGACTGCAAGCATCTCCCATTGTGAGGGCTTTGTTTTTTCTCAGAAGCAAGTTTGGTCTTTGTTCCTATTTCCCCCTGCCGGGAGGCATTTCTTGTGCTTTGCCGTGGAGCAGTTGTTTGCAGATAAAAGCTCCATTGCTCACCACCTTCCGTTTCGGCTGCACGTTAAACACCACCGTTGTTTAGCATGCTGGCCAGGCCCTTATAGCTGTTGCTGTCGGAAGGAGGCCAGCGTGGGCTTCTCTGGGTGTGTACCCCCGAGAAAGGGGAGTGTGTTGACAAAGACATGGTCTGGCTTCTGGCTGGAGGGATGGATGGAAGGAGCAGCTGGAGGGACTTTGTCCACTCCCTAGAGGTCGCCTTCTCTTTCTAGGATAGCTTTATTCCCCGTTCCCGAACCATATGAACACCCGGGATTTTAATCCTTTAAAGGAGGAATTACAGGCAGTAAGGTCAAGCTTGCTCTTTTCGTGTCAGTAGTCTGAAGAAGGAATACAAATACACTCTCATCACCAATGTTAAGGAATTTCTGCTCTTTGGCCAACCCGGGAAGTTATTTTCATTGACCCTGTTTCAAGTTGATGCAACACAAGATGTTGGAGGCAGTCTTCCTGCAAAGGTGTGAGGAATGAAGAACAGAGGAGCTTGTTGGTCTATCATTCAGCGCAGCGTATGGTTCTGTAACATCGCAGCATATGAAAAGGCAGCATTCCTTCTGTAGCAGTCTCGTGTGCTCGTCTACAGCAGCACGATCAGTTTGGCAGCTGCCGAGAGAGAGGTCTTCCTCTCCCCAGACAGCCGCCTAGTTCCAGAACGTTGAATATGCACATACTGGAGAATTATGCCATTGCTGGTTTTCTTGAGCCTACCCTTCTGCAACAGAGATACCCTCTTCTACAGGTGAGCAGCTGAGGCTGTCAGGATGACTTGCCCCTGTGTCTCTGTGGTGGCATGAGGAACGGAGCCTGGAACACCTGAGTCATGAACTGCCCAGTCCCGTCACAGCCATCCTCCATTTTGGTCTCAGTGTAATTAAGTAATGCAGATTATGCTACCTCTGTCTTTGAAGGCTCATTGCAAGAGATCTGAGGAGAGCGAAAGAAGAAGCAACTGTGGATCTGTAGTCTTAGACTTTCTACCAAAGAGTGCATGCAGCATTCACTGTATTTTGGTCTCTTGGGGGACTGCAAGGGTCTTCTTCTCTTGTGATGCTCCGCAGGTTTTCAGCGCTGTCTGATCACACAGCCAGCATCCTCTTTGGCTCTGTTTTCAAGAAGTTCATTGCGCAAAGTTCTTTGGTCTTGCGTTACCAGCCAGTATTGCAGTTACCATCCAAGTTTAGTGGCTGTTTTGTGGGGTACTCCGTTTGGCAAAAAAAAAAAAAAAAAAAAAAGCCATTGCCAAGCTGGTTTGATGGCTATCACTGTCCTTTTGGTCTTTAACACACCATCTCTTTGAATTTTTTACAGAGCTTTCTGGGGTGCTGCATCAGTGTCACGTTCGGGCATCAGAAATGGTCCATTTCATTCATCAAATGCACTATTACATCACATTTGAGGTACACTTTATCCACCCAGTTGGTTGCTTAAAAAAGAAGCGCTTCTAATATGCTGCGCGTGTTGTGTGTGTTAAATTTCAAAGAGCTTGTCATCTAGCAAATCAAAATAGCCCCATCCTGAATCATTGCTCCAGGCACTCGAATGTTCGTGGGATGAACTCTGGAACAAGGTCCGACAAGCACAGGACTTGGATCACATCATTGCGGCTCATGAGGTTTTTCTGGACACAATCATCGCTCGGTGCTTGCTGGATAGTGACTCCAGGGTAAGTCGTTACCTTTGCGTTAAGCTGTAGCTTTTGTGATCTTGGCTCATGGGTTAGCAGTTCTCCTCTGTTATGTTACAGGAACGCCGGGAAAAGTCATTTTTCCCCCTCTGATATAAGACTTGTGGTAGGCTTTGTACCTAGTCCCTGCACACACACGTGGGTGCTGATTATAAAACTTGCTGCAATGATGTGAGCCAGTTGCTTTTGGTCCGGAGAAGCTGCATTCTCAGGCAGCAGCTGACCTGGGGCCCTGCAAAGCAGCCTGTCTGGCTGTGCTTAAAAAGATTAAAGTTTTGCGTGTTCCAAAGAGTCTCTTTCACTGTAGAACTCTCCTCAATGTTCTGCTGTTGTACGATCTCACAGGTACCTCTCAACCAGCTTCGGGCTGGTTTTGATCAGATCGTTGAGCTCCAGAATGCCCAAGATGCAATGTACAGAGCTGCTTTGGAAGAGTTGCAGAGCTGAGGTTGCAGTTTGAAGAGAGAAAGAAACAGCGTGAGCTTGAGGTACAGCAATGCTCTCACTAGAACATGGCAGTTAATTGAGGCAGATATAGGTGGGTTTTGCTCTCTAATACTCAGGGTTTTTCTGACAGCATCTAGAGCTGAAACAAAAATTTAATGCTGGGACAAGTGTAAAAGTCATCCGTAGCAGGTAGTGAATTCAAACAAAAGCCCCCGAATGGTGTTTTTTTGCTGCGATAACTCACCCATATTTTCCTTTCAGCTTGTAACAGTACAGTAGGTACAGGTTATTTACAGCAGCTATAATGGCGACTCTGTACCTTTTCAGCACGTGCACAGCATTTCCCAGCGCTTCTCTCCAGCAGTTTCCACCATAAGATCCATTTCTCTAGTGCCTACAGCTTTGCCAGGATATAGCTACCCTGGATGAAGTGCTGCATTGCCAAAAGAGTTCAGTTCACATGCAAGTTTGAGGGAAAACAGGTCAGAAGTGCTAAGGTCAGAAGATGCTGGTGGCTGTTGTTGGAGGCTGTACTGATCCCAAGCTATTGATGCAAGGACTTCAAGTTTGGGAGCAATTTGCCCTCTGGCTCCAAATATGGCATTTTTCCTGCCTGTGAAAAATTGTGCTCAATTCTTTAAGAATTGAGAGCCCAGAATAAATTGTCATTTGCACGTTCAGAAGAACTGCTAGAGGTTGGCGATTTAGCTTCTGTCTGCCTGGACTATATTCTGGCTCAGCCCCACCATGAATTTCCCAGGCAGGACCTCCCTGGCCAGCCTCCGTCATGTCTGAAGGTCACTGGGCGCTCTCCCTACGCATACGTCCACACTAGCATTTCAGCGGAGATCAGGAGTGAGCTCTTGAAGTGAGTCTTCCCACGCTCCCTACCTCCTGAGCTGCGCTCCATCCTGGGGAGAGCTCCCGCAGCCCCTTGGCTGGAGCTGAAGGGCAAGAGGGGCTGCAGGCCTGTGCCTCCTGGGTCCTGACTGCTGCCGGCTGGGCAGTTTATAGATATTTATTATGATATAATCGTTGGCTGCCTCCACGACCGGACCTAAATGCCCCCAGGTTTCGACCGGCTCCAGCTGGTTCCAGTGCAGCAGCAGGGAAGCACAGGCGGGGGGCCGGGGGGCCGGGGAGGCGGTTTTGCAGGGGGCTGGACGGCACCGGGCACAGCGGGTGGCAGCTGCTGCTTCGCCCACGGCTGCATCTGGGCCGCGGCCGTTGGCTGCTGGTGCCCAGGTGCCGGCGCAGTGCTGGGGGGCCGCGAGGGCCGCGGCGGGGGCGGCCAGGGCGGCCGGGGTGGGCGGCTGCCCGCGCGTGGCGGGTCCCCTTCTCTGGGGCGGCCGGGGCGGTTTTCCGGGGGCGAGGGGCGGCCGCTGGCGTTGGGTCCAGGTCTCCCGGGCGCCGGGGTGGGGGACCAGTTGTCCCGGCGTGAGAGGCGGCCGCTGGCGTCTGCGCCGGATCTCTGGGCTGCGCGGAGGTTCCTGCGGGGAGAGGTGGCTGTTCAGGACACGCAGGCTGTGGGTCCCAGGGCGCAGGAGAGCCTGGAGCTGCCGGGGCGCAGCAGCCCCGCGGTGTGGACGGGCTCCGAGGGCTGCTGCTCCGGGCCCCATCGGCCACCTGGCTGGGCCAGGCCACAGCTGATGCGAGGGTGCCGGTGGAGCGGCGTGCAGCCCCCGTGGTGCCTGGCACCCTGCCTCCGAGTAGGAGCTGTGGGGTACCGAAAGCTACACGTAGAAAACAGGGCACACTTGCACCCACACAGCGCTGGTTTTGCTCCCCTGCACCGGCCACCCAAGCCTAGCGGCCTCTCAAGTTCTTCTTGGCCCGTACCACATTGACCTGCCTTCTCTGCACACGCTGGGAGGGGGATCGAACTCTGAGAAACAGCGGGGACTGAAGTACTGCACAGTATGCCAGAATCTAGGAGAACTGCCTAGTCTTACTTCTCAGCGCGCCTGACAAAGACCAATACTCAACTTGTAATATTTGACTGACAGCGACTACCCAGGGCATCCCCAAGGAAACAAGATCACAACTTCTGCTGCAATGACAGCTAGGCTGAGCAGCACATTTGGAATTAATGGCATTAGATAACAAGGTGATTTCTGTCGCCAAATTCCCTCATAGTGGACTGTAGCTATTGCAGTTCTTACTTTCTATGGCAATCTCGCCCTTCTTTGTTTCTCTTCCTGACTTGGCTTTGCCTTCGTCTGTGCCTGCGTCTTCTCTTTTAGCAACAGCGTCAGTATTAGGTAATACTGGCAACAGCAGGAATGGCTTTCAGCAAAGAATACTCATTGCTATGAACTAAGGGGCCAAATAGAAAATCTTACACCAGAAATCTCAGGAGAGCGCCGTCAACAGCTAACTTTGCCCTCCTGAAGACTACATCTGTAAACTCTTCCGTACTAATAGCAGCCGTCTAATACAGAATTTTAGGGGAAAAAAGCACACGCACCGTTTCCTCTTCCTCCGCAGCAAAATAACTAGGCAGCACAACACTGCTCCAGCCACAAGGATCCCCAAGGCTGCTGCAGTGCCTATCGCGCGATGCTTCCACACGTCTTTTGCATCTGCAGCAGCTGCGCTTCTCTCACTCGCCAAAGCTGGAGGAAATTACATAAGGCCATATGTTACTGTGTTCTGAACTGCTGATAATCTCACAATGTGTTTGACATTCCCAGGAAATTTCCTTTTTCCCCTTTCTTAGCATCTCTGAAGGAGTGAAATCTCGGGGACTGCAACGCTTCCTTGGTTTCAGTAGCAGCAAAAAGTGCCCAAGTCACTGCAAATGAGCACGCTTTGGAGTCGCTCTTTAGCCTCTCAGCCTTGCTTACGTTCTGCGATGGCCATAATCCAGTTCTCCCAATTGGATGGGTTTGCTCCCCCTTTCTGGCGATCCTTTACATCCCACAATTCCTTTGGTGCTCTCTCGCCTTTCTGAGGCTCAAAAGTGCTGCTGCACGGAGGCATGCTCTGACCCTTTGGGACAAGTCGTCCCACTGAACAAGACTCATTAGGCCAGGCGGAGAGCACTCGGCGGTACTCATCTGCTTTACCAATAACTCCTTTGAGTGACGTGGACAAAAGCCATCCCGGGTCCAGGGAGTGCCACTCCGACTCTTCCCTCCCCGGTCGGCATACTTGCCCCAAGGGGAAAGAGTCAGGCTCTCTTGGGCTCTGGCTTCCATAGCCCGTGACACCGGTATTCCTGGCTACACCGTGGGCCGGCTCCAGCTGAAATGGTGCTGGCTGCGCTCCCCAGCCCAGCAGCCAGGGCCGGCTCCTCTGGGGCGGCCGGCAGCAAAGGAGACACCTGAAGCTGGCTCTCTCCCTTTGCCTTTTCTCCAACACAGGCACCACCTCCCCTTCCTCCGCCCTCCGCTCTTCCAAACACCACTTGTGTGCTCCACATCTTCAGAACAACTCTCTCACTTAGGCATCCCTGCAAGACTGCTCAGTACCTCGGTGCTTTGGAAAAAAGGAGTATTTCCTGTCGTGGAGGCCTTCCCCGGGCCGTGACACACTTGGAAGCCCTGTCAAGAATCAGAGAGAGGTAAAGCCTCAGCACTGCTCAGGCACACAGCATGCAGAAGGACGGACGAGCTTCCCTCCAAACCCCTGCCCGACCGCTGAATCAGGGCATCGCTCGGGACCTCCTTTCACAGCAGGCATCCCACTCTGTGCTCCTTCTGTGCCTAGGGCCTCTGGGGACTCCCTGCAAGTTCTGAGATGCAGACACGGCAGGAGGTCGAGTCGATTAAGAGTTGTGGAGCCTGTGGAACCTGCACTCAACGTGGTTAAAACTGCCTCGTTCCCCAAATGGCAAAGCCCCGAAATCCCTGGGAGCTGCTTGGGGGGGGGGGAAGTGAGGCTGTCTAACAGGACCCACAAAGGTTGCTATGCACATCTCGGGCACACTAATTGCAATCATCTCCACACGCCAGAGACAAAAGTCATCTTCAGAAAGCTGCTCCTGGCTTGTTTCAGAACACTTCCGGCGCCCTCATACTTGAACATTTGGTTGCTGACATGCTGTGCAGTAGTGGGCCCCCAGGGAAGAGCCTGCAGACACACAGGGATTTGGAGTTCCTACACCAGATGACAATGGACAGCAAGTACCTGGCATGCCCGCTGCTTGAGTTGCCTCTCCTTCTTCATCAGGGACTGCCGGAAAGGTCTCCTTCTCCAGGGTCTCCTGATGATTCTCTTTGGAAAGAAAGCAAGACAGCTTGATTAGAAGGAACTGTTCCTCATCCACTTCCTCACGGTATCTTCAGGAGGCAATACTTTTCAAAAGGCTTCAGGAAAAACCTCAGAAACAAAACCTGGCGTTTCAGGGCGGGCACCCGGTCACTAGCCCAAACAATGTGTCCTTTGTAGAGAAAAATCAAAGCGCACAAAATCTTCCAGATAACCAATACGGGCAGCAACACCGGCTGTTTGGGTGGGGAGACGAGACAATTGCATGTGATCCTCTCGTTCCCATTCCACTTGGTGCCTTTTTGAGACTTGGCAAGAGAGATTTGGCATGATGAGCCTTGTTTCTCAGAAGGCCTTTTTCCCAGCTGAACCGGCTACAGCTTTTTCCTGCTCTCTTCGAAGGAAAGCATTCAATAAGGCTCATCACGCCAAATCCACCACACAGTACGCACAGCAGTCACATAGAGTGCACTGAGCCCCAAGCTCTTGCCGCTCTATATCCAGGGCGCTTTCACAAACATGGTGAAGAACACGCTCGTAGAAGAGACCCCGAACAAGCTCTGCAGCTTGCCAGCGCCTGCAAGGTGTGAAATGGTGCGTCACTGTGGCAAGGCTCTGGTCAATCCCTTTCTCCTGCGTAAGCTACAGCTTATCCATTCCTGTTTCTAAAACCTCGGGTTTACAATGATTGCGCTTAACACACAGTGAAATCTACCCACCAGCTGCTCTCTCCAAGTCCTTCAAGATTTCCTGGAGGACTTCAGAAGATCTCTGAGAAGGCTTTCCTGTTTGGGCCTTGTACTTTCTTCGCCAAGGACCTAAACAGAAAGGATTAAGCTGAATTTCACATGAACGAGACATGCACAAAGAAATGCTGCTTCTTTCAAGTAAACCAAAACAGTAGGAGAATAGTCACGACCCACCTGCACGATTCCCCAGAGTCTCTAAACCTGCATCCAGCTGAGAAGCTGCAGAGACATCCTCTACGGCCACATCTGTAACCAAAGAGACGAGCAGAGCTCTTTCCGTAGGCTGCTTCAGATTTGAATGGGAGTCAATGAGCATGGAATGTATCATTAGACCAAGGCACTTGTCCCGCCCTTCCACTCCTGAGTCTTCTGCAAACACTTATCGGGTACCTGCAAAGGCACCATGTGGCTACAAATCTGAGCATGCGGGGAAAGGATGCCCTGGAGTTCACACAAGCTGTAACCTCAACCCCAAAAACCTGCTGCCTTTGCTGTAGGCGCTGCAAGAGGCACAAGGCTGGAGGAGCCAGGCAGAACACCCACCGTACATCTCTGAAGCCCTCCCAAAGCCCACTCTGCTCCTCTGCAGGCATGAGCCTCGGCCAAAGAATTAAGCTACACGGCCCATGAATAAAACTCTCAAACAAAATGCTCATTCCAGGAAGTGAATAAATCTCCACCGCTTACTCCTCGCATGCCCCTCAGGCTCAGAGATGGGATCCAGCTGAGCAGCTGGAAGGCCACTGCCTGCAGGAACGCCTGTAAGCAAACACAGACAAGACAAGTTTTCATCACGTGGTGCCACATACTTCCGCAGAAGTGACTTGCCGTGAATTTCCGGAAGGGGAATGGGGGACACACATGTAGGTCGAGAGTCTCCCAGCTGCAGGAGGGCCAGGGGGACTTGTTGGCTGGGACCTGGCACCTCTCCAAATCCTCCTTCAAGGCGCTACCCGACAGCCCCCAAGCACCCCCAGGACAAACACCCGGCCCCTCGGTGCTTCCTTCTGCGGAGGTCTCTAACACACACCAGGGAAACCAGAACTTTACCAGCAGGCAAGCTGTAGAACCGGAGGACAACAAGGATCATTTACATTGCTCACGCACAGGAGCCCGCGGGCCGGTGGAAGACCGAACCAGCGTTACCCCTAGTTGTTCTGCTGCCCTTTGGTCAGGGGATGTGTGCTGCAGACTTTGGCTTCCTCAGGAGGGCGCTACAGAGTGAGAAAAGAAAGGCCTATTTGTTCAACTGACTGTCTGCTGACTACTCACCTCCAGGTTCAAATCCAGGGTCCAGAGGAGAAGACAAAGGTCCATCGCCTATGCCCACACCTGTAACCAAACACACATAGGAACAACTCCCATTACACAGATTTCCATATGCTTCTTCAGATTTGAATGGTAGTGAATGACGGCGGGGAACACAGAATCACAGCTAGGCACTTGTCTTGCCCTTCCACTCACGAGCATCTTGCAGACGCTCACCACGTGCGTGCCCAGGCACCGTATGGGTACCAATCTAAGCAGGCACAGAGCTGCCGCGGGAAAGCACACCCTGCAGTTCACACAAGCTGTAAACTCAACCCCAACAAGCCCGCTGGCTTTGCAGCAGGCTTTGGAAGCAGCACAAAGGCTCTGCAAGGCAAAGCACCCCGAGGCACATCTCTGAAGGCCTCCCGAGTCCCACTCTGCTCTTCCGTCTGTGCGAGCAGCAGCCAAGCACTTATTCAGTTACACTCCACACCAAGAAAAGTTGGAAACGGAAAAGCTTCTTCTGTGAAGTGAATGCATCTTGACTACCTACCCCGCGGATCCTCCCGAGGCTCGGGAAGAGGGTACAGCTGAAAATCTGGATAACCATTACCTACAGGCAGAGCAGAAAGCCAACACATAGGTGGCCAGTTTTCCTTACAAGCTGCTACCAGCTTCTTCACAAAGCAGGTGTAATGAATGGAAGGGGGGGGTCACGTCATGACATGAGACATATATGCAGGTCGAGAGTCTCAAAGCTGTGCAGGGGCAGAGATGACCTTTGGCCTGGCACCTGGCAGCTCTCAAAGTAAAGAAATGCTCACAACTTACCCCTGGGGCGCCCCCGCGGCTCTAAAGCCCTTGGACGACCTGAAGAGCAAGTATGAAGTACAATTTCATGTCAACAGAATAGTACAAAGTAAGTTCTTCTTCTTTCAGGGAAGTAAAAATGGACTACGTACCCCTGGGAAGACCCCGAGGCTCAGCAACAGGATGCAGCTGAGAAGCTGGATAAACGCCCACTACAGCCGCATCTGTAACCAAGCCGAGACAGGAACAGTTCTCATTAAGTATTTCCATAGACGACTGCTGATTTGAAGGGTGGTGAATGACGGGGAACATATAATTACACCATACTTCTGCTCCCGTGCACCTTGCAGACACCTAGCGGGTGTCTGCACTGGCACCGTATGGGCATAAATGTCAGCAGGCACAGAGCTGCTGGGGGAAGGGACGCCCTGGAGTTCACACAAGCTGTAAACTCCACCCCATCATGCCCCCGGGCTTTGCAGCAGCCACTGGCTCAGGGGCACTCGCCAACAGCGCTTTGCGAGCCAAAGCGGCCAGCGCAGATCTCGGAAGCCTTCCCCAGGTCACACAGGCAGGTCGAGAGCCTCACAACTGCAGAGGGGCCGGGGGCACCTGTTGGCTGCGACCTGGCAGCTCTCCAAACCCTCTGTCCAGGCGCTATACGACAGCCCCCAAGCGCCCCCGGCACAAACACACGGGGCCCCTCGGTGCCTTCTTCCGGGGAGCTCTCAAACGCCCACCAAGGAAGCCAGGACTCTACAAACGGGGAAGCCTCAGCACCGCAGCGCAGGAAGGCTCATTTACACCGCGTGGGCACAAGAGCCCGCCGGCCCGCTGAAGGCCAAAGCGGCGCGAGGACATCCGTGCTTCCAGCCTTTCCAGGGAAGATGCCCCGACGACTCGCCTCCAGCCCGTCCGTGAGGCTCACCGCTGGCACCCGGCCAAGCGCCGCCATCGCCATCGCCCCCAGGCACCGCTGAAGCCACGCGCGGGGACAGCAGCTGCCGCCACACAGCGCCAGGCGCTGCTCCACGGACAGCTCCCGGCGCCGGCGCTGCCCCGCGCAGCGCCCCCAGCGCCCCCAGCCTCCCCGCGGCCCCACGAGCCTCGCGGAGCCGCTCCCGGCCCCCGACGCCGCCGCCGCCGCCGCGGCCCCGCAGCCCGGCAGCCGCCTCCCGCCGCCCCGGCCGCAGCCGCCCCGGCCGCTCGCCAGCCGGCCCCGCGGCCCCCAGGCTGCCGCGCCGCGCCGTGCGGGGGCGGCGGTGCCTCCGTCGCCGCCCGCCCTACCTGGGCCCGGCGCTGCCCGCGGAGCAGCCCGGCTGTCCCGGGCACGCAGGGCCGCCAGGAGGCCGAGCAGCAGCAGCAGGCGGCGGCCGGGGGCGGACGCCCCCCGCGCTCGCACCATGCTGCCCGTCGCCAGCAGCCGCCCCCCGCCGGCGCCCTCGAGCAACGCGCGCGCGGAGCGGCGTCTGCCGGGCGCAGCGCAACAACACGCCGCAACACGCCGCAGCGCAGCGCAGCGCAACACAGCGCAGCGCAGCGCAACGCGGGGCCCCTCTGTGAGCTCACGGGCGCCCTCCGCGCGCCTCCGCGGGGGCGCCAGGGGCCGCGCACCCCCGCCGCGGCCCGCGCTCCCTCCGCGCGCCGGCGCCGCCCTGTGCGGGCAGCCCGGGCCTGCTGGCGGCCGCGGTTGCTGCTGCTGCTGCTGCTGCCGCCCTCGAGGAGCCCCTCGGCGGCAGCCCGGCTCTCTGCCCGCACGCTCGGGCCCCTGCGCTCGCCTCGCTGCTCTGCAGCTCCGCGCCAGCGCCTGCTGCAGCCTCGCTCCCTGCTCTCCTGCCCGCCCCCCCTGCAGCCGCTTTGCTCCAGCCCCAGCTCTGCGCTTCGGCAGCTGGCCCGGGGGCAGCTGTGGAGAGGCGTGGGGGCTCCGGCGCCAAGCCTGTGCCCCAGCTCCCATCACCCGTCAAGCTGCGTTCCGTTCTCCTGCTTTCTTGCTGGCACCGCTCCCTCTGTACGTTTGGCCTTAGCACGAACATTTCTAGCCTCGCTGAGCCTTGTGCACCGCCTGAAGCAACCAGAGCTCTCCTGGTCCTGTACATTTCCCTTAGTGCTCCTGGTGGCTTTGGTGCTCTCTCCCAGCAAGGAGGAGGTCCCGACGCTCTCACATATCACAGAATCGCAGAATCACAGAATGGTTGAGGTTGGAAGGGACCTCAGGAGAAGATCATCTAGTTCAACCCCCCCCTGCTCAGGCAGGGTCACCTAGAGCACATTGCACAGGATCGCGTCCAGGCGGCTTTTGAGTATCTCCAGAGAAGGAGACTCCACAACCTCTCTGGGCAACCTGTGCCAGTGCTCTGTGTCACCCTCACAGGGAAGAAGTTTCTCCTCATGTTCAGATGGACCTGCCTGTGTTTCCGTTTGTGCCCGTTGCCTCGTGTCCTGTCGCTGGGCACCACTGACAAGAGTCTGGTCCCATCCCCTTGACACCCTCCCTTCAGATACTTGTACACGTTGATAAGATCTCCTCTCAGCCTTCTCTTCTCCAGGCTGAACAGGCCCAGTTCTCGCAGCCTTTCCTCATAAGAGAGATGATCCAGTCCCCTAATCACCTTTGTAGCCCTTCGCTGGACTTGCTCCAGTAGTGCCACATCCCTCTTGCACTGGGGAGCCCAGAACTGGACGCAGGACTCCAGATGTGGCCTCACCAGGGCTGAGGAGAGGGGGAGGATCACCTCCCTCAGCCTGCTGGCAACACTCTTCCTGATGCACCCCAGGATCCCATTGGCCTTCTTGGCCACAAGGGCACATTGCTGCCTCATGGTCAACTTGGTGTCCACCAGCACTCCCAGCTCCTTCTCCGCAGAGCTGCTTTCCAGCAGGTCAACCCCCAACCTGGACTGGTGCAGGGGGTTATTCCTCCCCAGGTGCAGGACCCTGCGCTTGCCTGTGTTGAGCTTCAGGAGGTTCCTCTCCGCCCACCTCTCCAGCCTGTCCAGGTCCCTCTGAATGGCAGCACAGCCCTCTGGTGTATTGGCCGCTCCTCCCAGTTTGGTGTCGTCAGCAAACTTGCTGAGGGTGCACTCTGTGCCTTCATCCAGGTCACTGATGAAGAGGTTGAACAAGGCTGGACCCAGTAGTGACCCCGGGGGGACACCGCTACCTTCCTGCTTCCTAGCTTCAAGGACAGCACCTGGGAACATGGCTATATCTGATCAGTCAGGAAAAAACAACAGCCAGCTGTAACCGAGAGTGAACTTTCTTCATTATAACAAACACCATTATAATGCTAAAACTCACCCCCACCAGGCTGAAGACCCCCAGCCGTGGGAGCCCCTTCCCCACCGGGCGTGCGGAAGTGAGAAGCGCAGCGGAAGCAACCCGCAACTAACTGAACCCGGCCTGTACCGGGGCAGGACAAGAGGCAGCTTCTGGCCGAGAAGACCCGTCCGGCCGCAGCGATGCCGAGCAGCCTGGCTGCTGCCTTTGGGGATTCAGCCCCGGCCGCGACCGTGCGCAGTCGCGAAATGAACCCACGTCTCGGCTGCGTGGGCGGATGGACTCGTTGCAGCCCGGGCGACGAAGCCCCGATTTGGGACAACGCCGCCAGCAACGGCGCCCGCAGGGGCCGCGGCCGCCACGTGCCGCCTCGGGCAGAGCCGCGCCGCGCCGGTCACGCGGGGCACGAGCGGCCCCTTTGCGCCCTGCGGCGCCGCCACGCGGGACCCCGCGCACGGCGGCGCTTGGGGCAGATCCGCCGCGGCCCCGGGCGCCCCGCGAAGCCCCGCGCGGCTCCGTCCCGGCGGGGTTGGGGGGGGGGAGGGGGGCGACGATGCCCCGCGCCGCCGCCCGTCACCGGGCTGCAGCCAACACGGAGCGACCCGCCCCGGCCCGCGCCCGCCCCCGCGCCGCCCCAGCCGCCCTCAGCCGGCCCCGGCCCCCGCGCCGCCCGCGGCAGGCAGAGCCGAGCAGAGCCGAGCCGAGCCGAGCGCGGGGTCCCCGCGCCGCCGCCGGGGCCGGCGCGGCTGCAGCCCGGGACGGGGATGGCGGGCGCGGGGGGCGCAGCGCAGCGCCGGGGCCGGGGCCGGACACGGGCAGCCCGGGCCCGCGGCGGGGCAGCGGCACCCGCCGGTCGCCCCCGCGCTGCCGGGACGTCGCCCAGCGCGCGCGGCCCGGCCGAGAACGGCGCGCTCGTGACACGCGTGGCGACGGGGGCGGGGCCAGGGGAGCGGGGGCGGGGCGGGGCGGGAGAGGGGCTGGGGCGGGGCGGGGCCTGGGGGCGGGGCCAGGGGAGCGGGAGGGGCGGGGACTGGGGCGGGGGCGGGCCCGGGGGCGGGGCGGGCGGCAGGGCGCGTGCGCGGGCTGCGGCGGGCGGCGCGCTCAGTTCGGTGCCTCGCGGTTGGCGGCCGCTCGCTGCCTCTGTGGCTCCGTCACGGCGCGGGCGCTCGGGGCCGGGCGGGCGGCGGCGGCGGCCCCAGGTGAGGAGCGGGGGGGCTCGGCCGCGGGGCCGGGCGGGGGGAGCCGGGGCCGGGGCTGCGAGCGCGGCTGGGGCTGCCGGGCTGCGGCGGCCGGAGCCGGGCCCTGCTTCCTCCCGCTGCGGCCGCGGCTCGTGTCCCGCCGCGCCGGGCCGGGGGCTAAAGCGCGAAGGGCCGGAGCCCGGCGCCCCCCCCCCCCCCGCCCGCCCGGGCTGCCCCGCACCCGGGGCCGGGGCCTCCGCTGCCCTCCGCTCCGCTGCCCTCCGCCGCCCTCGCCGCGGGGCCGCCCCGGCGCAGCTCCCGAGCAGGGCCCAGAGCCGCCCGGGGCCGCCCGGGCTGGGGCTGCTGCGCCGGGCCCCGCACACGGCCGGGGCAGGGGCGGGCGGGGGCGACACGGGCCGCGTGCGGGGCTGCGGGGCCGGACACGGGCTGGGGGAGCCCGGCTGCTCCCGGGGCTGGAAGCACGGCCTCATTCCTGGGAGTTTGGGCTCCGGAGCAGCGGCCGCGGGGGCCTTTGGGGGCTGGAGGAGGGAGGCGAGGTCGCTGCTTCCAGCTCTGCCGGGAGGGGCCGAATGCTGCGTTTTGGGGGCCCCAGGCTCCGCGTTCAAGCGGGTGCCGCAGGCCTGTGTTTCTGAGCTCAGCAGCAGGGCTGAAGCCCTGGGTTTGGGGTCAGAAACAGGCTTCGGGGGCTGTTTTGGGGGGTGGAGAGGGAGGCTCAGGCCTGCCTTTAGGGGCCCGAAACAGGGGCTTTTAGTTGGCTGCTCTGTGGCTGCAAACAGCAGCTAAGGCCTGTGTTTGGGGGGCCTGAAAGGGAGGCTGAGGTGGCTGTTTCTAATCCTCAAAGCGGAGACCAAGTCGTATGTTGTCAGGTCCAGAGACAGAGACTAAGGAGTCGCATGTTTCTGGGACTTGGCGACGGAGGCGAGGTCAGCTGTTTTGGGCACTAAAAACAGAGGCCAGTGCTGTGTTTTGGGGCCACCGAGGGCAGCTTAGTCCCTGTTTTCAAGCACAAGAACAGGTGAATGAGTCCTGCATTTTGGGGGTCCAAAAGAGAGGCTAAGCCCTGTGTTTTGGGGGCCACAAATGGAGGCTTACTTGGCTGTTTCTGTGGCTGAAAACACAGACTGAGTCCTGCGTTTTGGGGACTTGGAAACAGAGGCAAGTTTGGCTGTTTCCAGCCCCAAAGGGGAGGCTGAGGGGGCCCTTTTTGGGGTGGGGGGAGGCGGTGGGATGGGGGTGTGTGTGTGGACCCTCCCCGAAGGGGGGGGGGTCCATCTGCGATTGCCCTGAGGGCAGTGAGGCTGGCATGCACCAGGCCCAACCTCGCGTCTGAGATAGTTTCTGGCGCAAAAGTGGTTTTGGGGAGGCGGCAACACCAGGAGACACCATCTTCCAGGGCCAGTATTTATTCAACATTCATCCAAGACTTTCACCACTAATTAACCAATGAGCTTGGAAGTATTGAATCAGTCCTGACCAGGGAGTCAATATCGATTCAATATTCACAAGCTAAATGCTCAATTAGTTTGAGGAGTCAACAGGGAGTGGACATATAGAAACCAATTAGTCAACATTCACACAAGACTTTCCGTAAGACTAAGCTTGTAATACCAGACATAAGGGAAGACTATTTAGACCAGAGAAGACAAATATGGTTACAAGCCAGTTTAGTATAAGTAGGATGACGAAATACTGAAAATGTTTTCTTTGCTGTATTATTCTGCTACAGTAAGAGCCTGAACGTTTTTTCTTCAGAGCATTACTGTTCTTCAGTTAGAGAAGGGCCCTGGGAACATGTACTGCTTTGTTTTGTTAGAAGTGAAAAATCTATTAAAGCAGATTATTTCATTTCAGAGTGATTGAACCAATTCTGATTGAGAACAGACAAGATTCTTTTATGCAAATCTGAAGCAGAATCAAACAAACCCCAAATATTTTAAATCTCTAAAAAGTTCGTTTTATATGTGAATATGCTTTAGGGAACAGAGAATATAAATGTTGTTAATCATCTGAGCGAGATTACCATTTCTGATGTACTTTCTGGTTTTAGTGAGCAATAACTTTACAAGTGAGTATTTTTGAGGGAGTGAGAACATCATGAGAGAGTATGATCATCTGGATTTCTCATTGTGCTTTTGTTTTTTTATTTTTCCTTTGGGCATTAGTTAAACACCTGAAATTTTCATACCATATTGGAAGTTAGTCATTGAACCTTTCCAAATTAGCTCTGCATATCCAGTTTTGTACTGGACAGGTGTTCTGTTAGTATGAAACATGGTGCAGTTATAATATGCCAGATCTACACACACAGTTGTTCATGCCTTACTTGAGTGCTTAGCTGATGGTTTGTAGCAGTGCTGTTCACTGACTTGTACAATGCTAATGGTATAATGTTAATTTTTTTGGACCCTCTTCTCTCATGCTTATCTTTCTTTTAAAGGCTATCAATCAGAAGCTGCAAGAAGATAACCAGGAGCTGAGAGACCTTTGTTACCTTCTTGCCTTTCTGCCTATCATCATCCAGAAAGCATCCTGTGAGTGGCAGAGACTGGGCAGGCACAGTGCTAGCATTATGCACAAAGAGGTTGCCTCATACCTACAGAAGCTGAAAGGATTGGAAGTGAGGCAAGAAGAAGTGGTTAAAGAAAAGCTGGAGCTAAAAGAATTGTGTGTGTTGCTGGATGAGGAGAAGACTGGTGGAGCAGGCAGCCGGAGCTCTGTTGACAGCCAAATCAGCCTGTGCCAGTTAACTGCAACAAGCACATCCATAAGAGATGTTGGTGATGGGAGTAGTACTTCTAGCACTGGAAGTCCAGGCAGTGCAGACCATCATAAACATCATCCGAGTACTAGTCCAGAACACCTTCAAAAAAACAGGGGTGAAGGAAGCCCTGAGCACCTGAAACACAGGAGCATCAGCCCCGAGCATCTCCAGAAGCCTGGGGGTACTGGCAGTCCTGATCATCACCTGAAAGGACCAAGTCCAGAACATCACAAAACCCTTGTCAAAGCACCTGGGCAACAAAAGCACAGCAGCAGCAGTCCAGAAACTCTCCCAAAGCACGTTTTGAGTAGTAGCCCTGAACACTTTCAAAAGCACAGGCCTGGCAGTAGCCCTGAGCATCAAAAGCATAGCAGTGGCAGCCCAGATCATCTTCAAAAGCACACACCAAGCGGAAGCACAGAACATCTGCACAAAGTGAGGGTATGAGCCCTGAGCACCTCAGACAACATTTTGGAGGGAGCCCAGAGCATCTCAAACATCTCAGTGGAGGCAGCAGAGAAGGTCCCCTCAGGAGACAAGTAGCAGATGACCTGTCACCTCACCACAGAAGCATATACAATGGAATGAATGGTGGGTCAATTTATTTAGTGAGAGCTCGTTTTTCAAAATTCCTAAGGTAGTTTCAGTTCTGTGTCACCACTTTTGGAAAAAGAATAATATTTTATGTGAAATGAAAGGTAACAAGTCTGATGTTAGTATTAACTGACTTGATAAATAATCGGGGTGTACCCAGTTGTCCTTCTGCCAGGTTTTAGGTGGATTGATGAAAAAGTTCATCTTGAGTGCTTGTGTAAGGTATCAAGAAGCAACTTTTGGACTTGCTTCTGCCCGGTGGTTGGTAGACAAACTGTCCCTCTGTAGACTTATGTTTACATCAGGTATCAGCTAGGGAGGAGTTATGTGTGTTTCTTATGCTGTCTGTATTTGAGTCAGCAGAAGGGAGGTGAATGTCTCCAATTTCATTTCCACCTTTCTAAGCTAGTCTGTCTATAGCTTTGAAGATTTTAACATTTCCTCTTTATTGATGGAAAGCTTCTTACATGCTTTTCCATAAACTCTGGAGAAGATGCCAGATGAAGAGCTAGGCTCAATATAAATGAATCTGATACTCCTAAAGCTTTCCAAAGCCTTGATTTTTGCATGTATTTAATTATAACAAATTAAAAGTTAAGGAAGATCCTAAGGGATATTTGTTGTTATTGCTGCCCTTTAGGAGGATACCCAATGAACATGCCTAGCTTTAAGGAGCTGATATCCCCACTGATTGCAATTAACTTTTTTTTTTTAAGATAGGCACAATTTAAGTGTCTTGGTATTTTGGGAGACAAGTGGTTATGACAATATTATTGAAATGAATATGGATTGGAATAGAGGAAATGAAATAATTAAAAACAAAATTCAAATAAACATTTTCTGTTGTTGAAATAACTTTTTATAGACTTAGCAAAATTTCTGTAGTCTGCTCTTTTCTTCTACATGCTCTGAGATCTTTTCATAAAAGAAGTCAGCATCTTATTTATAGCTGAAAACTCATTTCTCAGTTCTTTGTACGTAGAAAGTGAGGATTTTGCCATAGTAACTTGTCTCGGATGGAGTTCATGTGTTGCCATTTTATAAGCAGCTGCGAGAAGTCTTTCTGTCATCGCTGGAACTGACTGCTTGTTGTTGGATCTGCTTGTGAGATGGAGACAGTGAGCTCTCTGCCGGGTGCTGTCTCAACTGCTGCTCTCCTACCTCCCCCCCCTGCCCCGGCCTTTTAGGGAAGAAGTTGCACAAAAGTGCTAGAAGTGCTGACCAATATAATTTACCATCACTGCAAATGTAATCTGTAAACCTTAATTGGCATGTTTTATGTGTTCCTGTATACATGAACCTGCCAACTGAGTACAGACTGGGAGCTGTACATTGAGCTTGTAACAAAAATGCCAATTTTGCATCTGCAGCAAGAAATGCTAAAATTGTGCAAACATAGGTAAGAAAGTGGCATGGAAACCTGGCCTTAAACTCAGATGAGCAATGTAAAAGGATGCTATTTTTGATTCCTATCCCCAAATCAAGTAGTAAGTCTATTATATCATGTTGGTGAAAACCTAGTTTGCTTTAAAATTCAGACTATATTCAGCTAGTAGGCTGAGTGCGCGGCCATTTGATTATTTTGCAGGGCATTTCCAGTGTTACAGCAGTACTTCTGTGTCTGTCATTTGTTTGACCAGCAAGAATGAAGTTTTTGTGTTGATAAATGGTAAATAGTGGAGAGTAACATCTTTTGACTCTTCTGTAGAAATAATATATTTTAATCATGTAATTGGAACTTACCCGGCTCAGTAGAGGCCTGGCCCATCTCCCTTTGGATGAGATGGAATGGCCTCCATTGCCTTATGTGGACTCCAAATCAGGTCTGAGAGGAGAAGGTATTCCTCTGCGTATCAGACCTTGCTCTGAGAAGTACTATACTGTCCACCTGAAATTGTTGTTCTTTCTTGGAAAGCATGTTTGCAGACAGCCCAGCTGTTTCTGTTGAAATGAAATCTTCCATTCATAACTAATAGCTCCTATTTACCCTGAGTTCTGGTCTTGTTAGCACTTGCATGACCACAGGGAAGCAATGTATTCAGTCATGTGCAGTTATCGATACCAAAATTTTGTATGTAAATATACAGGGAACAGAGATGGAATCTCTGCAGGCTTTAGTCAAACTCTTAAGCAATATAATGTTATGATGGTTTCAGAAATGCGGTGTGTAGCTATAGTCCGCATTACAGGATCTGGTATATGCATTCGTTGTTTGGGCCTCGTGCATCTTTTAAGCTCCCATGAGGGACATGAGAAGTTGTCTTTGGTCCGTTGTCTTTTGTGGAACGGGCGCCCTCAAGCTGTGGAGTCCCAGAAGTGGGGTCTGAAAGCTCCGTTTGGCTTGGTGCTTGTCAGTTGAAAACATATTTCATTTTAAAGGCTCTAACCAAATTCAAGGTGTGTTGTAGCAGTTAATGATCTTTTGCTGGAATCCCTCTTAAAATGTTCTGGTTAATGAGCACAGGGCTATTTGGGATAGGAAGATGGCTGCAATTAGGTAGAAAATAGCAGTGGTAAAAACATCTTACAGTGGACACTTATGCAGTCTCAAATAATACATGACAGTCTTTAACTCTGACACAAATATGTGGGTGCAAAAAATATAAATTAATATGTGTTCAGGATTTGCAATCTAAGTGTTTTTTATTCTAAGCAGTTGATTGTAAATTTTCTATTTTAGAAGTCTTTTGTTTGATTCTGGGCTTTGACTTTTGTGTGAAAGGAAACTATCAGAAGGCTTTCAGATGTGCTTTTTGCTTCCTGCTGAGGTTATTGATGACTAGAAATAAAAGTGCTGACTAACACTGTATGCGCTGCTGGAGGTGCGAGGACTCATGTACAGAACAAATGCAATGCTGTCTCTCTTGAGCAAAAGTATTTGTTGGCTTAAATGGAGACTCGGCTTAAATTTTGAAAAATTCTGCTATAAATGCGTTGCTGCTGATAAGGAAAATAAAATAAGAGCCTACTGCTTTGAGTAAAAAGAGGAAAGTGCAATGTGACTTCAGAGAGCAAAAATTGGTAATAATGTGACTGAGTTAATTTCAGTGGAAATAGCTCCTATCCTGCTGCTCAGATAGTGAAATGATGTCACGTGTCTGTGTAGGCTTGCTTACATGTTACTTCTCATACAATTGAAATGAAAATAATTCGCTTGCCATTCGTAGCAGTGCACAATACTTTGTGTGTAAATTGAGCTTTCCTGATGGCACCCAATATACACCTGACATTTAGAGCCTAATACAGTGTTATTTACTCTTAAGAGTAACCTGCTGTATAAACAAAGGCTACAGGATTGATAGAATTTCTACTTGTCACTGTGAATTAATCTACTATTTATTTCAGGGGTTTATTATTTTAAGTGTAGAGGTCTAAAACTTCCATGTCAATGGGAGTCTTTCAGTTGAATTCCATAGGATTTGCATCAGACTCATAAATCGGGTTCAGGCGTTACAGACTGCAAGAGAACTGAGGCCTGATATGTGAGTATGTGTGTGATTAGAGCATGCTGTATTTATTGACAAAGTCCTTTCTGTGGGGTAATTTGCCAAGCTAAAACATGGCTTATAGTATGAGAGCTATGAAACTACTAGAAACTCATGTCTGAGGGCTTACGGGAGAACTTTACATTTGCATTTCTTTAACTTCACTGTCAAAACTAGTTCTGCTTTAAATGTCTGAGTATATGCTGGATCATCTTTCCAGTAAGAGTATGTGAATCTTAATGGGAAGACTGTTTATAAAGAAGCTTGTCTGGTTTGAAACAGCTGGCTGAATGTTGCAGCACTCTGGTTCCTGAGAAGTTCAGCTGAGGATCAGAGTGGGGATCAGCCAGTGCTGACTGCAGAGATGTGCTTCCCTCTGTAGCTATTTGATGGGAGATGGGAGGTTGCACTACACTTTAAAGTGGGAATGCATAGGAAGGATTCGGCTTAACAGTCCCCCCCCTTCCAGGACTGCAACTAAACCACAGCCACACATGGTATGTAACACTTTGCGTGAACTCACCACTTGCAGCTTCTGTGCTAGTATTTCTGAAGTGCCTGGTGAAGGCTTCTGAATGCTGAAGTGTTGAATGCTGAGCTGAAGCCTTACCTACCCCCTTGGTTTTGTTAATGCTTTTAGGGCAGGCAGGACAAGCAGTACATGAATAACACCTGTCTTGGGTTGAAGACTTCTTGTCAGCTGAGAGCATTCTGGGTGGGATTTTCTCACCTACTGTGGTGTTCTTCAAAACAAACAAAAATATCACTCACCAAGCAGCCTATCCCCCTGCTGTTTAAGGGCCCGGTGTGGAAGAAGGGTAGGCGGTACAGTTAAAGACCAGTGCATTTAGGTTGTGAGCTCCTCAGTGATTAGGAAATCAACAGCGAAGTTCCCATAAAGTGGGAGTGAGATCCAGTTCCTCTGAGTGTAGAAGAAGAATGTGAGCTGAGGTGTTTTTGAGACCGTACTTAAAAGAAACCACATGCATGAAAATGTGTGCACGGTGCTATTTCTGCACTTGTGTACTGTAGAAGCCCATGAGGATGTAATGAGAAAGGCTGTTGGAAAGTACAGCTAACCGAGGGCTTAAAGGACAAAAGCATTCTGCAAGTATTTTACTATCACAAGGAAGATGATGGCTACTCTTCTACTTAATACCATCTACAAGTGATGCCGGATTTTTCACTGATGGATTTTTACTTTTTGCTTGCATCTTAGTCCATTTAGTGAACGGTGATCGGATGGCTAAAACCATTCTAGTAAGACCTCAAACCTAAAAAAAGGAAAGGGAAGAGGAGAAAACAAAAAAAACCCCACTAATTTTTTTTTCCTCCAAGTAAACTAGGCCTGATAAAGTTCATAGTAAATTCTCTAAGGAGAATCTCAGTCTCTTCTTTGATATCTTTAAAGAAGATGAGTGAAGTTTTGGAAGAGAGACTATGCTGATTTTCCCGTCTTGAGGGGGAAAAAAAATGAGAAAACTGTGGAATTGTCAATAATAATATCTGGAAAAATACTGGAACAAGTAACTAAACTTTTTAAATGTCTAGGTGGTAAGGAGGAAATAAGTTGAGGTCAACTTGTTAAGAAGAATGATACAAAAAAATCTCTCTCCTATGTATTGTAAAGTAACAGGTGCTGGGGAGGGTGGGGGATAGGGAATGTAACTATCTTGAACTAGGAAGGGTTTTGGCCCTGTCTCACCTGATATCCCCTGGCAAGCTAGGGAAGCATGGCTTGATTAAACTCCCATAAGGTAGGTCCACAGCAGTTTGGAAAATGTGTCTAGAGATGCATCTTCTCAGTAATTGTCTGTACTTCTTGCCCTTTCAGGAAGGCCGTATCAGAATTGAGCTTTCACAGGCGTCTGTCGTTCTTCACTGTTTTCTTTCATAACTTGCTAAAGGAATGGAGTGTATACTTTGTAAAATTCAAGATGACCCACTTTGTGGGAAGGTCCGAAAGCAATTTGAATGATAGCATCTTGACAACTAGTCTTAACAATACAATGGAATGTAATAAGGATGAATGCCAAATCCTACATTTAGGTAGGAATAGTTATTGCTCCATTAGAGGTTGGGGGATGTTTGGTTAGGTAGCTGTTCTGCAGATACAGATGTGGAGGTTATTTTGAATCACTGATTGATTGAAAACATGAACCTTGTTATGCACTTAAAAAGAAGAGGATAAGCCTGCCTAGGGTTTACCTGTACAGAGCCTTCTTCTCATCTCTTTTCTCTGCTTCCTTACTTTTCCCTTTAGAGTGCTGCTTCTGCTGCACAGGTGTCTTTATTTTGGCTGTCAGGACTTGATGCTAATTCAGTCTTTCCTTGATGCAGGCAGTGGCCCTTTCACTATGAGTGCCAGAGCAGGGAAGGGGTTCCTGGAAGTGATATGTTATCTTTAAATCATCACTAGTTTGCCACATATCTTTAAGAGCAAAGTCTCTGTTAGCTAGCCTGTGATGACTGTGTGCCTTAATAAGGCAGGAGGGAAGTGATGGTGAACAGAATAACAAGCAAGAGCTTTTGCCCTCTTGAGGTACCATTTTCAATTTGTGCAAAGGTAAGCACAGCAGAGCTAGACAGGTTCAAGGCTGGACAAGATGGGCAGTTTATTGAAGACAAATTATTTAAAGACTAGTTTCCTTCTGATTAATTGGCCCTCAAAGAGGGACTCACCAGTAAAGGTAATGTTTCAAAGGCTATCGGAAATAACTTTCAAAAGGTAGAGAGTGGAGTGCAGATTTTATCCATTTTGAATAGCACCTCAATGTGTTCCTGTTCTTTTAAACACAAATACCTTTCAGTGTGAAGGCCAGAAGAGCTTAAAAAAAAAAATTTTTTTTTGGTGAATGGGGCTCATCTAGAGGGAATGGGAGATACCCCTAGTTCAGGCAAGTTATTTGGAAGAGATTTAAAAATATGTTTAATTAGTCTTTTATGGGTGACTCATTTATGGGTGAATTAGTCTTTTCTGTTGCTGAACCAGTTCCTCCCTTCCCCCAGTGTATGTGGCCAGGGCCAGGCATATTGCAGTTGCACAGAAGCATTGACACAGTCCCGTCAGTAACCCTCGCTTCAGACCTGAGTAGTGCCCTTATCTTCCAAGCATTTAACCAATACGAAATGGAGATTAGCGGCTATGCCAGCTGGCTGGTTAATTTGAGATTTATGGCCTTATCTCTTGTTTTGAGCGTCCATTAGAACTTCACTGGCATTTGAACGCAGACCTCCAGAGGCGGAAGGCTGATGTAGTGCATCACTGTGCTGGTGTTGTCAGAGTCCTGACCAACTCTGCAAGCCAGCGTTTGTGTGGCTCCCCTGACTTTACTGATGTTCCACGTGGGACGCATCTGATGCGTCGCGGGTTTTTTTGGTTTATTTAAATGTATGTTTTGAAAACAATAGATTTTTCAAGTAGTGAGTAGGAGGCTGTTTCATCATGTACTGAAGCCAACATAAAAGCTCATTTATTTTCATGATAACTGGGTCAAGTTGTAAGATATTTGCCTTCTCTTTGCCTTCCTGATGCTTTCTGAGTCATCGGGAGCTTGGAGGGGCAGTTAGTGTTGTCTGCCTGAAATATATAGGCAGACTACTTTTGTACCAGGATGAAAAGTCCTTACATTAAAGCCTAGTTGGAGTCGTTGCTTGGGGAGAGCACCTTTAACTTCAGGAGGGGCCATGGTGCAACGTAGCCCTTCAAACAGCTTTCTGGGTTACTATGTTATGGTATTATTATAGTAAAATGTTTTTAGAACTGTTGCAGTGATTAAATTGTCAAATTCTCTGGACTCTGGCAGTTTTAATGCAGAGTTGAAATATTATTCTAATTCTTGGTAAGTGCTGCTTGTTTAAGTACTTCAGCCTTGCAGGATGTACTGTGCATGTTAATCAAAGGGTGTCCTGTCTTTCCAGCTCTACCTATTAATGGAGCCTTTCTTTTTCTTGTGATTTTTTTTTTTTTATTTTATTAGAAAAGTAATAATGGGGGGCTGCAGATTGTACAGGGAGTTGAACGGGTTAATAATACCTAGTGAGGAACAAAGCAGTCAGTGTAGAGTGGTGCTGAAAATATTGTACTTACTGTTCACACACCAAGTCCATTCTTTAGATGTTGACAGGTGCTATAGGACAGTGAAGCATTCCAAATTAGAGGGTATTTAACGAGGTGTAATAAAGCTTTGTGTACTTGGAATGACTCTAGCAATGAAAACTGATTGGTTTCTGAGCTAGCAAGTCATGTCTCAATTAGTGAACTGAAGCACAGCTTATCTTAGGTCTTATTGTCAAATACACAGATCTATAGTAACTGAGAGAACACTTAGAATTATGTTCAAGTAACGATCTTGATATAAATCTTGTGTGTGTGTGCTTCTTGAACAGTTAAAGGGTGGGTTCCATCCTAGCTACTTTGCTCAATGGAAACACTGAGCTCTGAATTTTGCTGCTTCATGCAGGAAGAAGTCAGTCTTTAATATGCCACATCTGTTCCTGCAAAAAGGTTAAACCTGAATCATGCAGTGCTTGTTTTACTACTACAGGTTTTACTACAACCGCATACTTGAAGCTGCAGAAGAGTCCACTGTATCCACTTGTCTGTCTGAAGAAACCTGGAGTATTAAGCCTTAGTAAAGAAGAAGGGCTAGAACACTTGACCATGGAATTTGGAAATGTATTTTAATAGGATGCTCAGTTGTAACTGAGCTCTTAAGCCCCATTAGCACATTTAGCCAGATGCTCATTGCTGTGAAATGACACTGAGCCCCAACAGCTGTCGAGGTCCTAAAAAGGATCATACATATTATCTTTCATTCAGTAGCATTCAAAGAAATGTAAAAACATGGGAATGCATGACACTTTGGGAGAGAGATGTGATCCTTTTGGTCTAAGGCATAAATTGCCATCTACCTAATGGAAACTAAGAATGAATTTCACTCTGACGTGTTATTCCATTTCTGTTTATGGCAAGAGGTTTTGTGTGCCTCCATCTAAAGCAGCTGGTACTGGTCACTATAGGAAAAGGAATGAAAGACCGATTGGGTCAGTTGCCTGATCCAGTATAGCAAGCTGTAATTGTTGTAGGTGGTTCTTTTGTAGTCCTCTGTAGGTGGATGCATTTTTCTTTTTTTCCCTATCCTTGTTCTCCAGCAGTGGTTTGTAATATGCCTCAAGGGCTTAATAATATGGTCTTTACCTTCATGGCAAACCTGAAGTACTGTGAAGGGTTTTAGTGGTGCTTATATACATGAATTAAGAACCTTCTATAATGTGTGGGGCATTTACAGTCAAGAAACCTAAAAGCACATCTAAATAAACAAGCAAGAAAAACCTACCTTTCTCTCTTACCTTCCCCCCCGCCCCCCCCCCCAGCTTGTTGTGTCTCAGGTCCTTCTTTTGAAATCTGATCACTTGTGATCAAATTTTCAGACAGTCTTACAACTCAAAGGTACCAAATGAAATAAGGAAATGGAGGGATTAGCCTGGAAGGAGCCTTGGACAGTGGGACTGCAAGACAGTGAGATATACCATTAATAACAGTAACTTGTTTCAGAGGAAATTAATTCTACAGTTATAACATGGGAGGGGAGAAAAATACATCAGTCCTTAAAAAAGCCCTAATGATACTAGTCTATGCACACTTAGTATCTTTGTGACATTTTTAATGCTTTTAATCCCGTAAAATCCATAGAAAAGAAACAGGATCATAGTTTGAGATCTGTCCGTGAGCATGTGGTCCACACCATGAAAAAAGTTGCAGATGTATTAATTGCAAATGGGAAAGGTGCCATATTGAGCTGGCTATCTTGAAGGATAAACAGATCTGTGAAGCCTGATTGTGAATAATAAATAAGCTTAGTTCAACATGTGTCAGTTTTGCTCTAAAACTTCTGGTTTCTTTGCACTGGTCCCTATACATTGTTAGGGGAGGGGAGGGATCTAGCAGGTTTTTGCACCTGTGTACTTCAGCAAGCAAATCTTTGACCCTGTATTTTTCCTGTGCATGATTTGTGTGAACTTTGCACTAGATGATGACACGTACTGTGTCAGGTGACAGAGCATGGGGAGAAAGATGACAGTATTTGTAATGCTGACCTGTAAAAATCCATATCATAATTTTAAGTGGTTTAGACTAATCGAACACAGCACTGTTCAAACACTGTCAGGAATAAGAGATGCATTATCTTTCAGCTATGATCAGTGAGCCCTGTGATAAACGACAGTATTGAATATCTTTTGAAGTTCTCTGTTCTGGTACTTCATCAAAGTTACCTAAATATTCCGAAGCTTTTGTGATATTGTTTAAATTTAAGGTTCTAATGAGACAGAACCTGCAATATCAAACTTCTATTTGATAAATAGTGAGATCTCTTTCAAATGTTTGGCCTCAAAACTGATTGTTTCTTTTAAGTGCATCTGTTTAAATTCCTGTGGATTTTAAAAATTTGGCTTGATCAGCACTTGCTGTAGGCTTTGGAATATATATTTGCAACTTGGATTCAAACAATATATATACTTTTACCAAAGGTTGCAGGGTTTATTCATCATTATGTTGCTCATATTCATGCTAAGCTCAGATAAACCTGGGGAAAAGCATTGATGGGTGACCCACATCCCCTGTTGGTTTGTGAGTCCATTTTAGTTTTACAGTGGGTGAATCTTAATGCTAAATATCCATCTTATAGTTTTTTTTGTGGTCTGAGAATATTACTGTGGCCTGAAGATGGGTCTCTAAAAAATACTCTTTGTTTCTGAAAGAGGAAAAGAGCACTGCATTGAAGGCAGCTAATAAAACAATACACCAAATGCATTCAGCTGAATGCTTAAAGGTTAAACATGCAGATTGGCTTAGTCCTTTAAAGTATTTGATCATTTCCCTCCTTGGGCACCTGACTTGCCCTCAAGCTGGGTGCCCAGACAAGAGCAAGATATCCTTGCTCTTGCAGCACTCTTACAGACATCGCTTGCCTGTTATTGTAGTTTGTCTTGCTTGCTTGTGTCTATTTTAAGATTTTTGTAACCTGAAGTTAGACTTTGAATTTTAGGTTTTTGCAGCATCATTAAAGATACTGCAGTAAAGATTATGCAGTCCATAAAGATAACATAAAAGCAAAGCATTCCAACAAGTCTTTTCTCCTAACCAGATCTCCAGCCTCCAAGACCAAAGGCTCTGCAGTCTTAAATTAAGGCAGAAGATCCCAGAATCAGTCTCCTACAGGTACAGGCGCTAAGAATTTTTTGATTTATTCCTTGTTGTTGGAACTTGACACCTGAACTCTACACTCCAATCAATAATACTGAATGCTACATGTTGACTGCTTGCTGCCACAGCACAGGTGAATGATTTGGAGAGTTAGGAGGACAAAAAGCATCTTGAGCATATTAAGCCAAACTCTGCTTTCAGTCTTTAGGTGTCTGTGCTGACATTTTGCCTTCCATATAAAAGTAGTAAAATGGAAAGATATCTTTTATGGTGTGTTGAAAAGTTGTACTTAGGCTGATAAAAATGAATTGCTGGGTTGCCTGACAGCATGAAAAATGACTGATCAGGCTGTTTTGGAAGCTTGGATCTGAGTTTTATCACCTCGAGTCATTCCGTCGTCCTTCTTTTGTCAAGAATGAATTGGATAGTGCTAACTCCTTGTGTTGATCACACTACTGCAATTATATGCAGTTACAGACCCGTGGAGTACTGAAAAGATACTTGTGGAAGCCTAGAAAGGGACTTGCTTTACCCTCTTTCATGATAACTCTACAACCACCCAAATCAAGCAAAGTGTGTTGCATGGAACAGGTAAGTCAATGCATATCAGCTGCCACCTGAAAATGTGTGCTGTGGGTGCTGAAGCTAGGAGCCAGTTTCCTGGGCACCACGTTCTATTCCAGCTCTATTGCCTGATGCTGCTTTTATTTTAATATATATATTTATTTGACTAACCCCCTCAGTTGACAGAGATGATTCTGATATCTGTTTGGAAAATGGAGGTACCTTTGAAGGATTAATAAGGATGTTTGAATATGAAATAATTACTCTTTGAGAGCAAGATATTTGTTGAATTTATCAATGTGAAAGGTTCTATGCTTTTAATGTAGCAGGTCTTGGTTTGGTCTGTTTCTGTGTTTGATAAAGGTGCACTTAGCAGATGTATCTTTCAGTAAGTTGATGAGAGTTCTCAGTCCTACATGTCCATTCTCCTCCTGTTGTGAGATTTTGGGTATTCATCGCCTTGGTTATAGGAAAAGAAGGTGCTGACTGAGGAAATGCAGTCAGGGGACGTTTTCTCTCCAACTTAACATTTTTAAGTAGGAACTTTTAATAAGCCCCAAACTTGGCTAAATTTTTCTTGATTTGTTTTTGAAGTGCTACCCAGAAATACATCATGATGCAAGGAAGTCATAGGATCTTGAAACTGGTCGGAAGGGGTCTGTAATAGAAGATGAAAGTGGTAGAGTTTCCACTGTCCAAAATGTGGAAAAATAGGGAGAATAAATCCAGAGAGTGCAAACATTAGTTAATGTTGTTTCCGAGGGGACCAGGAACATCTTGATTCAAAACACTGAGGCTCAGTGTATCTTCTGTGTGTTTCTGCTCATCAGTGTAGTATTCAGGTGCTCAGGTGTATCTCTTGAGCTCAGGTGTTTAGTCATGCTAGCTAGATGATGAATAAATCAACCAACTGGCTTCCTCAGCTGGGTAGCGTGACTGTTTATACAGTGCTAAGTACTGAACTTGTGTCCCAGTCTATCTGGTAAAACAAACTGGGAAAGGCTGTCTGAGGGTCAGTTCCTTTATTGCTCCGGAAACCTAATGAGGAATCTGGAGGTGTGTTGTGCAGAAAAGTAAAGAAACCTTCAGACCCTAACCCTAAACAACCAAACCCAAATATATATCAGATCTGAAAGCCACCAAAATGAATGTTATGTGGTAACCTTTTTTGTCTGTGCTATGTTGAAATCTTGCTGAATTCGTGAACATCTGGCAAAAGGAGAGGCTGCAAATCTCTAATATATTGGTCATCAGACTAATCAGATTAGTGCATCTGCTGGAAAATGGCATTTGCAGTATGTCTGTTCTCTTTGGGCCCAATCTGTTACACTTCTGGATGTGAAAATCTTGCTCTGGTTCTTGCTGGCCAAGCTTGCTTCTGCTTTTCAGTGATCCTATCGGCTTCTCAAAGGCCCAAAGAAGTCTGCAGTTTCAGAGATGGGGACTGTGGTAGCAGCTGGAGGACCTGAAGGAGTGCAAGACACTGCTGTCTTCCTTTGTTCTCCTGATGGCAATGAGAAGCGATCAGAAGGTCCTTTTTTCTCTACAGCTCAGAAGTAGTACAAGTCAAAAAATGTATTTGCAAAATGGAGGCCCTAATGCTTATGAAGAACTATGGATGAACTGTTAACCTGACTTAAATATTATGCTTGTTAGTAGTGCCTGATTATTATTTAGAACTTTTTATCAGTAGGCTTCAAAACAATTTCCCAAGGAAACAAGTATTGTGATCTTCATGTTGCACTTGAAGAGCACTGAGCAAAACAAATAACCAAACAGGATTAGTCAACCACCAATTAGACCTTAAATCTAGGTCTTCTGAGTTTAGGCTGCTGCTTATTCTTTTGCATCACACGGCTTTTCTGACAGCTTCTTTTATAGAAATCTGTGCTTGGTGTGTGGAGTAAAGAATGGGGCTGAGGTTACTAACATGCCTAGAAAACACCTTTATGAACAATTAGCTTGATACAAACATTTTCAATGTGTTTCCTCTCCAAATCAAGTTTTAAGGCAAACTGTTTCCTTCCTTCCTGAATTATGCTAACCAGGCCAGTGAGGAACAAAGCTATTTTTATTTATATTTTTTTCATGGAACAGACATCAGAATATGTTAATGTGCCTTTTCCATTTATGGGGTGCTTAAGAACTCTTCTTGCAGGTTTAAAGCACAAAGTTCACAATAAATCCCAACTTTGAGTAAAAATGAAGTGCTGTGATAGCTTTTGCAAAGCAAGGTGTATTTCTCTGTCTTGGTTCTGGTGGCCCGTTTTTGCTGTTGTGAAATGGTTATGTGACTGTAATTGTCTTCATTTGGGAAATCGAGATGCTGATATGAATCTGGGGTGCAGTTAGCTGTTAGCTGGGGCTTTCAGGTTTCTCATCTTCCATGAGATTAAATATGGAAAAAGAAAGTTGTCTTAGACTTAATAAATAAAATCTGAACACAACCTGTGGCAAGATGGTCATTTGACCCTTAGTGTCAATCAGTAATGTGCCACCTTGCAAGTGTGCCAGGGAGCAGGGGAAGTAGTACTTAGTAGATGTAAATCTCCATGGCGCCTCCCATAGTGTGAACATCTGTGTGACTTGGCAGATGTAGAAGATTGGATCTTGGTGAACTAGTATATTTTGAGATTTTCGGTTAATTGATTCTTCTATTTTTTCCAGCAGACTTATTTCTGGCAGGTGGGTGGTTGCTGCTGCTATCTATCAAGTACTGCAGTCTGAAACGTTTAAACTCCTGTGGAGGAGTGGCTGTGTTTGAGAGAAGACTGGGTAAAGGCTCTCATGGTCTGCCAAAAGCTGAAGATCACTTGGACAAAGTAACTAACCCAGTCGTTTCTGCAAATGTTTTATGAATGGCACCTATCAGAATTCAGTCCAAGACTTTCAAAGCTCTGCAGTAATGTACACTCGCTGGGGAATCAGGCTGCTACGTTCAAAAATGTCAGCCTAAACATTTCCGTTCTGTGATAAGTGATGACAGTACTAAGGTAAAAATTCTTTTCATGAGAACAGAAAGTTACTGCAATTACAGCAGCTTCCTGCCACACTAAGTATTGAGTTTTTAGTGGTTCTTTTTATCATGAAATACCATCTGAGTGCAATGTAATGTCTCAGGATTGTCCAGAGATTAGAGATGTGGGTACTGTTACTATTGTAATCCTACTTATGAACTAGAGCAAACTGCAGGTTATGTGTCCTGAGCATGATTTAGTGACCTGTTAGTCTTTTAATTATCTACTTCTTAATTAGATTGGTCTGATTACTTGATACTTGAAGTAAGTGTATATTTTTAAGACCTCAGGGCAGTAACTTTTGGGAAAGACGTCATGGCTTTTTATTTTATAGGCATTTTGTCCTTCATGCTGAAGCATGAGAACATATGGTGCTACTTCTGATGTAGCACATGTCTAAATATCTTGGCTTGTAAAATGTTCTGCAGAGCCATGTAATTTTGCCCGTAAAAGCATTCCTAATGTAGCTAACCAACTTAAAAATGCAGTAATCCTATGCTGTACTTGTAGTCATTTTAAACTTTTACTGCTTATAGGTCGGGAAATTAAACTGTGAACCCCTGAATGAGGAAAAATGAACAGTAAGCAGTTAAACTTGAAAGAGCCTACGAAGAAATATAATGCAGTGATAACTGCATAAACAAATTATCTTATCAAAACACTTCTCAGATATTTTGAAAGGGTCAAAATATCAAAGTGCAATCCCAGCCATTTTATTTTTGAGCTGAACTAGTGGGATAGCACTGACGGTCAGTAAAAAATACTCGCATGGTAATGGGTTACTTCTCATGTTTTGTGTTCAGCCTACTGAACACATTTTCCAAGTGCTGGTGTTTCTTCTGCCTGAGCCATTTGAAGCTTGAGTTGTCAGCATGCCCCTGAGCTGAAAGTGTCAGGGAGATGGTTCTAAATACAGGGCGATAGGAAGAGAAAGGCCAGACATGGAGAAACAGATGTGCGCTGATGCGACAGTGGAGTCGGTGTCAGCAAAGGACAAGCAATAAGCGGGTTAATGTGAGAATATTGTAGATCCTTTGGTGACTAGTAAATTCCCTGTCTTGGTGCATGCTTGGCATCCCAGCTTGAGGAGCAAGTTGTGTCCAAATGAAGAGGTCTACCAAACCCAGATGCAGATGAAATCACTCCTACGATTGATTTCTTGACCACTAGGGATGTTTAAAGTCGGTCTGGTCTGAGAACCAAAATGCTCTTGAAGTCAGCAGTAGTGAAACACGTGGACTGGCTGTGTTGAGTAGCTCTAGGAAGAGGATGCAAGCGAAGGAGAACCTCTCCTAAGTGTGCATTACAGTAACTAGCACGAGTGGTGCTCTTACAAGATTTTCATGGGATCCAGAAGAAAGTGTCAGACTGCAACTGCAGAAACCTCCCTGTTGGGTCATATCCAGGCCACTGTCAATTTTTAGCAGTAAAGGAGATCACCTGAGGCAATAAGACTTCATCTGACTTGCCTTGAGAAGAAGGGATATTGATGATGAGGAAGCTTCCTCCAAAAGCTGGTGGAGGTGGGGAGGACTTTTTTTTTTTTTGGATGTCCCTTCTTTCTTCATTCTTCCATAAAGTTGCTAAGCAGTAGTTTTCTAGTATTCAGGGAAAAGATACTGGATGTGTTAGTCATAAAGAGCTGAGAAAGGCAAATTGTATGGTCTTTTTTCTCCTGCCCTGGGAGCGGGACGTTATATGCAGAGACGTAGTCGACCACTCTTAGGAAGACTTGTAAGCAGTGCCTACCCCACTTTGCCTCCTTCAGAGACAGTCTCTCCAGATGGCTGTAAAGGGAGTTTATTTGGGGTGGTGGTTCCTCTTTTCTTTACTCTTTCTCCCTCCTTTCAAGCCTTCTGCTGTGCAGTTTCAGTTCATCAGGCAGCCACTAAAAGTTTCTATGATGAGCAATTAATGGCTCATTCTAATTACTTATCTGCCTTCAGTATCAGTTTGGGCTTTTCAATTCTCCTTTGCAATTGGATTGCGATTGAAAACCATGCAAAAATTAATTTAATCAGTCTTTCAGACACTTCTACATTGCATCCTGCATAATTCTAGTTATCTTTTTGAACATATCAGAGTGTGTGTGTATATATATACACATACATACTTAATATTAGTTATTTATTTTGCAGTGAACACAGCAAAGAGTTTTGGTATTTGACAGCCTTGAAAGGTCAGCAAATACATTCACTACTGTTTGTTCTGGAATGTGCAAGAAATCTCATTTACCAAAGAATGCAGAATAACACATCAAATACTGTGAAGGAAAACTGAAAATGTTTTTGAGGCTGAAGACCCTGGCATAGCTGACACAGTTTGTATTAGTTCTTCTAGAGGAACAGAATAACCAGAGTACTTTTGCACATTGCTAAACCATTATCGAACATGAGAGAGAATTAGCAAAAGTTTGTTAAACAAACTTCCTCTTTAGAAGTGGGCAAAAATATTTTTCTCAAGGAGTGGTGTAGATCTAAAACTACTCCTCTTCCACAGCAGTGGGAAAGCAAGGATGCTGCTTAATGTGGTGGTCTTGAAGTAATGTAAGGTATCAAGGTATGGGCATGTGATAAGCATTACCTGTATTACCTGTCAATGTAGGAAATGCTCTAGGGCATACAACTAGTAAAAAAAAAAAAAAAAAACTGGTGACAGGGCCTTGTGCTGCCCTGTGCCTTCCCAGGAGCTATGTTAGAGAGGAGCCTGCAGCTTGAGTGCACGTAAGGATTGAATTGGGCGGGTTTTGAAAGACAAGCTCCCAGAAAGTGCTTCCTTTAACATCTGAAGCCTTAAGCCTGTGCATTAAGGTTTAATAAAGAATTTTAGCATGTCTTTTAGGAGTATGCACGAATAGTATTAAACCAACATGTGAAACTCCTGTTGATGCTACTTAGAATAAATGCTTGCCTGTTCTAGACACTTGTATACTGTACTATAGAAATGCACGTGTGCACAGATGTGTGCTGTAGTCTTACTTCTGAAAACAAAATGACTCACCGTGTTGTCACACTGGAGATACTGTTCTTGCTAATGAGACTGTTTAGGGTTTGATACTGCATTTGTTTATGCAGGTGACAGGCTTTATACACTTGCAGATTCCCACCGTGTTCACAGCCTTCCAGGAGCAGTAGTTTTTGCATGGCACCATGCAAACAAGCTGGGCCTTAGAAGTTTATTCCAGGGGAAGCGATAGCAATCCCTTTTTGCCCACAATGTTCTGATGTGAAGGAAATCTACACTTCTGTTTCAAGAAGTTCTACTCTTCTACCCTCTACTTTCAAAAGGATTGATAGCTGAAGGTTTCCTTGTTATTGAATATGCATGGTTTTTGTGAGCTGCAGATATCAGATTGATATCCCTCCCCCCTTTCCCTTATCAGACAAGAAATAGGAGATGTTTTACAGCATCTGCCAGTCCTAATGTGGCTAGCCTCATGGCAGTACTGATTCTGACTGGCTCATAGTGGGCAGTCAGGACACTTTTGTAGCATCTTGACTCTATGTGGCGTTTGACGTCTCAAGCGCTTGAGGTGTCTGCTGTAAGTCTTGTCTTGTGATTGAGAATGGAGAAATTATGCTAGAAGAGCAACTAAAAGTCTAACACAAGATAAAAGCTTTACAGTGCTAGTACCTGTATTGGGCAGGGATAGTCTCTTGCTACATTCTATGTGCATAGTTTAGACTATCTACAGGTAGAATGGAAGCGAGGAATTATTTGGATTTTCAGTTTTGCTAGGTGTGTTTCTTCTCTTTTTGTGATTTGTTGCTGCAACAATAAATTCTTCAAATTAGTGTGTCAGCCATCTCTCCTCAAAGTGCAAAATGCATTACCCTAATGCTGTTGGGTTTGACAGAAGATTCAGCCAAGAAATATCTTGCCCATGAGAACAGGGAATTTTCATGAGTCCTGGCTTGGCAACCAAATTTCATGTGTGGTTTTTTGGAGGTGTGTGTTTGTGTCCAGGAATAGACAAGAAAAGTCTAGCAAAATCAGATGGGTTTAGCAATATGGCAAAAGAGAGAGAGAGTCCGGCAGTACCTAAGGATATAATGAAGACTTTCAGTGGAAGATCCAGGTGGCTCTCACAGCACTGTTCTTTCAGCGTTGTAGAGCTGCTTAAAAGCGTAGTGATGTGCATGTAAGCATAATCAGAATGATCTATCGGGCCAGGGACAATGCACATTGCTCTGAAGTAAAGAATAGCTTAGCAGATGCATTGGGTTGCAATCCTCATTTATTTCCCCCTTCCCCCTCCTCCCTCTCCCCTTGCAGTTATGAAGTGCATAGCTTTACACTGTTGGCTCTAAATCGTGGTCATTCACCAACAGCTCTAACATAATGTGCTGAAGTGATCCTGTTGACTTCTGCAAGCTTGTCTGTGTGTTCCTTATTTTAAGTACAAATGCAGTATTTGCTGATATGAGGGCTTGGTCTTGTTTTAAAGGGCAAAGCTGTGCAAAGCTTTTTCATTCAAGTTGGCACTGCAAGAAATCACATGGTGCAGGGAATTTGTTGCAGACCTAAAGTTCAGACCGTGTTGATAAGTAAACTTTAATTAAATTTGGGGTTGGAAACTGTGCTTTGGATACTGCAAAACAAACCTAACGTAGATCAAAGTCATAGAAAACGTTTTCCAGAACTAGTTTACAAGTTCTGGTCTGCAGCACAAACCCAGCTGTGAGAGTCCTGTCTGTCCTCGTAAAACACATCATCCTATGATTGCTGCCTTTCATGCAGCACTTAGTTAATGTTTTCTGTTTCAGTTTTATTTCATCATCTCTTATATATTGTGTGCAGTGTAATAGTAAACAGGTTTAACTTCTTTTGTGTATTGGAAGAAGTTTAGTGTTTATGACTTTTATGTTTGTGTAGTACATCTCATTAGATAAACTTGGGGTCACATCCAGATCTGATGTGATTCTTCTGGTTTCAACAGCACTATCCCTGTTCCCATGAAGAGGGACTTTCCCCCTAGCTAATACTGAGGTTTGTTACTGCAAATCTGGCAGTGACTACAAAAGATAATAGTTTCTTCTAAAATGTTTCCTTTACCTGGATTTATTTTTGATAGCAGATGAGGTATTATTCAGAGGGAGGCAGGGATGTAGGAATTCCTCCTGGTCCATCTTATTATTCCATGTCTAGCAGCTGTTTTAATGGGTGCTGTCTGGCTAATATAGAGTCATCATTTGGTGGTATGAAGAACTCCACAGCGTTTCCTAAATGTGCCTATGCTTTAGCACTCAGGGGAAAAAAAAAAATCGTGTAGATTATCTGAATGAGGGAAGAATATGATGATTCACATTGTGTTTCCTTACATGGTAGCAGTTATGAATTTAGGGAACCACTTCATTCAAATTCAGTAAAAAGTGTTCAGTCAACTGCTCGAATGCCATGATAATAGGTATGACAGATGGGTAGACCTATCAAATTAATTAAATTAAAACTAACAAATTAATTTCAGTTACTAAGGTTGTGTCGTGTGTCACTTGATAATCATATAGTTGTACATTGCATAGATGTAAGGCGCCACTGAACTAGCATGTTAAACTACCATCTACATATCATTTTAAACTTCTAATATCTTCCAGCAGAATCCTGATATGTTTTCCACTAGCCAGTTCTCCAAGTTTTTCTGTGGGCCTCAGGGAAGTTGTTTGTGTGTTACTTGCTCAGATTCTGGTCTTTAGAGTTATCAGTTTAGGCTAGGCATTTTTTTCTCTTCTTTCTTTTTTTATCTTTTTTCTTCTCTCTTGTAGTGATAAATAGCAAACTCAAACATGAACTCCAGTTATAAAGGGGACACAATATTTAACAGTATCTCAGTGTGGCTTCCTCCTCCTGTTGGTCCCCCAGTGCTCTTCTATTTCTGCAGGATTGTAACCAGCTCTACTAGCACTTTTCACTAGCAGTGAAAAACTGCTGAACTCATCACAAGTTGAAAAAAAGGAAAGGTTGTTATTGCTAAGAGAAAGAGGTTGTTTTTTTTAGAAACAGAGCAATGAGTACTAGTTGGAACAAAAGCACTAAGCTCTTCCTACCTGTCTTTTTTCCGCCATCATTTCATATAGGTGGACTTGCAGCTCTCTGGATAATCGTACCCAGAAAGAGAGCTGGGGGTGGGGAATAGCTGGATCTGTAATTTCTCATAAACTTCAGTCCTGTAAGATGTTTGGAGAGAGAGAGGAAGAAATGCAGCTTTCTGAGGTGGATGAAGTGTGTAGTGCTGGGTAGCGTTATCAAGGGACGTTGCCGTGAGGTTGTTTCCTAGTGTTTGGATTTTGGAGTCTGTATTTCAGGTGCTGGAAAGTAAACTCATGGATGAAAATGGTAGCAAAGGATTTGTTCAGAGCCAGAAAAGCATAGAAAATCAGCGGCAGATGAAGGTTCTCGGAAGTATATTACACATTATACAGGGTATTCAGAGTGTCCAGGGGATGGTATGAGGTATTTTCTGAAGACTTTAGTAACTTTGGGAAGTGTAAGCACCTAATTTAGGCACCTAAGTTAGTCAAAGATGGACAGTGTGAATATACTCGTAAAGGATGGATTCTAGCTTGGTCTGTCCTTCAGCTAAAGGGACTATGGAGCAGGAAGAAGAAAGAATTGTCCTTTTAGAGTCTTATTGACGTTATCTAGGCTTTGAATCCACACATGCAGGAAGGGGTGAAATGAAATTGCCTGTTTGCTGCCTCATGGAGGGAGAGAAGCAGGTAGTGAGGGGTCTCTTGTCTCCATTTTCAAGCCAAAGGGTTCGAGGCAGTACACTGCAGGCAGCAGTTTGTTGCTGGTGTAAGTCAGTGTTTCATTACCTTTCCAGCACTTGTGGAGCAAGGAGGAAGCAGGAGGGGAACTGATCCTTGGCAGAAGTTTGACTAATGATTTCTCCCCGTTTCTTCTGTTTTTAATGTGGGTAAGTTTCCTTTCCCATGCCTCGCTCGAAGCATTGTCGAATTCATAATTCGTACATGGAACGAATCCTGCAAACCAGGCAGTACTTAAATGAACAGGGTAGGATTTGAAAAATCTGGAAAAAAAAAAATCTTAAATGTTAAATGGTTTCCCCCAATAGACTGGAATCACCATAATGCCTGAGCAGATTTTGATAAACCTTTCCAAAATAATGTCTTTTGGTTCTTACTTAGCATGAAAAAGTACTGGACTACATAATCTGAGGAAATGAAAATGAGTAAAGGGAGGTGGCTGGATAAGAAAGGCTGTCTTAGTGTTAGCTCCCTGTAGTGAAGAGTGTTGTGATACAGCACCAGAATGGATCACAAATCTCATTGACAGTACGCCAGTGAGAAGAAAGAAAATGCTTATGAAGAATGAGTGAGTTTGTGTGCATTTTTATTTATTGTAGAAATATCCTCTCACATTAGCATATTTTCATAAAGAAAATACAGCATCAACCATAAACTCTTTAAAAATAATGACTACTTCTTGTTCCAAGCTTTGCCTTAGTAATGCACTACTAAGTAAATGTATGTCTTTTAGTTAAGGTCTGAAAACAATTTCCTACAATTCAGAAGACAAATTGAGGCTTTTTGGTAATTCATGATGAGTATTTTTTGTTGTTGTTTTGAAGATTATCAAGGAACTAACTAAATAATCTTTTGAAGGCTGTAGATGAGAAAGCTGTCTTGAGTAACTTGAAATCCATAGCCTTTAGCATTATGACTCTTTTTAAGCGTAGCCTTGATTACCTTTAATTTTTCAGTTTGTCTAAATGTTACCTTTGGTTCCTGTTAACTTTATCAAAATTATTGTGGGAGTGAAAACTTTCATGGAAGATCAATGAGATGAGAAAGAGATTTTAGAACTGGACAAAATTAACATGAAATTCCCTTTCTGTTTTAAAAAGTTTAAGTTAAAGTTAAGAGAGCAGATGCTTTGTCTTGGAGAGACTGGAGAGTAAAGCGGTGCAAGTGCCTGGGGACTGTGGTCACCCTGCCAAGGTTTTTGGTGAAAAGCAAAAATGTTTATCAGAGAGGGTTTTTATGTTTCAGATTTCAGCACAGAGTGATATGTGCTCCTTCAGGAAAAGAGATAGATGTGGGCTATATTCTCCCCCATCCCCTTCCTTCCATGTATTATAGATACTTTTGTGCAAAACTCCAGGTATGATATGCACTTCTGTCTGGAAAATTCTATATCCATGTTTCAAAAAGATAGGTCAAATGCAAGAGCATATACAATGTAATAAAGTATAGATTATATTCTAGCTCTACAAATGAACTGTATGTTCAAATATACAGGCTGTCTGTGATTTAACAAGAGATGTAAAGTAGAATTAATGCAAGAGTGTTGCCACCTGTTGCCAGGCTATCGCTATACTGATGGCACGAAGTGACACCTCCTCTGTGCAGGAAGTTAATTTTATGAGCGTCTATGAGACAGCCTTTCTGTATGCCAGGCTCTATGTAATGCTTCTAGGAGAAAACTATACATGAGTGAGCACTCAAGCTGTTCTAACGCGAGATATGATTGCGTTTCTGGAGACTAATCTGTTGCTTATTTCCATTTGACTTTGCTTTGGTGACAGCCAAGGGCCGGCAGTGTTTGCTTGCTAAAGAGATAATGGTAGACTGATAAAAGAAGACAACTCTGCTCCCTGAGTGATGTGCAGATGTTAGTCACTGATGTCTTAAAAGTCACAATTACTGTGGGTGTAGTTCTGGCCATGCTGTTTGGAGCTTTTTCCTCCCAAGTAAAGGAATTGCATTAAATATTTCACTGTTTTTCAGGAAAATGGAATTAGATTGGGAAAGGTGGTGTTGTTGTTGATGCTTTGGAGAGAGAGAGAGACAGGATTTTACTGCCCTTGGATTACGTTCTGCTGGGCTACAGTTACTTCTGTCATTACTTTAGATGAGATTAAAGTCAATGTGAAGACTCCCATGGACTCCTGTTTCTGAGCAGTGGTCCTGTGACTAGGAATATGAAGAAAGCCAAGTGATCAAGACTTACCAAGCAGCACAGAGTAAAAGGAAAGGCAAACAAATTTACAGTAGACACAAAGCTTCATATAAAACTCCATATAGCTGTAAAATATGTTTTTAAATGTATTAGAGACTTTTCTCTTTAAGGTTAGTTTTTCTTATTTTGTCAGATAGGCAAAAGCAACAGGTTTTCCTTGGCTATCTTTTGCTAGCTGGTCATTGTCAGTGTAACCAGTATCTGAGATCCCTGCACTGTGACCTGGCGTTCATCAGAGCAACGGACATGTTGTTGAAATGATAAGCCTAAAAGCTTGAGGGTAAATTAGCAGAACTTCCTGTAATCATTGAACTTTTCTTCACATCAGATGTTCTGGTCCTTATGTATTTTGAATAACAAGAGTATAGTATGCTTTTTCAGTAATCCCTTTTGCTACATATGTACAAAAAGAGAAATCCATACACATGCTCATCCCATGTAATTACATATATATACGTGTGCACACACACACAGAAGGAGAGAAATCCATAGTAGAATCAAGAAAATACTGAACTAGATGAATTGTAGGGCTTGTTTTCTTGCTGAACAGCAGTGTTCTTTGAAGCACGAATAAGAATTAATGCTACCAAGGTCAACAATTAACCCCTGGACAATTGGAGTGATGGAGGTTAGAAGGTGACGTGGGTGGTTCCAAAGTGCTGCTTCCAGACTATTCAACACCATTTTGGTTTTTGAGGAAAAGTGGAACGTTAGAAGGGGAGGAAAAAACCTATCTTACTGTTAAGAGCTGGTAGTACAGAATTGCCTTTTGATTTTATTTTCATGGGAACGTATGTTTGGTACTTGATAGTGAACTTTTTCCCTAAACCTTTGTTTCCCAGGATAGTTAGAAGTTTGAAAAATCAATGTGAAGGAAACAGCTGTGTGGGGTTGGAATAAAACCTTGACACACTTGGCCACAATTCATCCTTTAAAACATTAAACAGGGGATCGCACTAGAAGAGAATGGTCAGTAAAGCGTGGGGAGAAAGGACAGAGGAATTTGGAAACTGCTGAAGTTGCTTTCATTTCATTTTGGGCATGGGGGAAAAATCTGAATGAGAAGTTGATGGTAGAGGTTTTGATCTTGTTGTCATTGAAATCGATAGAAGTATTGCCATCGTTTCTAGAGGGAACGGATGTAGCCTCACTATTTAAGATTCAGTGCTTCTCCATTGGTATAGACTAATTCACTGACACTTAGAAAAGGTTAGGTTAGGGGTAGGTTAGGGTTTGTTCCTTGGGAAGGGATTTGTTCGGTATGACTTTTGAGACAGAATCACAGAATAGCTGAGGTTAGAAGGGACCTCTGGAGATTGTCCAGTCCCCCCCCCGCCGTGCTCAGAGCAGGGTCACCTAGAGCAGGCTGCCAAAGACCATGCGCACTTGCATTTTGATCATCTCCAAGAATGGAGACTCCACAACCTTTCTGAGCAAGCTCTTCCACCAGCTGCCCTCACAGTAAGTTCTTTTTCATTATGCTTGAGTGGAGTTTCCTGTGTTTCAGTTTGTGCCCATTGCCTCTTATCCTGTCACTGGGCTCCACTGAGAGTCTGGCCCTGTCGTTTTTACTGCCTCCCATCAGGTATTTGTACACATTAATACACTCGTTGCCCTTCCCCCCACCCCCGAGCCTTCTCTTCTCCAGGCTGAACAGTCGCAGTTCTCTCAGCCCCTCCTCATAGGAGAGATGCTCCAGTCGCTTAATCATCTTTGCTGGACTCACTCCAGTATGTCCATGTCTCTCTTGTAGCAGGGCACCCACACCTAGACCCAGCACTCCAGGTGTGGTCTCACCACTGCTGAGTAGAGGGGAAGGATCACCTCCCTGGACCTGCTGGCAATGATCTTCCTAGTGCAGCCCAGGAGGCTGTTGGCCGCCTTTGCTGTGAGGGCACGTTGCTGGGCCATGGTCAACTTGTTGATGCTCAGGTCCTTCTCTGCAGAGCTGCTTTCCAGTCTGTTGGCCCCCAGCCTGTTTTGATACATGGGGTTGTTCCTGCCCAAATACAGGACTTGGCATTTCCCTTTGAACTTCATGAGGTTCCTCTCTGCGCATTTCTCCAGCCTGTTGTGATCCCTCTAAGTGGCAGCCCAACCCTTTGGAGTATCAACCACTCCCACCAGTTCATGGTGCCCTTTCATCAGGTATCAGGGTGGTTCAAGTGCCCCATGTGTACCAGGGCCTGCAAACATGAGGCTTCCTCCAGTTGTCTGAAGAAGGCCTCATCTACTTCTTCCTGATCTGGCAGTCTGTAGCAGACACCCACCCACAAAGACTTTTTGCAGACTCTGCAAGTTGTACCTCAGATTTGTTTAGGAAATGCGAATTCATGCTGTTTGCCTTCCTTTTCCTAGACTAAATATGACGTGACATCCACACACAGGCTGTCGCTGTTCTTCTGATGTAATCTGAGGGATGAAATCAAAGATAATTGCTTAAAATTTTGGTTAAAGTTTAGGAAGTGACACGATCTCAGTTGGTGTGTGAGAAGGTGAGAGAAGAGGAGGAAGGTGCTGACTAGTTCAGTAGTTGAAATGGTTAAGTAATTTTCTAAAAACCCAGTAGGTACATGAAAATGAGAGTTTTTGATTTATTTGAATCTCGGAGGGATGTAACGTGAAAGCCTCTTCAGGTTCTACTGCCTGGCCAGAGACTGCAGTCAGTTTAATAAAAGCCACAGCTAAATTTACCAGGATGAATTGCTGCTTCATGCATGAAGTAGATGCTCTAGTCTTGTGCTGGTGATTTGGTGATGTCTTGGTGATGACCTTTAAAACTGTGGAACCAACATGCAAAATTTTTAGTGGATTATTCACTTGATCACTTTTTGGTACCCCCTGGACTCTTATATGATTGATAAATATCATTTAAGAAACCCTCAAAAATAAGATATGAGAGATTTAAAGAATTGTGCTTTTCACAACAATAATACTTCCCTTTTCCCCAAGAGATGTTTAAGAAGCTAGTCTAACAGCAGTTTATGCTGCAAAAGATGTTGGTAGCTCACTGTAATCCAGTTCCATATGAAATTCCTGGTGTTATTCTTTAAAGCGCTCATGGGGCTTGACTTAAATGATGAGCCTGTCGTCCCTCTCTTTGTGTGCGGTGCTTTGTTACCCGCTGCGGTGTCTGGGCTCATCTCTTGGCAGGCCTTTGCTTGAAAGCCCAGGCGGGGAGAGAGAAGTCGCTGTATTTTTTTCAGGGCTGGATCACCTAAGGGATGCCCCGTTCCAGTGCCTAAGGGAGTCTTCAGCGCCAGCCTCTGTACCTAGGCTTCCCCTTTAACTTATGGTGAGAATAAAGCGTTTAGGAATGGGATTAGTAAAGGCTAGGAAACTGAGCGGAGAAGCCAACAGGAGGCCGAGGGGAGAAGTACATCAGGGGCATCACCTCTTAAAGGTAATAGGTCAGCTGTGGTATGGATGTTAACTCTCCCCTGGAGAGAAAATGCCTAATGACACAGAGATGAGGGATTTCTGTTGGTACAGAAGAGACTTGGGTTTGAGTCGGGCGCTGTGGAGATTTGAAAATACTTGTGCTGTTTCCTAGGTGGGTATCTTAAATCCAGATATATGCAGATATATGCAGATAATGTATATGTGAACATATACAGCCGGTTCCTGCTGAAAATCTCATCTTGGTAATCTTGACTAGATGGAATGAACTGTCAGTGTCCATTAGATGCTGGAGACGAGCAGTGCGTGTTTGAGAGTCTTGCCAGAGTAAAGAGCAGCTCAGCTGGTGAATAGCTCAGCTGCATCAGGCTTTGCAGGAGCAGGGTGAGGGGTGTTTTATGTGCCTGCTGGTGGAAACGCCAGTGTCTACAGGACTTTGGGAATCTGCAGAGTTAGGCCACACATAGTAAAGACTTTGACAGTCTCGCTAGCACCTAAATGCTGGACGTGACTACTTGCTCTTTCAGATTCTTAGTGGTTTTGGTTCTGACCCTATAGGGATCAGGTGATCCTACAGTTTTGCTTTGTTCAGAGGTTATTGCGTAATCCGCACTTATACCTAGGCTCTCATGCGGTTTCAGAATGGCAGAAGGTTCAGCAGTGTCTTAGCTAACTAAAGCAAAGACCTGCTGTAGAAAAGGAGAATTTAATTCCTAATAGGAAGTGTTCTTTAGAGCTTTAGTTTTGCCGCATTTAAGTGACAAGCATGTTAGAAATGTATATGTGCCTAGGTTTTTATTGAAGTATTGTTTTTTCTTTATTTACGTGTGTTCTGTATAGCGTCTTCAAAATGCAGTTTGTCCCTATCTAACTAGCAGGTGGAATCTGAGAGCAGATCATCTGCTCACTTGGGCCTTCCCATGCTGCTGTACCTTAGCAAGCGAGGCTGTTCTTGGCATTTGTAAGCTAAGCGTGGTCAGTCTGGGTTATTGCTTGGGTGTATAACCTCTGCAGAGAACACAGGTGTCCTAGGAAGTGATGGAAGAAAACATCATCTTTCCTCTGAGTCAGTCATAAATCCTGTTAGAGTAAAGTCTGAAAGATTAAGCTAAGATTCTTTCAACTTGTTATTTAAAGTCCCAAAGACCAAGAGCAGTGACATTTTTCCAAGGCTCTCTGCTAACACAGCTGATGCATTTTGCTTCGCATGCATTTCTCCTGTTGTTTTGGCTGAAAATATTACCGTTCACTTCTTGTCAGGAACTGTTGCATAATACTGTTGTGTGCTTCTGAACAAATGCAGCCTTTTACGCCAATCTGCTTCAAGTCCCGAGGCAGACTCACTTTCTCTTCTCTCATAGTAGTACCTATTTATTCTCTTTATCAAAACCGTCTTTTGTCTTATATGATCTCTTTGCCCCTTTTTGTTCAATCCCGGTTCCCTGCCAGCCTTCAGTATTTGATTTTTGGAAGTTCAAATAGATCTAATTATAAGCAAAAATACCTGCTGAGAGTGGAAGTAGCCTGAGACTGTGTCTGGAAGAGATCATTGCCTTTGTGGGAAAAACTCTTCTTTGTCCTGTTGTTGGAAATGCTGTTTCCTCTCTGACTATATGTCTTCAAAAAAAATCTGTGTTAAAGCATTTCAAAATATCTGAGCTGGATTTCTGCTTATGCTGGCTGGTGAAGTCAATATGTACCTGGTGACTATGCAATTGCCCCTACTCTGATTGCCTGAGAACCACCCGCTGCAGTGCCCTGTGACTCCCAGCTGCTCCCAAGTGATCCTGTAAATTACAGGTTTCAATCCCTGTAGTGCAACAAACCAGAGAATATTCTGCCGGGTAAAAAAGGATCGTGATTATTCTTTACGCATCTCCCTTCTTTTCAATGTCATCTTGTATTTATCAGAATGAACAGCATTTGGACTCTCATAGTTGCATCTGGCTTGACTGTCTGATGAACAAGCGTAATTATGAAAGAGATGGTTTCTTTAAGGGGCTGTTGGCATCCCAGTCTTCACCACTGGAAAAAGTTGTAAAAAAATGAGTGAACGTTGATGGTGCAGTAAACATGGGTGTGTGTTAAAAGACTAAGCTTAAGCTCAGTGTAGTCATAAAACAATGATTTCAAGTTATTGACTTCTGGAATGTGAAGTCATGAAGCTTCAGTTATGGAAAAATCTTTTTATATTAAAGAAATGCATCTTAGGTCACAAATAGTTTCCTTTGTCTTTCTCAACAGCCAGGCCTCTGCGGGCTCTTCACCAGCTCTCCGAAATGATCCTAATTTGGCAATGTTAGTACTGGATTGTACTGTCTGGTCATAGTGGGGAAAAAAGTTGGCCAAAATCAAGATCCAGTTTCTGCTGTTCCCTCTGCTCTAGCCTTCCTGCATTGCCTGTAGATGTTCTGCGTTACCTGTCAGGCTGCTCAAGGCACAAACTCTTTCAGGACTGCTCAACATTGGCTTTGTTGTCAATGGTAGAATATGTTCTACTGCCTGCTTTTGTAAATACTACTGCAGTTTCTCTTCTGTCTCCATGGTGTACTCCTGTCTTCCTTTACAATGTGAGTAATAATAATAATAAAAGGTTCTATTATTTATTTACAATTATGTATAGTAGTGAACATTTTGCTGAATCTAGTCATAGGTTTTAAGCCTATGGCCATTTACAGTACATTAGGGTTGCTAATGGAAGAGACACTAAGATTTGTTACTATGCTTTAGATAGGATCCTGTGATCACTCCAGCAAAGTCTAGCTAGAGGATAATCAAACTAGCACTCTTCTGCAGGAAGTGTTAGATGTAACAGATCTAACAGATGACAGGTTGGGCTTAATTTTTATTTGAAGACATGAAAGATGCAGTGCATTTCAGTGCTGGTAAAAGTGCTGCTTCTCTGGAAGTTTTAGCAAAGTTAAAATGGTTCTACAGGCCAAGCAGGTAGAAAAGTTTTTTTTTAAAAAAAAAAAAGAAAGCCTCTGGCCAAGAACAGAATGTGCATGCAAAATGTTACTTTTTCAAATGTAAATCATTCTTATAATTCCAACTTCTAAAAAGCTAAAAGTGCTGTCAGACAGCATGGAATGAGAGAGCATCTCGAAACATAGGGGATAAAACCTTGGAATAGAAAACAGTGAAGGACTAATGGCTTGATCTTTTGTTGCCTGCTGTACCAGAGAAAGGAGTGTTGACTGGAGCCATGTGTTGCATCATATGAAGTGCTGTATTGCCAAAAAGTACAGGCCTGCTTCCAGCCTCTGACTCTGGCAATTCAGACAACTTGAGTATTACACTTGTACTTGGTGGTCTCAGTTGAATCCTGAAAAAATTCTTTCCCTTAGATACTTGCAGAAGCTTTATGCTTGCATCCAAAGGCAGCATTTAGTTTTGATGCATACTTTAAGATATATTGCACTTTATGTCGAATACGTACTTTGTACTATATGATTTGCTTTAGTGTTTCCTGGTTGAATAGAGAAGGGAATGGCAAAAATGTGGTGGAGAAAGAAAGTACTTAGGATATGTTGTTGTCAGAAATGGCGCATTCAGCAAGGTCATGTGAGAAGAAAGCAGCCCTAAAACTTTTCCCTAGGGAGCTAGAAGACGAAGCTCAGAATAATTGTGCCTTACCTGGTCTGGTCTGTGCTTTCACCTGGCCTGTGGAAAGTTATCACAGCTTTGTCTTTCCCTGGTTGTTACTAGATCATTGCTGAAAGCAACAGCAGAGATACAGAAAGCGATATTACTCAGCTGACTGTATCGAGATGTCTCAATATTTGGAAGCCGTGATGTGTCATGTTGATGAATGGTTCCATTCTCCCATTGCTACAGAGGACAGGGAGAAGAGTTCCAGGATATGTCAGGATAGTTCATTATCTTCAGAGAATGTATTGGCCTGAAAAGACTTGGCTTCCTTACAATCACTGGTTATTTATTCCTGAACACGGATCGCTAGGCCCTGGATCCTTACAGTAGAAGGTCCATGCCTCCCGCGTCCTTTGTTACTGACAGAAAAGAGCTTATGAGCATTCTTGAGATTAATGTTTCCTGATCATTCTCAGGAACAGAGCAGAGGACTGCATCACCCTGCTTGGTATGAGAGGAAAGGAAAGGTTAAATGTGAGGTGCCAGTTACAAGCTGCCTATTCTACTCAAATATTGTACTAGTTGTGAGTTTTCATTGTAGAGAGAAGTGAACTGTCTGGAGGAATCAAGTAGCCTGGAAAATGGGCCTCTTCTGATTCAGTGATGTCAGGGTGGAATCGTAAAAACACAGAGTAGTTTAGGCTTGGTGGAACCTTTGGAGGTTTCTAGTCCAACCTCCTGCTGAAAGCAGGACCAGCTTAGCTCAGGGTGCTCAGGGCCTCGTGCAGTAGCGCTCCGAGTGTCTCCAAGGGTGGAGATTGCATGCCTCTCTGGGTAACCTGGCCAAGCATTTGATCACCCTCGCTGTGAATTTTGTTTCCTAATAGCTCATCAGAATTTCCCTTGATGCACCTTGTGCTCGGAACCTTTTATTCTTTCCCCGTGCATCTGAGAGGAGTCTGACTCCATCTCCTCCGTAACCACCTGTTAGGTAGTCATAGACAGCAGTAAGACCCCCTTCGCCTTCTCTTCTGCAGACTGAACAACCCCGCTTCCTTCATATGCCATGTGTTCCAGCCCCGTGACCATTCTGGTGGCCCTCCCTGGATTCGCTCCAGTTTGTCAATGTCTGTCTTGTATTGGAAGTCCAAAACAAAGTAGGACCAAATCCATTAGTGTGGATGAAGCCGCATTGTCTCTACACCTGCTTAGGCTGACACGCAGTTTAGAGGAAGCATTGGTTCTTCTTAATCTAGAAAGAAGAAAAATCAGAGCTCTTGCAAAGAAAGCACCCCAATGCATTTGACTGATTAATATGAGTTAAGTGAGGCAATTGATTTGATGGGATATTTCTTTTCTTTCTTTCTTTCTTTTTTTTTTCATTTTCTTAGAGAAACTGAAACAAAATCCTTTTCCAGATCTGAGATTTCCTAGGCAAGCAATGTCAGCAGGAATCATAAAAGCCTGAGAAGAGCAGGAGAATAAAGAAAAAGTGCAAGATCTAGTTGATGCTCAGTATTCCTTACACACAATGCAATGACTAGTTAAAATGATAAGAAGATTTATAGTCAAGCTTTAAGGAAATTGTAGTGTGATGAAGAAGAGGGGAGAAAACTGGGAAGCACTGGGAGCAGTGATGGTGATGTTTGTTTAGACAGAAGACATTAATAGCAGGTATTCTGAAAGTAAATAGCAGTTGCAGAATGCCAGTGCTTTAATAATCTACTCCTTGAAATTCCTACTGTGGCTGGTTTGAGTTATGCTAAACGTGCAGGACCTAGAAACACATCCTGTGTTGAAGTGTAGAAAGATCAGTGTTGTCTTCAGAAGTCAAATTCTCCTGCTGAGTACCCTCAGTCCGTGTGGATTAGTCGGGGAAAGGCGTTCAATCCCAGTAACTCAATAATTGCTGCAACGCCAGATGCTGGATGACACGGCCTGATACTGAGCTTTAGTGATGTTCTGAATGTCATGTCAGAAGGAGTAGATCCCAAGGAAAGTGTCTGGGAATATGTTGCAGTGCAAATAGTCGTAGTGTTTGTAGTATTTTTGGAATCTTTTCTCTTGCCTAGGGAGTATCTTGATGAAATCAAGACAGACTTGACTATGTTTAACATTTTGGAGAAAGAAGGCAATAATGATATTTTTCTTAAGGTCAGTTCTCATCTCAGAACCATTTCTTCATTTCTCCTTTTTCCAGTAAGAGGTGGCTCTGATTGCAGGAGATCATTTAATCCAATTTAGTAATAGCCAGAGAAGAGAGGCTTTTTGGTTACTTATGAATACATCTTTCTTGCTGTTTTCATTTTTTCCCTATTCTTCATGAAAGAGTTTTAAAAATGTAAAGACATTGTAGTGAGGAGGGAAGAAAATGATGAGCCATGCTGTATGCAGAGCTAGATACAGCATTGAGGTAACTCTTCTGTCATTGCAGTGAATAGTATACCTCCCCTAACCTCAGGCTAAGCACAGACCGCTACGGAGCTGCTTTTTTTTGGGGGGGGGGAGGGGGGGGTGGAATTCCATGTACCTAACATGGACTTGCTTGACTATGAACATGACTACAGGCATACCTCGGAGATATTGTGGGTTTGGTTCCAGACCACTGCCATAAAGCGAATATCGCAATATTTCTAATGCTTTTTTAACCACTTCATTCTATTGCCATGGCAGCTGGTATTCATGGCTGGCTCCAAACTCTTGCTTGTCTGCCTCATCTGTAGAAGCCTATGCAAAAAGGTATTTGTACATGTAGACCAATTCAGTCATCTCTTAGCTGTTCTGCAAGTGCTTAATGACACGTCCAAACGTAGAGTTTGGAGGGTGTCCCAACAGTGCTGTAGCTTTTAACGCTCTCTCCTTAATGAGCTGACAGCCTGCAAAGGGCCACGTGTGTATTTTATAGTCTGATGCACAACGAAGGCCTGATAGCAAATGCAAGCTGATCGATGCTGCAGAAGGACTTTAAAAATAAGGCGAATTAAATTGTGAACAGAGTTTTCTGATTTGGAACATTCTGCTTTGGGGTTCAAAGATAAGGAAATTAAGCTCCAAACCCTACTTCATGGGTAACTTTAGTTATAAGCGAACAGCTCCCTTGGGATCTTTTTAGCCTGACTTGAAAATCTAGCTTGATGGTTCCTGATAGATGGTCTGTCTCCTGGCCTTTTCTGAGGCTTTATGAAGAAATGTAAGCTGCATGTGAAGTTGCAAGAAGAGTAAGCTGTATTTCACTTTTACAGGGATTTTTATCAGCTGCTATTTTTATTCGTCTTATAATTTAACACCATTAACTTTCAGTATTGTGCCTTAAAGGTTTAAAACTAAAGCTTACTAGAAGACAGCAGGCTTTCCAGCATCTCCTAGGAATGATAAAGGAAAACTTTAGACAAGGCAAGAAGCATCTCTGTTGGGTTAAAATAGGACATCCAACATTTTACAGATAGTGGGATAGGTGGGTTGCTAGAAACCTCTCTCAACCGAGGGGACACCTGAGCGGAAAAATACTGTCTCCGTGAAAGCTGTTTTGTGCTATACAGCACAGAAACACAGCTTACCTTCTCCCAGGTGGTCTGCAGGCAGCCAAAATCTGCAGTTACCTAGAGGAGAAGGTACTGGCAAGATAGAGCTGTTTTCTGATTCAGCAGGGCCCCCGTCCTTGTCCTGTGGAGCTTTTGATGGTTCCTGCAGCAGAAGACTGACTAGGAGGGCTGTGCAATGCCGCTGGTGTGAGCTGGCTCGGCGACTGAGCCCTCCGGGGTGCAGTGGCAGCCAGGCTGGCAGGAGGGCTTCGAGCTCTGCATGTATGGATGTAGCTCAGCCTTCCTGGGTATCCTGACGGGAAGTTATCTGTTCCCTTCAAAACAGGGGAAGGCACGATGCAGACACTGTAGCAGGGTAAAACAGCAGGACCCATCTCTTAGTTAGAACTGCCTCTGTGTTACTCTGCCTTTGGTTTACACCTGGAAGTGTGTGTAGCACAGGTGGCTACCTGAACTTTCATGCCCTTGCTGTCAGGATGGTCCTTACTCTCATTTTGGACCATGTTAGGTCAAAGGAAAGGAGACCTGGTCAATGTGAATGTAAGGCATTTACCTCCTTTTCTTTAAGTTCCTCATTCTGCCTTCTGATCCTCGCTAGTAAGGCTGGCGTGGGGACTGGAAGAGCAGGTCTCCCACCTGGCACCTGCGTATGCTCCCTCCGGTCGCTGGTTCTTGCTGTACCAGTTCTGCGGACTGTCAGCAGGAACAACTGGTGTAATATCTACAAATTCCAGCAGAGAAGACTCCACTACCACCAAAGTACTGACCTCGCAGGTGAGTGTGAAGTACTTGATTCCTCGCTGGCACTGGCTCTTAGTGACCGGTTGCCTTTTGGGACCTTGACTATAAAACTGCAAAGAGCAACTGAGGAGGAATACTACTCCTTGCCTGGATTCGAGCAGTGTCTGTCACCTGAAAATCAGGTGTTTATACTGTAAGTGCCCATGCAGAAAGTGCTGCTCTTTTATTTGGGGCGCTTTAGTACAATACTGAACCCTCTGTTACCTCTGGTGAAAAACTTGACCTTTGTTGGAATTAATTTTTCTTAGTTCAGCTCTAAGCCCCTGCTGCATGCCGTTTCACTCTGCCTCTGGATAGCTCTTGCCATGTGTCTATGGGTTTCTGAACAAGAGGAATGAAAGGAGCGTGAAGCAGGTGATGAGATTAAATTGACTACCGAACAGGATTGGAACCGAAAATGTTAAACTCTTGCCCTGCCTCCAGTTGCCCTTTTACCGAATAAGAAAAGCTGTCTTTAGATCAATGGTGGGCACCTGAAAAGAGAATGACATGTGAAAGAGAACAGAGGGAACCTCTGCAGAATTCACAGTGAAGGTGTGAGTACAGCAAGTAAAACCCAGTGGAAAAGTAGCAATTGAACAAAGATTGCCCCTGGAGGGAGTCTCAAATATTTGTCCTTCTGTCTCTTTTTAGAAAAAAGATTCAAATGCCTTTAGGAGTAAAAACACATTGTGGATAGTGTTTGCTTAATACGTGAGTCATGCCTGGAAAAATTCCACAGCAAAACAAACTTATTCATGATCAGCTTGCTTGAATATAATAAACTTGTCCACAAAAATTTGATGCAAAGTCATCATATTGTATCAAGCAACATATTGAAAGACATTTCATCTTGGGATTTGTCTTGCTAGTGCCAGTTAACCCTCTTCCATTTTTAATGACGTACATGATACTTTCATTGGTGGTGTGAATTGCTTGCTCATGGGGAAGCTGTGGATACCCCTGTTACCTAGAGCGTTATATGTTACTGTTGTTTTCTTTCTGTGAGAAGCTAGGGTTGACAGTGTTGGATCAATGACTCTAGCTAGCTAGTTACATGTTGGAGCTTGATGATAGGAGAAATGGTTAACACCAGATGCCATACACTAGACATGTTTACCAAGATGACTGATATGAATCATTTACACGTTTGCATTAATTTAAAATCTTGAAATTTGGTGCACTTGTTTCTTATAGGATATCAAGTGTGGGAAATGATTGCATCTTTAATGTTTTCATCACAGTTCAGTGATAGATCACTAAAAAGACCAAGGATACAACTTGTCTTCAGAGCGATAAATTCTGTATACGGTGGTGAACTTAAACTACTGTAGTGGCTTAATGGGAGTTGTATTGTTCCAAGGCTGCATATCCTGTAAAGAGTGATGGAAACCTGTGCCTAAGAAAGGTATTATGCAGGCTAGGGAGAGAGGCTGGCGTTTATTTGGATTCTTGAGCCTAAAGAGCACAAGGCCACGATATGTGGCCTGAATATGACAGCCATACTGTCCAGCTAGGATAATTTTAACAGGGATGTGAAATAACTAAGATACTTTTCATAGCTCTAAAGTCATGGCATCATCAATACTGCTATTGAACCTGGGCATTGCAGCTGAATGAGGTCATATTCTCGTGTGGCATTGGTTAGAAAACGTGAAGGCGATGCTAGCTTGCATGGGACCTTGAATGCTATGGAGAATATGATAATACATGTATATTCTGTATAAGTCTTATCTTAAATAGTATGTCAAGTTCTGGTCATCTCTGTCTCATAAAAAAGATTCAGTGAAGGGCAACTGAGAAAAGATTTTTAATCTTTGAGGAGAGGAAGAAGAGAAAATAGATTGAAAATATGTAAAGCATGAATAACTGCAGAATACAGTTTGGAGCTTTTTTCCTACTTCTCTCATAGAAAAGATAAGAGATACTCCATGAAATTTAAAACCAGGAAATTCAAAATCAATGAAAACAATCTACATCTGTTGTTTAAATATATAAATAAAATTTACTACCCAAAGAAGTTGTCAATGCTTAAAATGTAGTTATATTTGAAAAAAGACTCAGACGTGGATATTAGGAATGTCCGGTGTCGTCATAATTAAATGGAATAAACTTTGCTCTAGAATAACTGTATTTCAGGATTTTGTTTGCTTCTGTCCAGTAAAGAACAAGATATGCTCCCTACGGACAGGGGCAAACTAACCTGCATGAGCCTGTGGTGGAGTGTTTGCCTGTTGCTCTGCAGCATCTTGATCCAATCACTGGTAGAGACTAGACTGACTTCAGCTCTTCAGTGTGATAATTGCTGTGTCCCTGAAACAGCCAGTTAGTTTGTCCACTTCAAGGCTGTATGTAGTCTTTTATTCTGGATCTTCACTTCGTCCTAAAGTGCTATTCCACAAATTGTTTGTATTACCTGTGTTTTTTGAATCGATTACTGTCATGCACAGAAACTTGCTCACCTGGTGAGGAGCCCTAAGTGCAGAAGAGTCTGCCTGTCTATGCAGTATAGATAGAGCTGGTCTGGATCATTTGGTCTGCACACAAAGTGAGCTCATACTGAACATGTTGTGATTGAAGACTATGAGCATTAGGTACTGTGGCTTATTTTAGTGCTAGTGGATGGTTATAATTAAGGGAATTTGCAAGCAGAAATGTTGTCTAGGCTATATGTACCGAAATAACACCATATGGATTAAATCCTACAGATGTGCACATTTTTATATGAAAATGTGACTGAGGAGTTATGAAAGAGATTGAATAAAAGTCAACATGAAACAAGGACAAGGGAGAAGCCCTCTAGCAGTATCTGCAAATGGGAGAAAGGCATTATTTACTTATTATGTGTTCAGCAGGATCAAACGGGACAAAAGTTGGAGGACCAGAAAGGAAGAAGGGCAGAGTGCAGTAGGTGTTTGGTTGGAGGTTTTAGTCCCTGCCCCTGCCAGTTCTGCACCCCAGCGATGCGGTGGTGTCGCATCTGGCATCTGCGAGGACAGCAGTAACAGCGCTGGACAGTGCTACTGATCAGGGCTGAAGGGGTAGATTCAAACACTGCCAGCTCCTGCTCTCAAGACCATCCTGGTGCACGGCCCAGAAGGGCAAGGCAGATGCTAGAGCTGGAAGAGGAAGCAGTGTCACTTGTCAGCTGCCTTTGGACTCTTCGTACTGAACGCAAGCTGGCTAGGAAAGAGGATAAGTGGTGAAGTCTTGAAGGAGGCACCAATTTCTTATTTGGTGGCTGAGCAAAAGCCAGTACGATTTATGCTGCCAGGAAGTAGAGCAGGATTTAAGTTGCAAGCTCCCCTGTTTTACCACTGGGCCTGCTACTGAATTCAGTAAGAACCAGTCTATATTTCCGTAGCTATCTTGGCAGGACAACAGTGGAATAGAGGTTTCCCAAAGCTTTTTGCCCAGAGAGTATGCAGAGATGGAAAAATCCCTATTTTTCAGATGTCTAGTATAATCTTATTTTAATTTTCTTAATATTTTTATGAGACAAAATCTCCCCTCTGTCTCTCCTCTATAACCCCCCCTTTTTTTTTTTTTTTTTTTTTTTTTTTTTTACAAAAGACAGGGTTTTCCTCCTAGGATTCTGCCTGGCACCAGATGGGTAAAGGTCAAAACTTCAATAGTAACTATTTTATCACCATTACAAGTCAAAGGGTGTGATAACATCAAATTACATCTTCTTGACCTATGTCATCTGCAGTCCTGGTACACGCTCTTTTTCTGATGTAGTCATAACTTATTCCAGGTCAAGCCTTGAGAGCAATATCCGAATCTGCTTACGAACACAGAAGACTGAATTAGTCAGATTTGTACTTTTTCATCTGCTGCGGCAAGTGTTCGTTGCTGCACTTCTGCTGCTTTGTTTTGGCCTTTCCTGCTCTCTTTTACTCAATGAGCCTTGTAGGTGTCAGCCAACAAGTTCTAAGGGGACAGATATGAGCTAGATTGTGGTGGCATCCCCAAAGCGTCTAGCACTGTCGAAACAGAAAGGAATATTGTCTTTTCCACAAAGACGATAAACGCTAGAAAAACAGTAAAAAAGGGATGCAGCAAGAGCTACACCAAGCAACTCTAACGATCGGTGTGATCATAAATACATAGTTCATTGTTCACATATACATACACAGTGTAAAAATTACACAGAAATAACTAAACACAGTAAATTATCTTCCTCTTTCCATACATTGGCCCCCTCGCCCAGCTGTTTACCAGCTTTGGTTTATTCACTTTAAGGTAAATAAACTGTATTTAAAAATTAAATAAAAATGGGACTAAGTAAAAGATTTTGCTCTGTAGTTTCCTGTAGACTGTGAAAATGGGTCAGTGAAGGAATTTAAATTCTTGGGTAGAAACGAGTGAAAGGTTCCTGTTTGCTCTCATTTGTCGTTTTGCTAGAAATGTAATAAACCCTAGGTACTAGAGTAGGATATTATTGTTTTCAGGTTGATAAAGTCTGCCTAGAAAGTACTGTTCAATTCCTTTAAATTAGAGACCTGCCAAATTATAAACCAACCCAGTGGAACACAAGAAGTTCTTATGCGTTTTCTCTCTTTCATTTTATGATGTGCAATATCCTGCCCTTTATTAAACCACCTTCAGGATGGACAGTGAGTATCAAGGACAAGCCTGTTACTGTTCCCAAAGGCCTACTCAATGCCTCATTTCTTTGAATTCTTATTTTTCCTAAAACTAATATCTCTCATCTGGAAATGATGTCATGCTGTCAGGCACCCACACGCACACAAAGAAAACTGTAGAAGATTCATGTGGAAGAGACTCTAGGAGGTCCCTTGGCTCATCTACCTGACTAAGGCAGAATCAACTCTGTCTCAGCTCTTCCTGGCAAATATTTCTCCAACCTTTTCTTCAGATCTCCAATGCTGAAGATTTCACAGTCTCCTCAGGCTGTCTATATCATTGCTTTGCTGTTACCCTTATAAAGGTCTGGTGAATGTCTAACCCAAATGTTACTTGCTGTGATTCTTTATGTGGACATACTTGCTGGGAACAAATATTTCATGTATGGTTGTAGAGTTGCAGAAAATTTGAAGTATAGCCCTTGCCCTAAAAAAGAAGTCTAACTTCCATCAAACATATGGTTTAGTGATTATGGAAAATGGCATTTCAGACACAAATACGTATTTTTATTCACTAAGCAGGGTGTTACATTAGTGAGCATCCAATCATCAAATGTGTAACACCACCACTTTACATGACATTATTTTTCTCTGTTGGAAAACCAAAAGAGTCGAGGGGAATGCTGAACGCTTAGGTTTATTATGTGGTCTCCATAGTTAAGACAGGCATCCCAGTAACCCTAGCTGAAGTCACACATCAGGTTGGTAAAAACTAAAGTAATCCGCCTGAAATGTTTTGTCTGTGGTCCTTTGCTGAACAAGAATTTATGGAGGTGGGGAATTCAGAAGGCAATTGGACAAGTACATTTCAGTTCAAATATAGTTTCAATTTCCCAATTTTTTTTCCAGACCCCAGAAATCTTCTTTTATGCTTTTTAAGCCTGGGGAAGAGTAATGGCTCAGTAGTGACTGGTGTCTCTGAATCTTTCTGGCAAGTCTGATGAATTGAAGGCTGTATTCCTCCCATCTCTCTTCCCATTCCCGACTGCGAAAGCTGGGAGCTTAGTCACCCAAGGCTCCCTCTGTAGTTAATGGAGAGAGAAACAGGCAACTTCAGACGGCCAATGAACTGTAGAGTCAAGCTTAATAAATTGCAGATAATATTTTTTCTGCCAAATCAAGGCAGTTTTCTGAAAAATGTAATTAATAAAATACACTTTTTTGAGCATTCTGCCATTTAAGTCATTCTAAGAGAAAATCGCTTTCATTTAAAAGCTGCTAAGTAAAAGGAAATAAGGAGTCAGTTGGAATGAGACATAGCTAGTCATTTGTAACCGTACAGCCCACGGGTTGATGGAACTAGCTTAAACTATGAATCGCTATGAAATACTTTGTGTTCCCAGTGTTTTAGTGCTTATTTATTTGGCTTAATTGTTTACTCCCTTAAGTTGATCAGGAAAGGGCTTAGTCATTCAACTCGCAAAGCAATTTTGTTGCCATCTCCCAGTGTGGAAAGGATAATTTATCTTGTGAATGTCCTGAATGGTTTTCATTTGCTCGGACAGACAGGAAATAACCATTCCCACGCTTGCCTAATTGGTTAAAAATGTGTTGATTTGTTGGAAGGTGAAACCTTCCCTCCCCTAGTGCTGGGAAGTGATCACAGTGCAGATTAATTGTAATATAGATATTAATACACACATTTATATATACACCTGCACATGCATGCGCACACCGAGTTAGCAAGCTGTATGTCAAATCATATGATGATGATTAATGCAAGTAGCTATTTGCTGCCTTACATCTGCAGCCAGATGTGGTGATAGCTTCCCTGAGGTGATAATGGGTCTGCAGAGCTCAGCCCCTTTTCTTTTTTTGAGGGATGAGGTAAAAACCTTATTTCTATGTGGCAAGAGAGTTATAGTATATTTTCTGTCCGTTAGCCCATGTGTGTGAGATGAATTTGATCTAGCGACTTTGGCTCAGGAGAGTGAGCAGAGCCAGTGAAAAGAAGAGCAGTGGTTTGGAATAGATTCTAGGTCACAGGTTTTTTTATAATATATATATATATATTTTTTGCTTCTAAAGATATAAATTTAGAAACTCATTAAAGTTTTGTCCTCGTGGATTAGACACACTTAAAGCAACCCCTGGATTTTCTCTGAAAGAAGTGATCGAATTTGCTGCCAAGATTAAGGACAGACTATGGGTGTCAGCCAAAGCTCATGGAAGTCAGTGAGAAGCCTTCACTGACTTCTAAGGGCTTTGGGTATGGTTTGAAGGGCTTTGAATTTTTACAGGAAAAGCAAGCTTCTGTTATCTGCTGGGTAAGTAATAATTCATTGCTCCTTGCTAATATAAGCCATGGGCATTGATTTTTCTATAGGTTTATGTATGATGGTTTATAAGACTCTAATTTTGATAAATGCTTTCTACTTGCAGATGTGAGTGATCTCTTACTGCAGTGTCTGTACAACTGCCATTTAGCATGTGGTTGTTATCAGAAGGTAATTTTTTTGAGAGCTTAATTTGACTTAAATATTTGTTGTTTTTTAAAGTAGAAGAAATATCTGTAACATTGCAAAAATGGAAAAAAAGCCCATATGTCTTTCAGATGGCCGAGAAATCTTTGAGACTATTGATTTAGGTTGTACCTTAAAAGGATGACCACTACTGTACCGTTTTGCCTGTTGAAGATCATCGTGCACACAAAATCCACTGATGTCTAAAAAATTGAATTGGTATTTGAAAGATCTTTCTGCAAATCTCTATTCCTTCCACCCCTTTCCTCTGAGACTACTTCAACTTTTTAGATAGGTTTTTCTCCGCTTCTGATTATCAGCTGCAACTCAAAACATAACCTGTAAGAGTCTCACAAAAGATTGATGTTCTTGAGATGTTGAAGTCCTCATTTAGGGCCTTGCTGCATTTGGGTATTTTGGAAGCATTTCAGAAAAAATCATAGATTCAAACCAGCCTTTTGTACCATTCATGGGTAATTATGTCTTCACTACGCTACAGAAGGTAAACAGAAGGAAACTGGTATTTCTGCTTTCTGAAAAATTTCCTTATGTTGTTCCTTAGGTATGTGGCACAGCACTGGTTTTGGGACATATATTTCACATTTGTCATCAAATACTCTGTACTTTTACTTGGAACCAGTGTGACTCAGCTAGGTTGTCTGCTCCCTTCATATACAGCCTTTTCTTTGAGCAAAAGTACTTGAAAATTTAGATCTTTCTAGAGCTACTGGGTAACAATATTGAAAATATTAACAGGAGATGTTTTTAACATAGCCCACTTGAAAAAGAACCTGCAAAGAGTGTTTCATGCAAAGCTCTTGTTTGTTTGTTTTTTTTAGTATAAATTGCAATAATGGAAAATGAAACAGACCTTCGTCCTATAAACTGTTCAATTTACATAATGAAAAATAGAAATCTTCAGTTCTGTTCTCCTATATAGCTTTACTAGACAACCTTTTTGTTTTTTCAGTGCCCGATATCACACAGAAAGTGTCTTACTCTTCTGGTGCAGAAGTTTCATTCATTCATTCATAGCCTTATTGGCAGCAGATTATGCGAGGTGGGAGTAGGCTATTAAGTCACCATCAGTTTATTTTGAGGCAGAATATTCATTGTCAGACTGTTCCCTGCCCTTGATGTTTCTCCTGGGTCTACACGATCTAGTGATGCAAATTCCTTCCTTTGTGAAAGAGAGGTGACTTGGACCCACGTGCCCACACTGCATGCATTCCTGTTGCATCAAATTGCATGGAAGGTCCAGCATATTTACATTCAGCAGTTAGTGTCAGATATTAATAATGTTTTTTACAGCTGTTACTGTTGGTTTGTTAAGGGTTCATTGGTGCACTAGGGCTAGGCTTCTGGTGATATATTACCCTAATTTTGGTCAGGAGTAAAATACTATAATCCTTGGTTCTGATGGCATTCATCTAAACCTGTCTGTCGCCTGACAGGGTGTTTATGCTGGAAGAGTGAAAGATTTGCAAGTCTGGATTATGCAGTGTTTTGGCAGACTAGTGTGTTGGAACTTAGAAAGTTTTGGCACTTTGCATGAAAAACTTGGCTGAAACTTTTCAGGAGTTCTGACTGGTTGAACCCCAGATACATTGATCATAGCTCCCAGGTAGGACAAGGTTTTCATGGAAAGCACCAGGTCTCTGGACGTGGGGGTGCTGCCTGGTGAACTGCTGCCAGACCAGGGCACGGATTCTGCCAGCGCCAGCTCTCTGAACAGTTGCTGGGCTGGAAAATCCTGACCCCGTTAGGTAGGTAAAGCCACAGGCTGTGCTTTTTACTTGAAAAAAATTTGGCAATCAGCTTTTTTGCTCTTCAGTTTGCTCCTATTTGGGTATTTGCTAAAATGGCAAAAAATTGCTCAGGAGAGATTCTCAATCAGAGAGCACTCAGATACTGAAAAATAGAGATAGGTGCACAGTTAAAATATTTTGACCATCTGCCTATTAATTTTAAACAGAATTGTGTAAAGAGAAAAATACAGGAAAAAATCCAACTGCATGGAATAAATGTGTCTCTCAAATACGTGTACACTCTGCATTTAACTTACTTGCCCTGAAACCTTTTTTTAATTTTTTTAAGTCTTTTTTTATCTTGTCCCAGGTAATCGAGCTTTCTTTAGCAGTCTCTCTTTAGAGTAACACCAAAGCCGAGGGAATGTGAAAATCATATTCTTAAAGCCCTATTTCTAGAGGTGTAGGACGGAAACATTAAAAAAAATCACTCTTGGGTGAAATCTGCTGTGTGAAGTCTCTGGTGTCCTGGCAGTGCAAGGTTCACTGTTCCATTATCTGTTCTTTAGATCCTATGATATCCCCCAAAGTGTCTTTCTCAATTTATTTTTGTGTAGGAGAGAAGTAAGGGAGGGTGATTGAATAGCATCTTGGAAATACCATTGCTTTCAAGGCTTTTCAGCATGAAGATCTCAGTTGAGATCTGACTTTGAAGGTGTCATGAGACAACCACTGATCTTTCTGTAAAGGCAGGGCTTCTAAATCCAGCTCCTGGTGGCAATGGTTTGCTTTGAAAATCCACTGATGCATTTGATGCTCTTTTAAACAACTGTTATTAGAAATCCAGAGTAGTGGTCAGACCGGTTGTTCGGGGTATGTTTCAGCTGTACCTTCCGAGCAGATTCCAATCTCCGGTGATGTGAAACCAGAGCAGTTTTGGCTCAGTTATGATTGTTCCACAAAAGAGATGGAGCCGCTCCATAGTTGCCTAGGGACGAATGCCAGCAGACGGATTTCCTCGAAGAGTCCCTCAAAGGCATGTACTTAGGCTATCATCCCTTCAGCATGTCCCATAGCTCTGTAGATGGACTTGGGTGCTGGGAGGAAACAGAATTTCTTGGGTTGTGGTAGTGCCAAATGTAAGATCCAGCCAGAAAAGGCAGTCTCCTGTTTTTTACTCTTTCATATACCACCACGCCTGCCAGGCCAGATCTTGTCCATGACAAACTTAGCTCCTACCGATCAGTTAACGGTGCTGACGTGACTTCATCTTTGGGAGAATGGAGATGTCAAGGGAGTGGAAGAGCTGGAGCGTTTGGAGAGAATACAAACGTGATTGTGGTTGTTAAAATCTACCTGTGGCATAGATGCTGCAGCATTTCTCTTTAAGCAAAAAGTCGCATAAAGATGGTTAGCGTGCAGTTTTTGTGGGCAGTAGCTGAGAGGCGTTGTGATCTTGGAGGTGACCGTTTTGCATATGTGGGGAAAAAATGAATGCCCCAAACCGAATAAACCGTTGCAGCTGTCTAATACTACACGTGCTTAAAGCTTGTAAACTGCACGTAGTTCTAGAGAGTCTCTGAAGGTCTTACAGGAGCTCTCTGATCCACTGAATTAATAATAAAAGGCACATTTTAGAAGTTACACGAAAAGCAGTTGATCAGAGTTTTACGAAAAGATATGGTAAGTGGAATGTTTTTCTCACCTTCCTCATCTTTAATTCTTTATAGGGAAAGCAAAGAAAAAGACATTAAAAGTCGTCTTGTACAAAAGTGCTGAAAATGTAACAATGTTTGAAGGATAGTGTGTCTCATGATGGGTGGTAATGGAAGATGCCACAAATGCCACAAATCAGATGATTGATAAAATGAATGCGCTTACAGATAGGAGATGCTCTGCCTATTGAGAGCTCAGTATTATGGTCCGAAGAATAATTTGAGAAGGTGACCGCTGAAATACAGAGACATCTGTCCACCGTGTGCGATTTGAAACTGTTGCTGGTTTCAGATGTCATCTGTTCCTTAGTATGTTTTGCAATATATTCCGTTGTCATGATTTACAGCAGACAGCATTTACTGAGAGCTATCGCATCCAAATAACTATGAATCTGCAAGTGTCTCACTGTAATTTAAAGGCCCTTCATTTAACTAATACCTTTGCAGAGGCTCATGCAAGAAGTCACTTTAGTAATAATTAATTGCTAGATTCTTATAACTATTGCCTTTGCCTCAAGGGCAAGCAAATCCTATTCGTTCAGTTTCAATTGCAGATGCTGACGTCGACTCTTTTTCATCTAGGCGGTGAAAGGGCTCAGGAGTATGACAGAGACTATTCTTCACTGGGATATGGCTTCTTGGATGTACCTAAATGCGCAGGTACTTAGGATCCCGCTTAGGTGCGTGTGTTAGTGTTTGGATGGGAGATACTTCTGAAATGAATTGGGCATTTCTTGAGGAAATGGGGTTTTGTCCTGATGGGCTTTGGTCCTGTGAGCTGTGGTGCGCAGCCAAGGCTTTGTACTTGCTCTTCATGCCCACCTTGAGTTTACGTGCACGATCAGGTCCTGAGTAAAGGGGGCTCAGCATGACCAAAGGTAGCAATTTTGATCCTTATTTATTTCACAGAACTGCTGTTGTAAGTTGCCCTTAAGAAAACCCAGTGTTTGGGAAGAATGTCTGTAGCATTAGGATATGGTACTTCCTCTTCTAAGTACAGAAAACTGTATACAGCCTCTCAGATTCTGTCATGTTGAAAGTCCGGGTATATGGTAGTTACTTCTTTAAACACACTAAACCGTTAGATTATTTGGTGAAGGTAAAAATTATTTGCTCTAAGTGCTTTACTATTCCTTACACTCTCTGTTAAGAGTTTTAAAACCTAAATGTGATGCTATTTTAATGCAACATATTATTTATTTAATATTTCTGTTAATCTCCTCTTAATTATTCATGTCACTTAAGTTTTATAAGTTACTGCTACAAGATATAGCTCCTTTTGCTGTAAGAAACATTGTGCTGCCATGTGTTATACTTCAGGTCTAGGTTAAGACTCGAACATTATGCATTATGTCCAGATTTAAGAAGCAAAGAGAGTCATGAATCTCAGTTCTCTCTCTCTGCTCCTCTTGACTTTCATGTCTGCTGTGGCTTTGAAGTGAAATACCTGCAAACTGCAAAATTATTTTCTGAGGTAAATTTAAAGGATTGTTTGAGCAATTTACATTTGTGTATACCCATTTTGTAAGCTTTTACATCTCCATGTAAGTTAGGATTTAAAAAAAATTCTGAGTGTTCCTCTAACTTTTCCGCTGAAGTCGAGAGAGACTTTTCCTGGTAACTTCAAGGAGAACAGAGCGGGCATTGGCTGCCTTTCAAAATCCGACCCGTAATTTATTAAACAATAAATCCATGTCAGCAACAGTGGATTTACAGCGGATGTCAGCATTCACAGTGTAAATACATTTACCGTATGCACACGTACAGTACTGTATGTAGAGCACTACAACACTCGCAGTGTAGATATGCCCACTACATTAATCATTGCGAAAGCGTGAGAGTTACCGCTGGATTAGCCGGGACGTTGCTCGGCTGTTAGCCAAGGCCAGGCTGCCGAACCGGGGCAGGTGGCAGGCGTCTCCTTAGGGAACTTGCCTTGGTGGCTGCTGGTTTACTCGCTGCCTGTGTATGGGGCCAGGCAGCATCGCAGCTCTGCTGGGACAGGCAGCGTGCAGACACATCGCCCGAGGCAGTCCCTTTTCCTGAAGCGGTTACATCTGACATAAAGAAATGAAGATGACCTGGGATTTACTCAGAAAGGCAGGTTTCAAACTGGGGTCAGCATCCACGGTCCTGACGCCAGCGACAATTTAATGCCTCTGGTCTTGGTGCCAGCTGCCCTTTACTTGGGGGGGGCTGTGCTTGTTGACACAAACTAGAGAGCTCTTATGGTGTCTGAAGAAATTACTGATACAGTAGTTGGTGATGAAAACACAAATACGTGCATGTGTTTTATATTATACATATATTACATTTCTATTATATTTTATATTATATATATATATGTATAAAGTGAAGTAAAAATCAAGTGGTTCCGCTTTTACTGTGCTGAATACAGGTGTTCTAACAGCAGGAAGGATCACAGAGAAATCCAGTGTATGTAATGCAACAGGATTGCGTAAATGTACTACTGTGTAAAATATTTATTGTTCTGTGTTAGTAGAGCTCGCATCTTCACAATTTTCTGTGTATTACGAGAGCCTGAGTCGGTGCATTTAGAAGAAAAGCAAATACTAGAAATGACGCTGGCACAGCTTCCTTCTGCCGGGGAGGTGTTATTTGTCGGGGATATTTGCTGGCGAGGGCTAGCGCCATTGAAGGGCGGAAGAAGAGACGCCTGTGGTCCGCACGTTGTTCCCCTCGGTCTGCAGTCTATGAAGTTAGTTGGGCGTCGCGGCACGGTGGCCCGAAACGACGGGAAGGCTGAGCCCGCGCTCGGCGCAGGGGGGCCCGGCCCGGGGGCTGCTGCCGGGAAGGGCAGAGGGGGAAGGGAGTCCTGCACCCGTCTGCTCGCAGCCTGCTCTGTCTCTTCTGAAATGCAGAAGTAGGTCTCTTCCCCGCCTTGCTTTTGAGGACCAGACTCTTAGGATGATAGCTTCGCTGTCCCTTTTGTGCTCTGTTTTTACCTTAGTCTCCAATTAATTCTTTGCATGGTCGACCAGCAAGGGAAAGACTATCCGCTCTGCCTCGGTCCCTTCCTCTCCCACCAAGCCTGAGGCTTGGCGTGTCGAACGTTTGCCTGAGGTGCCAGCTCCACTCGGAGCTCCTTTGCTCTGTCAAGCTGGAGCCATTTTAGGCAAGTCCAGAGGCGCAACAGGTTCCCTGGCAAATTTTACAGTTTAAAATGTGATGTGACCAAGGAGCTTGGAGATGGTGTTTAAGCAGATTTTTTTCAAGGTTAGAGTTTTTGATGTGGAAGTCCAAGTTCCACCTAAATGCCCTTATAAGCATGGAAATCTGTTTTAAATCTGACTTGCAAGCATAGGCACATCTAAGTGGTAGAGGCACACTGTGATAAATGCACGTATTTCTGTTTTACGAAGCGTCACTTGGTCTTCCAAGCAAAAAATGTTGTTGTTAACAGAACCAAGATGATGTTTGCATTCTCATGAAATCGTCTTCTTCTGTTTTCTGGCCATCAGGAGAGCCTGCTGCTCCACACCGGCTTTCTGTCTGGCCTAGCATCCTGTCTCCAACAGTGGCCATAAGTAAATGCCTAGGATCAAGGCAAACAGTGTTCTACTTTTCTCCCAATACCTCCAGCCTCCAAGTATTTTCATCTTGGAGGATTTTCTCTCTTATTGTGGCTTGTCTGCTTTGTTTATCCACTGTATTACAGTTTTTCTTCAAAGTTAGGAAACTCTAACCTTCTTTTAACATCAGTGAAGCAACTAGTATCTTCTGCAGTGATGATTTATTGTTTAGAGTTAATCAAAAGGCGGTATGTAGATACCTAGTGGTCAATTTTTGCATAGAACTATTAGTATATTTGGAATCAACATTTTTTAAAAATCCAGAAAAACAGAGTTTTAGTTCTTGAGTTGAAGCAGTTTTAATGGATTATTTTCCGAGCTTATGTCAGTACTAGAGGTATTACATCTTCTACCCTTACTTTACCTCAAATATAAAGGCATTAGATAATATCCCTTCCACCTGCCTTATTGCGCTTGGCGCCCAAGCTCACTTGAACAAGTAGAAGTATAGGTTGAACCCTTGAGTTTTTCCTTTGTATGGGATTCTGATCTATCTGTTTCATGAGGAGCTAACAGCTGGGTAAAGGTCCTCATGTTTTAGGAAGTTCTCCAGTGCTGTCCCACATTTGCCTGTACCTTGTACCCCCCCTTGTCTCTGTAACTTCCATTAGCTCCAGGGTGCCAGAAACGACCTGCCAGATCATGCCCATTTCATCAGTGTGGGCTCTCTTACTCCCCGCACATCTTCTGCACCGCTCGTCTTCTCTTTACCAGCCTGTTTAAGAGACTGTCGCATCAGCTGGCTGGAAGAAGATATTGGCGTCCTGGTTAAACATTGTTCTGAGAAGGGAGGTTACAGGGAACATGATTTTTGGAAAAAAAGTGTTTGTGTGAACCTATTTGGAGCTGGGAGAGCAGGATCAGGTGGACAGATGTCTGCTTAAGAGAGTGCATTACTTAGATGTCTGTCACATAGCAAAGGGTGGCGACTGTGAGTCTAACAACTCCATGTCCACATGCTGCTTGCTGCGGGGATTTTGAGCTGCTGCCTCGAGTGCAGAGCTCACAAATCAGCATGACTGGGGAGTGCACCGGTTTCTAGAGGAGCAGGCCCTAGAGTAGCTTCTAGTAAACGAGGAGGTGAAGTGACAAGGACAGAGCTAACAAAAACTGGGATGTTGGAACAGAGTCTGAGTCAAGCTCTGCAGGGGAACTATGAGGGGAAGATGCTGCAGCTGTTCCAGTTCAGAAATGGTCATGGGGAATACTGTGGACTGAAGCCTGCAGGCTTTCCAAATCTTTTTGGTTACTTTGGATGTTTTAATGTTGTTAATAATTTGTTTTTCTCAATGTAATATTTGGGTTGTAATAGAGATAAGAGAAACAGAAGTTGGCTCTTTTATTATCCAATATATGCAATTTCACATACGCCGCAGAAAAATGAACAGATTAGTTACCCTGTAAACTGCCAGAGCACGCTGCCTTGCAATCCCCAGCCCTGCATCACTTTTCTCCGTGGTTTATCATGACTATATGAGAAAAGTGGTGCCCAGAACATCCTGTTTCTTCTTCTACCATCATAAAATTTGAGCAAAGAAGTGATGGTACCTGTGCCAATGGTGACAGTTGTGTTTTCTAGTTATGTTTTTAAGACCTGAAAATTGTGGGGCTACTTAGAAAGCACCACTTTATTTGGAGGGGAAAAAAGGACCTTGCTTCTCCAAATGGGTAAACAGGAGACCTGCTTAGCATCCTGGCATCATGAGACTTGGTACAACCAACAGCAGTTGATCACAAACCGTCCTGTAAGGCCGTTCAGTCCACAAGACCATCAGCTAGTGTCCTTTGCTTTGACTGAGATGCTCGCACCTGTGAGGAGTATACGAGTGCAGTTTGGGAAGCTAGCATGCTCTGAGTAACCCATCATCTCAATCTCCAGTATTATTCCACGCATAGTGCCTATTTGCGCTGTCCTAAGGGTGGCTCATTTTTAATAACTCCATGCCAGTCTCGTGTTGCGGTACTGACATTTTACTTGCTAGTACCAGCTGGTCAGTAGTCGACCCCTTGGTAAGGAGCCTGCTCAGAGCTGATAGCATCCTATTTCTGTATCTCCACAGCCTCCATCACCTCAGTGCCTGGGCAGTGCAAGGCTTTACGCTAGTTACCCCCATCTACGTGACCCCATTTACCAGAGGGAATTCGCAACGGCAGGATGCTGCGGGTGTCTCAACACTGCTGCGTTGCGGCCCAGCGTGGCTGGCGTCTTTGCGTTGCAGTGCACCCTGCTGCCTTCCTCTAAAGAAGGGCTGAAACGTTACCGCCATCTCCGCTGGAAGAGTGGAGCTACAGTAAGGAGCAGCTCATCCTGCCATGCTGGATCCCTGCCTTGGCACCAGCCGGAGCAGATGAAAGTCAGGAACGCAGAGAGCCAGAAGTGCTGAAGGGTGGAGACCGGGGACGCTCTGGGGAGGGTAGGTGAGCTCTCCTGTGAGGTATGGGGAGTCTGTGCCTGGTGTGACTTGGACTGGGGGGACAGGGGGAGGAAAGGAAGAGAAGGCGAGTGTGCAGCTCTGCAGCGTGAAAGCTTGTTTGTGAGAGGCTGCCTGCGTGCTGGGGACTCTCCCCCAGCTGTGCTCTGCAGCGTGGACAGAGGTGCCGCAGCGAGCGTGCGGGCTAGGAAGGCTGGTCTCCAAAGGGAGCCAGGCTCACGTGCACGTCCTCAGGGCTAACCCTGATGTGGAACAGAAAAGTCTTTTTTGGCTTTACTTGTCACTGGATCAATGCCTTTTTAATACTGGCCTTAAAAGGAGGAAAAAGAAAAAAAAAAAAAACAGAAGAGAAGGGAATCTGTCTTTAGAAAGTTAGAATTTAATGTGACATCTTCAACCATTCTAAAAGAGCAGAGGATAATCTAGCTTAAAGAACATTATGAGGTATTTAATAGAGTGAGATCAGGCATAGACACACAAAAAATGGGTAAAGCCAAGGCATAAATATGCCCTTGGCAGCAACATACGGGTCTGATACAGTTTGACATAAGCCCAAAATATCTACCAGCTTCAAGAGTGTGGATGTCAAAAGAAAAAGAGATCAGCTACATCAATATTGATGTTCTCTAATAACATGTTAGAATGATGGATTTGGAGAAAGAGCAGGTTGTCACTGAATTTCCCTAAAAGCAAGATATTATTGTCTCTATAATAATTTGGAAAAGAATTTGAGTTTCGTTCCTGAAATGAAGCACTGCACAATGATCATATTTGCAATCATCTTAAGAGCATGGGAAGCTAAACTGTGGAAGTTCATTTGGTGAAATTGCAAAGTTTTTTCCGTTTTTTTCCACTAGAAAGATCAAATGAATTTGAATATTATTTGTCACTGAAATAAGACTTAGACTACACTAATGGTAAATTAATAGTCCTATAACTTAGTTCCTTGGTTTGCTCCTGGTCTTCTGATCATGTTTATTGCAGGTTTTTTTCACAAGCTCTTTTTTGGAGTGAACCGATTAGTTCTCTCTGAGACAAAACCCGGGGATATTTTATTCTGGGAACTGCTTTCTACTGCTGTTATAGACAAGACCATGTCACGTTTAACTTCCTTCACCCTGCGTGATCTAACACTTTCCCAGCATGCGTTGTACACCTCCCACTCTGTCGTGTCATGTGCCACATACATACCATGCTGCATGCTTAAAAACAGCGTTCCGGTAAGACGGGACATGTTCCTCACATTATTCCAGATGCTTTGCACTGAAGAAAACATGCAGGGATCTGTGGCTTAGAGCCCTAGGGGCAAACAAACTCGCTGAGCGTGGACTTGGGCAGGCCACACTGGTGTGGATGAGAGCCGCTGTGAACCCCTTGGCCTAAGAGTGGGTGACTTTAGCGGTGTGGATGTATCCCGAAGGAGCAATGTGTAAAGAAATATTTGGGAAAGAATATGAGAATGGGAGTTTTTTCCATCTTTAATAGATAGTGATATAATTTAGGAGCATTAATGTAGGAGCATTAATTTATTCAGCATAAATCTGGTTGTGAGAATGGAAATTGTTCAAAATTGTTATTTCAGTAAAACTTCTGCTTAGCAAAGGAAGCCTGGAAGGAGCACAAATAATGCAACCAAGAAGCCCGTAGTTGATGAAACTGGTAATTTGGCTACCACAGTGTCATGTCTCTGTGGTCAGATCTTGTTGAGATGTTGACCCAAATTAATTGTCTGTTTTTATCTGCATTTGATCTCAACACAGTTAACAGTTTTGTGCTGTTACTCGGAATACAATACTAGAGCTTTTATAGTGTTAATACAAATACCGTTTTTTCCTTTTGTATTTTAGACAGAGGGAGCTCCCTTTAGAGCTGTATTTGGAAGTTTGTATATAAGCAGTCTACTAGTCAAATTTAAGATCTGGCAAGTAATGCAGGGCTTTTATGTGTACTTGCAGTTGTGTGAAAATTATAGATATGAAATAAATCTACTTGGGAAGGATAAAACAGAAAAGGTTTTATGACTAATGACATCAGCTGAAAAATCCTGTTTGCGCAGGTTATTTTTCAGAGCAGTGATTGCCTGATATATTGTAGCATCTTATAAAATGCTTTAATGTCAGATAACAATAATGTTATGAAGAAATGCTACGTTTCTGTTCTCCTTGACTTTGGGAGACATTTGTTTTCAGGTCAGATACATATTCTTGTTGAAAATAAAGCATTGTGATCATCAGTTCGTTCTGCCTCAGTTTAAACTTGCTTAATTTTCATGTGAAAATTTGCCTGGAACAACAAGGAGAGCGACAACAGGCGACCATTTTCTGGCAGGCAGTTTAAGGTCTACATTTAGTTAGGGCTCTTTACTGGTCTCCAGGCTAGTTAAGAAGAGATGGATTTTATAGTCCCTTCCATAAATACTTTTACGATGCAACTTTTGGGGGATGGTTTGCTGTCGACATTACTGATGACAGCGTTTCACTTATGTATTTTCAATTCCTCGTTCTCTTGTGTCCTTGACTGCCTTTTCCACTCTCCCTTTCCTCTAAGCTCATGCATAGCATCACAGTATAAATACATTAACAGATACTGAAATATATATGCATCTAGCCTATACGTCAAGAATCCTCACATAAATAAGGATTTGCTAGATCAGGCCTTTGGTAGCTGACCTAATTTTCAGTTTTCATCAGATTACAAAAGGAAATTTAAACAAATGTTTCACACTTTAAAAGGGTTAAAACGCCAGGAGATTTTAGACCAGATCCTCAGCTGGTGTAAACTGGCACTGTGAGGTTCTGAGCTGACAGTGGAGCTGTCTTTTTTGAGGCAGCAGACATCTCGGCGCTAGACTCCAACATATAAGTGAAGGAATAAAACTGAGAGGCAAACTTTGCCGAGAGCTATGCAGCATATACGGAACTAATAAATGGTAACACAGAAAATGCCTCGGAGTTAACGGGAATTCAGAAGGGAGCTTGCATGAACTAAGCTGGTGAGCCCGGCATGCTCTGAAGGGGTGGCCGGGGGTATATTATACTGCTTTTGTAGCTGTGCTCGGGTTTGGCTCAGGCCTGTGGATCCGATTAGCTTGAGGCAATTGTGCCCCCATGTGCAAATCAGTGCCCGCCCTGCCCCTGGATTTTGGGGCCAGGAAAGCTGGCTGGCTTCCACCCGGGCAGAGCTGGGGTATTAGTCAATGTGTTGTCAGATGTGGATAATGGGGAAGTTGGACTTGAAGGTGAGCTTGGTGCCCAAGCTGACATAGCAGCAGAATTGTAACCAACAAATTGGGAGATTGCTAGTGCCGAAGAAAGCCCCTACTTCAGTCCCTCAGAAAAGGTGGTTGCACAAAAAACCATCTTCTGTAGAAAACAACAGAGAGGAGAAAAGAAATGTGCTGGGAGCTATTGCCAACACTAATGGCCATACCAGTGAGGAAGCTTCTACAGCTCCTCGCAGAAGCGCTACTGCTGGGAAAGGAGCTGATTTGATGGGAGGGACCCTGTCGCCTATAGTTAATTGAATAAGCCATTCATTTTCTAAGTGCTCATCCGAACCGGGCTTAGCAGCTCTCCAGAGATGCACCCATCACTAGCTATGAAAATCGTTATGCCGTAGAGCACACAGAACCTCAGATTACCTCTTTCCCTTTTGTTGTACGATGCTGTTTTTAATGCAGTGCCTTGCTGTGCAGTAATCGTTCTTGAGAAATTTCTGTCTGTTGTCCTCATGCTCTGTAAATTCGCATGCACTATCCGTGCGTGCATATTTTAGCCTGCTGCAGTCTGACAAGAGCAATAAGTGACACCTCATGTCCTGTCACTTTTATTTTATGGGCAGGCTGGCACGGTGATTTAGATATCAGAGGAGAAGGGTACACAAATTCATCTGATAATTTATATCAGAGAACTGCTCTGGTGTCAATGCAGCTTTGCAGGTTGGTATCAACTGCCAGTACTGCCCTGACACCGATGGATTCCATACAGTTAGACATCAGAGATGTAGCTGTTTCTATTTGTACACTAGTTACATGGTAGTGTGAGTACATCTAAATTAATGGAATTGACATCTCAAAGAAAGTTTAATGGATCGTTGAGTCAGGAGTCAATCCATGGTGGACTTGCACCTAAGTATGAGGAGGTCCTAGAGTCATAGCAGTGATTCTGTATTGAGAAGAGGTCTTTTCTCTTACAGTGACCAACTACTTTCTCAGGCATGTATTTTTTCTAGGTATGGTATTTTAATGGCAGAATTTCTGTGTGCCCCCCAAAATGCATGATACAAGACCTCTCAGATGCTTCTAGCGATGGATCTTGGATCTACTCTTCTTACAGTAAATTCTTGGGAACAGAACAGAGCGTGACTCATTTTCCAGGGGGAAATAAGACCATTGATTGAAACATTCAGATGCTCTTTCAATACTCATATCCACGGGAAATGTTATTCTCCATAATCAATCGATTTATCTTATGAAGGCCAGTGATGTTACTCGTGAGTAGGGTGGGTGGGATTTTGCTCTGCAGCCAAGCAGCTTTACGAGAGCATATGCTAGTACGGTGCTGCCCTAGCTTGCACGAGGAATAGTAGTTGTAAGGATGCTGTGTCTCAGGCGGTTGTGCACTCTATCAGCCAGACTCAAAGCTCTCTCAGGACCCTGGAGATGCACACAACTGATCCCCAGCACAGGCTAAAGCCAGGACAACGCACCTGATTCCCAGCACAGGCTATACCTTGTGCCTCCGTGCTGGCTAGCTGTGGTATTCCCTGCAGGCTGGATCACTGCTTGCATGGGAAGTCTGCATGTGCTGCACCAGCCCTCCGCTTCCTGGTGTGGAGGGACCTCTTTGGCTGCATCTGCCAGCAGAAGACAGTCTTCTCTTTCTGAGTTTTGAAGTGGTGACCCTGTAGAAGAACGCATTGCTCTTGTCCAAGCTCACAGAGCTTGGGGTATGGGATAGAAGAAATCAAGTCTGTGTTGCCTTTCTGTAAGATTTCCTTTGTCTGAGAAGGGACTATAAATATTGTTTTAAAGTGCAGTAGTTTAGAATCAAAAGTGACAAAGAACTGGATTAATTCTAGTACCAGCATTATTTGCAGTGCCCTTGAGAGGAACAGAGCTGCATGTTTAAGGGGATTTTAAGAGAAGGCGGCTGCTGCGAGCACAAGTCAGCATGTGGCACAGGCTCTGACACTAGCATACACAAGCAGATCTCTGTGGATAATGAGAGTTTTTTTCTTTTTAATTTTAGAATCAACCTTGTCCTATGTTAGGCAGCTGGAGGCAAGAGGGAGACAGCTGGAGGAGGAAAACCGCGTGCTGCCCCAGGTGGGTGACTTCCTGTTGGTGGGAGCAGTCGTGGGTAGCTAGACAGCAACTCTTGAGTCTCAGTGCTTCAGATAAAGTCAGCATTTCTGTGATCTGGCTTTGCATTTGGGTGATCAAAGGCTCTTGCATCTTTTCTTTCTCTCTCTCATGACTGAGTGGAACATTTCTACTGGTGTATTTAAGACTATGACAATACTTTCATTCATTTTTCTCCATTTTTCAAAGGTGTTGATACTTTGCTAAGAAAAATTCACTGGAAGCTGCTACTTATATTCTAATTCAAAATTCCTTTAACAGTTGAAAATTACAGTAAGCTGACCCTTTACATTCTGGTTTCATTCCAAGAGGTTCTTGTAATTAGAATATCAAATACTTTTTAGAGTTAACTGAAGTATTTTGCTCTAAAAGTGCAACAATTTTAAATAATAATAATTGGGTTATATGATTTTTAATATTTTGAGGAGTATAGCAGTACTTAAATGCAAGACTGAAATTAAATTGAGTAAATAAATAAGCAAATATGAAATTAAAGGTTTTCCTCATATGTTTCTAAAAATGAAAAGTTTACAAGTTCATTAAGAATGAATCAAAGACACTTCTATTAAATTCCATTAAATAGTTCTTCAGAAAATCAGTAATGTCTCCAAGTGAAGTTGGAAAAAAAAAAAACTGGAAAAAAAAAAGCATTTTGGTCAATTGAAGCACTAGTTTAAATGAAGTAATTGCTCTGAAGAACGAAAATACTTTTCATTGAACTTAGTCAGAACACTGTCATTTGAATATAAAATCCAAGATAACAGTGAAATGTAGGAAGAAGTAAAATCCACTGACTCTGATTTATTCATTTATATAAGCCAAGATGCAAATTCTTTAGCTAGAAGCTATTTCCTTCCTTAAGCAGATTCTAAGCAAAGTTATTTTCTCAATCGTAGTGTAACAATTAGAAAGGCCTCTATAGTCCTATCTCTTGCTTTGGTCTTGACTTGTTAGGTGACCTCGTGAATTTATTTAATTTCTCTGTACCCTAATTTGTTAGTCTGGAAAAGAAGAGCAATGGGAATGGTTAAATGTCTATCCAGAAACATTTATATGGTCTTGGATAAGAAAGAAAAAGTGAGATGCTCTCTGGTGAAGAATATTATTTTCTTGTCAAGGAAGGTATTCAGGGCAAATGCTAAAAAAAAAAAGTTGCCTGAAAACTACCGTTGTGATTTGTCTTAGGTCTGGAAGAGCACTGGGAGATAAATCATGCAGACCGTTCTTGGTGGGCAGCCTTTAGCAGTGACCATATGTTTTATTTGTCCAGCTTTGGAGGTGTCCGGGTGGAGGCCCATTAAGCGGATTGCCCGATCGTGTCAAAGACTGGAACGCCCACGTTCTGAATGTTGAGTTCTTTGAAAATATTTTCGCTGGGGTGCCCAAACCAGAAATTGCTTGTGAAAACAGTGCCTCCCCCTGTAGCTATTGCAAAAGTAGTCCAAACAAAGTGTGCTGAATGTGGGACATTTAAGGGGGAAAACTAAGGCAGCAAGTCTGCAAATTGCTTTTCACTGATACACAGGTCTCAAGCCCCAGGTTTGTCATATGTTTGGTTTTGTTGGCACCAGGATCTACAGCAGAGTTCTGAAAAATATCCTAACGTCTCCGAATAGTTTATCGTAAGAAATAACGAGTGACATGGGTTCACATTTCCTGGCATGCCTTCCTCACCTTTCCTGCTGAAGAAAGTCCTTGCTTATGGGAGAGGAGGGAAGGGAAGACACGAGGCTTATTCTGAGTTTGCGCTTGGTCGCATTGGCGTTACGTGTGTACGAGTTTGTTCGGGGAGTTTGTTGTTCCTGTGGGTAACACCCTGAATGTGCTGTCAGTGCTGGTCAGGCCCCGTCGGAAACACGAGGACACTGGATGGAAATGCACGAGCCCCTGGCACGGGTCTGATTCCGTTTAATGGGAGGAACGGGAGGTTGTTAGGCGTTGAGCCAAACGCAGTGCTTTTGACAAATCAGCTGAAAATATGTGACAAGCTACACGACAGACGAGGGGTTTTGGCGCAGCTATTACCTAGTCCCAGTGCTGTGCCTTAAAATCTCAGCAGTGCTTCAGCGCGAGTGCCTTCTGGTTTTTGTGTAGGCCTTCGTTATTTATCACTGGTTGGCATATAGCAGCACTGGGAGGGTTTGAGAGTTGCAGAGCTGCACTTGGTGTGAGAGAGGTGACGGCTCCCGCTCGTGGAAGTGACTCTTCTACTAGCTCTGTCCTGAAGAGTGCCCCTCGCTATCTAAGGCACTTTTTTCTCTCCTCCTGCTGCACTTCTCCTCTTTCTCCCCTCTGCTTTCTCTCAGTATCTATCCTATTCCTCCTTTTCTGCTTATTTATCGCTCATGAAAATATACCAGCACATCTGTTGACACCCTCTTCAGATAAATCACTCCTTTCATTTACCACTTAGTTATGATTCTTTCCCAGCTTCTCTTGCTTTGCTTGTCTCCTTCCATACATATTATTTTTCTTTTCAAACCCCACCGACCTCTGATATAAAGGTTTTGTTAATATTTAGTGTCAAGAACATTTCCAGAGAAGATGGTATTAAGTGCTGCCATCGCTGCTCAAATGGAATCTGAGTTCACTTCACTCTGCTGTGCCGACAGACTTCCTTGTCTGGGGAAAAGCAGCAGCAGCCCTGAGTCAGTATTTTAGTCTGATCAGGTAACAGAAAAGGTATAAAAATGCCCGTGTTCACTTAAGCCCGTTAGTGTCTCTTCCTGTGCTGCACAGTGGTGCTGGTGATGGTTTATAGCGTACTAGTGGGTTTAAGAGTTATGAGAAGCTAGAGACGGGCTGTAGGTTTGCTTTGTTGGTGAAGGCCATAATTAGCTGTTTTTTCTTTTTCCCCCCAGACAGCGTGGAACAAGATATGATCCAGACCCTTTCAGTTTCTGGCCACAGATAGGATTTTTGTGCAAGAAAGCAGATACTTTCCAGGATTTATGGTATGCAGCTGGGTCTTCTGCAGAGAATGCCAAACTGAGGACTCGGCTGAGTCCGAGACGAGGGGTGTACACAGCTTGCACTGGTGCTTCTCAAACCCTGACGTGGGTAAGGGGGCTTGACAGCAGCGTGTAGAGGCAAAAGAATTTGAGAGAGAACATTTCTGTTCTGCCGGATGCGTTTCAACCCGGAGGAGTTCCCGCCGGGTCCAGCACAGAGCTGCACGTTCCTTGTGCTGGGGCTGCAGCGATGCTGGCGCAGGGACGGCTCTCTGCAGCGGAGGGGCAGGGGGCTGCTTATTCCGGCAGTGGCTGTCTGCTGCTGCCTTGCAATGTTCAGGGAACTACGGCTTCGCTGTGGCTCAGTTTTTGCCTTAATGTTCAAAGAAATGCGTGGTAGTGTGGCCAGCAGTCTAGCCAGAACAAAATTTGTGTATCGTAATGAAGATGCCTAGCAATGATCAAGAAAATATGTACGGATCAAACAGTGGATTCAGATCCCAATTACAGCTTCATGGGCTGTGTTATGGTATCAGTTAGGCCAGTGAATAACTTCAGATAAGTGAAAACAGGGGAGTTCTCCCAGACCTGATGTGGTGCAGAACTGCTAACCGTGTTTTACACTGGTGGAAGTGAGATCAGGATCTGGCACCCACATGTCAATTCACTGAAGACGTTCCTCAGTTTTTTTAGGGATACTATTTCAGGGCTGAGAAGCTAAGCTGAAATGTTACGGGAATGTGGACATCTGTCCTAATGACAATGAATGCATTTTAAAAAGATGTTCTTGGCAAGGCACCAGTTTAAATTACTTCAATTTTTATTTGTTTTATGGGAGGAGGGAGCAAGTGGCGCAGATGGAGAGCTGTGAGATATCTCCCCCTTCTAACTCTTTGTATTCGTAATTTGGTTATACCTTTTAATGAAAGAGAAAGGAAATATCGCCAGGACACTGCTTCCTGAGCAAGCAGAAAGAATCGGCCGCTGGGGCCAGAGGCTCCACGAGAGCGCTCAAGGAACGGAGTTTCCGACTTCCATGGCAGCCCTGCCTCCGCTGGACCCAGTGGAGTTAACACGGCAACGTGCTAGTGCAGGGCTTGGCGAGCAAGTCAGCAAAAAGGGTCCCCAGGGGGATCTCTCATTTCCTCTCCGTTTTCTGCGTTAAGTTGCTTCCTTTCAGTTTCCTCTTTCGATCACTTATTGCTATTTGCTAATGCAACGTCTGGAGCAAAACCCCCGCAGGACCAGATCTCTGCTCTGCCAGCTGCTGCTTGGATATTTAATGCAGGAGGCAGAGCCTGCCGCAAACAGCTTAAGCTCTGTAGTCACAACAGGATGGTTGAGAAGAAACACAAACCACGAGGAAACAGGCACCTAAAGTGCATCTCGTGTATTAAGCTGTGCCCGTTCCGCAAAGCCTTCCCTGGTCCCACAGCCAGTCTGCTGTTCCTTCTTCCGCTTTCTCTGGGCCAGCTGGCAAGTGTCCAGTTTATCTGGAAGGCAGGATGGCAAAACGGGGACTGTCTTTTAACCCTCTGCTTAGTGGGTCCTTCAGGGCAGCAGAGAAAACCTGGAAATATTGATGTACAAGAATACACCGGCGTGTGTATTATCCTTCTTCAGCATGTTCCTGGCAGGAGCCACCAGCTGTGCTTGGAGTACCCTTAACAGACCAAGTCAGCATCAAGAAGCAAGCACAAGAAGTCAGACGTTCATGCGAGTTTTGTGCAAAATGACATTGCGGGTTTAGATCATGGCAGGTTTGGAAGCCAGGCTCGTGGTTAAACTTGGAGAGCCCTTGGAAGAGCCTGGCACCCAGGTGGCAAAGCCCTGTATAGACACAGGATTTTTCAGGAAAGAGCTGCAGTGGCCAGCCCCCCCTTTTCCTCATCTGTGGCTGATCACAGAATTTTGCCCCCTTCCCGTGGATGTGGTGTGAGGCTTCATGCCTTCCAGGTCTGCCCTCACAATGTTCTGGGCCTCGCTGGGCCTGAGTTGAAGATTACCCACATGCTGTCACCGGCCTCAGAGTCTTTTTATGCCCAGCTAAATGCACATCTTTCTCCAAAGGATTAGGGTTTCTTTCCTCTCATATCAGGGTTAGATCTTAAGACGTGTCCGTGAGGTCATGTATGAGCCAGCATTGGTCCCAAAGCCAGGAGGGAGCTTTAACGCAGGACTGAACCTGAGCAATTCTGCTGTCACTCATGGGTTTTTTTCTGTCTCTGTTTCCTCATTCTTCCCCCAGCTTCCCTTTGCTAATCTTTATGTTCTTTTGCATCTCCTTTTGTTGCATCTCTTTCGTATCTACTCTTGCTTCAAGCACTTTTTCCTTTTTTGCATCCTTGCTAGCCTTTTCCAGTCCTGGTATGTCTAAGTGTGAAATGGCAGACATGACCCTTGGGCACACGCTAATTTATTTTTAAGCACTTGCGACACTTTCCATTTCCGTCTTGCTTTCTTCTCTTCTATTACATTATCACCTTTTATTTCATCCTGTATTTCCAAATCTTTCAGAAATCCTTTTGCTGAGATTTATGCTCTTGATTTTCCCTCTGCATGGCCTGATTCTAGTTATAAATCTAATTAGAAGATGGTATTTGACTCACTTTGTGAAATCTGTGCTATTCACAATCTAATATTGTTTGTCTCCTCCTTTCCATGGCGTGTAGAAGAATAGAGGAGACTTCTTCAACCAGAATGTAATTAAACTCATTGAACAAGCCCATATTACCTAATCATGTCATCAAATATTTGCTGAAAGAAAATCAGCAGCATCCACCAACCCAGTTCTTTCAAGTAATCTTATCCTCAGTTTAATAGTAATAGTTCGTTAATGTAGTGACATCAATTAATCACAGCTGAGGTTCTGACCAGATTCTTTGTCTCAAGGTATCCTAAGTATAAAGTTTCCGCCTTGGTTTGTCTGGGCTTGCCCATATGGCAGGAACTTATTTGCTTGCCGTTACTAAGACACAAAATTCAAGAAAAACCTGGGATACAAAAGGAGTTTCCCATTTAGAGGGAAGGATGTTTTTTTCCCCAGAGTAATTTCCAAATGTCCTGAGTTAACTTGTACTCAAAATTTTCTACTAGAGTCCACTGAATTTGCCAAATTCTAAGTTGCGTTGATTTTTATAGGCATGTCCTATAAGATTCGGAGACACTAGAGCCCCGAGCCTTTTCCTCTTACAGGTTTATTAGCCAGCAAAGAGGTTTATGAAGGGCCTGCTGAAAACGGCTGCTTCTGAAGGTGTGTAGCCAGCAGTAGCTTGGGCCATGCAGAAAGACTGTGCATTTAATGTGCCATGGAGATATGTGGATTTAGGCAGAAATGTGGAGAAGTACAAGTCTTTACTGAGGCCTCTGAGCACAGGAATTATGCTGAATAACAGCAGCATTTTTAAGTTGTATATTACAATTGACAGGAGAGTTTCCTAAAAAAAATTGTTGCTGATTTGTTTGGTGCATGATTTATCCAGCAGAGCAACATACTGCAGTTTATTGCTTTCCGTTTTCCCTTTCTCCTGCCTGCTGGAAACAAGCTGACAAATGCAGCCTGTGTTTTCTTCGGAGCTAACGGGGAAATTGAGGGCTGAGGAAATAAGAAAACCGGTTTGAGAGTCAAATAGTGCTTGAAGCGGCACGGCAGTTACCCAGCAGGAAGAATGCACTTCCCTAGTAAAGCACTTGCCTCTGGGATAAAAGCTTCCTGAAGAACAAGGTCTTTTGCCTTTGCTGAGCTAGAACTGCCGCTGGTAAGTGTGCGGTGCGGTGCCTAGTGGGCAGGAAAGTTGTGTTTTCTCTGAAGCCTGCTCTGGAGGCGACTGCTGCTGTCCTTGGGGCAGTGATGTGCTGTGTGTCTTTCGCTTCTCGGCTATTCCTGCGTGGGATGGGGAGAGTGCTAGTCGGGCAGTAAGTGGCAAGCTTCCTTTGAAGGACGCTTGCAGGTCAACTGAATGTAATTTGAGTTACGCAGTGTGTTTTGCACTGCAGCGGTTTTCATTCATGACTGTCCTTATCATCTGTACAAATAGAAAAAACAGTGTTTTCTACTGGCTCAAGTAACCAAAGGCTCCTGATGAGTTTTCTCCACCAAGGAGAATCCTGTTCTGCACAGAGGTCTCTGTTCTGTCTGGGAACAGTGCACAGTGCGGCGTTTGCCTCCGGCACTGGGCGAGAATGGCCTGAGTATCCCTAACACTTTGCAGCCAACGAGAGGGAGATACTAAATTTCCATTCATCTGTTGCTTTGTTAAGTGGCATTATGGGCTTGAGGCAGGTTTCCTGTGCTTTCTGCTCACTAAAGAGTTGCTTATTGCCATTAGGTATTTTGTGGATTTACTTACAACAGAAGATGGATCTGCACATTTACTGATTGCACTTCTCTCTGTTATCTTTGCGACAAAATATGCAGGGAATATTACGTGTGTTCTGCCTCCTAAAGTCAATGTGCTTTCTGCAGCTGCATAATTTAGACACAGTATGCGTTTGACTCGGAGGAGCCAGTCTGCAAACCGTGCTGTAGCTTGGGCAGATGGGCTAGGCAGGGGCAATAGGGAAGTCTGACAGCGTGGAATGAAGGACAAAGTCAGTTCTTTCTCTCATATTGACCGTGCGCAGTACCATTTACTCAAAATGGCTCAAGATGTTTAAGATCAATGCAGATTTCAGCACTGCTCTATGGAGCCATGACTTTATGAGTGTTTGATTTGTTTCCATGTCCACAGCTTGGTTCCTGGATAATAGATGAGAAGATCTGTCCTAGACACGGCGACACATGGGACGCCCATTTTGAGCGGCTGAAAACAAATGCACTGTGTGGTGTTAGAGAAGAGGAGAAAGGGAACAGGGAATTCTCCTCCCTTCCTCAAGTTCCTGCTCAGCATGTGGTTATAATCGATCGGCCTTGGTCTGGCAGTGGTGGAAAAGGGACTCAGTGGAGAGAAAAGCAGGTCACGTTTTGGTGGAAGGATGAACATTGCCATGCTCCCCGCTGGCAAGCAGCTCCTGGGACAGTGGGTCTGAAAAGCCCACTTTTCTAGTCTCTTGAGGCATCTTGTTTGCAGATAGCAGCACTTTGGAAAAATGTCTTTTCCTCTAGTTTTGCTTTACTGCATCAGAAACTTGTCATGGAGTCAATAGGACCGAAGTCTCTTTAGGCTCACAGGACTTGCCGAAGAAGAACAGACCCATGTTCAGACTGGTCCGGTCTTCTGTCTCCTCCGGTAGCTGGAATAAGCTTCCTCCAAAGAAGGCAGAAGCTGTACTGCATTTGCAGAGTGGCCTAACCTGAGGTCTAAATTGGTCTGAAACGCACTCAGAAGCAGATCTTCCATCTTTCTTCCTGTGTAGTTCATGCCCCTCTCAAATGACAGGTGCACCATGCAGAGGAGGATGGTGATGCAAAATTATCCTAGATTTCCCTCTTTAATCCAGATTAAGCATCTTAAAAATCTGTAATGTTTTGAAACATTAGCTAGTGGTCTTGTTTGCCATAGTTTTAAGGCAAACAGGCTTAACTTGGCATACCTTTAAGTATTTTTTAAGTAGGATCAGATTTCCATAAGGTGTCTCAAACTGTGTACACCAAAATGGGGTTTCTTAGAATAACCATTTACTTTGGGAAAGGAGGGCCTATCCCAAAGTTCCCAAACACCCTTACGGTCTCTTCCCAGTGTTGCTATGTGACATCAGCCCAGTGGCACCAGCTCTGGCACTGTGACCCTGATTCACCCTACCTAATTTTAGGTACAACAGTCAGGAGCACAGTGTCTCCTGCAAAATCAGGAGAGAGAATTAGGCATTTCCTAGCTTAATCTCTCTCTTTGATGCCTCTCTCTTCAGCAGTGAAAGGAGGAACCTGCTTACCTGTATGTCCACTTTTACGCTGCCCCCAGGAGCCTGCGCTTTGGTAAGATAAATGCAGACTTGCTTGTACAAAGGAGAAAGCTGGCTACCAGATGTGGAAAGTGACTCTCAGGTCCAAGAGCATGACTTTGTATGCTTACAGGACCCAAAGTAGAATGGGGGCTGTAAACCTCCGCAGAGCTTTGGGAAGCGAAACAACCTTTCTGCCTGAAAATAGAGGTAAATCCAGATTCTGTTCTTAGGATGTGAAGCTAGCTAGGGGGGCTCATGAGAAGCCTCAAAGCCAGGAGGATGGGGTTTAAGGGCTGCAAAGCTCGTTTTAATTTTTAAGAAAAGTTTCTCTCTCTTCTAAAGGACAGGAGGAGGAGGGATAAGGAAGTCCACAGGGGAAATACTAATTTTCAGTCTTCTGCTAGCATGTGTTGAGAACACTGTCTGCTTACAGCAACGAATGTTCACAACAAGCTTCTCATTCTCATGAAGGGAGACAGAAATGTGCTGCAGATGGCCCAGAAGTGGCTGTGGAAGAAAGCTGCCTAGAGGCAGCTGAACTCTGACAACAGCACAATTCGCAGGACTTTCAGGTTTTCTCATGTTCAGGAGACTTTATATGTGTCTGTACTAATTTTACGTGCCTTTTAATAGCACTGTTTGTATGATACTGTTTGAAACTGGCCAAAATCATTGCTGGCCCTTGAGCAGATAAAGAAACAGAATATACTGACTTATAAAAAACAAGGCTGGCTGAGGGAACTTGTCCTAAACCAGAATTGCTCCAATCTGCTTTATTACTCCTTTTCCTTCCTCTTTCATTTCCTTTTCCAAAGTATAGCATTAAGTCTGCCTAGTGGCTAACGGGTCTATAAATCCTTCCCAAAGGAAAATAAGTCCTAACTCTCCCTCCGTACATCACAGCCAATTGATAATAGTTGTTGCTGTGGAGAAGTGCAGGATGATGCACTGCACGTTGCCTTAAACGCGCGCCAGTGTTGTCAGCTTAGTTAGGAGACACGTTACTGCCCACTACTGTGGCTTACGTTCCTGCCACCCATTCCTTGGCGGGACGGGGGCACTTGAAGATGAGTTTGTGTACTGAACGGGATTTAATATTCAGACTCAAGATATCTGTTCTGTGGGCTAAGCATATGCAGCATTCCCATTTTTGAACTGCTTTTAGGTTTTTTTTCGATGTGTGAGGTTCAGTGCTGCAGTCGGGGTGCTCACGTGGCTTAAGGAAGCCTGGGATCAGGTCTGACATATTCAGTAACGACAGCAGTTCTCTGTCCCTTGTGCTGTGGGTCATCATTTACCCCTCGGCACTGGTGTGATCAGTGCAGCATCGCGTACAATGGATTGGGCATATTTTGATGAAGTCAGGCACAGATCTTGCTCTCTCTTCCTCGGTCCCTCTGCATTTCTCTTCTTGCCTCGCTCTCTCCTTCCCTCTCTTCTCTCACTAGCCTTGTTTCTCCTCTTTCTCTCTCCTTCACTCTTACTCTCTCTCTCTTTCTCTTGCTTTCTCTCTCTCTCCCGCTGTCTTTCTCTCCCTCACTTGCTCTCTTTTGCTTTTTTCTCTTCTTTCTCTCCTATCTGCCCGTCCTCCTCCCACCTTTTGTCTTTCTCTCTTTCCCTCTCTCTCTCTTGTTCTCCCTCCCTCTCCCTTCCCCTCTCTCTTCCCCCCTCCCGCTCCTTTTTATCATGCTTTGCATCTCTCTCTGTCTTGGTCTTTTTCGCTGCCTCTCTTCCTCCTTCTCTCCCCCTTTCTCCCTCTTTCTTCCCCGTTTCCTTCTCTCCTGTCTTTTCTCACTCTCTCTCCATCTTTCTTTCTCCCTCTCCTTCTCTCTTTCTTGTTCTTTGTTTCTCTTTTCTCCCTTCCTCTTTTTCTCTCTTTCTCTCCCTCTTTATTCCCCTTTCTTTCTCTCTCTGGTTCTGTTTCCCTCTTTGTTCTTTCTTTCCCTCTCTCTCCCTTTCTCTCTTTCTCTGCCTCTCTCCCTTTCTCCTTTCCCCCTCTGTCTCCTTCCCTGTCCTTCTCTCTTCTTCTCTTTCCCTCTCTTTGCCTCTTGCTCTTTCCTTTCTCTCTTTCTCTCTTTCATTCTCATAGACTCTTTCCCTCCTCTTCTTTCTTTCTCTCTCTCCCTTTCTCTTGCTTTCTCTCTTTCTCTCCCTCTCGCTCTGGCTTCCTCCCTCTCTCTCTTTTTCTCTTTCTCTCCCTTCCTCCTCCTCTCTTCTTTCTCATGCTTTCCCTTTCTCTTTCTGTCTTCTTCTTTCACTCTCCCTCTCCTTCTCTCTTTCCTTCTCTCCTTTTCTCTGTCTCATTAGCTCTCCTGCCCTTTCCCTCTCTCTTTTATTTCTCTCTCTCTCTTTCATCCATCTCTTTGTCCCTCTCTCTCACTGTTTATCACCTTCTCTCTCTTCCTTGTCTCTTTTTCTTTCTCCCTTTCTCCCTCGTCCTTTCTTTCTTTCCTTTTCTTTTTCCTTCTTCTTTCTTTTCTCTCTCTCCCTCTCTTTTTCTCTCTCTCCCTCTCTTTTTCTCTCTCTCCCTCTCTTTTTCTCTCTCCCTCTGTCCCTCTCTTCCCCCTCCCTCCCTTCCCCCTCCCTCTCGTCCCCCTCCCTCTCTTCCTCAGTGCCTCTCCCTCCTTCTGCCCTTTTCTCTCGCACGCCCTTTCTTTCTCTCCTCTCTCTCACTCTTCCTTTCTTGCTCTCTTTCCCTCCTTCTCTCCTCCTTTCTCGCTTGCTCTCTCTTGCTCTGCCTCGCTCTGTCTTTCTCTGCCTAAGCCGAAGCCTAATCTCAGGCGGGGCCCAAACCTCAGCCCACCAGGCCCATTTGTGGCCTGAAGCACCGAGTTGGGCTGGGAGCAATGGTGGTGCAGCCCCGCATTTCCTGTGGCCTGGCCCTGGCAGCCCCCCTGCCCGCGGGGCTCGACGCTTTCTCCCTCCCCTAGCCCCAGCCCTAGCCCCAGCCCTAGCCCCAGCCCTAGGCCTAGGCCTAAGCTGCAGTGCTTCTGCCTGCTGCAGGGGTCCCCGAGCAGAGGTGCCGCTCGCTCGCTCGCTCGCTCGCCTGGAGGCCGCCCAGGAGGCGGCGGGCGCTGCTGCCCGGGAGCTGGGCTGCCGCTGCAGCCTGACAGGCAGCGCTGTGGCCCCGGCGCCGTCTGCTGCCCCGCGCTGGGAAGGTGCCGCCGGCCTGCGAGCTCCTGCGGCCGCTCCTGCTTCTCCAGGCTCCTCCGCCTCGCGCAGCTGCTTCGCCCGACAGCGAGTTCGCAAGGTTGGCAATGGCTGCAAGAAGCAACAGGCTGCTTTGAACTCCTCCCCGTGCCGCCTTCTCTCCTGGTCTCTTCGTCTCTCTCTTTCTCTCTTTCTCTCTCCTCCCTTCCCCCTTTCCGCCTTTCTCTCTCGCTCTTTCTCTGTCTTCTGGCTGTCTTATTTCCTCTCTTGCTCTCTCCCATTCTCTCCTCACTCTTTCCCTCCCTCTCCTTCTCCCTCCTTCTCCTGCTCTTTCTCGTTCCTTCTGTCTTCCTTCCATCATTGTCTTGCTTTCTTTCCCTTTCTCTTCTCTCTTGTGCTCTCTCTTTCCCTCTCTTTCTCTCGCGGTTGTTCTCTCTCTCTTTCTCTGCACCAGTGTCTCTTCTTCCTCCCTTTTGCTTTCTCTGCCTTTCTTGCTCTTGCTCTTTCCTTCTTTCTTCCTTCTCTCCCTTTTTCTCCCTCCTTCTCTCTGTTTTCCTCTCTTGTTCTTTCTCTTCCTCTCTCTTTCCCTCCCTGTCTTTCTCATTCTCTCTCTTGCTCTCTTACTCTTTCTTTCCTCCTCTCTCTTTCTTTCTCTCTGGCCCCCTCTCTTCTTCCTCTCCCTTTTTTCTCTCACTCCTTCTCCCTCTCTCCCTCCCTCCTTTGCTCTCTTCTTTCTCTTTCTATCGCTCGTGCTCTTCTCTCTCTCTCTCCTTCTTTTGCCTTCCTCTCTCTCTTTCTCTCTCCTGCCCTCTCTTTCTCCCTCTACCTGCCCCTCTCTCTTTCTCTCTCTCTTCTCTGACCTTCTCTGTTATTCTCTCCCTCTCTCTCTCTCTCGTCTCCTTCTCCCTCTGTCTCTTGCTCTGTCTTCTCTTGCTCTTGCTTTCCCTTCCTCAGTCCCTCTGCATTTCTCTTCTTGCCTCGCTCTCTCCTTCCCTCTCTTCTCTAGCCTTGGCCCTAACCCTAGCCCTAAACTGGAATGCTTCTCCCTGCTGCAGGGGTCTCTCTGTCTCTGTCCCTCTCTTTGTCTCTCTCTCTGTGTCTCCATCTCCCTTTCTCGTTCCCTGTTTCTTTACTTTCCCTCTATCCCTTTCTCTCTCTTCTTTCTCTCTCTCTCTATTACTTTCTCCCATGTTCTTCCTCTCTTGTTCTCTCTCTCTGTCCTCCCTTTCCCCCATTCTGCCTTTCTCTCTTGCTCTTTCTCTGTCCTCAGTCTTTTTCCCTCTCTCCTTTTCTCTCCTCACTCTTTCCCTTTCTCCCTCCTTCTTTCTTGTTCCTTCTGTCTTCCTTCCATCTTTTTCTTTCTTTCCCTTTCTCTTCTCTCGTTCTGTCTCACTCTTTCCCTCTCTTTCTCTTCTTCTCTGTCTCTTTCTGCTTCTCTGCCTCCTCCTCTCTTTCTCTCTCTGCACCTATGTCCCACTCTTCTTCCTGGCTTTTTTCTCTCCCTTTCTCCCTTTCTTCCTCTTGCTCTTTCCTGCTTTCTTCCTTCCCTCTGCTTTTTCTCCCTCCTGCTCCTCTCTCTCTTTCCCTCTCTCCTTCTTTCTCTCTTTCCCTCTGTCTCTTTCTCATTCTCTCTTGCTCTCTTTCTTTCCTCCTCTTTCTCTGGACCCCTCTTTTCTTCCTCTCCCTTTTTTCTCTTGCTCCTTCTCCCTCTATCTCTCCCTCCTTTGCTCTCTTCTTTCTCTTTTTCTCTCTCACTCGTACTCTTCTCTCTCTTTCTCTCTCCCTCCCTCTCTTTCTCCCTCTCCCTCCCTCTCTCTCTTCTCTCCCTCCCTCTCTCTCCCTTGTCTCCTTCTCCCTCTGTCTCTTGCTCTGTCTTCTCTTTCTCTTGCTCTCTCTTCCTTGGTCCCTCTGCATTTCTCTTCTTGCCTCGCTCTCTCCTTCCCTCTCTTCTCTCACTAGCCTTGTTTCTCCTCTTTCTCTCTCCTTCACTCTTACTCTTTCTCTCTTTTTCTCTTGCTTTCTCTCTCTCTCTCTCCCGCTGTCTTTCTCTCCCTCACTTGCTCTCTTTTGCTTTTTTCTCTTCTTTCTCTCCTATCTGCCCGTCCTCCTCCCTCCTCCTGTCTTTCCCTCGCTTTGCCTCTCTCTCCTTCTCTCCTTCATTCTCCTCGACTCTCTTTCTCTGCCCTTCTTTCCTTCTCTCCTTCTCCCGCTTGGTCTCTTTCCCCCTCTGCTTCTCTCTTCCTCTCACCCTCCTCTTTCTCTCCCTTTTTCTCTTTACTATTCTTTCCCCCCCTTTTTCCTCCCTTCCTCCCTCTTTCCCTCTCTCTTTTCCTTTCCTTCCCCCTTTCTCTTTCCTGCTTTCTCTCTTTGCCTCTTTCTCTCTTGTTCTCTCTCCCTCTCTCTTCTCCTCTCTCTTACTCTCCGTCTTCTTTCTTTCTCTCCCTCTTTCCCTCCCTCTCTCCCCCTTTCTCGCTCAGTTTTTCTCTTTATTTCTTTCTGTTTCTCTCTCTCTTCCTTCTCTCTTTCCTTTGCTCTCTCTCTCTGTCTCCCTCTGTCTCTCCCTCTTTATCCTGCTTTTCCTGTCTTTCTCTCTTTCTCTGATTCTCTTTCCCTCTGTCGTCTTTTCTTTCTCACTCTCTCCCTTTCTCTCTCTCCCTTTCTCCCTTCCCCACTCTTCTTCTTTCTCTCCCTCTCTTTCTCCTTCATTCTTTCTTTCTTTTTCACTCTCTCATTCTCTCCCTTTCTCCCTCCTGCTGTCACTCTCTCTCTCTCCCGGTCTTCTCCCTCTATCTTTATCTGTATCGATCTCCCTCTTACTCCCTCTCTCCTTCGCTTCTTTTGCCATTCCTTTCTCTTGCTCTTTTTCTCTTTGACTTTCTCTTTTCTTTTGCTGTCTTTTTCCCTCTCTCTCCCTCCCTCCCTGTTTTCTTTCTCTTTCACTCTTTCCCTTTTTGCCTTTGCTCTCTCTTTTTTCCCTTGCTCTTCCTCTTTTCCCTCTCTCTCTCTCTCCCACTTGCTTTCCTGCTCTCTCTCACCATCTTCCTGCCTCTGTTCCTCCCTCCCTGCCTCCTTCCGTTCCTCCCTCCCTCCCTTCCTGTCTTTTCCTTTCTTTCCCACTTTCTCTCTCCCGCTTTCTCTCTTTCCCTCTCTCTCTCTCTTGTTCTCCCTCCCTCTCCCTTCCCCTCTCTCTTCCCCCCTCCCGCTCCTTTTTATCATGCTTTGCATCTCTCTCTGTCTTGGTCTTTTTTGCTGCCTCTCTTCCTCCTCCTCTCCCTCTTTCTCCCTCTTTCTTCCCCGTTTCCTTCTCTCCTGTCTTTTCTCGCTCTCTCTCCATCTTTCTTTCTCCCTCTCCTTCTCTCTTTCTCATTCTTTGTTTCTCTTTTTCTCCCTTCCTCTTTTTCTTTTTCTCCCTCTTTATTCCCCTTTCCCTTTCTCTCTCTCTCTCTGGTTCTGTTTCCCTCTTTGTTCGTTCTTTCCCTCTCTCTCTCTTTCTCTCTCTTTCTCTCGCTCTGGCTTCCTCCCTCTCTGTCTTTCTCTCCCTTCCTCCTCCTCTCTTCTTTCTCATGCTTTCCCTTCCTCTTTCTGTCTTGTTCTTTCTCTCTCCCTGTCTTTCCTTCTCTCCTTTTCTCTATCTCTGCCTCTCCTGTTCTTTCTTTCCCTTTCCCTCCTTATTTTGCTCTTTTATCCATCTCTCTTTGTCCCTTTCTCTCACTGTTTATCACCTTCTCTCTCTTCCTTGTCTCTTTTTCTTTCTCCTTCTCTCTCTCTCGTCCTTTCTTTCCTTCTCCTTTGTTTCTTCTTTTCTCTTTTTCTCCTTCTTTCTCTCTTCCGTCTTTCTCTTCCTCTCTCCCTCCTTGTTCCGCTTTCCCTTTCTCTCTTTCCTTTTTTCTCCTCGTTTCCCTCTTTCTTTCCTTCTCTCCTCCCTCTCCCTTTCTGCCCCCTCTCTCTCCCTCTCTCTTTCTGTCTCCTTCCTTCCTTTTTCCCTCTCGCTCTTCTCCCCGCCGCTCCGGGCCCCGCCGCTGCCGCTGTCGCCGGTCGCCGGTCGCGGGGCCCCGGGGCGCCGCCGCGCGGGGGCTGCCCGGGCCCTGCAGCGCCCCCGCGGCCGCCAGGCGGCGCCGCCGTGCGCGGGCGAGCGGCGCTGAGGGGCGGCAGGTGCGCGGCGGCCCCGCGCCGGGCCGGGCGGGCGCTACCGGAACCGGAACCGGAACCGGCGGGGCGGGGCGCTAACGGAACCGGAACCGGCGGCGGCGGCAGGAGCAGCGGGAGGAGCGGGCAGAAAAAGGAGCAGCAGCAGGGAGCGGGGAGGCGGGACGGGCTCCGGCTCTGCCGGGAGGCACCTGGGGCCCCCCCGGGCGGGTCGCAGCGGGCGGCCCGGGCTTGTCCGCGGGGCAGCGGGGGGCGGAGGCCCGGCCCGGCCCCGCAGCCGCCGGGGCTGGCGGGAGCCGCGGCCGCCGGGAGCGCCGGGCCGGGCCGGGCCGGGGGGAGTCGCGGGGGGGGCGGCCCCGGCCCCCGTGACAGCCGCAGGCGGGCGGCGGCGGGGCCCGGCCGGGGAGGGCAGGGGAGGGCAGCAGCGGGCACCCTCGGGGGAGCCCCGGGCCGGGCCCGGTGCGGAGCCCCGTGGGGCCGCGAGCGCTCCCGGGACACCTCTGCCCTCCCGCGGGGGCCGCGAGCCGCGGGGCTGCCACGCACGCACGCACGGACGGACGGATGGACGGACAGCACCAAGCGGGAGCCGGACGGAGCCGCCGCCGCCGGGAGCAGGAACTGGACGGAGGGACAGAGCTGCCGCCGGGAGCGGGACGGAGGGACGGAGCCGCAGGCACAACAGAGCCGCTGCTCGGGCACAACAGCTGGTGCGGAGTGATGAGCTTGTGCACATGGCATCAGCCTGCACTGATGAGCTCACACTGATCCAAGAGCCAACTGGTTAATTGCTGATGAGTTATTGATTGATTATTGGCAGGGCCATAAATCAGTTGCTATCACAGCTCAGAGCTTGGTGGCATCACTGAAGGTTGCATCAGTGTTGAAGCCTTAGCTGATGGATATGGGATCAGTGTGGACTAATTCCCTTATGAATATTCAGTGAAGGCTGAGTAATGAGCTCAGGGACATTGGCTCAGGGGTGACTAATGACCTTACACATCTGGAATCCCTAGTGACTAGTTAGTTCCTGGTGCTTCAAAGCCTCTAAGCTAATTGTTTATTTAGTACTGAAAGTCTTGGGTGAATGTTGACTAATTGGTTTCTATATGTCCACTCCCTGTTGACTCCTCAAACTAATTGAGCATTTAGCTTGTGAATATTGAATCGATATTGACTCCCTGGTCAGGACTGATTCAATACTTCCAAGCTCATTGGTTAATTAGCGGTGAAAGTCTTGGATGAATGTTGAATAAATATTGGCCCTGGAAGATGGTGTCTCCTGGTGTTTCCTCCTCCCCAAAACCACTTTTGCGCCAGAAACTATCTCAGACGCGAGGTTCGGCCTGGTGCATGCCAGCCTCCCTGTCCTCAGGGCAATCGCAGATGGAACCCCCCCTTCGGGGAGGGTCCACACACCCTCCCTCCCCCCCCCATCCCACCGCCTCCCCCCACCCCAAAAAGGGCCCCCTCAGCCTCCCCTTTGGGGCTGGAAACAGCCAAACTTGCCTCTGTTTCCAAGTCCCCAAAACGCAGGACTCAGTCTGTGTTTTCAGCCACAGAAACAGCCAAGGGAGCCTCCATTTGTGGCCCCCAAAACACAGGGCTTAGCCTCTCTTTTGGGCCCCCAAAATGCAGGACTCATTCACCTGTTCTTGTGCTTGCAAACAGGGACTAAGCTGCCCTCGGTGGCCCCAAAACACAGCACTGGCCTCTGTTTTTAGTGCCCAAAACAGCTGACCTCGCCTCCGTCGCCAAGTCCCAGAAACATGCGACTCCTTAGTCTCTGTTTCTGGACCTGACAACATACGACTTGGTCTCCGCTTTGAGGATTAGAAACAGCCACCTCCGCCTCCCTTTCAGGCCCCCCAAACACAGGCCTTAGTTGCTGTTTGCAACCACAGAGCAGCCAACTAAAAGCCCCTTTTTCGGGCCCCTAAGGGCAGGCCTGTTCCCACGCTCCACAGAGTTCCCGCGCTCGCCAGAGTTCTTGCACTCACCAGAGTTTGCGTTCGCCAGAGTTCTCACGCTCCCCAGATTTCGGGTGCTCCCCAGATTTCCCGCGCTCGCCACAGTTCCCACGCTCACCACAGTTCCCACGCTCCCCAGAGTTCTCGCGCTCCCCAGAGTTCTCGCACTCCCCAGAGTATGCACTCACCAGAGTTTGCGTTCGCCAGAGTTCCCTCGATCCCCAGAGTTCCCACGCTCGCCAGAGTTCTTGCGCTCACCAGAATTCCCGTGCTTGTGAGAGTTCGCACTCACCTGAGTTCTTGCATTCGCCAGAGTTCGCACTCACCAGAGTTCTCGCGCTTGTCAGAGTTCACATTCGCCAGAGTTCTCGTGTTCGCCACAGTTCCTGCATTCCCCACACTTTTCGCGCTCCCCAAAGTTCGCGCTCGCCAGAGTTCCCGCGCTCGCCACAGTTCTCGCGCTCGCCCCAGTTCCATTGCTCCCCAGCGTTCTCACACTTGCCAGAGTTCGCGCTCGCCAGAGTTCCTGCTCTCCCCAGAATTCCCGCCCTCCTGAGAGATCTCGCACTTGCTAGAGTTCCCGCCCTCGCCAGAGTTTGCGCTCCCCTGAGTTCTCACGCTCGCCAGAGTTCGCGCTCGCCAGGGTTCTTGTGCTCACCAGAGTTAACGCTCACCAGAGTTCGCACTCACAGGAGTTCCCGCGCTCGCCACAGTTCCCGCGCTCCCCAGAGTTCCCACGCTCCCCAGAGTTCTCGCACTTCCCAGAGTACGCACTCACCAGTGTTATCGCGCTCCCAGAGTTTGCGCTCGTCAGAGTTCTCGCGCTGGCCAGAGTTCCTGCGCTCCACAGGGTTCGTGCTCACCAGAGTTCCCACCCTCCCCAGAGTTCGCGCTCGCCGGAGTTCCCACGCTCCCCAGAGTTCTCGCACTCCCCTGAGTACGCACTCACCAGAGTTCTCACGCTCCCCAGAGTTCGCACTCACCAGAGTTCCCGCGCTCCCCAGACTTCCCGCGCTCCCCAGACTTCTCACGCTCGCCAGTTCTCACGCTCGCCAGAGTTTGTGCTCGCCAGAGTTTGTGCTCGCCAGAGTTCGCACTCCCCAGAGCTCACGCACTCCCCAGAGTTCTTGCGCTCACCCGAGTTCGCACTCACCAGAGTTCTCGCACTCCCCAGAGTTCCTGCACTCACCACAGTTCCCGCCCTCCCCAGACTTCCCCTACTCCCCAGAGTTCCCGCACTCCCCAAAGTTCTTGGAGTCCCCAGAGTTATGGCGCTCCCCAGAGTTTGCGCTCATCAGATTTCTCACGCTCCCCAGCGTTCCCGCGCTCGCCAGAGTTCTTGCACTCCGCAGAGTTCTCGTGCTCCCCAGAGTTCACACTCACCAGAGTTCTTGCGCTCACCAGAATTCCCGCGCTCGTGAGAGTTCGCGCTCACCTGAGTTCTCGCGTTCGCCAGAGTTCGCACTCACCAGGGTTCTCGCGCTTGTCAGAGTTCGCATTCGCCAGACTTCTTGCGCTCGCCAGAGATCGCTATCCCCAGAGTTCCCACTTCCCAGAGTTCCCAGTCACCACAGTTCCCGCGCTCCCCAGATTTCTCGTGCTCACCAGGCTTCGCACTCACCAGAGTTCTCGCGCTTGTCAGAGTTCACATTCGCCAGAGTTCTCGTGTTCGCCACAGTTCCTGCGTTCCCCACACTTTTCGCGCTCCCCAAAGTTCGCGCTCACCAGAGTTCCCGCGCTCGCCAGAGTTCTCGCACTTCCCAGAGTTCTCGCGCTCCCCAAAGTTCCCATGCTCGCCAGAGTTCTCAGATTCCCCAGAGTTATCGCGCTCCCCAGAGTTCTCGCGCTCACCGGAGTTCTCGCACTTCCCAGAGTTCTTGCGCTCCCCAGAGTTCTCGCGCTCCCCAGGGTTCTCGCACTGCCCCAAGTACATATTCGCCAGAGTTCTTGCACTCGCCACAGTTCTCGCACTCGCCAGAGTTTCTGCTCACCTGAGTTCTCACACTTTCCAGAGTACGCACTCACCAGGGTTCTCGCGCTCGCCAGAGTTTGCTATCCCCAGAGTTCCCGCGCTCCCCAGAGTTCTCGCGCTCCCCAGAGTTCCCGTGCTCGCCAGAGTTCTCAGATTCCCCAGAGTTATCGCGCTCCCCAGAGTTCCCGCGCTCCCCAGAGTTCCCGCACTCCCCAGAGTTCCCGCGCTCGCCACAATTCCCGTGCTCCCCACAGTTCCCACGCTCCCCACAGTTCCCGTTCTCGCCACAGTTCCCGCGCTCCCCAGATTTCCCGCGCTCGACACAGTTCCCGCGCTCCCCAGAGTTCGCGCTAACCAGAGTTCCCGCGCTCCCCAGAGTTCCCGTGCTCACCACAGTTCCCATGCTCACCAGAGTTCCCGCGCGCCCCAGATTTTTAATGCTCCCCAGAGTTCTCGCACTCCCCAGAGTGCGCACTCACCAGAGATTGCGTTCGCCAGAGTTCTCGCGCTCCCCAGATTTCCTGCGCTCCCCAGAGTTCACGCGCTCGCCACAGTTCCTGCGCTCGCCACAGTTCCTGCCCTCCGCAGAGTTCCCGCGCTGCCCAGAGTTCCCGCGCTCCCAGAGTTCCCGTGCTCGCCACAGTTCCCACACTCACCAGGGTTCTCGCGCTTGTCAGAGTTTGCATTCGCCAGAGTTCTCACGCTTGCCAGCGTTCCCACACTCCCCAGAGTTCTCGCGCTCGCCACAATTCCCGCGCTCCCCAGAGTTCCCGCGCTCCCCAGAGTTCCCGCGCTCCCCTGAGTTCTCACGCTCGCCAGATTTCGCACTCACCAGAGTTCCTGCACTCACCACAGTTCCCGTGCTCGCCACAGTTCCCACGCTCCCCTGATTTCCCACGCTCGACACAGTTCCTGCACTCACCAGAGTTCACGCTAACCAGAGTTCTCGCGCTCGCCAGAGTTCCCGCGCTCGTCAGAGTTTGCGCTCACCTGAGTTCTCGCGCTCCCCAGAGTTCTCACACTTTCCAGAGTACGCACTCACCAGGGTTCTCACACTCAACGGAGTTTGCTATCCCCAAAGTTCCCGCGCTCCCCTGAGTTCTCGCGCTCCCCAAAGTTCGCGCTCCCCAGAGTTCCCATGCTCGCCAGAGTTCTCAGATTCCCCAGAGTTATCGCGCTCCCCAGAGTTCCCACGCTCGCCACAGTTCCCGCGCTCACCAGAGTTCTCGCGCTCACCAGAGATCGCGCTCGCCAGAGTTCCTGCCCTCCCGAGAGTTCTTGCGCTCACCAGAGTTCGCGCTCACCTGAGTTCTCACGCTCGCCAGAGTTCACACTCACCAGAGTTTGCATTCGCCAGAGTTCTCACGCTCCCCAGATTTCCCGCGCTCGACACAGTTCCCGCGCTCACCAGAGTTCGCGCGCCCCAGATTTCTAATGCTCCCCAGAGTTCTCGCACTCCCCAGAGTGCGCACTCACCAGAGATTGTGTTCGCCAGAGTTCTTGCGCTCCCCAGAATTCCCTCCCTCCCCAGAGTTCCCGCGCTCGACACAGTTCCCACGCTCACCACAGTTCCCGCGCTCCCCAGAGTTCTCGCACTTCCCAGAGTTCTCGCGCTCCCCAGAGTTCCCGCGCTCGCCACAGTTCTCGCACTTCCCAGAGTTTGTGCTCATCAGATTTCTCGCGCTCCCCAGAGTTCTCGCGCTCCCCAGAGTTTGCGCTCATCAGATTTCTCACGCTCCCCAGAGTTCTCGCACTGCCCCGAGTACGCATTCGCCAGAGTTCTCACACTCGCCACAGTTCTCGCACTCGACAGAGTTCTCGCACTCGCCAGAGTTTCTGCTCACCTGAGTTCTCACACTTTCCAGAGTACACACTCACCAGGGTTCTCGCGCTCACCAGAGTTTGCTATCCCCAGAGTTCCCGCGCTCCCCAGAGTTCTCGCGCTCCCCAAAGTTTGCGCTCCCCAGAGTTCCCGCGCTCCCCAGAGTTCCCATTCTCGCCACAGTTCCCGTGCTTCCCAGAGTTCCCGTGCTCCCCAGAGATCCCGCGCTCGCCAGAGTTCCCGTGCCCACCACAGTTCCCGCGCTTGCCAGAGTTCCCGTGCCCGCCACAGTTCCTGCGCTCGCCACAGTTCCTGTGCTCCCCAGAGTTCCCACGCTCCACAGAGTTCTTGCGCTCCCCAAAGTTCACGCTCCCCAGAGTTCCCGTGCTCGCTAGAGTTCTCAGATTCCCCAGAGTTATCGCGCTCCCCAGAGTTCCCGTGCTCCCCAGATTTCGTGCGCTCCCCAGATTTCCCACGCTTGACAGTTCCTGCGCTCACCAGAACTCGTGCTAACCAGAGTTCTCGCGCTCACCAGAGTTCGCACTCACCAGGGTTCTCGCGCTTGCCAGAGTTCACACTCCCCAGAATTCCCGCACGCCCCAGAATTCCCGCGCTCCCCACATTTCCCGCCCTCCCCACAGTTCCCGCGCTCCCCACAGTTCCCGTTCTCGCCACAGTTCCCACACTCCCCAGATTTCCCGTGCTCGACACAGTTCCCGCGCTCCCCAGAGTTCGCACTCACCAGGGTTCTCGCGCTTCTCAGAGTTTGCATTCGCCAGAGTTCTCGCGCTCACCACAGTTCCCGCGCTCCTCAGAGTTCCCGCGCTCCCCAGAGTTCCTGCGCTCCCCAGATTTCCCGTGCTGCCCAGAGTTCCCGCGCTCGCAACAGTTCTCGCGCTCCCCAGAGTTCGCTATACCCAGAGTTCTCGCGCTTGCCAGAGTTTGCACTCGCCAGAGTTCGCGTGCTCGCAAGAGTTCACGCTCGCCAGAGCTCCCGCGCTCGCCAGTGTTCGCGCTCGCCAGAATTCCCGCGCTCCCAGAGTTCCCGTGCTCGCCACAGTTCCCGCGCTCCCCACAGTTCCCGTGCTCGCCACAGTTCCCGCGTTCCCCTGATTTCCCACGCTCGACACAGTTCCTGCGCTCACCAGAGTTCACGCTAACCAGAGTTTGCGCTAACCAGAGTTCTCGCGCTCGTCAGAGTTTGCAGTCACCTGAGTTCTCGCGCTCCCCAGAGTTCGCACTCACCAGAGTTCTTGCGCTCACCAGAATTCCCGCGCTCGTGAGAGTTCGCGCTCACCTGAGTTCTCGCGTTCGCCAGAGTTCGCACTCACCAGGGTTCTCGCGCTTGTCAGAGTTCGCATTCGCCAGACTTCTTGCGCTCGCCAGAGATTGCTATCCCCAGAGTTCCCACTCCCCAGAGTTCCCACTCACCACAGTTCCCGCGCTCCCCAGATTTCTCGTGCTCACCAGGCTTCGCACTCACCAGAGTTCTCGCGCTTGTCAGTTCACATTCGCCAGAGTTCTCGTGTTCACCACAGTTCCTGCGTTCCCCACACTTTTCGCGCTCCCCAAAGTTCGCGCTCGCCAGAGTTCCCGCGCTCGCCAGAGTTCTCGCACTTCCCAGAGTTCTCGCGCTCCCCAGAGTTCACGCTCCCCAAAGTTCCCGCAGTCCCCAGAGTCCGCACTCGCCAGATTTCTCGTGCTCCCCAGAGTTCCCGCGCTCCCTAAAGGTCCCGCGCTCCCCAAAGTTCGCGCTCGCCAGAGTTCCCGTACTCCCCAGAGTTCCCGCGCTCCCCAGATTTCGCACTCGCCAGATTTCTTTTGCTCCCCAGAGTTCCCGCCCTCCCGTGAGATCTCGCGCTCACCAGACTTCGCACTCCCCAGAGTTCTCGTGCTCCCCAGAGTTCTCGCACTCCCCAGAGTTCGCGCTCGCCAGAATTCTTGCGCTCACCGCAGTTCCCGCGCTTGCCAGAGTTCTCGCGCTCCCCAGAGTACGCACTGCCCAGAGTTCTCACGCTCGCCAGAGTTCGCTATCCCCAGAGTTCGCGCGCTTGTCAGAGTTCTTGCGCTCACCAGAGTTCTCGCGCTCGCCAGATTTCCCTCGCTCACCAGAGTTCCTGCACTCCCCAGAGTTCCCGCGCTCCCCTGAGTTCCCACGCTCGACAGTTCCTGCGCTCAGCAGAGTTCGTGCTAACCAGTTCTCACACTCCCCAGAGTTCGCACTCACCACGGTTCTCGCGCTTGCCAGAGTTCCCGTGCTCCCCAGAGTTCGCACTCACCAGGGTTCTCGCGCTCGCCAGAGTTCCCGTGCTCCCCAGAGTTTGCACTCACCAGAGATCTCGCGCTCGGGAGAGTTCTCGCACTCCCCAGAGTACGCATTCACAAGAGTTCCCGCGCTCCCCAGAGTTTGCACTCACCAGAGATCTCGCGCTCGGGAGAGTTCTCGCACTCCCCAGAGTACGCATTCACAAGAGTTCTCGTGCTCCCCAGAGATCCCATGCTCACCAGAGTTCTCACACTCGCCAGAGTTCCCGCCCTCCTGAGAGATCTCGCGCTCACCCGAGTTCGCACTCACCAGGGTTCTCGCGCTTGCCAGAGTTCACACTCCCCAGAATTCCCGCACTCCCCAGAGTTCCCGCGCTCGCCACAATTCCCGCGCTCCCCACAGTTCTCGCACTTCCCAGAGTTCTCGCGCTCCCCAGAGTTCCCGCGCTCGCCACAGTTCTCGCACTTCCCAGAGTTTGTGCTCATCAGATTTCTCGCGCTCCCCAGAGTTCTCGCGCTCCCCAGAGTTTGCGCTCATCAGATTTCTCACGCTCCCCAGAGTTCTCGCACTGCCCCGAGTACGCATTCGCCAGAGTTCTCACACTCGCCACAGTTCTCGCACTCGACAGAGTTCTCGCACTCGCCAGAGTTTCTGCTCACCTGAGTTCTCACACTTTCCAGAGTACGCACTCACCAGGGTTCTCGCGCTCGCCGGAGTTTGCTATCCCCAGAGTTCCCGCGCTCCCCAGAGTTCTCGCGCTCCCCAGAGTTTGCGCTCCCCAGAGTTCCCGCGCTCCCCAGAGTACGCACTGCCCAGAGTTCTCACGCTCGCCAGAGTTCGCTATCCCCAGAGTTCGCGCGCTTGTCAGAGTTCTTGCGCTCACCAGAGTTCGCGCTCCCCAGATTTCGTGCGCTCCCCAGAGTTCCTGCGCCCCGCAGAGTTCGCGCTCACCAGAGTTACCGTTCTCGCCACAGTTCCCGCGCTCGCCACAGTTCTCACACTCGCCAGAGTTCGCACTCGGCAGAGTTCCCGCACTCCCCAGAGTTCTTGCACTCACCAGAGTTTGCGTTCGCCAGAGTTCTCACGCTCCCCAGATTTCGTGCGCTCCCCAGATTTCCCGCGCTCGACACAGTTCCTGCGCTCACCAGAGTTCGCACTCACCAGGGTTCTCGCACTCGCCAGAGTTCGCACTTGCCAGAGTTCACACTCCCCAGAATTCCCGCGCTCCCCACAGTTCCCGCGCTCCCCACAGTTCCCGTTCTCGCCACAGTTCCCGTGCTCCCCAGATTTCCCACGCTCGACACAGTTCCTGCGCTCGACACAGTTCCCACGCTCCCCAGATTTCCCGCGCTCGACACAGTTCCTGCGCTCACCAGAGTTTGCGCTAACCAGAGTTCCCGTGCTCGCCAGAGTTCCCGTGCTCACCAGATTTCTCATGCTCCCCAGAGTTCTCACACTCCCCAGATTATGCACTCAATGGAGTTTGCGCTCCCCAGAGTTCTCGTGCTCGCCAGAGTTCCCGCCCTCCCGAGAGATCTCGCGCTCGCCAGAGTTCTTGCTCACCTGAGTTCTCGCGCTCCCCAGAGTTCGCATTAGCCAGAGTTTGCGCTCGCCAGAGTTCGCGTGCTCCCCAGAGATTGCACTCCCCAGAGTTCCTGCGCTCCCAGAGTTCGCACTTCCCAGAGTTTGTGCTCACCAGAGTTTTCGCGCTCACCAGAGTTTGCACTGCCCAGAGTTCCCGCTCTCCCCAGAGTTCTCCCCCTCCCAAGAGGTCTCGCGCTCACCAGAGTTCCCACGCTCACCAGAGATCGTGCTCCCCGGATTTGCACTTGCCAGAGTTCCCGCGCTCGCCAGAGTTTGCGCTCACCTGAGTTCCCGCGCTCGCCAGAGTTCGCGCTCGCCAGAGATCGTACTCCCCAGATTTGCACTCCCCAGAGTTCCCGTGCTCACCACAGTTCTTGCACTCCCCAGAGTTCGCACTCCCCAGAGTCCCCGCGCTCCCCAGAGTCCCCGCACTCGCTCCCCAGTGTTCTCACTCACCAGAGTTCTCGCTCACCAGAGTTCATCCTCTTGCTCAAGTTCTTGCTCACCAGAGTTCGCGCGCTCGCCAGAGTTCAAGCTCACCAGAGCGCTCGCTCTATGTCGTGCTCACTTGCCTGAGAGCTCTCTCATGTGAGTGCTTACTCACCGTACTGCTTGCTCACTGGAGTACTCATGCACCAGAGTGCTCAATCAGCAGAGTGCTCACTCGCCGGAATTCTCGCTCACCAGAGTGATCGATCACTGGAGTGCTCAGACATGTGAGTGCTCACTCACCTGGGTGTTCTCTCATGTGAGTGCTCACTCAGAGTGTTCCCTCACTGGAGTTTCCACTCACTGGAGTGCTTGATCACCGGAGGGCTCACTCGTGTTTGCGCTGTCACCAGAGTGCTCCAACACGTGAGTGCTCCCTAAGCAGGGTGTTTGCTTCTGTGAGCGCTCACTCACCGGAGCACTCGCTCCACAGGGTGCTTGCTCACCGCAGTGCTAACTCATGTGAGTGCTCACTCACCGGAGTGCTCGCTCCACAGGGTGCTCACTCACCGGAGTGCTCTGTCACCTCACTGTTCACTCAGAGTGCTCGCTCAACAGAGCGCTTGCTCATGTGAGCACTCACTCACCAGGGCGCTCGCTTACAGGAGTGCATGCTCTCTGTAGTGCTCAGTCCCTGGAGTTCATCTCACCAGAGTGCTCGCTCACTGGAGCGCTCAATTGTGCGAGCGCTCACTCACTGGAGCGCTCGCTCACCAGAGTGCTCACTCTATGTAGTGCTCATTTGCCTGAGAGGTCACTCATGCGAATACTCGATCACTGGAGTGCTTACTCACTGCACTGCTTGCTCACTGGAGTGCTCACGTACCAGAGTGCTCGTTTACAGGAGTGTTGGCTCCCTGGAGTGCACATTCGTGTGAGTCCTTCCTCACCGCAGTGCTTGCTCACCAGAGTGCCTACTTACGGGAGTGTTCACTCAAAGCTGTGCTCACTTACAGGAGGGCTCGCTCACATGAGTGCTTTCTGGCTCACCAGAGTGCTCATTTGTGTGATTGCTCCCTCGCCGGAGCACTCCCTTGCTGTAGTGGTCCCTCATGTGAGTGCTCGCTCAGCAGAGTACTCACTGCAGCGTTCTCTTGCCGGAGTGCTCACTCACCGGGGCACTCACTCAGAGGAGTGCTCGCTCAGAGGAGCACACATTAATGTGAGTGGTCGCTCAACGGAGGTCTCACTAACTGGACTACTCATTCACCAGAGTGCTCGCTCACAAAAGTACTCATTCACGTGAGTGCTCTCTCGCCGGAGAGTCTACTTGCAAAAGTATTCACTCACCGGAGCACCTGCTCATGTGAGTGCCCGCTCACCGGAGTGCTCACAAATGTGAGTGCTCGCTCGCCGGAAAAACTCACTCACCGGAGTGCTCACAAATGTGAGTGCTCAAACGTGCGATTGCTGCACTTAGAGTGCTCGCTCGCTCCCTGGAGTGCTCAGTCATGTGAGGTGCTCGCTCCCCAGAGTGTTCTGTCACCGGAGTCCTCACTCCCCAGAGTCCTTGCTCCCTGGAGTCCTCACTTGTGTGAGTGCTCGCTCACCAGAGTGTTCACTCACTGGAGTGCTTGCTCACTGGAGTACTCACTCGCATGAGTCCTCTCTCACTGGAGCACTCAATCATTTGAGTGCTCGCTCGCCAGAGTGCTCATTCATGTGAGTGCTCACTCACTCAGATTGTTCGCACACTGAAGTTTCCACTTCCCATAGTGCTTGATCACCGGAGTGCTCACTCACTGGAGTGCTCGCTCACTGGGCTGATCACCTGCCCGAGTGCTCTCTCACAGGAGTGCCCGCCCGCCAGAGAGCTCGCTCGCCTGCTGGAGTCTTCACCCACCGGAGTGCTTGCTCAGCGGAGTCCTCGATAATCGGAGTGCCCCCTCACCGGAGTGCTCCCTCTTGTGATTGCTCACTCACCGGAGTGCTCACTTGCCTTTGTGTGCTCGCATGAGTGCTCGCTCATGTGTGCTCACGTGACTGCATGTTCGCTCACGTGAGTGTTCACGAGCGCTCACGCGTGTGAGTGCTTGCTCAGCTGAGTGCATGATCACGTGAGTGCATTCTCACGTGAGTGCTCGTTCGCATCTGTGCGTGGCTGGGTGAGCGCTCACGCGAGCACGCACGAAAGGAGCGACGCACCTCACCCGTAAGAGGGAAGCAGCACTGCATTTATTGCGGTAAGACAGCGACTTAACGTTGAACCTTTTCCGTAGGCACTGATGGCTCCTGCTCTCGACACGCGCACACACCTTTCGCTCCGGGGCCAATGGTGCTCTTGGTAGGCACCGATGACTCTTGACGTTGACCGTTTTTGACCTCGACGGGCCTTGGCAAGTACTGATTTCCACATGTTTTGTCAGGGCACGACATCCCTAGCTGTCACTCTCGGTACGCATCGCTCCCGCTCCATCTCAACAGGCACCAAGGCCTGTGGATTTCCAGACCCGCTTCGAGGCATCAAGAGCACGACGGATCCTTAGTTCTCGGTAACTGTCACTATCCATCCTTGCCGATAGCCATCGATACCTCTCCATCTCAACAGGCATCTCTTGCATTCACCCTCACTCCCAGTTTCCTCTTGGCAGCCATCGAACCTATTGACCTCAGGCCCCCTCAATATCGAGCACCATCGATACCTGTCCAATTCCACACCTATCGAGAGGGTTCGATAACAATATTGATATCAAATCCTATTGACAAGCACCAATACCCCTTGCTCCACACGCGCATGCATACCTTGCTCTCCGAGGCCCACGCTGCTCTCCCGAGGTACTGACAACTATCGACACGGACCGTTTTTGACATCGATGGGCCTTGACGAATATTCATTTCCAGGTGTACCTCTAGGGCACGATACCCTACCTTATCCTTCCCTCTCGGTACACATCGATACCTCTCCATCCCAACAGGCTTCAAGGACTCTCCATTTCCAGACCCACGTAGAGGCATCAATAGCACTATGCATTGACAGCTATCGATAAGTGTCCGTATCCATCCCTGCCGACAGCCATCGATACCTCTCCATCTCGACAGGCATCGATCGCTTTCGATCTCGCCCCCCCTTTCCTCTTGCCAGGCATCAAATGTATCAACATCGATCCCTCTCAATATTGAGCATCATCGATGCCTGTCCAAAGCCACAGCTATAGAAAGCCATCGGTATCAAGAGTGAGTGTCAGAGGGGTATGATATGTCAGGGGGTTTAATAAATTGCAAGGGGCATAATAAATGGGGGGGGCGCGATATCGATCGATACAGATATGAAACCCTATCGATAGGTACTGATACGTCTGCTTCCCCCCACGCATGCTTACCTTTCGCTCTGTGGCCCATGCTGCTCTCCCTAGGCATCGACAACTATCAACATTGTTTTTGACATTGACAGGCCTCCACCAGTATCGATTTCCATACCGATCACTAGGGCACAGCTTCCAGGTATATCCATCCCTCTCACTACACATCCACACCTCTCCACGGCAACAGGCATGGAGGCTTTTCGATTGCCATATGCATTTAGCGGCATCAAGACCACTGTGCATCTAAATGTATCGGTGACCGTCGGTATCGACACGTGCCCACAGCCACCCATACCTCTCATCTCAACAGGCAGCTATCGCTTTTGCGCTCGCCCCCGTTTTGCTCTTGGGAGGCACTGAACGTATCAGTATCGAGCCCTCACAAGATCGAGCAGCATCGATGCCTGCCGAATTCCACACCTTTCGAAAGGGTTCGATGTAGATATCAAGAAGACACGGAGGGGGTGTGTGATATGTCAGGAGGGGCTGTAATAATGAGCAGGGAGGCATAAGAAGTGGCTGGGGGGCTTAATAAATGGCTGTGGGGGGCGTAATAGGTCATAAAGGAGCGAAAGAGATGGCGGGGAGTGTAATATGTCAGCAGAGGGCATAATAACCGGCGGGGGTGTAATAAGTGGCTGGGAGGGCATAATATCTCAGAAAGGGGCATAACACATGGCGGAGGAGCAAAATAATGTACAGGGGGCTTCATAAGCAACAGGGGGGCAATATCAACCAATACGGAACCCCAGTGATGATAGGCACCAATACCTCTCTTTCCCTACTCGCACACGCACCTTTTGGTCTAGAGCCCACGGTGCTTGCGGTAGCCACCGATGACTACTGACGTTGACCGTTTTTGACATCAAGAATAAGATATTAATATTAAGTGGAGGGGATGTGTGTTTTATCAGGAGGTGGTGTAATAATGAGCAGGGAGGCATAAGAACTGGATGGGGAGGTCAATAAATGGTCGAGGGGGCGCAGTATGTCCTAAGGGGGCGTAACAGTTGGCGGGATGGTGTAATACGTCGGAAGGGGACATAAGAACCTGCAGAGGGGTGTAAGAAGTGCCCAGGGCAGGGGGTGATAAGTTGTGGGGGGGAGGGCATAAGAAATGGAGGAGGGGTGCAATATGTCTGAAGGGGCCAAATAAGTGGTGGTGGGGGCCTAATATGTCAGAAGGGGTGGGGGGGTGATAAATGGCAGGGGGACATTATATGGCGGAAGGGAGCGTAATAAGTGGCGGGGGGGCGCATTATGTCGGAAGGCGGCATAATACCTGCCGGCGGTATAGATAAAGGCACAAGGTTGGTCCGGAGCACAAGGGTCTCGACCCTGCCACAGCCCCTAGGAAGCAGCCGAGACTCCGCAAGGGAGAGCGGGGGGGGGGGGGGGGGGGGGGGCTGTCACCATAAGCTGCCTGCAAAGCGAGAAACCAGCAGCGCTGGGAGACGCCACGGCCTGAACCCACTTCCAGGGAAGCCCCGCACGGGGCTTCTGGCTTGTCCTTTCCGCAGAGCAGCGCCACGAGGTCGCTCTCCTCTGCCCAGCGCCGCCGGGAAAGCCTTTCCCGGCACATCACCCCCCTCACAGGGGCCGGACATGGCCCCCGGGTGCGAGGGCAGGGCTCCTCGCACGCTCCCAAGACCCGTGAGGCAGCGTAGCCTCCCCTCCCAAGCCGCTCGCCCCGGTCCCTCGCTGCTCCCTCCTGGCCCTCCTGCCTTGCTGCTTTCTTCCAGCAAGAGCCCAGGAAGCCACAGGCCCCTCTTCCCCCTGCTCCTGCTCAAAGGGGCCACGGCTCCTCCCAGCACCCTCCCCGACGCCTGGCAGCGCATGCACAACGCCCAGCTGCACCGTGCCCTGCACGACACCTCGCCGCGGTCACCCCAAAGGGCTCCTGGACTTCTCGATGCTGTTGCAGGAGCCAGAGGAGCTGCTCCCAGGCGTGCTTGCGGTGCTCCTCCGCGTGCACGAGGACACCCACCATGGCACCCATCGCCCTGAGGACAGCCTGCTTGACCTGCTGCGGGACAGGGACACACCGTGTCGAGGGCTGAGGGAGAGCTCACCTCCCCCAGGCACCAGCCTGCCCTTCCCGCACAGGGGGCTTTCCCTTCCCCTTCATCCCTGGCCAGAAGGGCTCGCTCGCCAGCACGGAGAGCGTTTCCTCCCCGCGCCCCGGAGCCCACCCTGCCGAAAGGCCCCAGGATTCGCATGCTTCCCGGCATGTTCGCGGCTCCCGGCTCAGAGCCGCTACGGGGAGCTGCTGTCCTGCCGCCAGCCAGCACCGCTCGCTGCGGCACGCGGCCTGCAGGCTCCCGGCTTGGGGCACTTGCACGGCCAGCCTGCTCCCTTGGGCTCCTCGCACAGCGCCGCGCACAGCCCGACCGGCCCCCGCGGATGTCCCCACCGCTGCCCACGGCTGCAGAAGCAGCAACGCTCACCTCTTCCTCCTCACAGCCCCGCCAGTTCCTGCGCACGCGGCAGAAGAGGAGGTAAGTGGGAGCACAGAGCTGGGCTGCCTCCAGGCGAGGGAAGGCACATTGCTCCCATTCGCGGAAGTACGTGGTTCTCCCTCTGCACCACTGCTCCACAACCGCAGCACCGCAAGGGAAACAGGATCGCGCCAAAGCCTCTGACCCGCAGAAGACCTTGCGCCAGCCCCCACGCCTGCTTGAAGCCCAGGCCAGGCTTGCCAGGGCTCAGGTTGCCAGGAGATCCGGCTTCAGGAACGTGCTGGCCCATGGGCTGAGATGTCTGCGTTGAAATGCTGCCTTCTTTCTCCCCTCTTCCACCCCAGCGCCCCTTTCCCTCCGCACAGCCTCACTCCTCCACCACTGCCTCCTGCAGCCCCTGCCTCTTCCTTCCCAAGCGTTTGCCCCTCGGCCCAAGCCCGGAGGTTTGGGCAATTCTTTCTTGTGCTCTCCCTTAAAGCCCACAAACACAAAACCAGGCTGCCCTGCAGAAAAGGGAAGGGGGGGGGGCAAAACTGGCCAGAGCTCAGCCGAAGACAGCTAAAACTTGCCGGGAGGCAAGTGGGGCAACGGAGGCAGCGCAGGCACCCAGGAGCTCCTCGGGCCAGCTGCACCGAGCGCCAGCCCGGCCTGCCCGCAGACACCTCTGGCGGCGCCTGCTGCTCCTATGCGTTCAGGGCTGCCGGGCTCAGTTTGGGGCTGCCGAGGCCAAGGCCGGAGCTTGCCGCAGGCTCAGCCCTGCCAGCACCACCTCCCTTACAGCTGTGCAGCAGAGTCTCTCCCCTCCCGAAGCCACCAGCTGCAAGCAGCAGCTGCATCTAGTCCAGGCTGCTCTCACAGCAGCAGGCAGCTCCCACCCAGCCCCCTGCGTTTCCCCAGGTCCCGGCCCTGAGCTCAGCAGCCCCGGACCTCCGCGGTGCCCAGCACGGCCGCGCTGCCAGAAGCGCTCACGGCACCAGGGGCTGCACGAGGTTAGTGGTAGGGGCTCTGGGGCTGACGACAGGTGAAATAACTGGCTCTGCGGTGAGCGTGGAGGCTGTGGCCGGGGCAGCGCTCACGCTGCAGCCAAGAGTTTTGTGGCTCGGGCACGACCGTGGCTCTGCTCAGCGCCTGGGCACTGCTGGGCAGGACTCGCACAGTGCAAGCGGCTCCTTGCTGGCTGCAGACCCTCATGGGCTCGCTCTGCCTCCGTCTCCCCTGCTTGCCTCACCTCGCAGCAGGGCCCGCTGCCAGCAGCGGCACCCCACACAAAGTGCCCCGGCCTCAGCCCACCCCACAACAGCCCCCTCAGCGCTGGGCTCCTCACAGCGCCTGATCCCAGCCCCGCAGCCTGGGGCCCCAGGGAACAGGCCCTGCTCTGCCCACTTCGGCTGCCTGCGCTTGCACCGGCTCATTACTACTTTCAAATGCCCGGCCCAGCACCAGCTGTTAAAGCAACTTGCGCAGAACCTCCACACAGCCTAAACTAGACGCTGCTTTGGGGAAAACTCCTTGGGCCTGGCTTAGAGAGGCTGCCTTTATTCCACGAGCTGATCCTGTGCGTTATCTACACGAGCCCTCACCCTTTTCACTGCGCTTGCAACTTCTTCAGCCTTTCAACTTTCTCAACCCTTTTTTGCCCTTTCCGCTGAGAAGCCCCTAATGGAATCACGCTATAGCGAGAGGACTCACTCTGCGCAGAGAGCAAGAAGGGTTTGTACTTGATTCCAACAGTCAAGAAACCTTTTCTTGAGCTCAAAAGCTGCACATCCACTGCAAAGGAGATTCATGTGGCCCCAAACTACGTTCAGTAAGTGCTGCTGTATCCGAGTGACTTTCCTTACTACCATCCACACCCAGCTGTGTTTGCTTTAAGATTATCATTACCCCTGCAGCTAATTTGTTGCATCTGTGATGTATAGGGAAGGCATTGAGTTACAGGTAATCTGAAGGTTGGGCATCCTGTAGTGAATTTATTGTGGGGTTTGGGTTTCTTTTTAGTTTCAAGTTTTATATGCCAGGCATGCACAGAATCTCCCTTTAGGCTCAAGCAGATACAAACAGCTCTGTCTCAGTTTTCACAGTGCCAAGCTCATACATTCCTCCCATGGCATGACCAAACCAAGAGCTGTCCTTTAGTTTAAAGCAGAAAATGGTAGGCTGAGGCAAAATTAAACACACACAGAGAGAGAGAGAAATGAATCACCCCCCTATTCAGAACCACATGAGGAGGTTAAAAAATAAATAAATAAATAACCCAAAGCCTGGAAAAAAAACCCACCCACGGAAGATGTTTTGGTACTAACCCTGCTGGGGCAGCTGCTAACGCAACCGCTTGCCAACCAAAGGGCATTAGCCCAACCAGCGTGTCAGCACAGCTGACCCAGGAAGGCTCGTGCACGCACAGCATGGCGCGCGCAGTGATTCCCTTTGCCTGCATTGACCTGACAGGGGGTTGGTAATTCTGCTTTGCCTCAACTGCCACAAAAATAACAAAACCTTTCCGAAAGCCAGGCGGAGAGCTGATGGCATTGGAGCAGCTCAGTCTCAGGGGAGAAATCCAGCAATACCTGACCAAAAGAAAACTGGAAGCACAGGCTCAGTGTCGCTGCCTGCATCCCCCCTTCAAAATGCGCCTTCCCCCTCACCCCTCTGGGCTGTGTCCATTCCTGCCCTCCCATGCCACCCCCAGCCCCATCCCACCCACATCCATGCTGGGAGCTACCAGAAGACTGAAGATCCTCCCTGCTTGTCCCAAGCCACCCCCAGGCTCCAGAGGGTCGTCTGACAACAGCAGAGCAACTGCCCCATTGCTCAAAGGGGCCTTGCTGGGGGACACACTGGGCACGGAGGGGACTGGCTGCCCCCAGCTGCTCTTCTGCAAAGCTCTCTGCCCTGGGCAGTGCAAGCCCAGGCAGATGGAGCAGGCATCTGAGAGAGACTAGTCTTCCCCTACAGAAAAAAAAAAAAAAACAACAACCACCAACAAAACTGCTTGCTGGTTCACACAACCTCAGTTTTCTCAGGAGGTCTGACACAAACTGGACAAGGCAGCAAGGCTGAGCTCTTCCCAAGCACTGTCTGACCTGGGGGACTCAGCAGGACCAAGCCTTTCTGTGGGACCTTTCAGCAGCAGGAAGGACAGGGGAAAAACACTCGAGTGTCTTTGACGAGGAGGAGTTTGAGACCTATATGGGATGGTTACAGCCTAATATTCCTCACTCTAACTTGTAAGGGAGGGAAACAAGCCTTTGCTTTAAAGAAGAGAGGAAGACCCAGACTTTGTGTGTTTGCTCTGCAGCTCCACAGGGGCTGGGCTGAGCCCAGAGTGCAGCAGTGAGAGGAGGCTGTGGAGCTGCAGAAGAGATTTGGAGGCCTGTCCCATCCCTGCTGCTGCCTGGGCCGTCCGTGGCGGCTGCTCTCACCCGGCTGCCCTCGTCCTTGCTCTGCACCGTGGCCATGGAGGTGAGGAGCTCTCTGGCACAGGCCTTCTCTCTCGCGAGGTGTTACAGCGCCCAGCACAAAGGGGCCCTGGATTTAACTACAGCCTCCTCGAGCAAAGGGAGGAAATGTTAGTGTGTCCTTTTTTTCCTCTCCCCAGGCTTTTTAAAGTCTTCACACCCTCAGTGAGGGCTTTTAGACACAGCAATTCACCTCCCAGGCTGTCAGCTCACCATTCGGGGGCTTTGAAAAAGCAATAGGTTTTAAAGGGAGAGGAAAAGCCAGGGCAGCGAGCCCTTTTGGGGAGGAAAACATTTTGGCTGTTTGTCCTTTCTGGGCAGCTGGTGTTAAGGGCTCTTCTCTGAGGTGCCTCACTCCCATCAGTACGTGACCTTGTGGTGTTTGGCGCTGACCGTTGAGGTGCAACTGCCTCGTGGCCCTTGAAGCTACCATTCCTTATCTCCCCAAGAGAAGGATGGTGTGTGGAGGGGCGGCAGACGAAGCGGCATTTGATGATAAGCAATGGAGCCCCTTGAAAATACTTGAAATAAGAAAGCAGCCCAGCAAATGATCTTCCTCCTTCTGGACACAAAGGACCAAGAAAGCCACATAAGCAAATGACGAGGCAACTGCTCAGAGTCCGATTCTCAGTTGCATTCAGCTCCCTTTGCCCCACTGTGCAGACATGATGCTCCCTTGCCAAGCTTCTGACCCCTCAGAGGTGGTTTGAAGGGGACTGTGCGGAAGTGAGACTAAGCCCCAGTGTTGTGGGGTTTCTTCCTCCCCTGGGCTCAGGCTGGGCAGCTGATGGGTAGGGCTTGACTAGTTTAACCATCGAGGGGAGTGGAAAGGTACCTGCTGAGTCGGAAGGCAACTCAGCTGGGCTTTTGGGGACCATCGTCTCAGCAAGGGAGAGGAATTGCTGATGGTGCCTTGGCAGCCTTTTGTAGCTGAGCTGGGGAGCAGCTCAAAGGAGATGCTCTTCATTCGAAGCAAGGTGGCCTTGAGTTTTTCCGTACTATTTTTTTTTGTCATGTGCTTTTTATGGGAAACTACAGTCCAAGAAAAGTTTCTTTCCTCTTGGAGGGAGGAGGGGGGCAGTGATAGGAGAGGAGAGGATGGGTAGTCAGTCCCTTGAGACAGCTTTTCTCGCATACTCTCTTCTGTTATTCCTCTTTGACTTTTGTGGGTTACTTCTAATTTAATGTTTTGTACCCTTTTCTAGCAGAAGAACTGCACAGTATTTTGAAGAAATTGCCTCCCAGCCAATCAGTCCGAGCACTGCCATTCAACGTAATTGCTATTTTATTTTGCACCCTCTGTTTGATTTATGGAAGTAAGATATAGCAAGTGTGTATGTATGTGCTTGGAGAACCTTTCCCTCAGCTGACAAGGTCAATGGTTAGGACTAGGATGTGAGATGGGGGGCAGTCCTGTGACCCCATCAGTGGGTGAAATGTGACCTGCTGCACCTGGAGTGATTTCTGGAGCAGGCATTCATGGCAGCTCTTCTCACAGTGGTTGTATTTTTCAAGTGCTTCTTGGTGTTTCTCCTGTTAATGGGAGAAGGATTTGCAGGAGCACAGAGAAGAGCCTGCTCTCCAGCAGGCAACTCAAATGCTCTGTGACCTTGCCTTCTTCAAGGTCATATTTTGTTCTTGAGCAGCTGAGGTTTCTGTTTCCTTTGGAGGGAGCTCAGCCTGTGAGTCAAGGTGAAATTCAGTTGTGAGCTGCCTTGTTAACGTGTCTGGGGAGAACTTGCATCCTGTCCCCAGGCAGCCTTTGTGGCAGTGGAGGGGGAGGATATGTTGCCTTTGTGCAGGTGCCACCAAAGGTCTGAATTCTTCACCCACCTGTGGGGCAGTTTAAGGAGGGTGCGAGGTGACCGTGGGTTATGGTATTTAGCCTGCTCAGAGGCTGTGTGATTATTGGCAGTGGTGCCATCTGCCTGCTCCTTTGCGGGTTTAGCGTCTGCCCCCGATTTACTGCCTTGTCCTCTCCTGCTTTTCCTGATTGCTGCCTGTGGCATGCTCCTCTTGCAAGGTTCATTGTTACCGTTCTCGTTCTTACCGAGGAGGCACGGGGCCTCCCCCCAGACCCCGGACCATCACCACACAGACACCAATATGAGGAGTGGCAAAATGGCGTTTAATGAAGCGCGTCCTGCTCTTTTATAATGCTGTAAAGCCCCGCCTTCTTTTCCAGCAGCAGTGCTCCGCCCATTACGACCTTCCCATGTTCCGCCCCGCAGTGCCTCCCTGCTCATCCTTTTTCCTCCACATCTCCCCCTCTCCCATCAACGTTGTTTCGTTATATCGAGCGGGACGCAACGAAGCAAGCGAAAGTGAGCCCATCTTATTCCGGCAGCTGGACGACAGCAACGGCGGACGTCATTGATCGCATGGCAGACCTACAGCAGGCCGCTGGGCGGAAGCTTGCGTTGGTAGCACTGCTGCTACTGCTCAAGGTTACTGTATGTGCGGTGTGCCGCGACGGGACCGCCGTCGGGTGGTTACTTGCGTTACTAGCTTCGTGATCAGAGCTGTGTGCTGCTTCCCCTTTTCCCGATTCTTAACGCAGGCGATGTCCTTGTCTTCGTCGTTCAGGGAAAACCTTAAAGGCCTAGGCGGGATTGCTCATTTCCAACAGACTATAGCCCCCCCCCAAAGCCCAGCCATTCCTCCAGAATTTCTCCTTCTTGTTTTCGAGCAATCCAGACTTGGCCCGCTACTTTCAGCAAGGCTTTCTTAACGCAGCTCAGTACTACACACAAGCATAAGCCTATAATTATGAGGATTAGCAAAATGCGCAAGCCTTCAGCGAGCAGTCCTGTTAGCCACTGTGGTAGATTGCCAAACAGGTTAGTTAGCCATTCGTCTAAAAACCCATGGTTCTGGCGGATTCTGCTTGTGTGCTCCTTCAACCACCGCAATTGTTTGTGAATGGATTCACTATGATCAGACAAATTCATACAGCACATACCGTCAAACTCCTCACAACCACGGCCTTGGGCTAGCAATAGAAAGTCAATTGCAGCCCGGTCTTGCAGGATGGCATGCCTTAGGCCCTTTTGGTCTTCTAGCAGGCTTTCTATCACCTGCGTGGTGACATTGGCTTGTTTTTCCGCCCAGCAGGCTAAACGCCCGATCTGTTTCAGGGCGTCGCCGGCGGCTGCCCCGGGTACAAAAAGGGATAGAAACACTCGCTCTGTGGGGCTTAACAGGGACACCCTGTCATCACAGTCGGGGGATAAGCCAGTAACAGCTCTCTTGCGGCGGGTAGCAATCTTCACACTTGTGACACTCTTCCACCAATTGGTATCCGGGGCCAATAGTGTCAATTTTCCCAGATAGCACGGTCCCCCATACGCATTCCCAGGAATGCCCTGCCAAGCTCGGTCCCCACATATAAGAAATACTCCAGGTGGTAATGCCCTGGGGGGCCCTATATTGTATGGGCCCTGGAAGGGTCTGTTCTCGGACCCATAAGCTCCTAGGGGTTTTTTGGTGGGTCCATCGATGCCGCAAAAGGCGCTTAAGTTTTGATAATGCTCGTCCATAGGGCTGATATTAGTCCAATTGCGTGGTGTAATCCTCTCTCTACTTCCTCCAAAGCCCGGGCCCCCCCCAAAGACCAGACACGTTTGTGTCCAGTTTTTGGACGAGTTTCCGATACGCATTGCCCCGAGCAGATCTAATTCTTGCGGGTTCCAGGGCAGAGTTACGTTTAAGCTATTAATGAGCGTAGCACTGCAGGTAGCAGTCGAGATACTCTTTTTACAATCGCTGGTAGCAAAGCCCGAGAAAGCCGCCGCGCTAAAGCTTGGGACCCCTACTAAACACGTTCTAAAGGGTCGGGTAGCTGAGGCCAGTGACAAGCAGAACGCTTGCTGGCCCGTCTCGTTCGCCCAGGTTACCCACATGTTGGGCCTGGGGTCAATCCTGTGGAGTGTCATTACCACTGGGAGCAGTACCCCCAGCATCAGGTTTCCCATCCTCTTGCCTGTTGGACGAGTCATGGTGAGTCAAGACAGGTTTCGCGTTCTTGCTGGGTACCTTCACTGGACCACGATCTGCGGAGACACATATATAACCTCGACCGTTAAAGGCAACAGGGGTGGGCCCAGTGCACATTCCGAAGACGGGGGCAGTCCTCTGGCACTCGATGGAGGGCGCGGTAGCACGGCCTGTAGTTCAGGTGTCAGAGTTGTTTCGATGAGCTTCTAACTTGCGTAAAAGCGGCCTTACCCATCGTGTGGGGACCCACCTCGCGGTCTCTGGGCCCCCTTCTGCGCTCGCGACCGCAGCATAACCTCTGCCCTGCGTTAGTAGTCTCCACCCGGTCTCCCATTCCCCCGTCGTGGGATTCTTGACCCGTACCTCGGGACCCTCTGTTGGGCTCGTCCCTCCCCAATGCTTTGCTACCGGTTCATGACTATTCTCCCCTCGGAGGTGATGGTTTAGGGCGTACAGTGCTTTTTGTAAAATTTCAGTTTGTTTCTCTCTGGGGATGGCTGAGTGCTCGGGGATGCCCTCCCCCTCTCCCAACACATCAATTTTCTGTTTAAGAGTTCTGTTGGCTCTCTCGACTATGGCTTGCCCCGTGCTATTGTATGGTATGCCGTGGACTATTTTGATTCCCCATCGCTGCGCCCACCCTTCGGTGCTCGCCGATGTGAATGCGGATCCATTATCGGTTTTGATGGTCTGAGGTAGCCCCAGCACAGCTATAGCGTACGCCCAGTGCTTTTGGGCCGCTCGGCTCGTGGTTTTCCTGTGCTGCGTGGCTACGATCATGTCGCTGTATGTGTCCACCGTGACTGCCAGCCAGGGATCTGGTCGGAGCCTCTGACATAAAGTAAAGTCAGTCTGCCAGACTTGATTCGCCATCAGGCCTCGGACGTTCGTCCCGCCCTCCTGCAAAGGCCGCCTGCAGCAGTACGGGCACGTGGCGACCACGCCTTTGGCTTCAGAGATGGGGATGTGGCAAGTCTTGGCCAGGGCCTTGGCTCCGACGTGCAGCCACTCATGGAGGTCCCTGGCCTCCCGCAGGGTCATCACTCTGCCGGCCACCTTATCGGCTTCCGCGTTGCCTTCTTGATAGTAGCCCGGTATTTTGCTGTGGCTCCGGACGTGCGTAATACAAACCGTGCCAGTCCGCACCTGCAAGGCGTCTTCTAACATTGTGGCGATCGGCGTGCCTGCCCAACCCCGCGTGGCCATTTGTCTCACCAGGTTGTACGTGAAAATGGAATCTGTGGCGATATTCAGGTGGTCATCAGGGAACATCCTCAAGGCCATTTCTACAGCCTTGGCTTCAAGGTACTGAACACTGACGTCTGCCGCTCGAAAGGTGGCCTCTTTCCATTCTCCATTCTGCTGCCAGGCGACGGCCGCTGTCTGGGTCTTTGAGGAGGCATCCGTGAAAACGGTGTTCCCCGGTTTCGGAGTAGGAAGCACTCGAGCAGGCCCGCCAACCTCTATAATGTCCAGGTGCCTCAGAGTCTCCTTGGCCTCTGCGGTCAGTTGCTTCTCCTCCCATGGGTTCCTGCCCTTCAGCATTTCGTACAGCGGTTGCATCTGGCTCGGTGTTATGGGCACCATATTCTGGAGCCACTGGAGGCTCCCCACTAGCGCCTGAGCGTCATGTAGGGTGCGGACGTCTGGGTTCAAAGTTATAGGCAGCGGCTTTATCTGCGAGTGTCCAATCTCCGCCCCTAGGAACTTAATGCCTGGTCCCTTCTGGACCTTTGCTTCGTTTATCGCCAGCGAGGCCGCAGCCAAGCACCGCCTCAGGTCAGCAGCCATTTCCTGCAGCACTTCTGCGCTGGGTGCTGCCATCAAGATATCATCCATGTAGTGGATCATGACCCCCTTCGCATGTTGTTTTCGTACCGGGGCTATTGCGTCGGCTACAACGCGTTGGCAAATCGCAGGTGAGTTCTTCATGCCCTGTGGGAGCACCGTCCATTGGTATCGCCGCGCCGGCTCCTGCTTATTCACCGACGGGACCGTGAATGCGAATCTCTCCCTATCTTGTAAGTGCAGCGGGATAGAAAAGAAGCAATCTTTGATGTCTACGGCCATAGTTGGCCAATTTTCAGGAACTGCCGTCAGTACCGGCAGTCCCGGTTGTAACTGTCCAAAGTCAAACATCTGTTGATTGATCCTTCTCAGGTCATGTAATAGCCGGTAGCTGTCCTTAGTCTTTTTTAGGATCACGAAAATCGGAGAGTTCCAAGGGCTATTGCTGGGCTCTAGGTGCCCTTGCTCCAGTTCGCGAGCCACTATCTTCTGCGCCGCTTTCAATTTTTCTGAAGTCAGGGGCCACTGGTCAGTCCATATCGGGTCGTCACTTTTCCATTCTAAGGGTATAGCCCTGATCTCACTAGCGGCGGTCCCAGTGGCCCCCATCAAAAATTTCTGATCTTGATGTTGAGTTGGCTGAGCGCATCCCGGCCCAGTACCGGGTCAGTAATTTCGGTGACGTAAGGTGTGATTGTCGCCTGTGTTGGCGTGCCGTGCCGTTCTGCGTCAGGATTGTGCAGGGTGAGTTTCAATGCGAACCGCGAGCGGTACGCCTTCGCGTTGCCTCCCACCCCGGTGAGACTTCCTCCCTGGTCCGTCGGCCAGTTTTTCGGCCACATGCGTCCCAGGATGCAAGTGACGTCAGCCCCAGTATCCACCAACATTTTGAGCCGTGTTTTCTGGGGATAGGCCCAGGGGTTCTCCAGGGTGACCATGGCCCCGGGCCTGTGGTTGCAGTCTAGTACCAGGGCCACTGCTCTGGGCTCTCGCCTGTCGAGCTTCCCCTCTCCTCTTGGGTATACATTGCGGCCGGGGCTTTCCTTTGAGGGTGGGGAGGGGTCCCCGACTGGCCTCCCCTCCTCCCGTTTCCCGGCGCCGCGCGGCGACACTCCCGTGCCCGGTGCCCCGGCCTGCCGCAGGCCCAGCATGTCATCTGTGGGGCATGGGTGGTGCTCGGACCCTGACGCGCCTTCGGACAGGCCGCCCTGATGTGGCCAAGCTGGCCGCATCCGAAGCATGTCTTTGATCGTACGACCGCGGCCTGTGCCACCATGGCTGTGGCGACAACAGTTTGGATCTCTCTCACGGGCAACCGGTTCTGTTCTTCCAGCACGTACTTCATTAACTGGGTAGGCCCCAGGTCCCTTGGGGCTCGGCGGATGATCTCTTTTATGTCGTCGTTGGCCTGATTCTTCAGGCACTCGAGCATCAGTGATGCCTTCACCGCTTCGGGGACTTCAGCGCTCTCAATGGCGGCATAGAGTTGATCGCAGAAGGCAGAGAACGACTCTGTCAGCCTCTGCTTTACTGCCACCCATGGGTCCGTCTTTGTCACCACGCGCGCTAAGTCTTCATACGCCGCGCGCGCTGCCGTTGTGATGGCTCGTATTTCACCGGCCGTCAGTAAGGCGGCCTGCTGTTGCGAAGTGGTCATGGCATTATCACTCCCCTTCAGGCGGTTCAGGGTCGACCCGTAAAGTGGATGATTCGGATCGCGAGTTCCCAGAGTCAACTCCTGATGCAATCGGCCAACCCACATGTCCTTGTATAGGAGAACCTGGGAGGGAGCCAGTACTGCGCGTGCTAGCATTCGGCAGTCGGAGGGGGTCAGGGATGCTGAGAACACCGTGTCTAGTGCCGCTTGTGTGTCCCGGTGTTTCAGGCCCTGCTCCGCAACGCACTTCGATAGATGGTTCATGGCCTTTGGGTCGATGGGCGTCCATTCTATGAGCCCTCTGGGCGCCAGACGTACCGGCAGCGCCGATGGCGTTTCAGGGGGTGCCGTGAGTTTAAGACCCCGTAATGTCACCGCCCCCGCTGATAGTTGCCAATCTGGCAGGTATAACTCGGCTTGGGGCTTTTCGCCACTGGAACCGTCCTGGGATCGTGTGTCGGCCAGTCGCTGCAGCATCCGCTGTTGTTTTTGTACTTCTCTCTCCAGCCTCCGCATGAGCCGCAGCGCCTGCTTTAGTCCTATCTCCACATCCTCCTCCACCTCCTCCGCTCTCACGCCTCCCTCGCACTCCCCCCCCCCCGATAGACTTCTTGAAACCGCCTTGTAAGGCTGTCCATCTCATCCTCGCTCACCCGTTCCCTCCCACTGGCTCGTCTCGTACTATCGAAGGTGACTCTCCTCCGCCCTCTTTCTCTGTCCCCGGCGCCATCTTTGGCCGCTGACTCGCCCTGATTCCAGCTCTTATCAGGTACCATGAGTGCCCCGGGGAGCCACTCATTCGGTGTTCGTATTCTCCCTCGCTCATTCTCTCGCTCATTCTCCCCCCTTTCTCCTTCCCCCTCGGGCTCACTGGGCGCGACGGGGCAAGGTTGTCCTGCTCTGTCTGCCTGTCGCAACTCGTCCCAGGGGTAGCGTGGTGGAGGGGCATGCGAATCCTCTTCTCCCAGCCCGGCTGGCATCACTAGACCTCCGTCCCGTTGTTCCTCCCCTTGCTCTTCGACCCGCTCCTCTCCCCCCTCTGGTGCCGTTTCCTCCACCCCCTCCGCCGCACCCTCCGTCTCCGTCGACCCCGCGAGTACCCCACTCCCTCTAAGTGCCTCTCTAGCCGCCTTCCACGTCTCCCGTTCCTCCCTCGCTCTCCGCAGGAGCATTCTTATCAGCCCCCACACCTTTAACTCCCTCGCGGATCCCCCGTTCATCGGGGACTCCGCCAGCGCTGCTGTGCATTGCAGCCACAGTTCCTCCCGCAGAATCTCCATAGGAGAAGTAATCGCTCCCTCCTTTACGAGCCTCTCTACACACGCTCGTATCGCGCCCGCCTTCAGCGGCGCCCGCCATTCCTTGGCGCAGGCCATCACTACCTTACATATGGCCTCCATGGTTCCGGATCCGGATCCCTTCCTCACGCTCCCGGCGCCTGCGCCGGCCGAGCCGCCTCCTCGGTATCACGTCGGGGTCACCACTTGTTACCGTTCTCGTTCTTACCGAGGAGGCACGGGGCCTCCCCCCAGACCCCAGACCATCACCACACAGACACCAATATGAGGAGTGGCAAAATGGCGTTTAATGAAGCGCGTCCTGCTCTTTTATAATGCTGTAAAGCCCCGCCTTCTTTTCCGGCAGCAGTGCTCCGCCCGTTACGACCTTCCCATGTTCCGCCCCGCAGTGCCTCCCTGCTCATCCTTTTTCCTCCACAGGTACTGCTGGACTCTCTCTCTCTTTTGCCATATTGCTAAACCCATCTGATTTTGCTAGACTTTCCTTGTCTATTCCTGGACACAAACACACGCCTCCAAAAAACCACACATGAAATTTGGTTGCCAAGCCAGGACTCATGAAAATCCCCTGTTCTCATGGGCAAGATATTTCTTGGCTGAATCTTCTGTCAAACCCAACAGCATTAGGGTAATGCGTTTTGCACTTTGAGGAGAGATGGCTGACACACTAATTTGAAGAATTTATTGTTGCAGCAACAAATCACAAAAAGAGAAGAAACGCACCTAGCAAAACTGAAAATCCAAATAATTCCTCGCTTCCATTCTACCTGTAGATAGTCTAAACTATGCACAGAGAATGTAGCAAGAGACTATCCCTGCCCAATACAGGTACTAGCACTGTAAAGCTTTTATCTTGTGTTAGACTTTTAGTTGCTCTTCTAGCATAATTTCTCCATTCTCAATCACAAGACAAGACTTACAGCAGACACCTCAAGTGCTTGAGACGTCAAACGCCACATAGAGTCAAGATGCTACAAAAGTGTCCTGACTGCCCACTGTGAGCCAGTCAGAATCAGTACTGCCATGAGGCTAGCCACATTAGGACTGGCAGATGCTGTAAAACATCTCCTATTTCTTGTCTGATAATGGAAAGGGGGGGAGGGATATCAATCTGATATCTGCAGCTCACAAAAACCATGCATATTCAATAACAAGGAAACCTTCAGCTATCAATCCTTTTGAAAGTAGAGGGTAGAAGAGTAGAACTTCTTGAAACAGAAGTTTAGATTTCCTTCACATCAGAACATTGCAGGCAAAAAGGGATTGCTATCGCTTCCCCTGGAATAAATTTCCAAGGCCCAGCTTGTTTGCATGGTGCCATGCAAAAACTACTGCTCCTGGAAGGCTGTGAACATGGTGGGAATCTGCAAGTGTATAAAGCCTGTCACCTGCATAAACAAATGCAGTATCAAACCCTAAACAGTCTCATTAGCAAGAACAGTATCTCCAGTGTGACAACACGGTGAGTCACTTTGTTTTCAGAAGTAAGACTACAGCACACATCTGTGCACACGTGCATTTCTATAGTACAGTATACAAGTGTCTAGAACAGGCAAGCATTTATTCTAAGTAGCATCAACAGGAGTTTCACATGTTGGTTTAATACTATTCGTGCATATTCCTAAAAGACATGCTAAAATTCTTTATTGAACCTTAATGCACAGGCTTAAGGCTTCAGATGTTAAAGGAAGCACTTTCTGGGAGCTTGTCTTTCAAAACCCGTCCAATTCAATCCTTACGTGCACTCAAGCTGCAGGCTCCTCTGTAACGTAGCTCCTGGGAAGGCACAGGGCAGCACAAGGCCCTGTCACCAGTTTTTTTTTTTACTAGTTGTATGCCCTAGAGCATTTCCTAGATTGACAGGTAATACAGGTAATGCTTATCACATGCCCATACCTTGATACCTTACATTACTTCAAGACCACCACATTAAGCAGCATCCTTGCTTTTCCACTGCTGTGGAAGAGGAGTAGTTTTAGATCTACACCACTCCTTGAGAAAAATATTTTTGCCCACTTCTAAAGAGCAAGTTTGTTTAACAAACTTTTGCTAATTCTCTCTCATGTTCGATAATGGTTTAGCAATGTGCAAAAGTACTCTGGTTATTCTGTTCCTCTAGAAGAACTAATACAAACTGTGTCAGCTATGCCAGGGTCTTCAGCCTCAAAAACATTTTCAGTTTTCCTTCACAGTATAGAATGTGTTATTCTGCATTCTTTGGTAAATGAGATTTCTTGCACATTCCAGAACAAACAGTAGTGAATGTATTTGCTGACCTTTCAAGGCTGTCAAATACCAAAACTCCTTGCTGTGTTCACTGCAAAATAAATAACTAATATTAAGTATGTATGTGTGTATATATATATACACACACACACTCTGATATGTTCAAAAAGATAACTAGAATTATGCAGGATGCAATGTAGAAGTGTCTGAAAGACTGATTAAATCAATTTTTGCATGGTTTTCAATCGCAATCCAATTGCAAAGGAGAATTGAAAAGCCCAAACTGATACTGAAGGCAAATAAGCAATTAGAATGAGCCATTAATCGCTTATCATAGAAACTTTTAGTGGCTGCCTGATGAACTGAAACTGCACAGCAGAAGGCTTGAAAGGAGGGAGAAAGAGTAAAGAAAAGAGGAACCACCACCCCAAATAAACTCCCTTTACAGCCATCTGGAGAGACTGTCTCTGAAGGAGGCAAAGTGGGGTAGGCACTGCTTACAAGTCTTCCTAAGAGTGGTCGACTATGTCTCTGCACATAACGCCCCGCTCCCAGGGCAGGAGAAAAAAGACCATACAATTTGCCTTTCTCAGCTCTTTATGACTAACACATCCAGTATCTTTTCCCTGAATACTAGAAAACTACTCCTTAGCAACTTTATGGAAGAATGAAGAAAGAAGGGACATCAAAAAAAAAAATGTCCTCCCCACCTCCACCAGCTTTTGGAGGCAGCTTCCTCATCATCAATATCCCTTCTTCTCAAGGCAAGTCAGATGAAGTCTTATTGCCTCAGGTGATCTCCTTTACTGCTAAAAATTGACAGTGGCCTGGATATGACCCAACAGGGAGGCTTCTGCAGTTGCAGTCTGACACTTTCTTCTGGATCCCATGAAAATCTTGTAAGAGCAACACTCGTGCTAGTTACTGTAATGCACGCTTAGGAGAGGTTCTCCTTCGCTTGCATCCTCTTCCTAGAGCTATTCAACACAGCCAGTCCACGTGTTTCACTACTGCTGACTTCAAGAGCATTTTGGTTCTCAGACCAGACCGACTTTAAACATCCCTAGTGGTCAAGAAATCAATCGTATGAGTGATTTCATCTGCATCTGGGTTTGGTAGACCTCTTTATCTGGACACAACTTACTCCTCAAGCTGGGACACCAAGCATGCACCAAGATGGGGAATTTACTAGTCACCAAAGGATCTACAATATTCTGACATTAACCCGCATATTGCTTGTCCTTTGCTGACACCGACTCCACTGTCGCATCAGCGCACATCTGTTTCTCCATGTCTGGCCTTTCTCTTCCTATCGCCCTGTATTTAGAACCATCTCCCTGACACTTTCAGCTCAGGGGCATGCTGATAACTCAAGCTTCAAATGGCTCAGGCAGAAGAAACACCAGCACTTGGAAAATGGGTTCAGTAGGCTGAACACAAAACATGAGAAGTAACCCATTACCATGCGAGTATTTTTTACTGACTGTCAGTGCTATCCCATGAGTTCAGCTCAAAAATAAAATGGCTGGGATTGCACTTTGATATTTTGACCCTTTCAAAATATCTGAGGAGTGTTTTGATAAGATAATTTGTTTATGCAATTATCACTGCATTATATTTCTTTGTAGGCTCTTTAAAGTTTAACTGCTTGCTGTTCATTTCTCCTCATTCAGGGGTTCACAGTTTAATTTCCCGACCTATAAGCAGTAAAAGTTTAAAATGACTACAAGTACAGCATAGGATTACTGCATTTTTAAGTTGGTTAGCTACATTAGGAATGTTTTTACGGGCAAAATTACATGGCTCTGCAGAACATTTTACAAGCCAAGATATTTAGACATGTGCTACATCAGAAGTAGCACCATATGTTCTCATGCTTCAGCAGGAAGGACAAAATGCCTATAAAATAAAAAGCAATGACGTTTTTCCCAAAAGTTACTGCCCTGAAGTCTTAAAAATATACACTTACTTCAAGTATCAAGTAATCAGACCAATCTAATTAAGAAGTAGATAAGTAAAAGACTAACAGGTCACTAAATCATGCTCAGGACACATAACCTGAAGTTTGCTCTAGTTCATAAGTAGGATTACAATAGTAACAGTACCCACGTCTCTAATCTCTGGACAATTCTGAGACATTACATTGCACTCAGACGGTATTTCATGATAAAAAGAACCACTAAAAACTCAATACTTAGTGTGGCAGGAAGCTGTTGTAATTGCAGTAACTTTCTGTTCTCATGAAAAGAATTTTTACCTTAGTACTGTCATCACTTATCACAGAACGGAAATGTTTAGGCTGACATTTTTGAACATAGCAGCCTGATTCCCCAGCGAGTGTACATTACTGCAGAGCTTTGAAAGTCTTGGACTGAATTCTGATAGGTGCCATTCATAAAACATTTTCAGAAACGACTGGGTTAGTTACTTTGTCCAAGTAATCTTCAGCTTTTGGCAGACCACGAGAGCTTTTACCCAGTCTTCTCTCAAACACAGCCACTCCTCCACAGGAGTTTAAACATTTCAGACTGCAGTACTTGATAGATAGCAGCAGCAACCACCCACCTGCCAGAAATAAGTCTGCTGGAAAAAAAAGAGGAATCAACGAAAAATCTCAAAATATACTAGTTCACCAAGATCCAGTCTTCTACATCTGCCAAGTCACACAGATGTTCACACTATGGGAGGCGCCATGGAGATTTACATCTACTAAGTACTACTTCCCCTGCTCCCTGGCACACTTGCAAGGTGGCACATTACTGATTGACACTAAGGGTCAAATGACCATCTTGCCACAGGATGTGTTCAGATTTTGTTTATTTATTAAGTCTAAGACCACTTTCTTTTTCCATATTTAGTCTCATGGAAGATGAGAAACCTGAAAGCCCCAGCTAATAGCTAACTGCACCCCAGATTCATATCAGCATCTTGATTTCCCAAATGAAGACAATTACAGTCACATAACCTTTTGACAACAGCAAAAACGGGCCACCAGAACCAAGACAGAGAAATACAGCTTGCTTTGCAAAAGCTATCACAGCACTTCATTTTTACTCAAAGTTGGGATTTATTGTGAACTTTGTGTTTTAAACCTGCAAGAAGAGTTCTTAAGCACCCCATAAATGGAAAAGGTACATTAACATATTCTGATGTCTGTTCCATGACAAATATATAAATAAAAATAGCTTTGTTCCTCACTGGCCTGGTTAGCATAATTCAGGAAGGAAGGAAACAGTTTGCCTTAAAACTTGATTTGGAGAGGAAACACATTGAAAATGTTTGTATCAAGCTAATTGTTCATAAAGGTGTTTTCTAGGCATGTTAGTAACCTCAGCCCCATTCTTTACTCCACACACCAAACACAGATTTCTATAAAAGAAGCTGTTAGAAAAGCGGTGTGATGCAAAAGAATAAGCAGCAGCCTAAAACTCAGAAGACCTAGATTTAAGGTCTAATTGGTGGTTGACTAATCCTGTTTTGTTAACAAGTATAATATTTAAGTCAGGTTAACAGTTCATCCATAGTTCTTCATAAGTATTAGGGCCTCCATTTTGCAAATACATTTTTTGACTTGTACTACTTCTGAGCTGTAGAGAAAAAAGGACCTTCTGATCGCTTTTCATCGCAATCAGGAGAACAAAGGAAGACAGCAGTGTCTCGCACTCCTTCAGGTCCTCCAGCTGCTACCACAGTCCCCATCTCTGAAACTGCAGACTTCTTCGGGCCTTTGAGAAGCCGACAGGATCACTGAAAAGCAGAAGCAAGCTTGGCCAGCAAGAACCAGAGCAAGATTTTCACATCCAGAAGTGTAACAGATTGGGCCCAAAGAGAACAGACATACTGCAAATGCCATTTTCCAGCAGATGCACTAAGCTGATTAGTCTGATGACCAATATATTAGAGATTTGCAGCCTCTCCTTTTGCCAGATGTTCATGAATTCAGCAAGATTTCAACATAGCACAGACAAAAAAGGTTACCACATAACATTCATTTTGGTGGCTTTCAGATCTGATATATATTTGGGTTTGGTTGTTTAGGGTTAGGGTCTGAGGGTTTCTTTACTTTTCTGCACAATACACCTCCAGATTCCTCATTAGGTTTCTGGAGCAATAAAGGAAGTGACCCTAAGACAGCCTTTCCCAGTTTGTTTTACCAGATAGACTGGGACACAAGTTCAGTACTTAGCACTGTATAAACAGTCACGCAAGCAAGATACAAGCAAGCAAGACAAACTACAATAACAGGCAAGCGATGTCTGTAAGAGTGCTGCAAGAGCAAGGATATCTTGCTCTTGTCTGGGCACCCAGCTTGAGGGCAAGTCAGGTGCCCAAGGAGTGAAATGATCAAATACTTTAAAGGACTAAGCCAATCTGCATGTTTAACCTTTAAGCATTCAGTTGAATGCATTTGGTGTATTGTTTTATTAGCTGCCTTCAATGAAGCGTTCTTTTGCTCTTTCAGAAGAAAAGAGTATTTTTTAGAGACCCATCTTCAGGCCATCAGTAATATTCTCAGACCACAAAAAAACCATAAGATGGATATTTAGCATTAAGATTCACCCACTGTAAAACTAAAACGGACTCACAAACCAACAGGGGATGTGGGTCACCAGTCAATGCTTTTCCCCAGGTTTATCTGAGCTTAAATAAACCCTGTAACCTTTGGTAAAAGTATATATATTTTTTGAATCCAAGTTGCAAATATATATTCCAAGTTGCAAATATATATTCCAAGTTGCAAATATATATTCCAAAGCCTACAGCAAGTGCTGATCAAGCCAAATTTTTAAAATCCACAGGAATTTAAACAGATGCACTTAAAGGAAACAATCAGTTTTGAGGTCAAACATTTGAAAGAGATCTCACTATTTATCAAAAGAAGTTTGATATTGCAGGTTCTGTCTCATTAGAACCTTAAATTTAAACAATATCATAAAAGCTTCGGAATATTTAGGTAACTTTGATGAAGTACCAAAATAGAGAACTTCAAAAGATATTCAATACTGTTGTTTATCACAGGGCTCACTGATCATAGCTGAAAGATAATGCATCTCTTATTCCTGACAGTGTTTGAACAGTGCTGTGTTCGATTAGTCTAAACCACTTAAAATGATGATATGGATTTTTACAGGTCAGCATTGCAAATACTGTCATCTTTCTCCCCATGCTCTGTCACCTGACACAATACGTGTCATCATCTAGTGCAAAGTTCACACAAATCACGCACAGGAAAAATACAGGGTCAAAGATTTGCTTGCTGAAGTACACAGGTGCAAAAACCTGCTAGATCCCTCCCCTCCCCAAACAATGTATAGGGACCAGTGCAAAGAAACCAGAAGTTTTATAGCAAAACTGACACATGTTGAACTAAGCTTATTTATTATTCACAATCAGGCTTCACAGATCTGTTTATCCTTCAAGATAGCCAGCTCAATATGGCACCTTTCCCATTTGCAATTAATACATCTGCAACTTTTTTCATGGTGTGGACCACATGCTCACGGACAGATCTCAAACTATGATCCTGTTTCTTTTCTATGGATTTTACAAGATTAAAAGCATTAAAAATTTCACAAAGATACTAAGTGTGCATAGACTAGTATCATTAGGGCTTTTTTAATGACTGATGTCTTTTTTTCCCCTCCCTCCCATGTTATAACTGTAGAATGAATTTCCTCTGAAACAAGTTACTGTTATTAATGGTATATCTCACTGTCTTGCAGTCCCACTGTCCAAGGCTCCTTCTTCCAGGCTAATCCCTCCATTTCCTTATTTCATTTGGTATCTTTGAGCTGTAAGACTGTCTGAAAATTTGATCACAAGTGATCAGATTTCAAAAGAAGGACCTGAGACACAACAAGCTGGGGGGGGGGGTAAGAGAGAAAGGTAGGTTTTTCTTGCTTGTTTATTTAGATGTGCTTTTAGGTTTCTTGATTGTAAATGCCCCACACATTATAGAAGATTCTTAATTCATGCATATAAGCACCACTAAAACCCTTCACAGTACTTCAGGTTTGCCATGAAGGTAAAGACCATATTATTAAGCCCTTGAGGCATATTACAAACCACTGCTGGAGAACAAGGACATGGAAAAAAAGAAAAATGCATCCACATACAGAGGACTACAAAAGAACCACCTACAGCAATTACAGCTTGCTATACTGGATCAGGCAACTGACCCAATCAGTCTTTCATTCCTTCTCCTATAGTGACCAGTACCAGCTGCTTTAGATGGAGGCACACAAAACCTCTTGCCATAAACAGAAATGGAATAACACGTCAGAGTGAAATTCATTCTTAGTTTCCATTAGGTAGATGGCAATTTATGCCTTAGACCAAAAGGATCACATCTCTCTCCCAAAGTGTCATGCATTTCCATGTTTTTACATTTCCTTGAATGCTACTGAATGAAAGATAATATGTATGATCCTTTTTAGGACCTCGACAGCTGTTGGGCTCAGTGTCATTTCACAGCAATGAGCATCTGGCTAAATGTGCTCATGGGGCTTAAGAGCTCAGTTACAATTGAGCATCCTATTAAATTACATTTCCAAATTCCATGGTCAAGTGTTCTAGCCCTTCTTCTTTACTAAGGCTTAATACTCCAGGTTTCTTCAGACAGACAAGTGGATACAGTGGACTCTTCTGCAGCTTCAAGTATGCGGTTGGAGTAAAACCTGTAGTAGTAAAACAAGCACTGCATGATTCAGGTTTAACCTTTTTGCAAGAACAGATGTGGTATATTAAAGACTGACTTCTTCCTGCGTGAAGCAGCAAAATTCAGAGCTCAGTGTCTCCATCCTAGCTACTTTGCTCAATGGAACCCACCCTTTAGCTGTTCAAGAAGCACACACACACACAAGATTTATATCAAGATCGTTACTTGAACATAATTCTAAGTGTTCTCTCAGTTACTATACATCTGTGTATTTGACAATAAGACCTAAGATAAGCTGTGCTTCAGTTCACTAATTGAGACATGACTTGCTAGCTCAGAAACCAATCAGTTCTCATTGCTAGAGTCATTCCAAGTACACAAAGCTTTATTACACCTCGTTAAATACCCTCTAATTTGGAATGCTTCACTGTCCTATAGCACCTGTCAACATCTAAAGAATGGACTTGGTGTGTGAACAGTAAGTACAATATTTTCAGCACCACTCTACACTGACTGCTTTGTTCCTCACTGGGTATTATTAACCCGTTCAACTCCCTGTACAATCTGCAGCCCCCCATCATTACTTTTCTAATAAAATAAAAAAACTCACAAGAAAAAGAAAGGCTCCATTAATAGGTAGAGCTGGAAAGACAGGACACCCTTTGATTAACATGCACAGTACATCCTGCAAGGCTGAAGTACTTAAACAAGCAGCACTTACCAAGAATTAGAATAATATTTCAACTCTGCATTAAAACTGCCAGAGTCCAGAGAATTTGACAATTTAATCACTGCAACAGTTCTAAAAACATTTTACTGTAATAATACCATAACATAGCAACTCAGAAAGCTGAGTGAAGGGCCACGTTGCACCATGGCCCCTCCTGAAGTTAAAGGTGCTCTCCCCAAGCAACGACTCCAACTAGGCTTTAATGTAAGGACTTTTCATCCTGCTACAAAAGTAGTCTGCCTATATGTTTCAGGCAGACAACACTAACTGCCCCTCCAAGCTCCTGATGACTCAGAAATCATCAGGAAGGCAAAGAGAAGGCAAATATCTTACAACTTGACCCAGTTATCATGAAAATAAATGAGCTTTTATGTTGGCTTCAGTACATGATGAAACAACCTCCTACTCACTACTTGAAAAATCTATTGTTTTCAAAACATACATTTAAATAAACCAAAAAAACCCCGCAACGCATCAGATGCGTCCCACGTAGAACACCAGGAAAGTCAGGGGAGCCACACAAACACTGGCTTGCAGAGTTGGTCAGGACTCTGACAACACCAGCACAGTGATGCACTACGTCAGCCTTCCGCCTCTGGAGGTCTGCGCTCAAATGCCAGTGAAGTTCTAATGGACGCTCAAAACAAGAGATAAGGCCATAAATCTCAAATTAACCAGCCAGCTGGCATAGCCGCTAATCTCCATTTCGTATTGGTTAAATGCTTGGAAGATAAGGGCACTACTCACAGGTCTGAAGCGAGGGTTACTGACGGGACTGTGTCAATGCTTCTGTGCAACTGCAATATGCCTGGCCCTGGCCACACACACTGGGGGAAGGGAGGAACTGATTCAGCAACAGAAAAGACTAATTCACCCATAAATGAGTCACCCATAAAAGACTAATTAAAATTAAACATTTTTAAATCTCTTCCAAATACCCCTGGTTCAGGCAAGTTATCTCCCATTCCCTCTATAGGAGCCCCATTCACCAAAAAAATTTTTTGTTTTTTTTTTAAACTCTTCTGGCCTTCACACTGAAAGGTATTTGTGTTTAAAAGAACAGGAACACATTGAGGTGCTATTCAAAATGGATAAAATCTGCACTCCACTCTCTACCTTTTGAAAGTTATTTCCGATAGCCTTTGAAACATTACCTTTATTGGTGAGTCCCTCTTTGAGGGCCAATTAATCAGAAAGAAACTAGTCTTTAAATAATTTGTCTTCAATAAACTGCCTATCTTGTCCAGCCTTGAACCTGTCTAGCTCTGCTGTGCTTACCTTTGCACAAATTGAAAATGGTACCTCAAGAGGGCAAAAGCTCTTGCTTGTTATTCTATTCACCATCACTTCCCTCCTGCCTTATTAACGCACACAGTCATCACAGGCTAGCTAACAGAGACTTTGCTCTTAAAGATATGTGGCATACTGGTGATGATTTAAAGATAACATATCCCTTCTAGGAACCCCTTCCCTGCTCTGGCACTCACAGTGAAAGGGTCACTGCCTGCATCAAGGAAAGACTGAATCAGCATCAAGTCCTGACAGCCAAAATAAAGACATCTGTGCAGCAGAAGCAGCACTCTAAAGGGAAAAGGAAGGAAGCAGAGAAAAGAGATGAGAAGAAGGCTCTGTACAGGTAAACCCTAGGCAGGCTTATCCTCTTTTTTTCTTAAGTGCATAACAAGGTTCATGTTTTCAATCAGCGGTTCAAAATAACCTTGCTTTTGGACCTTCCCACAAAGTGGGTCATCTTGAATTTTACAAAGTATACACTCCATTCCTTTAGCAAGTTATGAAAGAAAACAGTGAAGAACGACAGACACCTGTGAAAGCTCAATTCTGATACAGCCTTCCTGAAAGGGCAAGAAGTACAGACAATTACCGAGAAGATGCATCTCTAGACACATTTTCCAAACTGCTGTGGACCTACCTTATGGGAGTTTAATCAAGCCATGCTTCCCTAGCTTGCTAGGGGATATCAGGTGAGACAGGGCCAAAACCCTTCCTAGTTCAAGATAGTTACATTCCCTACCCCCCACTCTCCCCAGCGCCTGTTACTTTACAATACACAGGAGAGAGATTGTTTTGTATCATTCTTCTTAACAAGTTGACCTCAACTTATTTCCTCCTTACCACCTAGACATTTAAAAAGTTTAGTTACTTGTTCCAGTACTTTTCCAGATATTATTATTAAATTGACAATTCCACAGTTTTCTCGTTATTCTTTTCCCCCTCAAGACTGGAAAATCAGCATAGTCTCTCTTCCAAAACTTCACTCATCTTCTTTCAAGATATCAAAGAAGAGACTGAGATTCTCCTTAGAGAATTTACTATGAACTTTATCAGGCCTAGTTTACTTGGAGGAAAAAAAACAAAAAAACCCACTAGTTATTTTTCTCCTCTTCCCTTTCCTTTTTTTAGGTTTGAGGTCTTACTAGAATGGTTTTAGCCATCCGATCACCGTTCACTAAATGGACTAAGATGGAAGCAAAAAGTAAAAATCCATCAGTGAAAAATCCGGCATCACTTGTAGATGGCATTAAGTAGAAGAGTAGCCATCGTCTTCCTTGTGATAGTAAAATACTTGCAGAATGCTTTTGTCCTTTAAGCCCTTGGTTAGCTGTACTTTCCAACAGCCTTTCTCATTACATCCTCATGGGCTTCTACAGTACACAAGTGCAGAAATAGCACCGTGCACACATTTTCATGCATGTGGTTTCTTTTAAGTACGGTCTCAAAAACACCTCAGCTCACATTCTTCTTCTACACTCAGAGGAACTGGATCTCACTCCCACTTTATGGGAACTTCGCTGTTGATTTCCTAATCACTGAGGAGCTCACAACCTAAATGCACTGGTCTTTAACTGTACCGCCTACCCTTCTTCCACACCGGGCCCTTAAATGGCAGGGGGATAGGCTGCTTGGTGAGTGATATTTTTGTTTGTTTTGAAGAACACCACAGTAGGTAAGAAAATCCCACCCAGAATGCTCTCAGCTGACAAGAAGCCTTCAACCCAAGACAGGTGTTATTCATGTACTGCTTGTCCTGCCTGCCCTAAAAGCATTAACAAAACCAAGGGGGTAGGTAAGGCTTCAGCTCAGCATTCAACACTTAAGCATTCAGAAGCCTTCACCAGGCACTTCAGAAATACTAGCACAGAAGCTGGAAGTGGGGAGTTCACGCAAAGTGTTACATACCATGTGTGGCTGTGGTTTAGTTGCAGTCCTGGAAGGGGGGGGACTGTTAAGCTGAATCCTTCCTATGCATTCCCACTTTAAAGTGTAGTGCAACCTCCCATCTCCCACCAAATAGCTACAGAGGGAAGCACATCTCTGCAGTCAGCACTGGCTGATTCCCACTCTGATCCTCAGCTGAACTTCTCAGGAACCAGAGTGCTGGAACATTCAGCCAGCTGGTTTAAACCAGACAAGCTTCTTTATAAACAGACAGTCTTCCCATTAAGATTCACATACTTTTACTGGAAAGATGATCCAGCATGTACTCAAACATTTAAAGCAGAACTATTTTTGCCAGTGAAGTTAAAGAAATGCAAATGTAAAGTTCTCCCGTAAGCCCTCAGACATGAGCTTCTAGTCATTTCATAGCTCTCGTATTATAAGCCATGTTTTAGCTTGGCAAATTACCCCACAGAAAGGACTTTGTCAATAAATACAGCATGCTCTAATCACACACATACGCACATATCAGGCCTCAGTTCTCTTGCAGTCTGTAATGCCTGAACCCGATTTATGAGTCTGATGCAAATCCTATGGAATTCAACTGAAAGACTCCCATTGACATGGAAGTTTTAGACCTCTACACTTAAAATAATAAACCCCTGAAATAAATAGTAGATTAATTCACAGCGACAACTAGAAATTCTATCAATCCTGTAGCCTTTGTTTATACAGCAGGTTACTCTTAAGAGTAAATAACACTGTATTAGGCTCTAAATGTCAGGTGTGTATTGGGTGCCATCAGGAAAGCTCAATTTACACACAAAGTATTGTGCACTGCTACGAATGGCAAGCGAATTATTTTCATTTCAATTGTATGAGAAGTAACATGTAAGCAAGCCTACACAGACACGTGACATCATTTCACTATTTGAGCAGCAGGATAGGAGCTATTTCCACTGAAATTAACTCAGTCACATTATTACCGATTTTTGCTCTCTGAAGTCACATTGCACTTTCCTCTTTTTACTCAAAGCAGTAGGTTCTTATTTTATTTTCCTTATCAGCAGCAACGCATTTATAGCAGAATTTTTCAAAATTTAAGCCAAGTCTCCATTTAAGCCAACAAATACTTTTGCTCAAGAGAGACAGCATTGCATTTGTTCTGTACATGAGTCCTCGCACCTCCAGCAGCGCATACAGGGTTAGTCAGCACTTTTATTTCTAGTCATTAATAACCTCAGCAGGAAGCAAAAAGCACATCTGAAAGCCTTCTGATATTTTCCTGTCACACAAAAGTCAAAGCCCAGAATCAAACAAAAGACTTCTAAAATAGAAAATTTACAATAAACTGCTTAGAATAAAAAACACTTAGACTGCAAATCCTGAACACACATTAATTTATATTTTTGCACCCACATATTTGTGGCAGAGTTAAAGACTGTCATGTATTATTTGAGACTGCATAAGTGTCCACTGTAAGATGTTTTTACCACTGCTATTTTCTACCTAATTGCAGCCATCTTCCTATCCCAAATAGCCCTGTGCTCATCAACCAGAACATTTTAAGAGGGATTCCAGCAAAAGATCATTAACTGCTACAACACACCTTGAATTTGGTTAGAGCCTTTAAAATGAAATATGTTTTCAACTAACAAGCACCAAGCCAAACGGAGCTTTCAGACCCCACTTCTGGGACTCCACAGCTTGAGGGCGCCCGTTCCACAAAAGACAACGGACCAAAGACAACTTCTCATGTCCCTCATGGGAGCTTAAAAGATGCAGGAGGCCCAAACAACGAATGCATATACCATATCCTGTAATGCTGACTATAGCTACACACCGCATTTCTGAAACCATCACAACATTATATTGCTTAAGAGTTTGACTAAAGCCTGCAGAGATTCCATCTCTGTTCCCTGTATATTTACATACAAAACTTTGGTAGAGATAACTGCACATGACTGAATACATTGCTTCCCTGTGGTCATGCAAGTGCTAACAACACCAGAACTCAGGGTAAATAGGAGCTATTAGTTATGGATGGAAGATTTTATTTCAACAGAAACAGCTGGGCTGTCTGCAAACATGCTTTCCAAGAAAGAAGAGCAATTTCAGGTGGACAGTATAGTACTTCTCAGAGCAAGGTCTGATATGCAGAGGAATACCTTCTCCTCTCAGACCTGATTTGGAGTCCACATAAGGCAATGGAGGCCATTCCATCTCATCCAAAGGGAGATGGGCCAGGCCTCTACTGAGCCGGGTAAGTTCCAATTACATGGTTAAAATATATTATCTCTATAGAAGAGTCAAAAGATGTTACTCTTCACCATTTACCATTTACCAACACAAAAACTTCATTCTTGCTGGTCAAACAAATGACAGTCACAGAAGTACTGCTGTAACATTGGAAATGCCCTGCAAAATAATCAAATGGCCGCGCAATCAGCCTACTAGCTGAATATATTCTGAATTTTAAAGTAAACTAGGTTTTCACCAACATGATATAATAGACTTACTACTTGATTTGGGGATGAGAATCAAAAATAGCATCCTTTTACATTGCTCATCTGAGTTTAAGGCCAGGTTTCCACACCACTTTCTTACCTATGTTTGCACAATTTTAGCATTTCTTGCCGCAGATGCAAAATTGGCATTGTTGCTACAAGCTCAATGTACAGCTCCCAGTCTGTACTCAGTTGGCAGGTTCATGTATACAGGAACACATAAAACATGCCAATTAAGGTTTACAGATTACATCTGCAGTGATGGTAAATTATATTGGTCAGTGCTTCTAGCACTTTTGTGCAACTTCTTCCCTAAAAGGCTGGGCGGGGGGGGGAGGGAGGAGAGCAGCAGTTGAGCCTAGCTGTGAGGATGTGAAGACAAAGTCTTTTCCTCAAGTTTTTAAGGGTTATTCCTTACAGCAAAGCTCACAAGAGTTTAACACTTGACCAAAATGAGACAAAAAGTCAGACCAAAGCCAGAAGTCAACTCACAGCTAACATCTACCTCATGCTTATATCAAATTACATAAACATAAGAGAGGCTTGACAACTTATCCGGGTGCAAATTCCTCTGCAAAAGTGATTAACACAAAGGGCGGGACAGGCGATGCTCTGATTCAAGTCGATAAACAGACTCCCAAATCACTGGCTCCCCTCTCCAGCTCCCTGTTACCTGAGTCACAGCTGCAGCTATTTGAGATGCCCTGCACAAAGCAGGTCAGTCACCTCAGGTTTAAAGTAACAACTGCTGTCATCCCACTGTTAAAAACAGGACAAAAAAGAACTACTTGGATTGAAAACACCAGAAAGCCCACCGTGCTGGGAGCAGAAAACCTGTATCCTTGTCTGTGAATGAGTTTGAAAAATGCATACTTAAGGCCTTAAATCACCTTTCTACGTAACCAGTGAATACATTCGTGAACATCATGGGCAAAAGTAAGAAGTCTCTAGGAAGTGCGTTTCCATACTACATGCTACTTACAAGTCAGTGTTGTTCCCTTATTTTAAGGGAACTGAATGGAGAAAGAAATACAGCATTTAAAGGAAGTTTTGCAAGGTCAACTTTTAGAACTTACTTATTTGCATCTTCACATAGTTTTCATACATTCGCCTTATTAATTACCTGTTTTAAAAATTAATTTGAAGTCTCCACACTTACCGCTTTGGGGTTTATCAGCCCTGTGGAATACGCACATGTCACTGGAAGTAATCTGGACTTACACCTACAAAGCAGGTGATCTCAGCTGAAGGCATTCTGCAAGTTCTTCATCAAAGACAAATGGACTGATGTGAGACAGCAACATGATAAATGCTGAGGACAGCACCCGGCACAGAGCTCACTGTCTCCATCTCACAAGCAGATCCAACAACAAGCAGTCAGTTCCAGCGATGGCAGAAAGACTTCTCGCAGCTGCTTATAAAATGACAACACATGAACTCCATCCGAGACAAGTTACTATGGCAAAATCCTCACTTTCTACGTACAAAGAACTGAGAAATGAGTTTTCAGCTATAAATAAGATGCTGACTTCTTTTATGAAAAGATCTCAGAGCATGTAGAAGAAAAGAGCAGACTACAGAAATTTTGCTAAGTCTACAAAAAGTTATTTCAACAACAGAAGATGTTTATTTGAATTTTGTTTTTAATTATTTCATTTCCTCTATTCCAATCCATATTCATTTCAATAATATTGTCATAACCACTTGTCTCCCAAAATACCAAGATACTTACATTGTGCCTATCTTAAAAAAAAAAAGTTAATTGCAATCAGTGGGGATATCAGCTCCTTAAAGCTAGGCATGTTTACTGGGTATCTTCCTAAAGGGCAGCAATAACAACAAATATCCCTTAGGATCTTCCTTAACTTTTAATTTGTTATAATTAAATACATGCAAAAATCAAGGCTTTGGAAAGCTTTAGGAGTATCAGATTCATTTATATTGAGCCTAGCTCTTCATCTGGCATCTTCTCCAGAGTTTATGGAAAAATATTCCATCAATAAAGAGGAAATGTTAAAATCTTCAAAGCTATAGACAGACTAGCTTAGAAAGGTGGAAGTGAAATTGGAGACATTCACCTCCATTCTGCTGACTCAAATATAGACAGCATAAGAAACACACATAACTCCTCCCTATCTGATACCTGATGTAAACATAAGTCTACAGAGGGACAGTTTATGTCTACCAACCACTGGGCAGAATCAAGTCCAAAAGTTGCTTCTTGATACCTTACACAAGCACTCAAGATGAACTTCTCCCTCCACTTTTTCATCAATCCACCTAAAACCTGGCAGAAGGACAACTGGGTACACCCCGATTATTTATCAAGTCAGTTAATACTAACATCAGACTTGTTACCTTTCATTTCACATAAAATACTATTCTTTTTCCAAAAGTGTTGACACAGAACTGAAACTGCCTTAGGAATTTTGAAAAACGAGCTCTCACTAAATATATTGACCCACCTTTCATTCCATTGTATATACTTCTGTGGTGAGGTGACAGGTCATCTGCTACTTGTCTCCTGAGGGGACCTTCTCTGCTGCCTCCACTGAGATGTTTGAGATGCTCTGGGCTCCCTCCAAAACGTTGTTTGAGGTGCTCAGGGCTCGTACCCCTCACTTTGTGCAGATGTTCTGGGCTTCCGCTTGGTGTGTGCTTTTGAAGATGATCTGGGCTGCCACTGATGTGCTTTTGATGCTCAGGGCTACTGCCAGGCCTGTGCTTTTGAAAGTGTTCAGGGCTACTACTCAAAACGTGCTTTGGGAGAGTTTCTGGACTGCTGCTGCTGTGCTTTTGTTGCCCAGGTGCTTTGACAAGGGTTTTGTGATGTTCTGGACTTGGTCCTTTCAGGTGATGATCAGGACTGCCAGAACCCCCAGGCTTCTGGAGATGCTCTGGGCTGATGCTCCTGTGTTTCAGGTGCTCAGGGCTTCCTTCATCCCTGTTTTTTTGAAGGTGTTCTGGACTAGTACTCAGATGATGTTTATGATGGTCTGCACTGCCTGGACTTCCAGTGCTAGAAGTACTACTCCCATCACCAACATCTCTTATGGATGTGCTTGTTGCAGTTAACTGGCACAGGCTGATTTGGCTGTCAATAGAGCTCCGGCTGCCTGCTCCACCAGTCTTCTCCTCATCCAGCAACACACACTATTCTTTTAGCTCCAGCTTTTCTTTAACCACTTCTTCTTGCCTCACTTCCAATCCTTTCAGCTCCTGTAGGTATGAGGCAACCTCTTTGTGCATAATGCTAGCACTGTGCCTGCCCAGTCTCTGCCACTCATGGGATGCTTTCTGGATGATGACAGGCAGAAAGGCAAGAAGGTAACAAAGGTCTCTCAGTTCCTGGTTATCTTCTTGCAGCTTCTGATTGATAGCCTTTAAAAGAAAGATAAGCATGAGAGAAGAGTGTCCAAAAAAATTAACATTATACCATTAGCATTGTACAAGTCAGTGAACAGCACTGCTACAAACCATCAGCTAAGCACTCAAGTAAGGCATGAACAACTGTGTGTGTAGATCTGGCATATTATAACTGCATCATGTTTCATACTAACAGAACACCTGTCCAGTACAAAACTGAATATGCAGAGCTAATTTGGAAAGGTTCAATGACTAACTTCCGATATGGTATGAAAATTTCAGGTGTTTAATTAATGCCCAAAGGAAAAACAAAAAAAACAAACACAATGAGAAATCCAGATGATCATACTCTCTCATGATGTTCTCACTCCCTCAAAAATACTCACTTGTAAAGTTATTGCTGACTAAAACCAGAAAGTACATCAGAAATGGTAATCTCACTCAGATAATTAACAACATTTATATTCTCTGTTCCCTAAAGCATATTCACATATAAAACGAACTTTTGAGAGATTTAAAATATTTGGGGTTTGTTTGATTCTGCTTCAGATTTGCATAAAAGAATCTTGTCTGTTCTCACTTAATCAGAATTGGTTCAATCACTCTGAAATGAAATAATCTGCTTTAATAGATTTTTCACTTCTAACAAAACAAAGCAGTACCTGTTCCCAGTGCCCTTCTCTAACTGAAGAACAGTAATGCTCTGAAGAAAAAACGTTCAGGCTCTTACTGTAGCAGAATAATACAGCAAAGAAAACATTTTCAGTATTTCGTCATCCTACTTTTACTAAACTGGCTTGTAACCATATTTGTCTTCTCTGGTCTAAATAGTCTTCCCTTATGTCTGGTATTACAAGCTTAGCCTTATGGAAAGACCATTTTAGCACAGTTTCTTAAAATAAAAAAGGAAGCTTTTGCAACTCTGCTGGGTGCGTGCCTGAGTGTGTGACCTTCCTCTCAAAATGACTTTGAACTTGACCAGTTTCAACCCAGGTTTGACAAAGGAAAAGTCTCAATGAGGTCGCAAGGTAACCTGAAAAACCTATACAGGATAGGGATTCTTCAGATGACCCCATGGTGGAAAAAAGTTTAAGTGACAGCCCACAGTTTATCAGTCAGAGTATCTAAGCAGGCAGCAGCCATCCACTCAAGCCAGGCACAGCTGTTCATCGTTACTCATGGACCTGTTCCTTCACATGGGACAAAGAAGCAAGTAGGTACCCACACACCACTGAAATCCATTGGAGCCCAGAGACCTTGTTCTCCCAAATTCCTTTTAAAAGAAGTTTCAGCTGAGACATCTGAACAAAAGGTGGAAGTTGAACATCACTTAGGAAGTTCAGAATTGAGAGAGGAAGTTGTCACTCCTTCCTACACATTTTGGTGTGCTTTGTTACTTAGCTGGCAGATAGATAAACCCACATAACATCACAACACCTTTGAACATAACCAGGAGAATGATATTGCTGCTGTAATTTAAATTGCATTTAAAATGTAAGCTCTATTTTCACTAAGCTAATATCATTGATGGGTCTCTCTTACCCCCAGACACCTTCTATTGTCAAAATGGAGGGAGGGAGGCAGGATTGCTGTATGCTGCAGAACAGGAAAGCTTGGATTATCAAAGACACTTTCTCAATAATTTAGTTGTCTAAAACCATTCTACAAGTCATGAACTCTCTTCTGTTGTACCCTCACATAACAATTCAAAAGGCCACACTGCACCTGGGTCTCTCCTCCTCTCCAACCTCACCTCAGCTAAGGAATTTTACAAAAAGTGCCACGTGTCACAGCAACAAAACAGATAATGCTTTGTAGTCACGTCTGCTTTAAAGTAACTTTCAAGTTCTCCAGCACAGTTATACCTGGTACATCAGGGTAATTCTCTGGCAGTAGTTGCGCTGTCTTCCCAATTCTCAGAAGCAAGGAAGGAAACATTAGGGACTACGCTTCCCACCTAGCAAGAGTTAAATTAAGGAGGCATCAATCATCACAGCCTTGGTCTGCCTCTCAGTGCAGTCTGTGGAAGTACACCACTGAAAGGGACTTCCTTAGGGATGCATCCTCAGATGTCCTTTCCAGACAAGGAAACTAGGGAATGATTCTCATCACTCCAAGGCAGACCCTAGGAAGTCATCTTAAAAAACGTGACAGAAAACAGCATAGGCAAAACAAAGCCTTTTGAATCTCTACAGCTCCGCACATTGTATTCTTTCACATGTATTTCAGATAGAAACACTGAATCTTACCAGAAACCAACGAAGTCTACTGCAAAGGTGACAAGAATTACATGTTCCCATCAGCCCAAAGCGCAGTGGGACACATTACAGAACAGCTGTGCTCCACAGCCCGCGGAAGAGTTTCCCACCACTTTTAACCGGGCACTTCATTTCCAGCAGGCTCAAACCCTGTTCGCTTTTCACGCCATTCTCGGCGAGAACCGCCAGCACATTCACCTGACGAGGGCTCGGCGAAGCCACTCGCGGTCGGGAGACGCACTCGTGTGCCCGGCACCTACGTGCAGGGAAGTTTTCCGCGCGAGGACCCCGCGCCGCGGGAAGGTCGCCAGCCCCCGCGCCCCCCACCTCGGCCCCGGGGCACCGTCGCAGCTCGGGGGCCGCCGGCCCACGCCCCACGCGTGCCGGCAGCTCCGCCGGGCGCAGCTTCGGCCCTGCTCCCCGGCACCGCTCCGTGCCCGCCGCTCCGGCACGGGCGGGCTCCCGTTCTCGCCGCCGCCATGCGCTGGGGACGCACCGGAGAAACTCGCCCCCCCCCCCCCCCCGCCGCCGCCCCGCCGCCCGCTACCTCCAAGCCGCGGATCTCGCCGAGGCGGAGCTGGAGGCGGCGGTTCACCTCGCGCATGAGGCTGCTGCGGTCCAGCATCGCGCTCCTCTGCTCGGCCTCGGCCCGGCGGGGGCTGCGGATCAGCTCCTCCTTGCTCCACGCGAGCAGCTCCTCCTCGGACACCTTGCACGAGTCCTCGGCCGCCGCCGCCGCCGCCGCTTTCGACGTGGTGGCGGCCAAAGGGCCCGAGCCCGAGCCCGGCGGGCTCCTCCCGCCCCGGGCGCCCCGCGGAGGCAGCCCCGCAACACCGCCCCAGCCGAGGGCAAGGGGAAGGGCAAGGGGGCGAGCCCGGAGCGCCGCGGGCAGCTCTTCCCGGAGGGAGGGAGGGGGGGGGCCGCCCCGCTTCCAGCGAGGGCGGGCAGCGCTCCGCCCGGCTAGTTCGTGCCTCCTGTGCCGGTAGAGGATTTGGGGGGGGGGGGGGATACGAAGGGAATCACCTCCGGCCCCAAGCAGCGGATCCTGGAAAAAGAGAGGAAGAGGAGAAGGAAAGGGTGTGGAGGAAGCCGGGCTAGAGTCTGGGGAGCAAACGTCCCCCTTCGAAAGGGGAAAAAAAAAAAACAAAAAAACCCAGGTCTTTCAACAAGTCAACGGTAGCAGCGTCGTCTCGTCCTCCCTGCTCCTTAAGAGCTGCTCGTCCCTTGAAGCCGTGCTGTCTAACGAGGGCTGCTGTGGCAATCGATTTCTCTTCGGGTGGCAGATGAAGCCACGCAACAGATGAACGCAAAGTCCCGAGCCGAAGCCCCATCGTGCACGGACGGACGGGCGGGCGGGCAGAAGCGGGAATCCGCGCAGGGAGACCGCAAGCGCTCCTCCGCAGCCGCCTCTTCCCGCCAGCTTCGTGCCCCCCGTGCGCGGGCGGCGGCCAGGGGAAGGGGCGCAGGCGGGGGCCGGCGCGGCCGCCCCGCGCCTTGGCATGTGCCCGCAGGGCGGCGGCGCGGCGGCAGCAGCCAGAGGCGCCAGCGGACGCTGCCGGCGCCGGGGAGCGGGCGCGGGGCGGCGCGCGGCTTTGGAGCGGGGCGCGCAGCACGTGGGAGCCCGCGCGGCGCGGGGGAGGGGGAGGGAGGGAGGGAGGGAGGCGGGGAGGGAGGGAGGCGGGGGGGGGGAGGGAGGCGGCGCCGGCGGCCGCGCGGCTCGCGAGCGCCCCCTGCCGCCCCCGCGCGGCACCTGCGGAGGCTGCTCGCCGCGGCGGCCCCGGGCGGGACACGCGGGCCGGGTACCCCGGAGCTGCCGCGCGAGGGGTGGGCACAGCCGTTTGCTTTCGCTTACCCTCTGCGGGTCCTCCCCCCCCCCCCACCTCCCGAAGGGGCAGGGCAGCTCCATGGAAGCCCATAAAAAACGCCCACAGAAAGCCCAAAGGGAGAGATTTGCTTTTGTGCCCCCCCACCTAGCTCAAAGCACACCTAAACAGAGCATCAGCGCTCTCCTAAGGCCTACACAAGCCTCGCATTTCCCTCACGTGGTTTAAGTGACGCTTAAGTAAGCAAACTATTTAAACTTTATAGACCTAATTCTTTCCAGACAAAACTAGATGCAGTCCCGTACTCCAACTCTTTACTCAAGCTGAAGGTAGCATACCATGAAAAAGTAATTAAGATTGGGATATTCGTATTTCTTCTTTGAAAATATTTAGCAAGTGCGTTGTGGAAGGCTTACGTTTTCCAATTTGCGTAGAGATACAAAGGCTCTATATAAATCTGCCTTGCGGATGATTTGAGAATGAAATTAATCTATTCTTGTTGCTCATGAAAAAAGATGACACAATATATCTCAATGACAGAAGTCGATGAACAGAAATTATTAGGTAAATAACTGATTGAATGCCCATTTTTAAACCACCTAGTTCCTCCAGAACAATCCCCTGCAGACGGAGCAGGGTGCCATATTAACAGGCCCTTACCACCTTTAATTTTGCAATTTTATAATTACTTAGCATTAAGGAAGATTTCTGATTCTTAAGAGGAAAGTTTAAAGTTCTTAACATCTCCACTTTTCTCTTGTAAATCACATCGGTAAATCGTGAGGTTGTGGTGTGTCAGATCACAAGGAGGGCTGGCTCTGGGAGAAGGCAGTTGCACCTGGAGAACGTGCCCCTCATGCCGCACCATCATTGTCCCAGCAGACAACTTGGAAAAGTTTCCAAGAAATAGTATTTAACCTAAGTAGAGCGCAAGCCACTGCTTCAGAATTGCCAGCAAAACATTGCCATCCTCAGTCAATTCCCAGCAATTAGGAATGACACACATGATAATGTTATAGGTAAACGCGACAAATTGACAACCACTCGGGCCAGGTTGCATAAATTCCAATTTAATAGAGTAATTGAGCAAGTCACAAGTAAGCAAAACAGCGCTGGGCGGCCGGGGAGTCTCCTGCTCCACCAACGGCGCGCGCAATCCCCCGCTCACAGTCCCCTTATATGCCTGTAACTTCTGTGGTTGCGCCGGCTGTTGCTGGGGGGGTCGGGATGAAAGCTGGCGTCTTCCTCTGCGTTGTACGTGGTGCCCTTCAGGTCGCGCGCATACATTTCACAATGCAATATCGCTCTGCTGGCTCAGTACAATCATTGTGGTGATAGCCGGTACTTAGCGCCTAGTTTCATGGTAAAATCACTTCGCGAGTTGATGTAACAAATTATCACCTATCACAATAACTTTTGGAATATATGGGGAGCAGAAAGGAAAGAGAACCAAACTGCTGTGCATTTTGTCACAACTGACGTAGGACAATTGCCAAGGGCAAGTGCTTCTGAAGATAAAAGGAAAGGCTGCAGTACAAACAATTACTTCTGACAAGGAAATATTAGAGGCCAAACAAAAATATGTTCTTCAGGGGACTAGTACTTTCCCTATTTGTAACATCACATAAATAATGCACACAAAGCAAGATCACTGCATAGGGAATTCTTGCAACTGCAGCATCATGTGATATAGAAGTAGATCTAATCCAGAAATCTAATTTTCTAGGCTAACATAACAAACATTCATCAAAGATTTAAATATAAGATTTTAACCTCCTAATACCTGAAACCAGAGACAATTGGGTTCAATACTACAAAGCCTGAAAAACTGGAGATAAGATGCCTTTACATAAGACCCCAGAAGAGACTCTTGAAAAGCTATGATTAAAAAGAACGTACCTCAACTATTTTTTTTATCAGGTACTCAAACGCTACGGAAGTAGGCAGCTGTCAGATGTCTTAGGACTTTGTCCCAAAACTCACTGGCTTCAATAGGCAACTTTCCATTATTTGTGGGGACCCCTGGATCAAGTATTGCTCAATCACTTACCTGTCAGCTTTATTCCTGATCTCTTATTAGAAGCAGGCTACCATTTGTACACAGAAAATGACAGAAAAAAGTAGAAGATAGATATAGCCAATAAAAAAAAAAGCTCAAAACCCCCCCTGAAATCACCTTTTTTTGCTCTTGTCAGCTGGCATCCCCTTACAGTTCCAGTACTCCAAATGGTAAGAACTTCCTTATATTACCAAAAATGCAAAATTGTTAAAGAGATTTTTGCAAGTCAGCCATGCGCTAGAAAACCCCAACTGATTTAACTTTGATAAATGTCTTTTATAATAAGAGCAAATATACTCCCTTCGCCACTAGAATGCTTTTCTGTGGGAGTTTTAAGCAGGGAGTCTTATCAGCACTAAAAACAAAACGTTATAAAAATGCATGAAAGAGAGTCTCTAATGGCAAGCACACACGGGAAGATTTGCTGGCTCCCCAGTTATTGTTTTGGAAATAAAACAGATTCTGGAACCACACCATCCACAAATTTATACAAATTCAGAAAGTCCCGGGTCTTGGGTTGGGGGGGAAAGGGAGGTATTCTTGGACCAAATTGGAAAGCAAATTCCCCCAGACAATCTCCCAAGAGGATCAGATGTTGAAGCTCACCTCAGAAGCAGTTATTTCAGGGGAAAAAGAAAGAAGGAAAAGAAAGTCTGAACAGAAACAGTTATTCCTATATGTTCTTCTCAACCACAGGCAAGAATGAAGGACTAGTTGGGCAAGTTTCCTCACTCCTGAAGACATGAAAAGGCACAACCACAACCAGATACTATTAAAGAGATTATCGGTTTAAAGCCAGTACCCCTTCTTGAAACAGTGAGAGAAACGTGTCGGTCCCACACAGAAATTAGGAATCTCCCCATCTTTGTGCTACCATCTTCTTGCTTCTAGTCTTCCAGGGTCATAAATCACAGCTGAGCACCGTGACACATCTTTCTGTAGAAAAGCTGTCACAAGACCAGGCTGAATGTGTCCTATCCTGGTCTTAGACAAGATAATTTTGAGAGAGGAAAGCCATCATCTGCACCCATTCATGTAGGACACATATGAAGATTTATCCATCAATCCACGTAGAGGACAAGCCAGTCTTATTTCTTTGTATGGACAGTGGCAGCTGTTCACTTCACTGGGATTCTGAGGATAGCAATTGCTCCCAAATCACTTTTCCTAAGTCTGCATCTCAATAATCCAATTAAAATGTAAGAGAACTAATTAAAACCGGTGGATAATGATAGTAACAATAGCATTTTCTATTTTCAAAGCACTTTTACAGGCATTAACTAATTAATGGATAAAGTGAGCTTAAAAAAAAGAATCAATGCAGGATCATAGCATACAATTAGAATTAACATTTTAATTACTCTCCTTCTATGACTACTTTATTTACAAAATTCTGCTTATTTCTTTGTATATGTGTGTAATAATTAAAAAGGATTCTGTATAACTTGTTACAAAGCAATTCTAGGGTTTTTGAACCTCCCTGTAAGTTCAATAAGAAATCATGCATCTGCTCTTTAATTCTCTCTTCATTTTTGCCTTTCGAGGTCAGTTCCAAAGACCCCTATTAATTTAATCTCTGCTTCATTTGCTTAGACTTTGCACATGCACAGGGGTCTCTATGCAGTAATTTCAACCCTAGAACAACTAGGCTGTACCAGAAACAAAGCGAAGCTCCTCAGGAAAAGCCAGAGCAGCTCCTGTTAGACTGGGACTGAAGTGCTCACATGCAGACAAAACAACCAGATCTGGGAAATTCCAGGGGCCAAATCCCCATCGCTTCTTCCTGGGTGGCTATATCTCTCTGAACTCTTAGAGCGATTGCAGCTTCCACTGACTTACCTCAGAAATCACCATTTCTTGTACCGCTGGTACTAAAACCCCAGCGGGGCAGAGCTCACCATAGGGTAACTGCTTCTGGACCTGCTTCTCAGGCAGTTTTTCATCCTGAGCCTTCTGTTGCTACAGCTCCACAGCAACTTAAATGCAGCACGCATATATACCTGCACATGAGCCAAACACGGAAGTCTTCCATTAGAAGAAACTGAGGCTTCAAGAGGCAGCAAAACAAAGACATATTCTGGTAACTCATCTCTCCCTGATGCCAACCTTAATCTTACATTTTGAAATTACTTCCTTTCAACATCTATTATTTTGTGCCTAACAGACTGACCTTTTGGAGAAGGGAAAAGTTCCTTCTAGGTGTGCAGGCCACTGGTCTGCAGGAATGTTGGGCTGGATGCCTGGATAACTCAGTTTTGGGAGATTTTCCAACAGTTTTCAAAGATTTTCAGGTATTAAAAAAAGTAACCACAAAAGCCATAACAACCCCTACACGCTACTTGTCATACACAGCTTACAATAAAAAGAAGTCTCCCCCAGCTGACAGGGTACATGCATTTGCTTTTTCTCCACAAAAATAATTTGAAGCAGAGTGCCTTGCTGCAATGAAACTTTGCCTGCTGATACTTTCCTACCCCTCTCAATCTGCAGAGAGTCTGGGTTTGGCCTCCTGCTGTTTTGCACACCTGGTTAAGAAAAATTAGTTCACATTGCTGCATTTTTCCCACTACATGTGTGGGCTGGGACTCTCTGTGCTTTGCTGTTCTCTTTCCTTCTTTATGGATCAATGCAAATGGCCCAGGCAGAGTTTCTTGTAAGAATCTTTTTCTTCACACATCCCTACGTAATCGTCAAGCATTGCATTTCAATTTGCGAGTGTGCGGGAACACAAGCATTTATGCAGCCTGATACAGTTACCTCATTCAAATGACTTCTCTTTTCCTGTCTTAATCCTTTATCTAACTGCAGAAGCCTCTGGGCAGCTGATATCCATTCCACAGTCTTTGTTGTACTAGTCACATTTTCCAATCAATTAAATCAGTAGCACACTTACCATATTTTCCCTATTGCATAAATAAATATAAACCTAATACCTCAAGCACATAGGTTTATGTGACAGAGAAAGTGGAGTACGCTAACGAAAACCAACAGAGATTTATGCAAGTCAGGCTGAATAAAGCTCTTACTAATAATTCAATCATCAGTCAGATTTGTCCACTTGAATCACTAAAATACCCACAAAGTGCTAACTTGAATGTCCAGTGCTGATTTCAGCAGTGTCTTGGGACGATGTTTTGGCGCAGCTTTCGGCGGATTTCCCGTTACAGCAAGTACCTGCCGCGCGCAACAACCACCAGGGCGAGGCGGGGGGGGGGGGGGGAGGCGCGCGGCGACCGTTGGGGGGGGAGGGGGAGGCGCGCGGCGACCGTTAGGGCAACAACGAGGCAGAAGGGCCGGCGACTGTTGCGGCAGCCTGGGCGGGGAGCGCGCGGCGGCCGTTAGGGCGGGGCGCAGGGGCGGGGCGCGCGGCGGCGGCGGCCGTTAAAGGGAGCGGGCTGTTGGGTGCTGTGATGGGGCGTGTGTGGTGGGGGTTGAGGGTTTTTGTGAGGTGTCCTGCCGAGAGACAGCGTCAGTCCTGGAGAAGGGCTGGTTCTCAGCCTTGTGGGGGGAGGCAGCTGGAGGCTGGTGCCCGGGTGCCAGAACCCAGACAGAGGCAAATTGCTGCTGCCCCGCAGTCCCCAGGGAGCGGGGAGGAGGCGGCGGTGGCACCAAAGCGGCCTTGCAGGGGCTGCAGCTGCTGGGGGTGAGTGGGGCTGTGTGGCAGCCAGCGGTGGGGCTGCCCGGCTGCCTGTGCCGTGCGCTGGGGAAGCCTGTGGGGGTGAGAGTGGTGAGGTGACCCCTGAGCGCGCCTGGGTTTTAAAGCCATCTCGGGCTGCGTTGGTGTCCTCTTGGTAGCTTTGCCTCTGCACTCGTGGCTCTTCCCTCGGTTGAGAGGCATTTCTGCTGCAGCATAACGTCCGCAGCCTGTTGCCCCCCAGATGCTCCCCTGGAAGTGCCCTTGTTTGTGTTTCCGAAGCCCTGAAAGTGCTTCCTAGTGCAGCCTGTCCCAGTGCAGGTAAGGAGGCTAGTGCAGTGCAGCCTGGGGGTTCCCTAGTGAAGGTAAGCAGCTGTGTGCAGCAGCTCTTTGGTCATGTCCTGCTTCAGCTGTGCTCAGGGCACCTCTGAAGTGTGTGTTTTGAATGCTAGCAATGTGTGGGAGTGCCTTCTTGAAGGCCAGTGGCCTCTTAAAGCAGACTCTAGCACTTGTGTGGGTGGTGTGAATTTGCCTTGCAGTAAAGCTGTGGCTTGTTGCAAGCTGGTGGGTCTGGGTCTGCTCTTGCAGTGGAGAGTAGAAGGGTTTGTAGACTTGGGTGGCAGTTGCTTCCTGAGGCTGCCTTCCGAGTCCCTTAAGGAGTGGTGTTTATCCTGGGGAGTTACAGGTGAGGTGTGACTTTCAGCTGTTGGGTCAGTTGTGCAAGCCTCTCTGAAAGGAGACCCCAGTCAGTCCTGGCTGCTTGTCGTCAGCTTCAGAAGTATAAATGAGAAAGCAAAAAGGGAAGCAACCAAAGCCAAGGAGCCTTGATCAGGTGCTGCTGGTATCTACATAAGCAGCGGTGCCCTGGTGGAGTTGCTTGGCCTTTGAGGTGCATCCCTGCAGAGCTGCTTTTCCCTTTGGCTAGGTGTTAGGCTGCTTCTGGCTGGCCCTGGCTTGCTTAGAAGTGTGGCTGTGTGGCCTGTGTTGAGGAGGGAAAAGCCAAAGGAAGTGAGCTCCAAGGGCTCCATTGCCCCTGGGTGGTCATTGAGTGTGTCCCTTTGTGTTAAGCACCACAGGGTGGGACCTTCCTGCTGTGAATGGGCTGCAAAGGAGTTGCTGTAGGTGGGAGAGACAGCTGCTGAGCTTGTGCTAGCTGCAGGGGAATGGCAAGGTGGGTGTGGGCAGTGGGCTTAGGCAGGCAGGGTGCTGGTGTCCTGTGGTGTGGAAATGTGCTTCTGGGGCAGGCTTTGTATGGTGCTTTCCTGGCAGCCTTGTGCTGCCTTGGAGAGCAGGTGGGAACTTGCCTGAATGTTCTCAGTGAGTAGCTAGCCCCGAGGCTGAAGGCAGCTGGTGTTGTGTGGCTGGCTGTTTGAGTGTGTGGCTTGTGTGGTATCAGTTGTGGCTGCTTTATGCTGGCCTGAATGTGCAGTTGTCCTTGAGGGCGGGCGGGCTCCTTCTCAGCAGTGCCTTGTGGTGGGAAGCTCTGCAGCCTCCTTGTGGGGTTTGTTTTATCCGAGATGCTTGTCTTCCTTGGGTGTGGATCACCTGCCTGGGAAGATGTGCAGGAGCTTTAGCTAAGACTGTTACCAGGACCGCATGCATAATGATTCTGTCAATATGATAGTTAGTTCCAGGGAATAGAATGAATATGTATAATCCTTCTGGGAAATTCAGTGCATATGTATGTGAGAGAGCAATAGAAACTTTGGATGATGTGAGACATGGTGTGCACGTTGGGTGGAGCTATCCCCCGTGCATCCGGCACTGTAATAAAGAGAATGCCTGCTTCTTAATACTACATTGGTGTTAAGGAGTTTTTTCTCCCGATTTCGGTGACAGCTTTGGCACCCCAGATGGGACCGTGCTTCTGAATCTCGACGGATCTGTGGGATTGCAGGACATCCAGCCGGCACCGAGGGATTCTCGGGGAGAACCTCTGATCCCCGGACCAAAGAGCTCTGAGTAAGCCCCCTGGGAAGGTAAAGGCATTCCTTCCCTTAATAGGTCGGGTTGCCTGCTGGTCAGACGCAGTGAGCCTTGCAGAGTTGGGTTAAAAGGGAGGAAAAGGTGGGGTCGCCCACCTGTAAGGTGTGGTGAAAGCCATGCAGGGAGGTCAGGTTGGGCTCTAGAGGTCCCTCAGGGGGAGGAAGGTCAAGTTATTTGTGCACAATTGTGTGTTTATGTGGTAATTTGACATTTGGAATGTTGTTGGACTTTGTTTTGTGGATTTTGTGGTTATGGGTAACCAAGTGTCGAAAGAGGGGGGGATTTTGAAGAAATCACCCCTGGGGGGTATTTTAAAGCATTGGAAGGAGGCGGCAGGTCCGCTGGGAGGTACACTCTACCAAAGGACAATTAATTGAATATTGTAATCATCGGTGGCCAATGTGTACTTTAGACGATCAGGAAAAATGGCCTAAGAATGGAGGTGTGAACTACAATACCATATTACAATTAATGTTGTTTTGCTGGAGGGAGGGGAAATGGGATGAAGTAATGTATGTAGATTTCTTTTTCGCATTAAGAGACCACCCTGAATGGCAGAAAGATTGTGGGATAATTCCAAAGGATCCGATGATACTAGCGCTAGAGAAGGAGGGAAAGGGTTGAAATTTGAAAAGGTGTTGTTCTGCTTGTAGTATTGGAAAAAAGTGTTTAAAGTATAAACGGGAGGAGGAGGATTTGGAGCTGTTGGTCGCCCCCCGACAGAGGTGGGGGGGGGGGATGTCGAGGATGTTGTTGGGGAGGCTGAAGAGGCAGAAGGATTTAGCCTGATTGCAGGGAGAACAAGAGGATGCCAAGGGGAAGTGGGGGAGGTTTTACAGGCTGCCCTTCTGCAGGCGGTTGGAAATACCGGACCAGTAACAGTTCAAGTGCCTTTCTCTATAATGGAGTTAAGGTCCTGGAAGGAAATAGCAGGGAACTATAGAGAGGATCCAGAGAGAGTGGCAGAAGTGTTTGAAACTCTAATTAGGACTCAGGATCCAGATTGGAATGATTTACAGGTAATATTAGACACCCTGCTAGATGATACTGAAAAGAAGATGGTATTAAACATATAGCTCGGCAACAGGCTGAAGGAGCACATGCTGGTGGGGATTTGCAGGGGATGATGGATCAGAATTTTCCTGCTGCAGAGCCAGGGTGGGATCCTAACCAGCCAGGACCCCGGGGACTCTTAACAAGATATCAGAGATGGATAATGTTTGGCATAAGACATGCCATGCCAAAAGCAGTGAATTGGTCTAAGCTATATGAGGTCAAACAAGCACCAACTGAATCCCTGTCTGCTTTTGTGGAACGATTAAAGGCTACTGCCAGGAAATCTACCAACCTGGATCCTGAGAAACCAGAGGAAACCCAGCAGTTAGCTTCAACTTTTATGGGACAATTGGCCCCAGACATAAGAAGGAAACTTCAAAAATTAGAGGGGGCAGATTTGAGAGATCTGGGGAAAATGTTAGAAGTGGCCTGGACGACTTTTAATAATAGGGAAAAGGAAAAAGAAATGCGACATATTCGAAGGGAGTACCTAAGAGAAGGGAGATTGATTGCTGCTTTAAGCAGGGCTCCTGGAAGAGCCTATAGAGAAAGGGAAGGCACAGGAGGGAGGGGGTTACCGAGGTGTGAAAGGGAGTAAGGGGAAGGGAACATCACCTCCTTTTGTGCAACCCCATCTAGCAGAAGATCAGTGTGCGCAATGTGCAAAGAAAGGGGGCATTGGCAAAGGGAATGTCCTCAGGCTGGGAACTTAGCCCCAGCCCTGCAAGCCGTTAAGCTAATGACCTTAAAGGATGAATCCTGAAGGGGACCGGGGGAATCATCCGCAGCCGAACCCCTGGTTACACTAAGGCTGGGAAATGAAGAAGTAGAATTTGTAGTTGCTCCAGGAGCCGCTTACTCTGTACTTAATATTTGTAAAGAAAGCTTTAGCCATGAAAGTGTAAGCGTTGTTGGTGCTACAGGGAAAGGAGAGAATGGGCCCTTTTTGCAGCCCTTAAAATTTAAATTGGGAAACCAATGGGTGACTCATGAATTTTTATACATGCCTGAATGTCGGATGCCCTTGATGGGTAGGGATTTATTGGATAAGTTGAACACGCAGATAACCTTTAAGAATGGAGTGGTGCGGCCACTAATACCTGAATCAAAAGCTGTGGAAACGAGAATTTTTATGTTACAGAGCAGCACGCAGAAAGCGGAGGAGGAGACTGCTGCTGACGTAGAAGATGCAGTAGTACCCTTGGTATGGGCTAGTGGAATTCCAGGTCGGTCTAAACTGGCGAAACGAGTGGAGGTTGTTCTAAAATCTGGGACTAAACCGGTAAGACAAAAGCGGCATCCTGTTAAGTGGGAGGCTAGAAAGGGGTTGGAAGAATTAATAGCTAAATTTTTGAATTATGGGTTACTGATAGTGTGAATCGGAATATAACACCTCAGTATTATTAGTAAAGAAACAAAATGGCAAGGAATATAGGTTGGTTCAGGATTTAAGAGCCGTGAATCAGATTGTTCAAGATATTCACCCAGTAGCGGCTAAGCCATCTACCTTGCTGACCTCCCTGAAGGAGGACCATAAATGGTTTACTGTACTTGTTTTTGCAGTCTAATTGTGACAGCGCGTCTAATTGTGACAGCGCGTCTAATTGTGACAGCGCGTCTAATTGTGACAGCGCGTCTAACCGTTTTTTTTCTTTTTTAGGTTACAAAAGGAAGAGGTGCTAGGTGGTTTGGTAAGGGACAGAGCATGCCTGGGCCTGGTGCAGTGAGTGGAAGGAGCTGGATGCCAGGCCAGAAGTACCCCCACTGGCAATGGTTTTAGTTCTGGTTTGGGACTAGGACTCTAATGTGTCGCTGGGAGAAAAATGCCTCTGGGGCCACATTGCCCCCTGTGGGTAGGGAGCAGTTGACTTGGTCAGGTCTGTGTTGGAGGTGGAAGCAGCTGGCAGGCAGAGGGTTCCCTTTTCCCAATGGTGGTTTCTTGGCCGAAGGCTTGTCTGCAGCAGCTTCTCTTTCCTTCCACGCTCTGTTCTGCGCTTGCCTCCTCTTGAAGAGGAGGATCTGCTCACCGAGTTCTGCCACCAGCTCAGGATTGATGTACATGTCTGATAATCTCTCTTTCAGCATTGTGGTGTTTGTGGTGGTGATCTGCAGGGATGAGCTGCTCTTGCTGGCTGGAGTATGGCTGCACTGACAAGGAGTTGGTGCCCACCTGAGGCTGGAGCAGGACTGCAGGTGTGCCAAGGTAATTCTGCTTCTATCTGGGTAACTTTTTTGAAGCTCAGCCTTGCTGCCCAGACTGACAAAGTAGCTAGAGCTTAAAAGCTGCTCTTAAGATGCCTGGAAATAGGAGGTGAGCTGAGCTGAGAGTGAGCTGCTGGCTGCTCTGCAGGGACAGCTGGCCAGAAGGGAAGAGTTCTGGGAGGGCAGGTTATGTTTATGGTGGTGGCGGGATGAACAGAGCTGATGCTGTATGAAAGCAGGGAGAAGGCTGGGGGTTAGAGTGAGCAGAGGTGTGGCTTGTGTGTGCCCAAGCAAGCCTTGCTGCTGGGCAGGGGATCAGCGATGGCAGGGGTGGAGTGGAGGGCTGCTGCTTCTTGGGAGCTGAGGAAAGCCTTTGGAAGTGAAAGGGGGTGGCATGATGTTAAGAAGTTGGGCTGCTCTCCTTTTGCCAGGGCAGATGGGGAGGGCTTTTGTCTGTGCTGTTGAGGTGGGGGCGGGGGTTGCCTGGTGGGGATTTGGGGGTAGTGCTGTCCATGCAAGGGAGTGTCCCAGCAAGGCCAGGGAGCCCAAGTAGTGCAGGTGGCTTGCCCAAAGGCAGATGCTTAAGGACAGGACGCGAGGCAATGGGCACAAACTGAAACACAGACACTTCCATCTGAACATGAGGAAAAACTTTTTCACTGTGAGGGTGACAGAGCACTGGAACAGGTTGCCCAGAGAGGTGGTGGAGTCTCCTTCTCTGGAGATATTCAAAACGCGCCTGGATGCAATCCTGTGCAATGTGCTCTAGGTGACCCTGCTTGAGCAGGGGGGTTGGACTAGATGATCTCCAGAGGTCCCTTCCAACCTCAGCTATTCTGTGATGCTGTGATTGTCAGCAGCTGATGAGCTGAGGCAGCTGCAGGTGTGACATGTGTTGCTGGGGTGCCTTGCCCCCAGGGCAGCCCTGGCATGTGGCATGCCCAGCTGAGAAGCCAAAGAGGTGGGGGAGAAGGAGTGCTGCTGGTGCTGCCCAGGGTGCCAGGTGGCAGCTAGTGCCTGCCTGGGGGCCAGGGGCCCTGCCTGCAGATGTGCTTTGTGCCAGTAGGTTGCCCTTTACAAGAGGGGTTTCTCTGGAAAATGAGGAGCGCTCCTGTAACTTGGAGCTGCCAAATGGGTGGTAGAGGGGGGCGGAGGGGGAGGGAATGGACTAAAGTCCTTGAAGCCAACTCTTTGGCATATCTCCTCTGGGCAGAGTTGTGGAGACAAGGAGGGGTTTGGCAGCCTGTTGAGTGACACTGTTGTCAGAGCCTGGTGCTGCTGAGGGAGGAGGGTGTGTGTGTGTGTGGGGGGGTGGTGATAGCCCTGTTGTAAAGTACAGTTGCAGAGAGGGCTGCAAGGGTGGCTTGGTGGCTGGAGCAAAGGTGGGGGGTGGCAGGTGCTTTTGTGCCTGGAAAATGAAGGCTAGCAGGGCTGGTTGCTGTACTTGTACACAAGTCTTGGAGTTGAGGAAAGAAGAAGCCTTAAAAGGCTTCAGAAGCTTGGAGGCCTAGCCCCCTAGGTGGGAGGCAGGTGGTCCTTGGGGCATTAATGTGGAAGTGAAAAGCATGTGGAGCAGGTGGAGTGGCCTATGCCAGGGAGAAGTGGCAGTATGTATTGCCTGCTGGAGTCAAGTGAATTGAGCATGTCCCAGTAAAGGGGATGGTTCCTTGGGGCGCCGCATGTCAGGTGGAGGCAGGAGGAGAAAAGTGTTGGGAGCACCTTGAGCTTGAGAGCAGGATTGCTGTGATTTTTGAGTGCTGGTGTTTGTTTGGGGAAAAGGTAGAAGAGCAGGCTAGAGGAGAGGGGAGAGCAGGCAGGGAGGGCAAGAAAGCAGCTTTGCAAGGAGCCCATGCATGGAAGCCATTTAGTGCAAATGGGGCAGTGTGAGAGCAAGCTTGCTGCAGGCAGGCAGGCTAACATGTGCTGGGCTTGTTGTCCTGCTGTGTCAGCCTGTCTTGCCTGTTTGACCCCCCCAGCAGCTGAGGTGGGACAGCTGAAGGTAGTGTGCCCTAAAGGTGTGGGAGGGAGGGTGCTGAGGCCTGCCTGGGGCACTGGTGGAGAGTGGGGGTGTGGGGGCTGGTGGGGCAGGGCAGAGGAGTTGAGGACCCCCGGAGCATGTCAGGCTGAAGCTGCAGTGTGGCTTTGTGAGGGAGAGCCTGCCATGAGGTGGGAGCAGCCAGGGGAGCTGTAGGGGTGTGCCAAGGGGCTTGTGAGGGTCAGACAGGACAGAGGGCTCCCAAGTGTGAGCCCAGTGTTTTGGGGAGCATGGCTTTTGTGTGCAGTTTTCCCAAGCTGCCTGGGCTGAATTGCTGTCAGGTGCCAAGTGCAGCAAGGGCTCTTTGGCTTCCCCCCTGCCCAGGTGTCAGTAGAGCTCAGCTCTAGTGGTCCAGTCTGTGCCCTTCTGCCCAAAGCTGCAGCTGCTTTGCCAAGTGGAGGGGCAGCGGTTTCCTTGGAAGAGAAGAGGATGTTGTGGAGAGAAGTTTGGGGCTGGTTGTCTGGAACAATTCCAGCAGCTGGCTGTGTACTTGAGGCCTAGTGCAGGTTGCCAATGCGCAGGGTTGTGGGTGTGGGAGCTGCCCACTTGAGCATGCTGTGCAGGGGAGCTGCTGTGTTTGCTGTGTGAGTGAGTGAGTGGTGTGTGTGCAGGTGTTGAGTGGAGAGCTGGAGGTGCCTTTTGTTTGGAGGAGCAAGTAGGGCTGGGTGTTTAGTGTCTGTAAAGCAGGAAAGAAGGAAGGAGGGTGGTAGGTGTGAGCATGGAGCAGTGGGATGGTCTGGCAGAGAGGTGTTGCCTGGGTGAGCAGAAATGAGTCCTTCTCTCGCAGGACTGCCTTTTGGTGCTTTGGGGGATGCGCCTGCCCCTGCGTGGGATGTGCCTCTCTCTTAGAAGGTTCCCTTTTGTGCTCTGCATGGACCCTGACTCTTTGTGCCAGAGGGGGATATCTGCTTTGGCCAAAGCCCTTGGGAGATGGTCCCACACACTTCTTTGATGGTGCTGCCTGGCAGCTTTTCCCTGGGGCTTGGCCACTTCTGGTCAGTGTTTGCCAAGGGAGGACTGCTCTGAAGAAGTTGGGGATCTCTCGGAGGGTGGGGGCATGTGCCTCAGCTCTGCTTTTGAGGCCCAGGAGGGGCAGCACGCAGAGATGCAGTTTGTGCTGATGGCAAGTGTTCCTTAGTAAAAGGCCTCAGCTTGCTGGGACCCAAAGCCTGAGAGTGCTGTGGCAGAGCGCGTGGGCCCTCAGTTGTGCCCTGCCTTCTCCTTGGTGGCAATGGCTTTGCTGTGTTGGTCGCTTCTGGGGGCGTTCTGTGCTTTGTCATACGCAGCGGTGGCCAAGTGGTGTCTGCAGGGCACAGGATAATGGCAAGAGGGAAAGGTGCTCAGCAGAGCCAGGACTGCTGCAGCTTCCTGGTGTTGATGCAGTTTTGCAGAGTTGGAGCCCTCTGCAATCTCTGCAGTGAGAGGCAATTTATAATGCTGTGTGCCAAAGGCGCCCTGAAAAGCCTCAGCTGTTTGAGCCCTGGGCAATCCTCTAGGCATGACAAGAGGCTTGTGGTTTCTCTTTTTTGGCAGTCCCCTCCTTGCTCTCAGGTCTTTGGAGGTGCAGCCTGGAGTCCTTGCAGCCTCAGTGGTGTGCTGCAGGAATTGCCCAGGCTGGAGTGCAAGCTGTATTGCAGGCCCTTGACAAGGAGTGTTTTTGCTGCTGCTGCTGGGCCAGCTCTGTGGAGGCAGTGTATTTCCCTTCAGTTTACCCCTTGGAATTGTTTGTCTTTGCTAGGAGGAAAGCCAAGGACTGCACTAACTGTAGTGGGACCTCTGAGCCAGTAACTTGTGGGACCCCCCTGGCAGAGGTCAAAAATAGGATGTGGGTTTTTGCCTCTTGGGGGTGATAGCTGGAAGTGTTAGGGGAGTTGCTTCTGTGGAGAAGTAGGAGAGGAGTAGCTGCAAAAGCCCAGCTGAAGCAGGAGCAGGTGAGAAAATGTGTCTGGGCTTGTGGGGCCCTTCCACTCATCTACAAGATGGTTGATCTGCAAGGCATGGTGGTAAGTGAGCTTTGCCAGGCCCTAGATAGCACAGCTGCAGGCAAGGCCAGCCTGAGGCACCTTTGCTGAGCCCCAGTGTGGTTTCCCACCAATGGCAGTAACAGGAGCTGGTGCCGTGCTGCTTTGCACTAGCCCTTTAGCCCTTCTGCGGTGGCTTGTCCCTGGGATTTTGGGAGCCGTGCAGGAAGTGGCCTAGAACGCTGGTGCTTCTGGAGGAGCTTGGAGTTGTTTCTGTGTGCTCATGAGGATGCTGCTAGCTTCTGTGCTCTCCTTCTCTAGGTTCCTGTGTGGCATCCCTCTGCGTGCTGTCCGAGAGCCTTCTGCATGCACTGTCACGTATCGGAGAGCAACAGCTTCCTGGGCTGGATTTCGATCAGAGCCATCAAGATGAAGCGTGCACATCATCCTGCATGGTCAACTCTCCAGGTGAGTCCAACTGACCAAAGTCTATTCTCTTTATGGGTTGGTGTCCCTGCCAGGATCCTTGAATACGTACCTGCCTGGGATAAGGGCTCATTGGATGCACAAGCAATTTGCAGAGCACGTGGACATGTAACGTTGTCCCTACGAGGCCTCAGAAGAAGGCTGAGAACCACCTAGGCAGGGCTGCCTCCTGCCCCCAGGAGCAACGGATGCTCCGGCTTGCCCAGGAGCAGAGTGCAAGAACCTTGCAAGAGGAGCATGCCGCAGAGCTGGCCTTAACCCTAGATACCCCCCAGAGGTGGAGCAGCCCTGAGCAGTCCTCGCTGGCCCTTGACTTGCCAGTGACTGAAAGAGAACTGCAGGTGCAGTGCAGTGGGGTGACATTTGGCAGCCTTGAGACTGCAGTGCCAGGGACTGTGGCTGCGATGGGCACGAGCGCTTGCAGAGTGGCCTGAAGAAGGCAGAGAGCAAGGGGAGGCCCCTCTGGGTGAGCATGTGCCTCTGTAGGACCTTAGCAGCCCCCTGATGAGGTGTCGCAGCATGCATTGCAAGCAGCGGCGCCATGCCTCCCTTGGGCAGAGGTCAAGGACACAGGCAGCAGTGGGGAAAAGCAGGAGAGGACAAGGCAGTAAATTGGGGCCAGACGCTAAACCCGCAAAGGAGCAGGCAGATGCCACCACTGCCAATAATCACACAGGCTCTGAGCAGGCCAAATACCATAACCCGCGGTCACCTCAGGCCCTCTTTAAAGTGCCCCTCAGGTGGGTGAAGAGTTCAGACCTTTGGTGGCACCCATGCAAAGGGAACATATCCTCCCCCTCCACTGCCGCAAAGGCTGCCTGAGGACAGGATGCAAGCTCTCCGCAGACAGGTTTATGAGGCAGCTGCTGGAGGGCCAAATATGACCGTGAAGAAGGCAAGGTCACAGAGCATTTGAGTTGCCTGCTGGAGAGCAGGCTCTTCTCTGTGCTCCTGAAACTCCTTCAGGGAACGTTGGGGCTACGTTGCTTCGAATGAAGAGCTTCTCCTTTGAGCTGCTCCCCAGCTCAGCTACAAAAGGCTGCTGAGGCACCATGAGCAATTCCTCTCCCTTGCTGAGAAGATGGTCCCCAGAAGCCCAGCTGAGTTGCCTTCCAACTCAGCAGGCACCTTTCCCCTGCCCTGGAGGGGAACCTAGTCAAGCCCTACCGATCAGCTGCGCAGCCTGAGCCCAGGGGAGGAAGAAACCCCAGGACACTGGGACTTAGTCTCACTTCCAAACAGGCCCCTTGCCAGCACCTCTGAGGGGTGAGAAGTTGGCAAGGGAGCGTGATGTCTGCGGAGTGGGGCAAAGGGAGCTGCATGCAATTGTGAGAATGAGCCTCGGAGCAGTGACCTGGTCATTTGCTTACGTAGCTTTCTTGGTCCTGTGTATCCAGAACGACGGCGCTGGCTTTTGCGTCGGCGGCGGCTGGCTTTTGCGTCGGCGGCGGCTGGCTTTTGCGTCGGCGGCGGCTGGCTTTTGCGTCGGCGGCGGCTGGCTTTTGCGTCGGCGGCGGCGGCCGGCTTTTGCGGCGGCGGCGGCGGCCGGCTTTTGCGGCGGCGGCGGCGGCCGGCTTTTGCGGCGGCGGCGGCGGCCGGCTTTTGCGGCGGCGGCGGCGGCCGGCTTTTGCGGCGGCGGCGGCGGCCGGCTTTTGCGGCGGCGGCGGCGGCCGGCTTTTGCGGCGGCGGCGGCGGCCGGCTCTTGCGGCGGCGGCGGCGGCCGGCTCTTGCGGCGGCGGCGGCGGCCGGCTCTTGCGGCGGCGGCGGCGGCCGGCTCTTGCGGCGGCGGCGGCGGCCGGCTCTTGCGGCGGCGGCGGCGGCCGGCTCTTGCGGCGGCGGCGGCGGCCGGCTCTTGCGGCGGCGGCCGTTTTGAAGAATTCACCTCTGGGATGTATTTTAAAGCATTGGAGAGAGGCAGCAGGTCCACCAGGAGGTACACTTACCCAGAGAACAATTGGCCTAAAAATGGAACTGTAAACTACAATACCATATTACAATTAATGTTGTTTTGCTGGAGGGAGGGGAAATGGGATGAAGTAATGTATGTAGATTTGTTTTTCGCATTAAGAAACCACTCTGAATGGCAGAAAGATTGTGGGATGATTCCAAAGGATCCAATGATTCTAGCATTAGAGAAGGAGGGAAAGGGTTGAAATTTGAAAAGGTGTTGTTCTGCTTGTAGTATCGGAAAGAGATGTTTAAAGTGTAAATAGGAGGAGGCGAGGGATTTGGAGCTGTTGATGGCCCCCCCAACAGAAGTGTGTGGGGAATGTCGAGGATGTTGTTGGGGAGGCTGAAGAGGCAGAAGGATTTAGCCCGATTGCAGGGAGAACAAGAGGACAACAAGGGGAAGCGGGGGAGGTTTTACAGGCTGCCCTTCGGCAGGTGGTTGGAAATACTGGACCTGTAACAGTTCAAGTGCCTTTCTCTATAATGGAGTTAAGGTCCTGGAAGGAAATAGCAGGGAACTATAGAGAAGATCCATAGAAAGTGGCAGAAGTGTTTGAAACTCTAATTAGGACTCAGGATCCAGACTGGAATGATTTACAGGTAATATTAGACACCCTGCTAGATGATACTGAAAAGAAGAAGGTATTAAACACTGCTCGGAAGCAAGTGGAAGGAGCACTTGCTGGTGGGGATTTGCAGGGGATGCTAGATCAGAATTTTCCTGCTACAGACCCGGGGTGGGATCCTAACCTGCCAGGACCCCGGGGACTTGTAATAAGATATCAGAAATGGATATTGTATGGTGTAAAACATGGTAGGCCAAAAGCAGTTAATTGGTCCAAAATAAATGAGGTCAGACAAGAACCGAGTGAATCCCCATCTGCTTTTATGGAACGATTAGAAGTTACTGCCAGGAAATCTGCCAGCCTGGATCCTGAGAAACCAGAGGAAGCCCAGCAGCTAGCTTCAATTTTTATGGGACAATTGGCCCAGACATAAGAAGGAAACTTGAAAAATTAGAGGGGGCAGATTTGAGAGATCTGGGGAAAATGTTAGAAGTGGCCTCGATAGCTTTTAATAGGATGCAGTTTTACCAGTTGTATGGGCTAGCGGAATTCCAGGTAGGTCTAAACTGGCGAAACCAGTGAAGGTTGTTCTAAAATCTGGAGCTAAACCGGTAAGACAAAAGCAGTATCCTATTAAGTGGGAGGCCCATGTACCTTTGGGCTTCTGACATTGTTCCATCCCGAAAAGTTGTTAATTGATGGAACTGCCCATGTTCGGACACAACGGTCCACCCACAGCTTTACATCAGACTGTAGTAGCGACATAGAATTGTGGGACCCAACTAAGCGTGTCTTGAGTAGTGTTTTTGCAGGAGTAGGAACTGCTCCCGCTTTATCACAACTTAACAAATTAGGATGCTGGCTTGCAGAGGAAGCAAATGCTACTAGTACTGCTTTGAACGCCCTGTTAACAGACGTAGATTCAGTTAGGCATGCCACCTTGCAGAATGGGGCTGCGATCGATTTTTTGCTATTGGCCCAAGGCCGTGGCTGTCAGGATTTTGAGGGAATGTGTTGTATGAATCTGAGTGATCATTCTGAGTCAGCACATACGAGCATTGCAAGATTGAAGGCATTAACAAAACAATTGCAAGAAGATGATGGGAAAAACGTATGGGGAATGTTTGATTGGTTGAATATGCTTGCTGTAGGACCTTGGTTAAAACGCATCCTGATTCTAGGACTTATTATAGTTTTTGTATTTGTTGCAATACTAATGTGTGTGCCATGCTTATGGAATTGCGTACAAAGAATGATTGACCGGAGCATGAAGCAAGTCATGACCCTGCAAGTTCATACTGCCTTAGCCTTTCAGTAATTAAAGGAAGGGGGAGATGCGGAGGGTCATGACAGGGTTAAACTGGTGGAAAGTTACAAGTAGCAAAGTGTATGGGAAAGGAGAAGCAAGGAGCGAGGTACAAGGAGTTACAGGTAGCAAAGCATGCTTCTGGAGGAGCTTGGAGTTGTTTCTGTGTGCTCATGAGGATCTGCTACCTTCTGTGCTCTCCTTCTCTAGGTTCCTGTGTGGCATCCCTCTGCGCGCTGTCCGAGAGCCTTCTGCATGCACTGTCACGTATCGGAGAGCAACAGCTTCCTGGGCTGGATTTCGATCAGAGCCATCAAGATGAAGCATGCACATCATCCTGCATGGTCAGCTCTCCAGGTGAGTCCAACTGACCAAAGTCTATTCTCTTTATGGGTTGGTGTCCCTGCCAGGATCCTTGAATACGTACCTGCCTGGGATAAGGGCTCATTGGATGCACAAGCAATTTGCAGAGCACGTGGACATGTAACGTCGTCCCTACGAGGCCTCAGAAGAAGGCTGAGAACCACCTAGGCAGGGCTGCCTCCTGCCCCCAGGAGCAACGGATGCTGCAGCTTGCCCAGGAGCAGAGTGCAAGAACCTTGCAAGAGGAGCATGCCGCAGAGCTGGCCTTAACCCTAGATACCCCCCAGAGGTGGAGCAGCCCTGAGCAGTCCTCGCTGGCCCTTGACTTGCCAGTGACTGAAAGAGAACTGCAGGTGCAGTGCAGTGGGGTGACATTTGGCAGCCTTGAGACTGCAGTGCCAGGGACTGTGGCTGCGATGGGCACGAGCGCTTGCAGAGTGGCCTGAAGAAGGCAGAGAGCAAGGGGAGGCCCCTCTGGGTGAGCATGTGCCTCTGTAGGACCTTAGCAGCCCCCTGATGAGGTGTCGCAGCATGCATTGCAAGCAGCGGCGCCATGCCTCCCTTGGGCAGAGGTCAAGGACACAGGCAGCAGTGGGGAAAAGCAGGAGAGGACAAGGCAGTAAATTGGGGCCAGATGCTAAACCCGCAAAGGAGCAGGCAGATGGCACCACTGCCAATAATCACACAGGCTCTGAGCAGGCCAAATACCATAACCCGCGGTCACCTCGGGCCCTCTTTAAAGTGCCCCTCAGGTGGGTGAAGAATTCAGACCTTTGGTGGCACCCATGCAAAGGGAACATATCCTCCCCCTCCACTGCCGCAAAGGCTGCCTGAGGACAGGATGCAAGTTCTCTGCAGACAGGTTTATGAGGCAGCTGCTGGAGGGCCAAATATGACCGTGAAGAAAGTAAGGTCACAGAGCATTTGAGTTGCCTGCTGGAGAGCAGGCTCTTCTCTGTGCTCCTGCAAATCCTTCTCCCATTAACAGGAGAAACACCAAGAAGCACTTGAAAAATACAACCACTGTGAGAAGAGCTGGCATGAATGCCTGCTCCAAAAATCACTCCAGGCACAACGGGTCACGTTTCACCCAATGATGGGCTCACAGGACTGCCCCCCATCTCGCGTCCTGGTCCTCACCATTGATGTTGTTGGCTGAAGAAAAGGTTCTCCAAGCAAGTGCAAGGTGTCCAAATGTGCTTTATGTATTCTGCTTCCATAAATCAAATAAGAGGGCATAAAAGGAGGTAGCGATTAAGTTGAAGAAGGCTGCCCCACAGAAAATCAGTTCAAGAACTGCTGTTCAAAGTGCTGTGCACATCTGTCTACTGAGAAGTTGATAAGACCATGAAAGTAAAAGCAACTGGAGAAATCCAAAGATGAACAGAAAAGAACCCAGGAAAAGCTGTCTCAAGGTACAACCTGATGAACTGGGAGTATTGCTGTGTCACGAAGTAGCTTTTCCCATAAAAAAACAGATCAGACAAGATTGTACGGAGAAGGTTGGGGCTATGTTGCTCTGAATGAAGAGCTTCTCCTTTGAGCTGCTCTCCAGCTCAGCTACAAGAGACTGCAGAAACACCATGAGCAATTCCTCTCCCTTGCTGAGAAGATGGTCCCCAGAAGCCCAGCTGAGTTGCCTTCCAACTCAGCAGGCACCTTTCCCCTCCCCTGGAGGGGAACCTAGTCAAGCCCTACCCATCAGCTGCCCAGCCTGAGCCCAGGGGAGGAAGAAACCCAAAAGGGCTCACTGCCCTGGCTTTTCCTCTCCCTTTGAAACCTCTGGCTTTTTCAGCGCCCCAAAACCCTGAGCTGACAGCCTGAGGGGTGAATGACTGTGTGTAAAAGCCCTCACCGAGGATGGGAAGACCTTAAAAAGCCTGGGGGAGAGGAAAGGAAAGAAAGGACACACTAACATTTCCTGCCTTTGCTCGAGGAGGCTGTAGTGAAATCCAGGGCCCCTTTGTGCCGGGCGCCGTAACACCTTGCGAGAGAGAAGGCCTGTGCCAGAGAGCTCCTCACCTCCATGGCCCTGGCACAGAGCAAGGACCAGGGCAGCCGGGTGAGAGCAGCCACCATGGACGGCTCAGGCAGCAGCAGGGAGGAGACAGGCCTCCGAATGTCTTGGCTGCCCAGCCTGCTCCCAGCCCTGTGCTCTGCAGGGACAGGCTCAGCCCATCCCCTGCAGAGCAAACACCAAGTCTGGTTCTTCCTCTCTTCTTTAAAGCAAAGGCTTGTTTCCCTCCCTTACAAGTTAGAGTGAGGAATATTAGGCTGCAACTGTCCCGTGTAGGTCTCAAACTCCTCCTTGTCCAAGACGCTGGAGTGTTTTTCCCCTGTCCTTGCTGCTGCTGCAAGGTCCCCCCCCCCCAAAGGCTTGGTCCTGCTGAGTCCCCCAGGTCAGACAGTGCTTGGGAAGAGCTCAGCCTTGCTGCCTTGTCCAGTTTGTGTCAGACCTCCTGAGAAAACTGAGGCTGTGTGGACCAGCAAGCAGTGTGTGTGTGTGTGTGTGTGTGTGTGTGTGTTTGCATGTTTTTTTTTCCCCCTTTTAGGGGAAGACTAGTGGGTGGATGTGGGTGGGATGAGGATGGGGGTGGCATGGGAGGGCAGGAATGGACACAGCCAGGGGTAGGGAGGGGGAGGTGCATTTTGAAGGGGGGATGTGGGCAGCGACACTGAGCCTGTGCTTCCAGTTCTCTTTTGGTCAGGTATTGCTGGATTTCTCCCCTGAGACTGAGCTGCTCCAATGCCATCAGCTCTCCGCCTGGCTTTCGGAAAAGGTTTGTTGTTTTTGCAGCAGTTGAGGCAAAGCAGAATTACCAACCCCCTGTCAGGTCAATGCAGGCAAAGGGAATCACTGCGCGCGCCATGCTGTGCGTGCACGAGCCTTCCTGGGTCAGCTGTGCTGACACGCTGGTTGGGCTAATGCCCTTTGGTTGGCAAGCAGTTGTGCTAGCAGCTGCCCCAGCAGGGTTAGTACCAGAATATCTTCGTGGGCTGGGTGGGGTTTTGTCCCCCCTCCCCCCAAGCTTTGGGGTATTTTTTTTTTTTTTTTACCTCCTCATCTGGTTCTGAATAGGGGGGTGATTCATTTCTCTCTCTCTCTCTTTCTCTCTCTCTCTTAAAGGACAGCTCTTGGCTTGGTCATGCCATAGGAGGAATGTATGAGCTTGGCACTGTGAAAACTGCGACAGAGCTGTTTTGTATCTGCTTGAGCCTAAGGGGAGATTCTGTGCATGCCTGGCATATAAAACTTGAAATTAAAAAAAAAAAACCCAAACCCCACAATAAATTCACCGCAGGATGCCCAACCTTCAGATTACCCGTAACTCAATGCCTTCCCTCTAGATCACTAAGTTGCTGCAGGGGCAGTGATAACCTTAAAGCAAACGGAGCTGGGTGTGGATGGTAGTAAGGAAAGTCACTCGGATACAGCAGCGCTTCCTGACCGTAGTTTGGGGCCCCGTGAATCTCCTTTGCAGTGGATGCGCAGCTTTTGAGGAAAAGGTTTCTTGACTGTTGGAATCGAGTACAAACCCTTCTTGCTCTCTGCGCAGAGTGAGTCCTCTCGCTATAGCGTGATTCCATTAGGGGCTTCTCAGCGGAAAGGGCAAAAAAGGGTTGAGAAGGCTGAAAGGCTGAAGAAGTTGCAAGCGCAGTGGAAAGGGTGAGGGCTCGTGTAGGTGGCGCCCAGGATCAGCTGCTGGAATAAAGGCAGCCTCTCTAAGCCAGGCCCAAGGAGTTTTCCCCAAAGCAGCGTCTAGTTTAGGCTGCGTGGAGGTTCTGGGCAAGTTGCTTTAACAGCTGGTGCTGGGCCGGGCATTTGAAAGTAGTAAAGAGCCGGTGCAAGCGCAGGCAGCCGAAGTGGGCAGAGCAGGGCCTGTTCCCTGGGGCCCCAGGCTGCGGGGCTGGGATCAGGCGCTGTGAGGAGCCCAGCGCTGAGGGGTCTGCTGTGGGGTGGGCTGAGGCCGGGGCACTTTGTGTGGGGCTGCAGGCGGCGAGGAGCTCTGTGCCCGGCCACTTGCGCTGTGCGAGTCCTGCCTGGCGGCGCCCGGGTGCTGAGCAGAGCCACGGCCGTGCCAGAGCCACAAAACTCTGCTGCAGCATGAGTGCTGCCCCAGCCGCAGCGTCTGCGCTCACTGCGGAGCTAGTTTGGGGTCAGGTGCCCTGCAGGGAAGAGTGTGCCCTGGGGAGTGATGGTGTCCCAAGGTACCGCGCTCCGGCTGCGCTTCCCCGCTGCCAGGAGCGAGCCCGGAGAGCAGTGCTTGCCACGTGTCGATGGCTGGGTGGCTGGTGCGTACGGGGCGAGCAGGCAGCCCCGCGGCTTTGTCCTTAACTCTAACTGTGCGGCAATGGCTGTGGAGAAGTGGTGGGCAGCGCCACGCCGGGCAGGATCTGTGCGGTGTACCAGGGTGCTGCCCTGCCCAAAGCTTTCTTCCTGCAGCCCCTTTTGGCGCTGTGCCGTGGTCAGCTGGACGCTGTGGGGTCTGGCCTCCCTCCTTCCGCCTCGGTGAGCTTGAGCGTCGAGGCAAGGGGAGCGTTGCGTTTCCTTGCTCGCTCAGTCCCGAGGCGCCTGCTTGCCCTCCTTGATCAGGCTGTTAGTGCTCGCAGGCGTTTCTGCCGACCTGGAGACAGGGAGTTGCCCTTTTATTTGAGAAGTCCCTTCCTCTTCATGCCTTGCTTGGGCCTTGCTGTAAAACCCAAGGCTTGCTTTCATGTGACTTGTGGGAGTAAAAGAAAGGGCCTTTCTTCTGTGCATGTACCCCTAAAGGAAGGAAATGGGGGGCAGAGGGGCTGTGTCCGGTGACAGAGAAGCAACAGTTCTGTGTTAGGCCCTGTGGCTTCCCAAAGCAGAGCCCCCCCTGCTTAGTGTGGGTCTGACACTCGAGGCCCAGCCTTCTCCCCAGGTTGCTGCTTGAAGGATTTAATCCGGCTGCACAGAAGCAGGTCTGCTGCCATTTCTGCCTACGGTGCTCCGGAGGACGGAAGCATCTTCAATTTTGCCGTGCTGGAAAGGACCTTGCTCTGAGCCGGGTCCCTCGTGCGCTTTCCCTGCCCTGTTCTCCTTTGCTGTTTGTGTTTAGGGCTTTTGTGCGCAGCTGTGTTTGCTGCGGGGGTGAGGTGGGAGCTGGCAGTCGCTGGGCTGCTGATGGTTTGCTTGAAGCTCTTTGGAAGAGGGACCCAGTTGAGAAGAGGGGCCCTTTTGGGCTGGGCAAGGCTATTCTTAGGAGAGGGCCTAAAGTGGCCGATGCCTTCCTGTTCAAAATCTCATTGTCCAAGCAGACGCCCTCAGCCGACCAGCAGTGGATTTTGTCTCCAACCACTGCATGCTTTGTAACTAGGAAAGCCCAAAGGAGGGCCCGGTCCCCTGAAAGGGTTGCCCAGTGGGGGTCTCTCTTCCCTCCCGTTCCCCTCTGTACGAGTTCTTAGCTGGCATCAAGGCAGTGTGACAGCTGTGCAGCGCAGCAGCCAAGGGCGCTAGCTTTGTCTGTCTCTGTTTTCAGCCCCCCCAAACAGCTCAGTCCTGGGTTTCTGAGCTCAGAATCAGAAGCCAAGTGCTGCTTTTGGGGGTGGAAAACAGAGGCCAAGCGCTGCGTTTCTGGTTCCACAAATGGTGGCTTAGGGGTGGCTTTTGTTACTCGGAGAGCCTGATCCCTGCGTGTTTGAGCTCCAAGCAGGGATTAAGTGCTGCCTTGTTGGGGTCAGGAATGGAGGCTCAGGGGGCTGTTTTAGGGGTTGAAAACAGAGACCAAGTGCTGCGTTTTGGGGACTTGGAAATGGAGGTGAGTTCAGCTGTTTCCAGCCCCAAAGGGGAGGCTGAGGGGGCCCTTTTTGGGGTGGGGGGGAGGCGGTGGGATGGAGGGGGGGAGGGAGGGAGGGTGCATGGACCCTCCCCGAAGGGGGGGGGGTCCATCCACAAGTGCCCCCAGGGCAGGGAGGCTGGCATGCACCAGGCCAAACCTCGCGTCTGAGAGAGTTTCTGGCGCAAAAGTGGTTTTGGGGGGAGGCAACACCAGGAGACACCATCTTCCAGAGCCAGTATTTATTCAACTTTCATCCCAGACTTTCAGTGCTTCCTAAACAATAACTGTATCTTAACTAATTAGTCAACATTGATTCACTGTACAGAAGCAAATTGGTCAGCGTTTATTGAGTATTAATAAACTCATTAGTCAACGTTGATGCGGTGCACAGCAGCTCTTTGTTCAAGACTGATGGCATCAGTCAATAGTGGAACAATCTCCAAGCTGTGACAGTGACTGATCTGTGGCCTTGTCACCACTTTCCCTAAGAATTAACCAACTAGCCTCTAATTCTTGAATCAGTAGTAGCTGGTTAGTCCCTCTGGACTCCATAGCCATCAGCTCCTTGGTCAACAGCATTCAGTATTCGGAAGCTCTTTAGTCAGCCTGGCTTCAGTCTGCAGAAGCTCCCACGTCCTGAGTCCATGTCCAGCAGCACCTTGGTCCCCGTTCAGGGAACAGCTGTGAGCTCCTTAGTCAACACTGCCCCAGTGCCCAGGAGCTAATTGCTCCCACTGCTCCCAAATCCCTGAGCTCAGGAGTCGGCACCAGGCAACAGCCACGAGCGCCCGGCTCGGCGCCGCTTCCGTGCCCCCGCGCTCGCTCGGCGCCGGACCCCCCTTCCCCGCCGCTGGGCTCGGGGCTGCCCCAGCGGGACGCGGCGCCGTCCCTGTGCCCGGGGCAGCGGCTGCTTCCCGGCCGCGTCGCTCCCGCGGGGGCCCCGCACCGGGGCGGCGCCGGGCAGCAGCCGGCAGCTTTGGCCCGGGGCCTCGGCCCGAGCGGCAGCTCCGGTGCGGCCGCGGCTCCTGCGGCTCTCGCTCCCGGCGGCGGCTCCGGCGGGCTCGGTCCCGGTCCCGGTCCCGGTCCTGGTCCCAGTCCTGGTCCCGGTGCGGCAGCTGCGGCCCCGCCGCTCCCGGCTCCCGCGGCGGGAAGGGAAGGGAAGGGAAGGGAAGACGCGTCCCGGGAGCGCTCGCAGCCGCCCTCCCCGGGGCTCCCCGGCCTGTCCCGTCCCGTCGGGCGCCGGGGCCAGCCCGAGCCCCCCGGGGCAGCCCCGGCCCGGGACGGGCCCCCGCGGCTCCCGGGGCGGCGGAGAGACCCCCTGTGCCCCTCGGGGAGCGCCCAGGCCCGGCCCCGCCGCCCCGGCCTCGCCCGCTGCCCCGGGCACCGCCGGCGCCGCTGCGGGAGCCCCGCGGCTCCCCCGTCCCCTCCCGGCGCGTCCCGGCCTCGGCGCGCGGCTCCCGGCGGCCGCGGCTCCCGGCTCCCGGCGGGGGCGGCCCGGGCCTCCGGCTCCTCTGCCCCGCGCACAGACGCGGGCCGGCCCGGTTCTCCCGGTGCCCCCGCGGCAGAGCTAGTGCCCCGGCTGCCCCCCCCGGCCCCGGCCCTCCGCGGGACCCCGCTGCCCGCCGCTGCCTGCTCCTGCTGCCGCTGCCGCCGCTGCCCGGCCGCGGGCAGGAGCCGGAGCCGCAGCCGGGGCCGGGGCCGGGGCCGGGGCCGGGCGGCGTCACCCCGCGCCGGAGCCGCCCAGGGACCCCCGGCGCCCCCGGCCCGGGCCCTCCCCGAGCAGCGCGCGTTTGACAGGCGCCGGCGACAGGGCAGCGCCGCGGCGGCTCCCGGCCGCTTGCGCCGTCGCCCGGGGAAAAGCGGCCGCAGCCCCGGCGCCGCTGGTAGCTGAGCTCGGGAAAATTATCCACTGACCTGGCGACCTGCACTGCGGAAGGAGTTTGAACGGTTACGATTTAGGCCCGGAGCAGCTCTCCTGCCCGGAATCACAGAGGCACAGCACGGCTGAGGCTGGCAGGCACCTCTGGAGATCATCTAGTCCAACCCCCTGCTCAAGCAGCGTCACCTACAGCGCCTTGCACAGGATCGCGTCCAGGCAGGTTTTGAGTATCTCCGGAGAAGGAGACTCCACAACCTCCCTGGGCAACCTGTGCCAGTGCCCTGTGTCACCCTCACAGGGAAGAAGTTTCTCCTCATGTTCAGATGGACCTGCCTGTGTTTCAGTTTGTGCCCGTTGCCTCTTGTGCTGTCGCTGGGCACCACTGAACAGAGTCTGGCCCCATCCTCTTGACACCCTCCCTTCAGATACTTGTACACGTTGATAAGATCTCCTCTCAGCCTTCTCTTCTCCAGGCTGAACAGGCCCAGCTCTCACAGCCTTTCCTCATAAGAGAGATGCTCCAGTCCCCTAATCACCTTTGTAGCCCTTCGCTGGACTCGCTCCAGTAGCGCCACATCCCTCTTGTACTGGGGAGCCCAGAACTGGACGCAGGACTCCAGATGTGGCCTCACCAGGGCTGAGGAGAGGGGCAGGATCACCTCCCTCAGCCTGCTGGCAACACTCTTCCTCATGCACCCCAGGATCCCATTGGCCTTCTTGGCCACAAGGGCACATTGCTGCCTCATGGTCAACTTGGTGTCCACCAGCACTCCCAGCTCCTTCTCGGCAGAGCTGCTTTCCAGCAGGTCAACCCCCAACCTGGACTGGTGCATGGGGTTATTCCTCCGTAGGTGCAGGAACCTGCACCTGCCTTTGCTGAACTTCAGGAGGTTCCTCTCTGCCCAGCTCTCCAGCCTGTCCAGGTCTCTCTGAATGGCAGCACAGCCCTCTGGGGTATCAGCCACTCCTCCCAGTTTGCTATCATCAGCACCAAAGGTGCCTCCTGGCACCGGAGGCTGGACTTTGTGAGGCTGGCTTGTGTGCCTTCCCACCCTCCCCTCTTCATGTCGAGCTCCCCAGGTCACTTGTGGAGTTCTTCTCTGGAAAGAAGAAAGCAAGCAGTGAAGTGACTCTTTTCAAGGCAGGTGTTTTTGTGGAAGAGCCAAGCAGTAGGAACACTGTCATAATACAGCTAAAGTCATTTTACTTTTGTAGACTGCACTTTCTAATTTACATCTAACAAATTAGCAGAGTGTGCTTTAAGGATTAGTAAAGTTCAGTCATGGAGTGTAACAGAAGAAGGTGCCGGCCAAGTCTGTAGATGTTTTGTCCTTTTATTGTTGACAGATCCCAATCATATGATGGAGATCTTCTGGGTACATGGCTCAGCCCATGCGAAGCTCTGTGACTTCGCTGGCTTTCCAGCTGCTGCTTATACACATTACGTATTCTTCATCAAATGGGTTTTCATCTGAAACATACTGCTTTATGGATGCTTAATAAATTAAGCTGCAGTATCCTTCTTGATCTGAAGACAGAAGATAAATAAAGAAGGGAAACTGAGGCAATATAACATTTTAGTTGCCTTTGTAGCCTTTACTTTTCTGTAACACAATCTCTTTTATGCCTAGCTTTGTTGCATCGCAGGGTTCTAGTTTTGACGTCAGAGAAAACGTCGAGTTTCCTAACTGCAAGTTCAGAATGGAGCAGGTAGAAGAGTTGGATAGAGATTGTTTTCTGTATGTTTAAGATAGAAACAAATAATCCACACAGTGGCAACTCTGCGAAACCTGAGCACTTTGAATATACATTCCTTTTGGTATAGAGCATTAAGGTTCGGCACGGCATAAAAGAAGTGCTCAGGTCTATTTTCCTTGTACACATTTCACCTTCCCTCCACCAGCGTTCCCTCCTTGTGCTTACCATTACTTTTCTCAACAACCCTGTCTTAAGACTACACCAGGTAGCACACGCTAGCTCTTCTATGTCTAACTTCATGCTACGGCCTGAAAGATGCACTCCTGGCGGGGGACTTCTTGCACAGATTTTACCCGGAAATCCAGAAAACATTGCCTCTTTCGATCGTTGCTCTAGCATGTATCTAGCAAACATGTTCTGGCCCTGCTTAGCATGTCAGCTACTGGCCTAGGGGGGTGTTATTTGGTTCTTTTTTCTTTTTGATGAAGGTGTTTGAGGAGCTGCACAATGACCAGAAAGATATGATTTTGACTCCTTGTCTCTTACTGGTGTCACTGAATGTTTAGGTTTAGCTTAAGAGAAAAATTTCTAGCCTCACTGAGCCTTGTGCACAACCGGAACCAAACAGGGTCTCGTGTCCCTTTGTGCTCCTGGTGGCTTTTGCTGCTCTCGGCAAGAAGGAGTTCCTGACGCGCTCCCATATCCTGGCACTGGAAGCTGGACTTTGTGAGGATGGCTTGCGTGTCTTCCCACTCTGCGCTCCTCATGCTGAGAAGGAAAAAGCAGGCAACTGGAGAATACTGCCATTGCCCTCCCCCTTGAGAGACCCCAAACTGTGTGTCTGCCTGTTTCAATTACGGAGTCCCTCAGACCTGTTTACCAGGCCACCTGTGGACTTCAGGAGCTCACAGATGCAGTGTGACTTGAGGAAAAACTGTAGCCTCGACTCAGGCTGGCTCTGAGGCAGGGAGAGCAGCTTTCAAAAGAGACCTTTCTGAAGCTGAATAGCAGAGGGAGCAGGAGAGAGAGGCAAGCTGCCTCCTACTGCCTGGTCCTTCTCCATTCCCTTTTGTTCAGCTTCCTTGAGGCCTTCCCACTGTCCCCTGTGTTTCCCTTTCTCCTGTGCTGCAAGTAACAAGCCTTCCCAAGTTGGGTGTTTTCCCCTCCCGCATCGCCGGTGCTCTGGCTTAGTTCCGAGCAGAGCAGAAGAGGCTCAGCTAGGAGGAGCAGCTGTTGGAGAAGGACGTGCAAGGTGTGCAGTGTAGCAGCTCTGGTGTGCTCAGAAGGGCTTGGGACCTTCAGGTGGCGCTTCTGAGCCGAGAAGATCGTAGAATCTCTGAGCACGGGTGCTGACTCAGGCTTGCCTTTTCGGACCTAGCTGCACGTCTCTCAGTAACTCTAGCTCCGGAGGGATACACTTCTTTGTGGCATGGTAACGTTTACCAAGATGGGTCTAGGTGTTTAGAATTGGGACCTTTTTGGCTGGTGGGAGTAGAGGGGTAAAGCGGAAATGTCAGTGTCCATGTTTAGTGTTGCTTGTATGAGTTTTGCACAGCTTTGGTGTTACAGTACCACAGCTACTAGAGGCCCGCATCCCGGGTGTTTTCAGCCACGTGCCTCTTAAGAGAAATCCCCAAGCAGGAACTCCTTGACTGGCTGGAGAGCTTCCCTTCTCCGGCCATTGCTGCTCTGTTCCTGATGGGAGTGGCGAATACGCAAGCTCTTTGCTTGCCTTTCCCTCGAGTAGTGTAAGCAAATCGTCTACTTCTTCCTTAACTCTTTTGGCTACGAGCATGGGGGTGCCCAACACTGGTGCAGGTAAAACCCTCACCTTTGTGCTGTGTCCTTTGAAGAGCTGGGACACTCGTGGTGTAGTCAACTGATGGCTTGCAGTCTTGGCAATAAGGTATTGGCCTGTAGGTGTCCCTCTCTAAGGCAGGAGTGACTGTTTGTGGCCCTGGTGATCAGGGGAACAGCACCTTTGGGAAGGGCAGGAAAGAGAACGGAAGGGCAGGGAGCTTCCTGCATTTTTCACACCTTCTGGTAGAGCTGGCATTCGTGGGCTGCGGTGGAGCAGCAGAGCTGAGCCTGCCCAGCCACCTGCCCCTGGCTTTCCTAGCAGAAGCACGGACCCTGTGTCTTAAGCACAAGCTCTTCCAGGCAAAGTGCATTGATTACATTTCCTCTTGTCCATTCAAGGTGATGTTGAGTGATTTCTGAGTCACAAAAGCTTGGGGGCAGGGGAGGCAGGAAAGGTCTCAGAGGAAAGAATCAGTGGCCCAGAAGAATGCGCACAGGCAGGGAGGCATTTCTGTCTTTACTCATGGTTCGGCTTGCGCGTCCCCCGACTTCTACAACGACATCACAGGAGCGTGAAGGGCTCTCTTCTGCAAGACCGGCCATAACTAGCACGCAGGTGGGTTCTGCCCCTTCCCAGGCGTGGACGTGAATCGTCCGCCTGGACACGAGTTTAAGATGCCCGAGGTGCAAATACTTCTCTTCCTGCAGGACCCAAGTTTCCAATGGCAAGTAGGTGGCTTTGGAACAAAGTGTGGACATGCAGGCGCTGGCACAGTATTTGTTTCTTCTCAGAGCTTGTTGCCTCCTTATTTGCAGAGTCCAAGGCTGCTCTTCAGCTCTGAGGCACTTTGCTGTGGGTTTAGTTAGACGTGAGGAGGCAAAGAACGCCTCTGCCTCTGGAGACGGCTGGGAAAGAGGCTCTTGTTGAGTCTGCTCCGATTCACAGAGCTGGTCTGTGGGACTTTTTGGCGTGACTCCGTTTCCCTCCTGTTCCTGGGAAGTGGCATTTACTTTACTGTTATTTCTCTGTGCCCAGTGAGCGCTTCTCTGACTCCAAGCCAGTGTGTTTCGGTGTTCTCCCTTTTGGACTCCTTTGAGACAAGGGGGCAGGTAACCAATCTTATTTTCCTCAGCCCGCAGTTTTCAGACTGCAAGCATCTCCCATTGTGAGGGCTTTGTTTTTTCTCAGAAGGAAGTTGGGTCTTTGTTCCTATTTCCCCCTGCCGGGAGGCATTTCTTGTGCTTTGCTGTGGAGCAGTTGTTTGCAGATAAAAGCTCCATTGCTCACCACCTTCCGTTTCGGCTGCACGTTAAACACCACCGTTGTTTAGCATGCTGGCCAGGCCCTTATAGCTGTTGCTGTCGGAAGGAGGCCAGCGTGGGCTTCTCTGGGTGTGTACCCCCGAGAAAGGGGAGTGTGTTGACAAAGACATGGTCTGGCTTCTGGCTGGAGGGATGGATGGAAGGAGCAGCTGGAGGGACTTTGCCCACTCCCTAGAGGTCGCCTTCTCTTTCTAGGATAGCTTTATTCCCCGTTCCCGAACCATATGAACACCCGGGATTTTAATCCTTTAAAGGAGGAATTACAGGCAGTAAGGTCAAGCTTGCTCTTTTCGTGTCAGTAGTCTGAAGAAGGAATACAAATACACTCTCATCACCAATGTTAAGGAATTTCTGCTCTTTGGCCAACCCGGGAAGTTATTTTCATTGACCCTGTTTCAAGTTGATGCAACACAAGATGTTGGAGGCAGTCTTCCTGCAAAGGTGTGAGGAATGAAGAACAGAGGAGCTTGTTGGTCTATCATTCAGCGCAGCGTATGGTTCTGTAACATCGCAGCATATGAAAAGGCAGCATTCCTTCTGTAGCAGTCTCGTGTGCTCGTCTACAGCAGCACGATCAGTTTGGCAGCTGCCGAGAGAGAGGTCTTCCTCTCCCCAGACAACCGCCTAGTTCCAGAACGTTGAATATGCACATACTGGAGAATTATGCCATTGCTGGTTTTCTTGAGCCTACCCTTCTGCAACAGAGATACCCTCTTCTACAGGTGAGCAGCTGAGGCTGTCAGGATGACTTGCCCCTGTGTCTCTGTGGTGGCATGAGGAACGGAGCCTGGAACACCTGAGTCATGAACTGCCCGGTCCCGTCACAGCCATCCTCCATTTTGGTCTCAGTGTAATTAAGTAATGCAGATTATGCTACCTCTGTCTTTGAAGGCTCATTGCAAGAGATCTGAGGAGAGTGAAAGAAGAAGCAACTGCGGATCTGTAGTCTTAGACTTTCTACCAAAGAGTGCATGCAGCATTCACTGTATTTTGGTCTCTTGGGGGACTGCAAGGGTCTTCTTCTCTTGTGATGCTCCGCAGGTTTTCAGCGCTGTCTGATCACACAGCCAGCATCCTCTTTGGCTCTGTTTTCAAGAAGTTCATTGCGCAAAGTTCTTTGGTCTTGCGTTACCAGCCAGTATTGCAGTTACCATCCAAGTTTAGTGGCTGTTTTGTGGGGTACTCCGTTTGGCAAAAAAAAAAAAAGCCATTGCCAAGCTGGTTTGATGGCTATCACTGTCCTTTTGGTCTTTAACATACCATCTCTTTGAATTTTTTACAGAGCTTGCTGGGGTGCTGCATCAGTGTCACGTTCGGGCATCAGAAATGGTCCATTTCATTCCTCAAATGCAGTATTACATTACATTTGAGGTACACTTTATCCACCCAGTTGGTTGCTTAAAAAAGAAGCTGGGACAAGTGTAAAAGTCATCCGTAGCAGGTAGTGAATTCAAACAAAAGCCCCCGAATGGTGGTTTTTTGCTGCGATAACTCACCCATATTTTCCTTTCAGCTTGTAACAGTACAGTAGGCACAGGTTATTTACAGCAGCTATAATGGCGACTCTGTACCTTTTCAGCATGTGCACAGCATTTCCCAGCGCTTCTCTCCAGCAGTTTCCACCATAAGATCCATTTCTCTAGTGCCTACAGCTTTGCCAGGATATAGCTACCCTGGATGAAGTGCTGCATTGCCAAAAGAGTTCAGTTCACATGCAAGTTTGAGGGAAAACAGGTCAGAAGTGCTAAGGTCAGAAGATGCTGGTGGCTGTTGTTGGAGGCTGTACTGATCCCAAGCTATTGATGCAAGGACTTCAAGTTTGGGAGCAGTTTGCCCTCTGGCTCCAAATATGGCATTTTTCCTGCCTGTGAAAAATTGTGCTCAATTCTTTAAGAATTGAGAGCCCAGAATAAATTGTCATTTGCACGTTCAGAAGAACTGCTAGAGGTTGGCGATTTAGCTTCTGTCTGCCTGGACTATATTCTGGCTCAGCCCCACCATGAATTTCCCAGGCAGGACCTCCCTGGCCAGCCTCCGTCATGTCTGAAGGTCACTGGGTGCTCTCCCTACGCATACGTCCACACTAGCATTTCAGCGGAGATCAGGAGCGAGCTCTTGAAGTGAGTCTTCCCACGCTCCCTACCTCCTGAGCTGCGCTCCATCCTGGGGAGAGCTCCCGCAGCCCCTTGGCTGCAGCTGAAGGGCAAGAGGGGCTGCAGGCCTGTGCCTCCTGGGTCCTGACTGCTGCCGGCTGGGCAGTTTATAGATATTATGATATAATCGTTGGCTGCCTCCACGACCGGACCTAAATGCCCCCAGGTTTCGACCGGCTCCAGCTGGTTCCAGTGCAGGAGCAGGGAAGCACAGGCGGGGGGCCGGGGGGCCGGGGAGGCGGTTTTGCAGGGGGCTGGACGGCACCGGGCACAGCGGGTGGCAGCTGCTGCTTCGCCCACGGCTGCATCTGGGCCGCGGCCGTTGGCTGCTGGTGCCCAGGTGCCGGCGCAGTGCTGGGGGGCCGCGAGGGCCGCGGCGGGGGCGGCCGGGGCGGCCGGGGTGGGCGGCTGCCCGCGCGTGGCGGGTCCCCTTCTCTGGGGCGGCCGGGGCGGTTTTCCGGGGGCGAGGGGCGGCCGCTGGCGTTGGGTCCAGGTCTCCCGGGCGCCGGGGTGGGGGGCCAGTTGTCCCGGCGTGAGAGGCGGCCGCTGGCGTCTGCGCCGGATCTCTGGGCTGCGCGGAGGTTCCTGCGGGGAGAGGTGGCTGTTCAGGACACGCAGGCTGTGGGTCCCAGGGCGCCGGAGAGCCTGGAGCTGCCGGGGCGCAGCAGCCCCGCGGTGTGGACGGGCTCCGAGGGCTGCTGCTCCGGGCCCCATCGGCCGCCTGGCTGGGCCAGGCCACAGCTGATGCGAGGGTGCCGGCGGAGCGGCGTGCAGCCCCCGTGGTGCCTGGCACCCTGCCTCCGAGTAGGAGCTGTGGGGTACCGAAAGCTACACGTAGAAAACAGGGCACACTTGCACCCACACAGCGCTGGTTTTGCTCCCCTGCACCGGCCACCCAAGCCTAGCGGCCTCTCAAGTTCTTCTTGGCCCGTACCACATTGACCTGCCTTCTCTGCACACGCTGGGAGGGGGATCGAACTCTGAGAAACAGCGGGGACTGAAGTACTGCACAGTATGCCAGAATCTAGGAGAACTGCCTAGTCTTACTTCTCAGCGCGCCTGACAAAGACCAATACTCAACTTGTAATATTTGACTGACAGCGACTACCCAGGGCATCCCCAAGGAAACCAGATCACAACTTCTGCTGCAATGACAGCTAGGCTGAGCAGCACATTTGGAATTAATGGCATTAGATAACAAGGTGATTTCTGTCGCCAAATTCCCTCATAGTGGACTGTAGCTATTGCAGTTCTTACTTTCTATGGCAATCTCGCCCTTCTTTGTTTCTCTTCCTGACTTGGCTTTGCCTTCGTCTGTGCCTGCGTCTTCTCTTTTAGCAACAGTGTCAGTATTAGGTAATACTGGCAACAGCAGGAATGGCTTTCAGCAAAGAATACTCATTGCTACGAACTAAGGGGCCAAATAGAAAATCTTACACCAGAAATCTCAGGAGAGCGCCGTCAACAGCTAACTTTGCCCTCCTGAAGACTACATCTGTAAACTCTTCCGTACTAATAGCAGCCGTCTAATACAGAATTTTAGGGGAAAAAAGCACACGCACCGTTTCCTCTTCCTCCGCAGCAAAATAACTAGGCAGCACAACACTGCTCCAGCCACAAGGATCCCCAAGGCTGCTGCAGTGCCTATCGCGCGATGCTTCCACACGTCTTTTGGCTCTGCAGCAGCTGCGCTTCTCTCACTCGCCAAACCTGGAGGAAATTACATAAGGCCATATGTTACTGTGTTCTGAACTGCTGATAATCTCACAATGTGTTTGACATTCCCAGGAAATTTCCTTTTTCCCCTTTCTTAGCATCTCTGAAGGAGTGAAATCTCGGGGACTGCAACGCTTCCTTGGTTTCAGTAGCAGCAAAAAGTGCCCAAGTCACTGCAAATGAGCACGCTTTGGAGTCGCTCTTTAGCCTCTCAGCCTTGCTTACGTTCTGCGATGGCCATAATCCAGTTCTCCCAATTGGATGGGTTTGCTCCCCCTTTCTGGCGATCCTTTACATCCCACAATTCCTTTGGTGCTCTCTCGCCTTTCTGAGGCTCAAAAGTGCTGCTGCACGGAGGCATGCTCTGACCCTTTGGGACAAGTCGTCCCATTGAACAAGACTCATTAGGCCAGGCGGAGAGCACTCGGCGGTGCTCATCTGCTTTACCAATAACTCCTTTGAGTGACGTGGACAAAAGCCATCCCGGGTCCAGGGAGTGCCACTCCGACTCTTCCCTCCCCGGGCGGCACACTTGCCCCAAGGGGAAAGAGTCAGGCTCTCTTGGGCTCTGGCTTCCATAGCCCGTGACACCGGTATTCCTGGCTACACCGCGGGCCGGCTCCAGCTGAAATGGTGCTGGCTGCGCTCCCCAGCCCAGCAGCCAGGGCCGGCTCCTCTGGGGCGGCCGGCAGCAAAGGAGACACCTGAACCTGGCTCTCTCCCTTTGCCTTTTCTCCAACACAGGCACCACCTCCCCTTCCTCCGCCCTCCGCTCTTCCAAACACCACTTGTGTGCTCCACATCTTCAGAACAACTCTCTCACTTAGGCATCCCTGCAAGACTGCTCAGTACCTCGGTGCTTTGGAAAAAAGGAGTATTTCCTGTCGTGGAGGGCTTCCCCGGGCCGTGACACACTTGGAAGCCCTGTCAAGAATCAGAGAGAGGTAAAGCCTCAGCACTGCTCAGGCACACAGCATGCAGAAGGACGGACGAGCTTCCCTCCAAACCCCTGCCCGACCGCTGAATCAGGGCATCGCTCGGGACCTCCTTTCACAGCAGGCATCCCACTCTGTGCTCCTTCTGTGCCTAGGGCCTCTGGGGACTCCCTGCAAGTTCTGAGATGCAGACACGGCAGGAGGTCGAGTCGATTAAGAGTTGTGGAGCCTGTGGAACCTGCACTCAACGTGGTTAAAACTGCCTCGTTCCCCAAATGGCAAAGCCCCGAAATCCCTGGGAGCTGCTTGGGGTGGGGGGGAAGTGAGGCTGTCTAACAGGACCCACAAAGGTTGCTATGCACATCTCGGGCACACTAATTGCAATCATCTCCACACGCCAGAGACAAAAGTCATCTTCAGAAAGCTGCTCCTGGCTTGTTTCAGAACACTTCCGGCGCCCTCATACTTGAACATTTGGTTGCTGACATGCTGTGCAGTAGTGGGCCCCCAGGGAAGAGCCTGCAGACACACAGGGATTTGGAGTTCCTACACCAGATGACAATGGACAGCAAGTACCTGGCATGCCCGCTGCTTGAGTTGCCTCTCCTTCTTCATCAGGGACTGCCGGAAAGGTCTCCTTCTCCAGGGTCTCCTGATGATTCTCTTTGGAAAGAAAGCAAGACAGCTTGATTAGAAGGAACTGTTCCTCATCCACTTCCTCACGGTATCTTCAGGAGGCAATACTTTTCAAAAGGCTTCAGGAAAAACCTCAGAAACAAAACCTGGCGTTTCAGGGCGGGCACCCGGTCACTAGCCCAAACAATGTGTCCTTTGTAGAGAAAAATCAAAGCGCACAAAATCTTCCAGATAACCAATACGGGCAGCAACACCGGCTGTTTGGGTGGGGAGACGAGACAATTGCATGTGATCCTCTCGTTCCCATTCCACTTGGTGCCTTTTTGAGACTTGGCAAGAGAGATTTGGCATGATGAGCCTTGTTTCTCAGAAGGCCTTTTTCCCAGCTGAACCGGCTACAGCTTTTTCCTGCTCTCTTCGAAGGAAAGCATTCAATAAGGCTCATCACGCCAAATCCACCACACAGTACGCACAGCAGTCACATAGAGTGCACTGAGCCCCAAGCTCTTGCCGCTCTATATCCAGGGCGCTTTCACAAACATGGTGAAGAACACGCTCGTAGAAGAGACCCCGAACAAGCTCTGCAGCTTGCCAGCGCCTGCAAGGTGTGAAATGGTGCGTCACTGCGGCAAGGCTCTGCTCAATCCCTTTCTCCTGCGTAAGCTACAGCTTATCCATTCCTGTTTCTAAAACCTCGGGTTTACAATGATTGCGCTTAACACACAGTGAAATCTACCCACCAGCTGCTCTCTCCAAGTCCTTCAAGATTTCCTGGAGGACTTCAGAAGATTTCTGAGAAGACTTTTCCTTTCGCCGAGGACCTAAACAGAAAGGATGAAGCTGAATTTCACATGAACGAGACATGCACAAAGAAATGCTGCTTCTTTCAAGTAAACCAAAACAGTAGGAGAATAGTCACGACCCACCTGCACGATTCCCCAGAGTCTCTAAACCTGCATCCAGCTGAGAAGCTGCAGAGACATCCTCTACGGCCACATCTGTAACCAAAGAGACGAGCAGAGCTCTTTCCGTAGGCTGCTTCAGATTTGAATGGGAGTCAATGAGCATGGAATGTATCATTAGACCAAGGCACTTGTCCCGCCCTTCCACTCCTGAGTCTTCTGCAAACACTTATCGGGTACCTGCAAAGGCACCATGTGGCTACAAATCTGAGCATGCGGGGAAAGGATGCCCTGCAGTTCACACAAGCTGTAACCTCAACCCCCAAAACCTGCTGCCTTTGCTGTAGGCGCTGCAAGAAGCACAAGGCTGGAGGAGCCAGGCAGAACACCCACCGTACATCTCTGAAGCCCTCCCAAAGCCCACTCTGCTCCTCTGCAGGCATGAGCCTCGGCCAAGGAATTAAGCTACACGGCCCATGAATAAAACTCTCAAACAAAATGCTCATTCCAGGAAGTGAATAAATCTCCACCGCTTACTCCTCGCATGCCCCTCAGGCTCAGAGATGGGATCCAGCTGAGCAGCTGGAAGGCCACTGCCTGCAGGAACGCCTGTAAGCAAACACAGACAAGACAAGTTTTCATCACGTGGTGCCACATACTTCCGCAGAAGTGACTTGCCGTGAACTTCCGGAAGGGCAATGGGGGACACACATGTAGGTCGAGAGTCTCCCAGCTGCAGGAGGGCCAGGGGGACTTGTTGGCTGGGACCTGGCACCTCTCCAAATCCTCCTTCAAGGCGCTACCCGACAGCCCCCAAGCACCCCCAGGACAAACACCCGGCCCCTTGGTGCTTCCTTCTGCGGAGGTCTCTAACACACACCAGGGAAACCAGAACTTTACCAGCAGGCAAGCTGTAGAACCGGAGGACAACAAGGATCATTTACATTGCTCACGCACAGGAGCCCGCGGGCCGGTGGAAGACCGAACCAGCGTTACCCCTAGTTGTTCTGCTGCCCTTTGGTCAGGGGATGTGTGCTGCAGACTTTGGCTTCCTCAGGAGGGCGCTACAGAGTGAGAAAAGAAAGGCCTATTTGTTCAACTGACTGTCTGCTGACTACTCACCTCCAGGTTCAAATCCAGGGTCCAGAGGAGAAGACAAAGGTCCATCGCCTATGCCCACACCTGTAACCAAACACACATAGGAACAACTCCCATTACACAGATTTCCATATGCTTCTTCAGATTTGAATGGTAGTGAACGACGGCGGGGAACACAGAATCACAGCTAGGCACTTGTCTTGCCCTTCCACTCACGAGCATCTTGCAGACGCTCACCACGTGCGTGCCCAGGCACCGTATGGGTACCAATCTAAGCAGGCACAGAGCTGCCGCGGGAAAGCACACCCTGCAGTTCACACAAGCTGTAAACTCAACCCCAACAAGCCCGCTGGCTTTGCAGCAGGCTTTGGAAGCAGCACAAAGACTCTGCAAGGCAAAGCGCCCCGAGGCACATCTCTGAAGGCCTCCCGAGTCCCACTCTGCTCTTCCGTCTGTGCGAGCAGCAGCCAAGCACTTATTCAGTTACACTCCACACCAAGAAAAGTTGGAAACGGAAAAGCTTCTTCTGTGAAGTGAATGCATCTTGACTACCTACCCCGCGGATCCTCCCGAGGCTCGGGAAGAGGGTACAGCTGAAAATCTGGATAACCATTACCTACAGGCAGAGCAGAAAGCCAACACATAGGTGGCCAGTTTTCCTTACAAGCTGCTACCAGCTTCTTCACAAAGCAGGTGTAATGAATGGAAGGGGGGGGTCACGTCATGACATGGGACATATATGCAGGTCGAGAGTCTCAAAGCTGTGGAGGGGCAGAGATGACCTTTGGCCTGGCACCTGGCAGCTCTCAAAGTAAAGAAATGCTCACAACTTACCCCTGGGGCGCCCCCACGGCTCTAAAGCCCTTGGACGACCTGAAGAGCAAGTATGAAGTACAATTTCATGTCAACAGAATAGTACAACGTAAGTTCTTCTTCTTTCAGGGAAGTAAAAATGGACTACGTACCCCTGGGAAGACCCCAAGGCTCAGCAACAGGATGCAGCTGAGAAGCTGGATAAACGCCCACTACAGCCGCATCTGTAACCAAGCCGAGACGGGAACAGTTCTCATTAAGTATTTCCATAGACGACTGCTGATTTGAAGGGTGGTGAATGACGGGGAACATATAATTACGCCATACTTCTGCTCCCGTGCACCTTGCAGACACCTAGCGGGTGTCTGCACTGGCACCGTATGGGCATAAATGTCAGCAGGCACAGAGCTGCTGGGGGAAGGGACGCCCTGGAGTTCACACAAGCTGTAAACTCAACCCCATCATGCCCCCGGGCTTTGCAGCAGCCACTGGCTCGGGGGCACTCGCCAACAGCGCTTTGCGAGCCAAAGCGGCCAGCGCAGATCTCGGAAGCCTTCCCCAGGTCACACAGGCAGGTCGAGAGCCTCACAACTGCAGAGGGGCCGGGGGCACCTGTTGGCTGCGACCTGGCAGCTCTCCAAACCCTCTGTCCAGGCGCTATACAACAGCCCCCAAGCGCCCCCGGCACAAACACACGGGGCCCCTCGGTGCCTTCTTCCGGGGAGCTCTCAAATGCCCACCAAGGAAGCCAGGACTCTACAAACGGGGAAGCCTCAGCACCGCAGCGCAGGAAGGCTCATTTACACCGCATGGGCACAAGAGCCCGCTGGCCCGCTGAAGGCCAAAGCGGCGCGAGGACATCCGTGCTTCCAGCCTTTCCGGGGAAGATCCCCTGACGACTCGCCTCCAGCCCGTCCGTGAGGCTCACCGCTGGCACCCGGCCAAGCGCCGCCATCGCCATCGCCCCCAGGCACCGCTGAAGCCACGCGCGGGGACAGCAGCTGCCGCCACACAGCGCCAGGCGCTGCTCCACGGACAGCTCCCGGCGCCGGCGCTGCCCCGCGCAGCGCCCCCAGCGCCCCCAGCCTCCCCGCGGCCCCACGAGCCTCGCGGAGCCGCTCCCGGCCCCCGACGCCGCCGCCGCCGCCGCGGCCCCGCAGCCCGGCAGCCGCCTCCCGCCGCCCCGGCCGCAGCCGCCCCGGCCGCTCGCCAGCCGGCCCCGCGGCCCCCAGGCTGCCGCGCCGCGCCGTGCGGGGGCGGCGGTGCCTCCGTCGCCGCCCGCCCTACCTGGGCCCGGCGCTGCCCGCGGAGCAGCCCGGCTGTCCCGGGCACGCAGGGCCGCCAGGAGGCCGAGCAGCAGCAGCAGGCGGCGGCCGGGGGCGGACGCCCCCCGCGCTCGCACCATGCTGCCCGTCGCCAGCAGCCGCCCCCCGCCGGCGCCCTCGAGCAACGCGCGCGCGGAGCGGCGTCTGCCGGGCGCAGCGCAACAACACGCCGCAACACGCCGCAGCGCAACGCAGCGCAACACAGCGCAGCGCAGCGCAACGCGGGGCCCCTCTGTGAGCTCACGGGCGCCCTCCGCGCGCCTCCGCGGGGGCGCCAGGGGCCGCGCACCCCCGCCGCGGCCCGCGCTCCCTCCGCGCGCCGGCGCCGCCCTGTGCGGGCAGCCCGGGCCTGCTGGCGGCCGCGGTTGCTGCTGCTGCTGCTGCTGCTGCCGCCCTCGAGGAGCCCCTCGGCGGCAGCCCGGCTCTCTGCCCGCACGCTCGGGCCCCTGCGCTCGCCTTGCTGCTCTGCAGCTCCGCGCCAGCGCCTGCTGCAGCCTCGCTCCCTGCTCTCCTGCCCGCCCCCCCTGCAGCCGCTTTGCTCCAGCCCCAGCTCTGCGCTTCGGCAGCTGGCCCGGGGGCAGCTGTGGAGAGGCGTGGGGGCTCCGGCGCCAAGCCTGTGCCCCAGCTCCCATCACCCGTCAAGCTGCGTTCCGTTCTCCTGCTTTCTTGCTGGCACCGCTCCCTCTGTACGTTTGGCCTTAGCACGAACATTTCTAGCCTCGCTGAGCCTTGTGCACCGCCTGAAGCAACCAGAGCTCTCCTGGTGCTGTACATTTCCCTTAGTGCTCCTGGTGGCTTTGGTGCTCTCTCCCAGCAAGGAGGAGGTCCCGACGCTCTCACATATCACAGAATCGCAGAATCACAGAATGGTTGAGGTTGGAAGGGACCTCAGGAGAAGATCATCTAGTTCAACACCCCTGCTCAGGCAGGGTCACCTACAGCACCTTGCACAGGATCGCGTCCAGGCGGGTTTGGAGTATCTCCAGAGAAGGAGACTCCACAACCTCTCTGGGCAACCTGTGCCAGTGCCCTGCCACCCTCACAGGGAAGAAGTTTCTCCTCATGTTCAGACGGACCTGCCTGTGTTTCCGTTTGTGCCCGTTGCCTCGTGTCCTGTCGCTGGGCACCACTGAAAAGAGTCTGGTCCCATCCTCTTGACACCCTCCCTTCAGATACTTGTACACGTTGATAAGATCTCCTCTCAGCCTTCTCTTCTCCAGGCTGAACAGGCCCAGCTCTCGCAGCCTTTCCTCATAAGAGAGATGCTCCAGTCCCCTAATCACCTTTGTAGCCCTTCGCTGGACTCGCTCCAGCAGTGCCACATCCCTCTTGTCCTGGGGAGCCCAGAACTGGACGCAGGACTCCAGATGTGGCCTCACCAGGGCTGAGGAGAGGGGCAGGATCACCTCCCTCAGCCTGCTGGCAATGCTCTGCCTAATGCACCCCAGGATCCCATTGGCCTTCTTGGCCACAAGGGCACATTGCTGCCTCATGGTCAACTTGGTGTCCACCAGCACTCCCAGCTCCTTCTTGGCAGAGCTGCTTTCCAGCAGGTCAACCCCCAACCTGGACTGGTGCAGGGGGTTATTCCTCCCCAGGTGCAGGACCCTGCACTTGCCTGTGTTGAGCTTCAGGAGGTTCCTCTCCGCCCACCTCTCCAGCCTGTCCAGGTCCCTCGGAATGGCAGCACAGCCCTCTGGTGCATCGGCCACTCCTCCCAGTTTGGTGTCGTCAGCAAACTTGCTGAGGGTGCACTCTGTGCCTTCATCCAGGTCACTGATGAAGAGGTTGAACAAGGCTGGACCCAGTACTGACCCCGGGGGGACACCGCTACCTTCCTTGCTTCCTAGCTTCAAGGACAGCACCTGGGAACATGGCTATATTGGATCAGTCAGGAAAAACCAACAGCCAGCTGTAACCGAGAGTGAACTTTCTTCATTATAACAAACACCATTATAACGCTAAAACTCACCCCCACCAGGCTGAAGACCCCCAGCCGTGGGAGCCCCTTCCCCACCGGGCGTGCGGAAGTGAGAAGCGCAGCGGAAGCAACCCGCAACTAACTGAACCCGGCCTGTACCGGGGCAGGACAAGAGGCAGCTTCTGGCCGAGAAGACCCGTCCGGCCGGAGCGATGCCGAGCAGCCTGGCTGCTGCCTTTGGGGATTCACCCCCGGCGCCGACCGCGCGCAGCCGCGAAATGAACCCACGTCTCGGCTCCGTGGGCGCATGGACTCGTTGCAGCCCGGGCGACGAAGCCCCGATTTGGGACAACGCCGCCAGCAACGGCGCCCGCAGGGGCCGCGGCCGCCACGTGCCGCCTCGGGCAGAGCCGCGCCGCGCCGGTCACGCGGGGCACGAGCGGCCCCTTTGCGCCCTGCGGCGCCGCCACGCGGGACCCCGCGCACGGCGGCGCTTGGGGCAGATCCGCCGCGGCCCCGGGCGCCCCGCGAAGCCCCGCGCGGCTCCGTCCCGGCGGGGTTGGGGGGGGGGGGAGGGGGCGACGATGCCCCGCGCCGCCGCCCGTCACCGGGCTGCAGCCAACACGGAGCGACCCGCCCCGGCCCGCGCCCGCCCCCGCGCCGCCCTCAGCTGGCCCCGGCCCCCGCGCCGCCCGCGGCAGGCAGAGCCGAGCCGAGCCGAGCCGAGCCGAGCGCGGGGTCCCCGCGCCACCTCCGGGGCCGGCGCGGCTGCAGCCCGGGATGGGGATGGCGGGCGCGGGGGGCGCAGCGCAGCGCCGGGGCCGAGGCCGGGGCCGGGGCCGGACACGGGCAGCCCGGGCCCGCGGCGGGGCAGCGGCACCCGCCGATCGCCCCCGCGCTGCCGGGACGTCGCCCAGCGCGCGCGGCCCGGCCGAGAACGGCGCGCTCGTGACACGCGTGGCGACGGGGGCGGGGCCAGGGGAGCGGGGGCGGGGCGGGGAGGGAGGGGGCTGGGGCGGGGCCTGTGGGCGGAGCCAGGGGAGCGGGGGGCGGGGGGCCGGGCGGGCGGGGGCGGGGCTGGGCACTGGGGGCGGGCCCGGGGGCGGGGCGGGCGGCAGGGCGCGTGCGCGGGCTGCGGCGGGCGGCGCGCTCAGCTCGGTGCCTCGCGGCTGGCGGCCGCTCGCTGCCTCTGTGGCTCCGTCACGGCGCGGGCGCTCGGGGCCGGGCGGGCGGCGGCGGCGGCCCCAGGTGAGGAGCGGGGGGGCTCGGCCGCGGGGCCGGGCGGGGGGAGCCGGGGCCGGGGCTGCGAGCGCGGCTGGGGCTGCCGGGCTGCGGCGGCCGGAGCCGGGCCCTGCTTCCTCCCGCTGCGGCCGCGGCTCGTGTCCCGCCGCGCCGGGCCGGGGGCTAAAGCGCGAAGGGCCGGAGCCCGGCGCCCCCCCCGCCCGCCCGCCCGCCCGGGCTGCCCCGCACCCGGGGCCGGGGCCTCCGCTGCCCTCCGCTCCGCTGCCCTCCGCCGCCCTCGCCGCGGGGCCGCCCCGGCGCAGCTCCCGAGCAGGGCCCAGAGCCGCCCGGGGCCGCCCGGGCTGGGGCTGCTGCGCCGGGCCCCGCACACGGCCGGGGCAGGGGCGGGCGGGGGCGACACGGGCCGCGTGCGGGGCTGCGGGGCCGGACACGGGCTGAGGGAGCCCGGCTGCTCCCGGGGCTGGAAGCACGGCCTCATTCCCGGGGGTCTGGGCCCCGGAGCAGCGGCCGCGGCGGGCTTTGGGGGCTGGAGGAGGGAGGCGAGGTCGCTGCTTCCAGCTCTGCCGGGAGGGGCCGAATGCTGCGTTTTGGGGGCCCCAGGCTCCGCGTTCAAGCGGGTGCCGCAGGCCTGTGTTTCTGAGCTCAGCAGCAGGGCTGAAGCCCTGGGTTTGGGGTCAGAAACAGGCTTCGGGGGCTGTTTTGTGGGGTGGAGAGGGAGGCTCAGGCCTGCCTTTAGGGGCCCGAAACAGGGGCTTTTAGTTGGCTCTTCTGTGGTTGCAAACAGCAACTAAGGGCTGTGTTTGGGGGCCTGAAAGGGAGGCTGAGGTGGCTGTTTCTAATCCTCAAAGCGGAGACCAAGTCGTATGTTGTCAGGTCCAGAAACAGAGACTAAGGAGTCGCATGTTTCTGGGACTTGGCAACGGAGGCGAGGTCAGCTGTTTTGGGCACTAAAAACAGAGGCCAGTGCTGTGTTTTGGGGCCACCGAGGGCAGCTTAGTCCCTGTTTTCAAGCACAAGAACAGGTGAATGAGTCCTGCATTCTGGGGGCCCAAAAGAGAGGCTAAGCCCTGTGTTTTGGGGGCCACAAATGGAGGCTCACTTGGCTGTTTCTGTGGCTGAAACCACAGACTGAGTCCTGTGTTTTGGGGACTTGGAAACAGAGGCAAGTTTGGCTGTTTCCAGCCCCAAAGGGGAGGCTGAGGGGGCCCTTTTTGGGGTGGGGGGAGGCGGTGGGATGGGGGGGGAGGGAGGGAGGGTGCGTGGACCCTCCCCGAAGGGGGGGTCCATCTGCGAGTACCCCGAGGGCAGGGAGGCTGGCATGCACCAGGCCCAACCTCGCGTCTGAGATAGTTTCTGGCGCAAAAGTGGTTTTGGGGAGGAGGAAACACCAGGAGACACCATCTTCCAGGGCCAATATTTATTCAACATTCATCCAAGACTTTCACCGCTAATTAACCAATGAGCTTGGAAGTATTGAATCAGTCCTGACCAGGGAGTCAATATCGATTCAATATTCACAAGCTAAATGCTCAGTTAGTTCAAGGAGTCAACAGGGAGTGGACATATAGAAACCAATTAGTCAACATTCACCCAAGACTTTCAGTACTAAATAAACAATTAGCTTAAAGGTTTTGAAGCACCAGGAACTAACTAGTCACTAGGGATTCCAGATGTGTAAGGTCATTAGTCATCCCTGAGCCAATGTCCCTGAGCTCATTACTCAGCCTTCACTGAATATTCATAAGGGAATTAGTCCACACTGATCCCATATCCATCAGCTAAGGCTTCAACACTGATGCAACCTTCAGTGATGCCACCAAGCTCTGAGCTGTGACAGCAACTGATTTATGGCCCTGTCAGTAATTAAACAGTAATTAAGCAGTTGGCTATTGGATCAGTGTGAGCTCATCAGTGCAGGCTGATGCCATGTGCACAAGCTCATCACTCCGCACCAGCTGTTGTGCCCGAGCAGCGGCTCTGTTGTGCCTGCGGCTCCGTCCGGCGCTCGCTCCTGGCAGTGGCTCCGTCCCTCCGTCCCGCTCCCGGCGGCGGCTCCGTCCCTCCGTCCAGTTCCTGCTCCCGGCGGCGGCGGCGGCTCCGTCCGGCTCCCGCTTGGCGCTGTCCATCCGTCCGTCCGTCTGTGCGTGCGTGGCAGCCCCGCGGCTCGCGGCCCCCGCGGGAGGGCAGAGGCGTCCCGGGAGCGCTCGCGGCCCCACGGGGCTCCGCACCGGGCCCGGCCCGGGGCTCCCCCGAGGGTGCCCGCTGCTGCCCTCCCCTGCCCTCCCCGGCCGGGCCCCGCCGCCGCCCGCCTGCGGCTGTCACGGGGGCCGGGGCCGCCCCCCCCGCGACTCCCCCCGGCCCGGCCCGGCGCTCCCGGCGGCTGCGGGGCCGGGCCTCCGCCCCCCGCTGCCCCGCGGACAAGCCCGGGCCGCCCGCTGCGACCCCCCCGGGGGGGCCCCAGGTGCCTCCCGGCAGAGCCGGAGCCCGTCCCGCCTCCCCGCTCCCTGCTGCTGCTCCTTTTTCTGCCCGCTCCGCCCGCTGCTTCTGCCGCCGCCGCCGGTTCCGGTTCCGGTAGCGCCCCGCCCCGCCGGTTCCGGTTCCGGTAGCGCCCGCCCGGCCCGGCGCGGGGCCGCCGCGCACCTGCCGCCCCTCAGCGCCGCTCGCCCGCGCACGGCGGCGCCGCCTGGCGGCCGCGGGGGCGCTGCAGGGCCCGGGCAGCCCCCGCGCGGCGGCGCCCCGGGGCCCCGCGACCGGCGCCCGGCGACAGCGGCAGCGGCGGGGCCCGGAGCCGCGGGGAGAAGAGCGAGAGGGAAAAAGGAAGGAAGGAGACAGAAAGAGAGAGGGAGAGAGAGGGGGCAGAAAGGGAGAGGGAGGAGAGAAGGAAAGAAAGAGGGAAACGAGGAGAAAAAAGGAAAGAGAGAAAGGGAAAGCGGAACAAGGAGGGAGAGAGGAAGAGAAAGACGGAAGAGAGAAAGAAGGAGAAAAAGAGAAAAGAAGAAACAAAGGAGAAGGAAAGAAAGGACGAGAGAGAGAGAAGGAGAAAGAAAAAGAGACAAGGAAGAGAGAGAAGGTGATAAACAGTGAGAGAAAGGGACAAAGAGAGATGGATAAAAGAGAAAAATAAGGAGGGAAAGGGAAAGAAAGAACAGGAGAGGCAGAGAGAGAGAAAAGGAGAGAAGGAAAGACAGGGAGAGAGAAAGAACAAGACAGAAAGAGGAAGGGAAAGCATGAGAAAGAAGAGAGGAGGAGGAAGGGAGAGAAAGACAGAGAGGGAGGAAGCCAGAGCGAGAGAAAGAGAGAGAAAGAGAGAGAGAGGGAAAGAACGAACAAAGAGGGAAACAGAACCAGAGAGAGAGAGAGAAAGGGAAAGGGGAATAAAGAGGGAGAAAAAGAAAAAGAGGAAGGGAGAAAAAGAGAAACAAAGAATGAGAAAGAGAGAAGGAGAGGGAGAAAGAAAGATGGAGAGAGAGCGAGAAAAGACAGGAGAGAAGGAAACGGGGAAGAAAGAGGGAGAAAGAGGGAGAGGAGGAGGAAGAGAGGCAGCAAAAAAGACCAAGACAGAGAGAGATGCAAAGCATGATAAAAAGGAGCGGGAGGGGGGAAGAGAGAGGGGAAGGGAGAGGGAGGGAGAACAAGAGAGAGAGAGAGGGAAAGAGAGAAAGCGGGAGAGAGAAAGTGGGAAAGAAAGGAAAAGACAGGAAGGGAGGGAGGGAGGAACGGAAGGAGGCAGGGAGGGAGGAACAGAGGCAGGAAGATGGTGAGAGAGAGCAGGAAAGCAAGTGGGAGAGAGAGAGAGAGGGAAAAGAGGAAGAGCAAGGGAAAAAAGAGAGAGCAAAGGCAAAAAGGGAAAGAGTGAAAGAGAAAGAAAACAGGGAGGGAGGGAGAGAGAGGGAAAAAGACAGCAAAAGAAAAGAGAAAGTCAAAGAGAAAAAGAGCAAGAGAAAGGAATGGCAAAAGAAGCGAAGGAGAGAGGGAGTAAGAGGGAGATCGATACAGATAAAGATAGAGGGAGAAGACCGGGAGAGAGAGAGAGTGACAGCAGGAGGGAGAAAGGGAGAGAATGAGAGAGTGAAAAAGAAAGAAAGAATGAAGGAGAAAGAGAGGGAGAGAAAGAAGAAGAGTGGGGAAGGGAGAAAGGGAGAGAGAGAAAGGGAGAGAGTGAGAAAGAAAAGACGACAGAGGGAAAGAATCAGAGAAAGAGAAAGACAGGAAAAGCAGGATAAAGAGGGAGAGACAGAGGGAGACAGAGAGAGAGAGCAAAGGAAAGAGAGAGAAGGAAGAGAGAGAGAAACAGAGAAAGAAATGAAAGAAAAACTGAGCGAGAAAGGGGGAGAGAGGGAGGGAAAGAGGGAGAGAGAAAGAAGAAGATGGAGAGTAAGAGGAGAAGAGAGAGGGAGAGAGAACAAGAGAGAAAGAGGCAAAGAGAGAAAGCAGGAAAGAGAAAGAGGGAAGGAAAGGAAAAGAGAGGGAAAGAGGGAGGAAGGGAGGAAAAAGGCGGGGAAAGAATAGTAAAGAGAAAGAGGGAGAGAAAGAGGAGGGTGAGAGGAAGAGAGAAGCAGAGGGGGAAAGAGACCAAGTGGGAGAAGGAGAGAAGGAAAGAAGGGCAGAGAGAGAGAGTTGAGGAGAATGAAGGAGAGAAGGAGAGAAGGAGAGAGAGGCAAACCGAGGGAAAGACAGGAGGAGGGAGGAGGACGGGCAGATAGGAGAGAGAAGAGAAAAAAGCAAAAGAGAGCAAGTGAGGGAGAGAAAGACAGCGGGAGAGAGAGAGAGAAAGCAAGAGAAAAAGAGAGAAAGAGTAAGAGTGAAGGAGAGAGAAAGAGGAGAAACAAGGCTAGTGAGAGAAGAGAGGGAAGGAGAGAGCGAGGCAAGAAGAGAAATGCAGAGGGACCGAGGAAGAGAGAGCAAGAGAAAGAGAAGACAGAGCAAGAGACAGAGGGAGAAGGAGACGAGATAAAGGGAGGGAGCGAGGGAGAGAATAACAGAAAAGGAGAGAAGAGAGGGGCAGGTAGAGGGAGAAATATAGGCTGGGGGAGAGAAAGGAACAGAGAAAGAGGAAGGTGAGAGAAGGCGAGAGAGAGAGAAAAGAAAAGTATGAGTGAGAAAGAGAAAGAAGAGAGCAAAGGAGGGAGAGAGGGAGAAGGAGAGAGAAAAAAGGAAGAGGAAGAAGAGGGGGGCAGAGAGAAAGAGGAGGAAAGAAAGAGCAAGAGAATGAGAGATGGGGAGGGAAAGAGAGAGAAAGAAGAGGGAAAGAAGGAGGGAGAAAAAGGGAGGGAAGGAAGAAAGAAGGAAAGAGCAAGAGCAAGAAAGGGAGAGAAAGAAAAAGGGGCAAAAGAGAAAGGTGCAGAGAGAGAAAGAAAGCAAGAGGGAGGGAAAGCGAGGGAGAGGAGAGAAAGAAAGGGCGTGCGAGAGAAGGGCAGAAAGAGGGAGAGGCACTGAGGAAAAGAGAGGGGGAAGAGAGGGAGGGACAGGGAGAGAGAGAAAAAGAGGGAAAGAGGGAGGAAGAGAAGAGCGAGAAAGGAAAGAAAGAGCGAGAAAGAAAAGAAAGAAAAAGAAAGGGGAAGAAAGAAAGAGAAAGAAAGAAAGGAGGGAAGGAAGCCTGAGAGAGAGAAGGAGCGAGAAGGAGCTAGATGGTGAGAGAGAGCAAGAAAGCAAGCGAGAGGGAGAGAAAGGGAAAAGAGGAAGAGCAAGGGAAAAAAGAGAGAGCAAAGGCAAAAAGGGAAAGAGTGAAAGAGTGAAAGAAAATTGTGAGGGAGGGAGGGAGAAAGAGGGAAAAAGAGAGCAAGAGAAAAGAAAGTTGAGAGAAAAAGAGCAAGAGAGAAAGGAATGGCGAAAGAAACAACAGAGAGGGAGTAGGAGGGAGATCAATACAGATAGAGGGAGAAGAGAGAGGGGAGAGAGAGAGAGACAGCAGGAGGGAGAAAGGGAGAGAATGAGACTGAAAAAGAGAAAGAAAGAATGAAGGAGAAAGAAGGAGGAGGAGGAAGAGGAAGGGGAAGGGAGAGAGAAAGGGAGTGAGAAAGAAAGACGACAGGGAAAGAGAAGCAGAGAAAGAGAGGGAGAGAGAAAGGGGAAGTGGGATAAAGAGGGAGGGAGGGAGGGGAGAGAGAAAAGGAAAGAGGGAAGGAAGAGGGAGGAAGGGAGGGAGAAAGAGAAAGAAAGAGAAAGAAAGAAAACCCAAGCAAGAAAGGGAGAGAGAGGGAGGGAAAGAGGGAAAGAAAGAACAAGGCAGGGCAAGAGAGGAGGAAGGGCGAGGGAGAGAGAACAAGAGAGAAAGAGGCAAAGAGAGAAAGCAGGAAAGAGAAAGAGGGAAGGAAAGGAAAAGAGAGAGGGAAAGAGGGAGGAAGGGAGGAAAAAGGCGGGGAAAGAATAGTAAAGAGAAAGAGGGAGAGAAAGAGAAGGGTGAGAGGAGGAGAGAAGCAGAGGGGGAAAGAGACCAAGCGGGAGAAGGAGAGAAGGAAAGAAGGGCAGAGAAAGAGAGTCCAGGAGAATGAAGGAGAGAAGGAGAGAAGGAGAGAGAGGCAAAGCGAGGGAAAGACAGGAGGAGGGAGGAGGACGGGCAGATAGGGGAGAAAGAAGAGAAAAAAGCAAAAGAGAGCAAGTGAGGGAGAGAAAGACAGCGGGAGAGAGAGAAAGCAAGAGAAAGAGAGAAAGAGTAAGAGTGAAGGAGAGAGAAAAAGGAGAAACAAGGCTAGTGAGAGAAGAGAGGGAAGGAGAGAGCGAGGCAAGAAGAGAAATGCAGAGGGACCGAGGAAGAGAGAGCAAGATCTGTGCCTGACTTCATCAAAATAGGCCCAATCCATTGTACGCGATGCTGCACTGATCACACCAGTGCCAAGGGCTAAATGATGACCCACAGCACAAGGGACAGAGAACTGCTGTCGTTACTGAATATGTCAGACCTGATCCCAGGCTTCCTTAAGCCACGTGTGCACCCCGACTGCAGCACTGAACCTCACACATCGAAAAAAACCCTAAAAGCAATTCAAAAATGGGAATGCTGCATATGCTTAGCCCACAGAACAGATGTCTTGAGTCTGAATATTAAATCCCGTTCAGTACACAAACTCATCTTCAAGTGCCCCCGTCCCGTCAAGGAATGGGTGGCAGGAACGTAAGCCGCAGTAGTGGGCAGTAATGTGTCTCCTAACTAGGCTGACAACACTGGCACACGTTTAAGGCAACGTGCAGTGCATCATCCTGCACTTCTCCACAGCAACAACTATTATCAATTGGCTGTGATGTACGGAGGGAGAGTTAGGACTTATTTTCCTTTGGGAAGGATTTATAGACCCGTTAGCCCCTAGGCAGACTTAATGCTATACTTTGGAAAAGGAAATGAAAGAGGAAGGAAAAGGAGTAATAAAGCAGATTGGAGCAATTCTGGTTTAGGACAAGTTCCCTCAGCCAGCCTTGTTTTTTATAAGTCAGGATATTCTGTTTCTTTATCTGCTCAAGGGCCAGCAACGATTTTGGCCAGTTTCAAACAGTATCATACAAACAGTGCTATTAAAAGGCACGTAAAATTAGTACAGACACATATAAAGTCTCCTGGATATGAGAAAACCTGAAAGTCCTGCGAATTGTGCTGTTGTCAGAGTTCAGCTGCCTCTAGGCAGCTTTCTTCCACAGCCACTTCTGTGCCATCTGCAGCACGTTCCTGTCTCCCTTCATGAGAATGAGAAGCTTGTTGTGAACATTCATTGCTGTAAGCAGACAGTGTTCTCAACACATGCTAGTAGAAGACTGAAAATTAGTATTTCCCCTGTGGACTTCCTTATCCCTCCTCCTCCTGTCCTTTAGAAGAGAGAGAAACTTTTCTTAAAAATTAAAACAAGCTTTGCAGCCCTTAAACCCCATCCTCCTGGCTTTGAGGCTTCTCATGAGCCCCCCTAGCTAGCTTCACATCCTAAGAACAGAATCTGGATTTACCCCTATTTTCAGGCAGAAAGGTGGTTTCGCTTCCCAAAGCTCTGCGGAGGTTTACAGCCCCCATTCTACTTTGGGTCCTGTAAGCATACAAAGTCATGCTCTTGGACCTGAGAGTCACTTTCCAAAGCTGGTAGCCAGCTTTTCCCTTTGTACAAGCAAGTCTGCATTTATCTTACCAAAGTGCAGGCTCCTGGGGGCAGTGTAAAAGTGGACATACAGGTAAGCAGGTTCCTCATTTCACTGCTGAAGAGAGAGGCGTCAAAGAGAGAGATTAAGCTAGGAAATGCCTAATTCTCTCTGCTGATTTTGCAGGAGACACTGTGCTCCTGACTTGTACCTAAAATTAGGTAGGATGAATCAGGGTCACAGTGCCAGAGCTGGTGCCACTGGGCTGATGTCACATAGCAACACTGGGAAGGGTGTTTGGGAACTTTGGGATAGGCCCTCCTTTCCCAAAGTAAATGGTTATTCTAAGAAACCCCATTTTGGTGTACACAGTTTGAGACACCTTATGGAAATCTGATCCTACTTAAAAATACTTAAAGGTATGCCAAGTTAAGCCTGTTTGCCTTAAAACTATGGCAAACAAGACCACTAGCTAATGTTTCAAAACATTACAGATTTTTAAGATGCTTAATCTGGATTAAAGAGGGAAATCTAGGATAATTTTGCATCACCATCCTCCTCTGCATGGTGCACCTGTCATTTGAGAGGGGCATGAACTACACAGGAAGAAAGATGGAAGATCTGCTTCTGAGTGCGTTTCAGACCAATTTAGACCTCAGGTTAGGCCGCTCTGCAAATGCAGTACAGCTTCTGCCTTCTTTGGAGGAAGCTTATTCCAGCTACCGGAGGAGACAGAAAACTGGACCAGTCTGAACATGGGTCTGTTCTTCTTCGGCAAGTCCTGTGAGCCTAAAGAGACTTCGGTCCTATTGACTCCATGACAAGTTTCTGACGCAGTAAAGCAAAACTAGAGGAAAAGACATTTTTCCAAAGTGCTGCTATCTGCAAACAAGATGCCTCAAGAGACTAGAAAAGTGGGCTTTTCAGACCCACTGTCCCAGGAGCTGCTTGCCAGTGGGGAGTATGGCAATGTTCATCCTTCCACCAAAACGTGACCTGCTTTTCTCTCCGCTGAGTCCCTTTTCCACCACTGCCAGACCAAGGCTGATCAATTATAACCACATGCTGAGCAGGAACTTGAGGAAGGGAGGAGAATTCCCTGTTCCCTTTCTCCTCTTCTCTAACACCACACAGTGCATTTGTTTTCAGCCGCTCAAAATGGGCGTCCCACGTGTCCCCGTGTCTAGGACAGATCTTCTCATCTATTATCCAGGAACCAAGCTGTGGACATGGAAACAAATCAAACACTCATAAAGTCATGGCTCCATAGAGCAGTGCTGAAATCTGCATTGATCTTAAACATCTTGAGCCATTTTGAGTAAATGGTACTGCGCACGGTCAATATGAGAGAAAGAATTGACTTTGTCCTTCATCCTACACTGTCAGACTTCCCTATTGCCCCTGCCTAGCCCATCTGCCCAAGCTACAGCACGGTTTGCAGACTGGCTCCTCCGAGTCAAACGCATACTGTGTCTAAATTATGCAGCTGCAGAAAGCACATTGACTTTAGGAGGCAGAACACACATAATATTCCCTGCATATTTTGTCGCAAAGATAACAGAGAGAAGTGCAATCAGTAAATGTGCAGATCCATCTTCTGCTGTAAGTAAATCCACAAAATACCTAATGGCAATAAGCAACTCTTTAGTGAGCAGAAAGCACAGGAAACCTGCCTCAAGCCCATAATGCCACTTAACAAAGCAACAGATGAATGGAAATTTAGTATCTCCCTCTCGTTGGCTGCAAAATGTTAGGGATACTCAGGCCATTCTCGCGCAGTGCCGGAGGCAAACGCCGCACTGTGCACTGTTCCCAGACAGAACAGAGACCTCTGTGCAGAACAGGATTCTCCTTGGTGGAGAAAACTCATCAGGAGCCTTTGGTTACTTGAGCCAGTAGAAAACATTGTTTTTTCTATTCGTACAGATGATAAGGACAGTCATGAATGAAAACCGCTGCAGTGCAAAACACACTGCGTAACTCAAATTACATTCAGTTGACCTGCAAGCGTCCTTCAAAGGAAGCTTGCCACTTACTGCCCGACTAGCACTCTCCCCATCCCACGCAGGAATAGCCGAGAAGCGAAAGACACACAGCACATCGCTGCCCCAAGGACAGCAGCAGTCGCCTCCAGAGCAGGCTTCAGAGAAAACACAACTTTCCTGCCCACTAGGCACCGCACCGCACACTTACCAGCGGCAGTTCTAGCTCAGCAAAGGCAAAAGACCTTGTTCTTCAGGAAGCTTTGATCCCAGAGGCAAGGGGTTTACTAGGGAAGTGCATTCTTCCTGCTGGGTAACTGCCGTGCCGCTTCAAGCACTATTTGATTCTCAAATCGGTTTTCTTATTTCCTCAGCCCTCAATTTCCCCGTTAGCTCCGAAGAAAACACAGGCTGCATTTGTCAGCTTGTTTCCAGCAGGCAGGAGAAAGGGAAAACGGAAAGCAATAAACTGCAGTATGTTGCTCTGCTGGATAAATCAGGCACCAAACAAATCAGCAACAATTTTTTTTAGGAAACTCTCCTGTCAATTTTAATATACAACTTAAAAATGCTGCTGTTATTCAGCATAATTCCTGTGCTCAGAGGCCTCAGTAAAGACTTGTACTTCTCCACATTTCTGCCTAAATCCACATATCTCCATGGCATTTTAAATGCACAGTCTTTCTGCACGGCCCAAGCTACTGCTGGCTACACACCTTCAGAAGCAGCCGTTTTCAGCAGGCCCTTCATAAACCTCTTTTGCTGGCTAATAAACCTGTAAGAGGAAAAGGCTCGGGGCTCTAGTGTCTCCGAATCTTATAGGACATGCATATACAAATCAACACAACTTAAAATTTGGCAAATTCAGTGGACTCTAGTAGAAAATTTTGAGTACAAGTTAACTCAGGACATTTGGAAATTACTCTGGGGAAAAAAAACGTCCTTCCCTCTAAATGGGAAACTCCTTTTGTATCCCAGGTTTTTCTTGAATTTTTTGTCTTAGTAACGGCAAGCAAATAAGTTCCTGCCATATGGGCAAGCCCAGACAAACCAAGGCGGAAACTTTATACTTAGGATACCTTGAGACAAAGAATCTGGTCAGAACCTCAGCTGTGATTAATTGATGTCACTACATTAATGAACTATTACTATTAAACTGAGGATAAGATTACTTGAAAGAACTGGGTTGGTGGATGCTGCTGATTTTCTTTCAGCAAATATTTGATGATCAGGTAATATGGGCTTGTTCAATGAGTTTAATTACATTCTGGTTGAAGAAGTCTCCTCTGTTCTTCTACATGCCATGGAAAGGAGGAGACAAAACAATATTAGATTGTGAATGGCACAGATTTCACAAAGTGAGTGAAATACTGTTTAACCAAACAGCTACCATCTCTAATTAGATTTGGAATTAAAATCAGGCCATGCAGAGGGAAAATCAAGAGCATAAATCTCAGCAAAAGGATTTCTGAAAGATTTGGAAATATAGGATGAAATAAAAGGTGATAATGTAATAGAAGAGAAGAAAGCAAGGCGGAAATGGAAAGTGTCGCAAGTGCTTAAAAATAAATTAGCGTGTGCCCAAGGGTCATGTCTGCCATTTCACACTTAGACATACCAGGACTGGAAAAGGCTAGCAAGGATGCAAAAAAGGAAAAAGTGCTTGAAGCAAGAGTAGATATGAAAGAGATGCAACAAAAGGAGATGCAAAAGAACAGAAAGGTTAGCAAAGGGAAGCTGGGGGAAGAATGAGGAAACAGAGACAGAAAAACCCCCATGAGTGACAACAGAATTGCTCAGGTTCAGTCCTGCGTTAAAGCTCCCTCCTGGCTTTGGGACCAACGCTGGCTCATACATGGCCAGCTCAGAGATGGATGCCTGCATCAGACCTCACGGACACGTCTTAAGATCTAACCCTGATATGAGGAAAGAAATCCTAATCCTTTGGAGAAAGATGTGCATTTAGTTGGGCATAAAAAGACTCTGAGGCCAGTGACAGCATGTGGGTAATCTTCAACTCAGGCCCAGTGAGGCCCAGAACATTGTGAGGGCAGACCTGGAAGGCATGAAGCCTCACACCACATCCACGGGAAGGGGGCAAAATTCTGTGATCAGCCACAGATGAGGAAAAGGGGGGGCTGGCCACTGCAGCTGTTTCCTGAAAAGTCCTGTGTCTATACAGGGCTTTGCCACCTGGGTGCCAGGCTCTTCCAAGGGCTCTCCAAGTTTAGCCACAAGCCTGGCTTCCAAACCTGCCATGATCTAAACCCGCAGTGTCATTTTGCACAAAACTCGCATGAACGTCTGACTTCTTGTGCTTGCTTCTTGATGCTGACTTGGTCTGTTAAGGGTACTCCAAGCACAGCTGGCGGCTCCTGCCAGGAACATGCTGAAGAAGGATAATACACACGCCGGTGTATTCTTGTACATCAATATTTCCAGGTTTTCTCTGCTGCCCTGAAGGACCCACTAAGCAGAGGGTTAAAAGACAGTCCCCGTTTTGCCGTCCTGCCTTCCAGATAAACTAGACACTTGCCAGCTGGCCCAGAGAAAGCGGAAGAAGGAACAGCAGACTGGCTGTGGGACCAGGGAAGGCTTTGCAGAACGGGCACAGCTTAATACACGAGATGCACTTTAGGTGCCTGTTTCCTCGTGGTTTGTGTTTCTTCTCAACCATCCTGTTGTGACTACAGAGCTTAAGCTGTTTGCGGCAGGCTCTGCCTCCTGCATTAAATATCCAAGCAGCAGCTGGCAGAGCAGAGATCTGGTCCTGCGGGGGTTTTGCTCCAGACGTTGCATTCGCAAATAGCAATAAGTGATCGAAAGAGGAAACTGAAAGGAAGCAACTTAACGCAGAAAACGGAGAGGAAATGAGAGATCCCCCTGGGGACCCTTTTTGCTGACTTGCTCGCCAAGCCCTGCACTAGCACGTTGCCGTGTTAACTCCACTGGGTCCAGCGGAGGCAGGGTTGCCATGGAAGTCGGAAACTCCGTTCCTTGAGCGCTCTCGTGGAGCCTCTGGCCCCAGCGGCCGATTCTTTCTGCTTGCTCAGGAAGCAGTGTCCTGGCGATATTTCCTTTCTCTTTCATTAAAAGGTATAACCAAATTACGAATACAAAGAATTAGAAGGGGGAGATATCTCACAGCTCTCCATCTGCGCCACTTGCTCCCTCCTCCCATAAAACAAATAAAAATTGAAGTAATTTAAACTGGTGCCTTGCCAAGAATATCTTTTTAAAATGCATTCATTGTCATTAGGACAGATGTCCACATTCCCGTAACATTTCAGCTTGGCTTCTCAGCCCTGAAATAGCATCCCTAAAAAAACTGAGGAACGTCTTCAGTGAATTGACATGTGGGTGCCAGATCCTGATCTCACTTCCACCAGTGTAAAACACGGTTAGCAGTTCTGCACCACATCAGGTCTGGGAGAACTCCCCTGTTTTCAGTTATCGGAAGTTATTCACTGGCCTAACTGATACCATAACACAGCCCATGAAGCTGTAATTGGGATCTGAATCCACTGTTTGATCCGTACATATTTTCTTGATCATTGTTAGGCATCTTCATTACAATACACAAATTTTGTTCTGGCTACACTGCTGGCCACACTACCACGCATTTCTTTGAACATTAAGGCAAAAACTGAGCCACAGCGAAGCTGTAGTTCCCTGAACATTGCAAGGCAGCAGCAGACAGCCACTGCCGGAATAAGCAGCCCCCTGCCCCTCCGCTGCAGAGAGCCGTCCCTGCGCCAGCATCGCTGCAGCCCCAGCACAAGGAACGTGCAGCTGTGTGCTGAACCCGGCGGGAACTCCTCCGGGTTGAAACGCATCCAGCAGAACAGAAATGTTCTCTCTCAAATTCTTTTGCCTCTACACGCTGCTGCCAAGCCCCCTTACCCACGTCAGGGTTTGAGAAGCACCAGTGCAAGCTGTGTACACCCCTCGTCTCGGACTCAGCCGAGTCCTCGGTTTGGCATTCTCTACAGAAGACCCAGCTGCATACCATAAATCTTGGAAAGTATCTGCTTTCTTGCACAAAAATCCTATCTGTGGCCAGAAACTGAAAGGGTATGGATCATATCTTGTTCCACGCTGTCTGGGGGAAAAAGAAAAAACAGCTAATTATGGCCTTCACCAACAAAGCAAACCTACAGCCCGTCTCGAGCTTCTCATAACTCTTAAACCCACTAGTACGCTATAAACCATCACCAGCACCACTGTGCAGCACAGGAAGAGACACTAACGGGCTTAAGTGAACACGGGCATTTTTATACCTTTTCTGTTACCTGATCAGACTAAAATATTGACTCAGGGCTGCTGCTGCTTTTCCCCAGACAAGGAAGTCTGTCGGCACAGCAGAGTGAACTGAACTCAGATTCCATTTGAGCAGCGATGGCAGCACTTAATACCATCTTCTCTGGAAATGTTCTTGCCACTAAATATTAACAAAACCTTTATATCAGAGGTTGGTGGGGTTTGAAAAGAAAAATAATATGTATGGAAGGAGACAAGCAAAGCAAGAGAAGCTGGGAAAGAATCATAACTAAGTGGTAAATGAAAGGAGTGATTTATCTGAAGAGGGTGTCAACAGATGTGCTGGTATATTTTCATGAGCGACAAATAAGCAGAAAAGGAGGAACAGGATAGATACTGAGAGAAAGCAGAGGGGAGAAAGAGGAGAAGTGCAGCAGGAGGAGAGAAAAAAGTGTCTTAGATAGCGAGGGGGCACTCTTCAGGACAGAACTAGTAGAAGAGTCACTTCCACGAGCGGGAGCCGTCACCTCTCTCACACCAAGTGCAGCTCTGCAACTCTCAAACCCTCCCAGTGCTGCTATATGCCAACCAGTGATAAATAACGAAGGCCTACACAAAAACCAGAAGGCACTCGCGCTGAAGCACTGCTGAGATTTTAAGGCGCAACACTGCGACTAGGTAATAGCTGCGCCAAAACCCCTCGTCTGTCGTGTAGCTTGTCACATATTTTCAGCTGATTTGTCAAAAGCACTGCGTTTGGCTCAACGCCTAACAACCTCCCGTTCCTCCCATTAAACGGGATCAGACCCGTGCCAGGGGCTCGTGCATTTCCATCCAGTGTCCTCGTGTTTCCGACGGGGCCTGACCAGCACTGACAGCACATTCAGGGTGTTACCCACAGGAACAACAAACCCCCGAACAAACTCGTACACACGTAACGCCAATGCGACCAAGTGCAAACTCAGAATAAGCCTCGTGTCTTCCCTTCCCTCCTCTCCCATAAGCAAGGACTTTCTTCAGCAGGAAAGGTGAGGAAGGCACGCCAGGAAATGGGAACCCATGTCACTCGTTATTTCTTACGATAAACTATTCGGAGACGTTAGGATATTTTTCAGAACTCTACTGTAGATCCTGGTGCCAACAAAACCAAACATATGACAAACCTGGGACTTGAGACCTGTGTATCAATGAAAAGCAATTTGCAGACTTGCTGCCTTAGTTTTCCCCCTTAAATGTCCCACATTCAGCACACTTTGTTTGGACTACTTTTGCAATAGCTACAGGGGGAGGCACTGTTTTCACAAGCAATTTCTGGTTTTGGCACCCCAACGAAAATATTTTCAAAGAACTCAACATTCAGAACGTGGGCGTTCCAGTCTTTGACACGATCGGGCAATCCGCTTAATGGGCCTCCACCCGGACACCTCCAAAGCTGGACAAATAAAACATATGGTCACTGCTAAAGGCTGCCCACAAAGAATGGTCTGCATGATTTATCTCCCAGTGCTCTTCCAGACCTAAGACAAATCACAACGGTAGTTTTCAGGCAACTTTTTTTTTTAGCATTTGCCCTGAATACCTTCCTTGACAAGAAAATAATATTCTTCACCAGAGAGCATCTCACTTTTTCTTTCCTATTCAAGACCATATAAATGGTACTGCATAGACATTTAACCATTCCCATTGCTCTTCTTTTCCAGACTAACAAATTAGGGTACAGAGAAATTAAATAAATTCACGACGTCACCTAACAAGTCAAGACCAAAGCAAGAGATAGGACTATAGAGGCCTTTCTAATTGTTACACTGCGATTGAGAAAATAACTTTGCTTAAAATCTGCTTAAGGAAGGAAATAGCTTCTAGCTAAAGAATTTGCATCTTGGCTTATATAAATGAATAAATCAGAGTCAGTGGCTTTTACTTCTTCCTACATTTCACTGTTATCTTGGATTTTATATTCAAATGACAGTGTTCTAAGTTCAATGAAAAGCATTTTCGTTCTTCAGAGCAATTACTTCATTTAAACTAGTGCTTCAATTAACCAAAATGCTTTTTTTTTTCCGGTGGGCAACTTCATTTGGAGACATTACTGATTTTCTGAAGGACTATTTAATGAAATTTAATAGAAGTGTCTTTGATTCATTCTTAATCAACTTGTAAATTTTTCATTTTTAGAAACATATTAGGAAAACCTTTAATTTCATATTTGCTTTTTTATTTATTCAATTTAATTTCAGTCTTGCATTTAAGTACTGCTATACTCCTCAAAATATTAAAAATCATATAACCCAATTATTATTATTATTTAAAATCATTGCACATTTAGAGCAAAATACTTCAGTTAACTCTAAAAAGTATTTGATATTCTAATTACAAGAACCTCTTGGAATGAAACCAGAATGTAAAGGGTCAGCTTACTGTAATTTTCAACTGTTAAAGGAATTTTGAATTAGAATATAAGTAGCAGCTTCCAGTGAATTTTTCTCAGCAAAGTATCAACACCTTTGAAAAATGGAGAAAAATGAATGAAAGTATTGTCATAGTCTTAAATACACCAGTAGAAATGTTCCACTCAACCATGAGAGAGAGAAAGAAAAGATGCGAGAGCCTTTGATCACCCAAATGCAAAGCCAGATCACAGAAATGCTGACTTTATCTGAAGCACTGAGACTCAAGAGTTACTGTCTAGCTACCCACGACTGCTCCCACCAACAGCAAGTCACCCACCTGGGGCAGCACGCGGTTTTCCTCCTCCAGCTGTCTCCCTCTTGCCTCCAGCTGCCTAACATAGGACAAGGTTGATTCTAAAATTAAAAAGAAAAAAACTCTCATTATCCACAGAGATCTGCTTGTGTAGACTAGTGCCAGAGCCTGTGCCACATGCTGACTTGTGCTCGCAGCAGCCTTCTTCTCTTAAAATCCCCTTAAACATGCAGCTCTGTTCCTCTCAAGGGCACTGCAAATAATGCTGGTACTAGAATTAACCCAGTTCTTTGTCACTTCTGATTCTAAACTACTGCACTTTAAAACAATATTTATAGTCCCTTCTCAGACAAAGGAAATCTTACAGAAAGGCAACACAGACTTGATTTCTTCTATCCCATACCCCAAGCTCTGTGAGCTTGGACAAGAGCAATGTGTTCTTCTACAGGGTCACCACTTCAAAACTCAGAAAGAGAAGACTGTCTTCTGCTGGCAGATGCAGCCAAAGAGGTCCCTGCACACCAGGAAGCGGAGGGCTGGTGCAGCACATGCAGACTTCCCATGCAAGCAGTGACCTAGCCTGCAGGGAATACCACAGCTAGCCAGCACGGAGGCACAAGGTATAGCCTGTGCTGGGAATCAGGTGCGTTGTCCTGGCTTTAGCCTGTGCTGGGAATCAGTTGTGTGCATCTCCAGGGTCCTGAGAGAGCTTTGAGTCTGGCTGACAGAGTGCACAACCGCCTGAGACACAGCATCCTTACAACTATTATTCCTCGTGCGAGCTAGGGCAGCACCGTACTAGCATATGCTCTCGTAAAGCTGCTTGGCTGCAGAGCAAAATCCCACCCACCCTACTCACGAGTAACATCACTGGCCTTCATAAGATAAATCGATTGATTATGGAGAATAACATTTCCCGTGGATATGAGTATTGAAAGAGCATCTGAATGTTTCAATCAATGGTCTTATTTCCCCCTGGAAAATGAGTCACGCTCTGTTCCGTTCCCAAGAATTTACTGTAAGAAGAGTAGATCCAAGATCCATCGCTAGAAGCATCTGAGAGGTCTTGTATCATGCATTTTGGGGGGCACACAGAAATTCTGCCATTAAAATACTGTACCTAGAAAAAAATACATGCCTGAGAAAGTAGTTGGTCACTGTAAGAGAAAAGACCTCTTCTCAATTCAGAATCACTGCTATGACTCTAGGACCTCCTCATACTTAGGTGCAAGCACACCATGGATTTACTCCTGACTCAACGATCCATTAAACTTTCTTTGAGATGTCAATTCCATTAATTTATATGTACCCACACTACCATGTAACTAGTGTACAAATAGAAACAACTACATCTCTGAGGTCTAACTGTATGGAATCCATCGGTGTCAGGGCAGTACTGGCAGTTGATATCAACCTGCAAAGCTGCATTGACACCAGAGCAGTTCTCTGATATAAATTATCAGATGAATTTGTGTACCCTTCTCCTCTGATATCTAAATCACCGTGCCAGCCTGCCCATAAAATAAAAGTGACAGGACATGAGGTGTCACTTATTGCTCTTGTCAGACTGCAGCAGGCTAAAATATGCACGCACGGATAGTGCATGCGAATTTACAGAGCATGAGGACAACAGACAGAAATTTGTCAAGAACGATTACTGCACAGCAAGGCACTGCATTAAAAATAGCATTGTACAACAAAAGGGAAAGAGGTAATCTGAGGTTCTGTGTGCTCTACGGCATAACGATTTTCATAGCTAGTGATGGGTGCATCTCTGGAGAGCTGCTAAGCCCGGTTCGGATGAGCACTTAGAAAATGAACAGCTTATTCAATTAACTATAGGCGACAGGGTCCCTCCCATCAAATCAGCTCCTTTCCCAGCAGTAGCGCTTCTGCGAGGAGCTGTAGAAGCTTCCTCACTGGTATGGCCATTAGTGTTGGCAATAGCTCCCAGCACATTTCTTTTCTCCTCTCTGTTGTTTTCTACAGAAGATGGTTTTTTGTGCAACCACCTTTTCTGAGGGACTGAAGTAGGGGCTTTCTTCGGCACTAGCAATCTCCCAATTTGTTGGTTACAATTCTGCTGCTATGTCAGCTTGGGCACCAAGCTCACATTCAAGTCCAACTTCCCCATTATCCACATCTGACAACACATTGACTAACACCCCAGCTCTGCCCGGGTGGAAGCCAGCCAGCTTTCCTGGCCCCAAAATCCAGGCGCAGGGCGGGCACTGATTTGCACATGGGGGCACAATTGCCTCAAGCTAATCGGATCCACAGGCCTGAGCCAAACCCGAGCACAGCTACAAAAGCAGTATAATATACCCCCGGCGACCCCTTCAGAGCGTGCCGCGCTCACCAGCTTAGTTCATGCAAGCTCCCTTTTGAATTCCCGTTAACTCCGAGGCATTTTCTGTGTTACCATTTATTAGTTCCGTATATGCTGCACAGCTCTTGGCAAAGTTTGCCTCTCAGTTTTATTCCTTCACTTATATGTTGGAGTCTAGCGCTGAGATGTCTGCTGCCTCCAAAAAGACAGCTCCACTGTCAGCTCAGAACCTCACAGTGCCAGTTTACACCAGCTGAGGATCTGGTCTGTAATCTGAGCTGAGATCAATTTCAAGATCTAATTTATGGGCCTTTTCATTCTGAAGGCTTGACTTTGCTGTCAACACCATTAGTGTTAATTAAGAATGCCACTGCTATTTTTTTCAGATTAATACTAATGTATAAAGGGGTCGTATTTAGCCATAATGTGGTTTGTCCCTTCTTTTATCTGTCTGACCTTTCACTTGTACTGAGCTTTTGCTGCTTTGGCTGTTCCTCTACATTCCTCTTGGAATTGGTACTGTCTGTCCAGCACCACGGGTCCTTCTGTCCCCACACACATCACGCAGGTGGGCTGAGTTGAGGGTATAGGGACTGAGAACAGATCCCCTCCATTAAATGCTTCTTTTCCAAATGGGAACTGCCCACGTTTCTCCCTGCAGCCTTTTCCCACGTCAAGAGAGAAAAGGTCTAGTTCCTCGGCTCATTTCAAAGAATATTCACTCACTGGCTTACCTCCGTGGGAAGAAAGCACTCAGCTCATTTTCTTTTAGAGGCTTCTAACTCTGAAAATGTCATAAATGTAATGAACATGATGATATAGATGTTGATGATATACATTTCCTGTAATAAAACAGTTCAAACAAATAATGCCCCCTTCATAAAGAGCTACAACGGGAAGCTGCATGGATGAGATTATCAGTGCAAAGAGACTGACTGAAAAATTGGTTCTGATCTGTTTATTTGAATTATTCAATACAAGCAGGTGTGAAGAGAAGCAATTTTCCCTAAAAAGACAGAAGGACAAGCTCTGTATTCTTTGTTCTCTCTCTGGCTTCTGCCTCAGAAAATCTTAAAAGCTTTCTAGTTTCCATTTTAGAAAAAACATAAAAGCTTCTTAAAATTACAGCAGAAGTGAAGTCAGTGATTGCAATGATGGGAGACTGTCCACTGAGCAGTCCTAAAGGACATGCTGGCAGCTAAGGATTTGGTTGCAGCTGCATCAAACTTGTCTACTATCCGAAAAAAACCTTTCTTCCCCTTAGCCACTGGGCCTCTGGCAAATGGGAGCACAGTTGAGCCACTGTCCATCTTGAGGGTCCGAGGCTGACATATTTGCCCTTGGAAGACCAAGTGACGCTTCGTAAAACAGAAATATGGGTGTTTATCGCAGTGTGCCTCTACCACTTGGATGTGCCTGTGCTTGCAAGTTAGATTTAAAACAGATTTCCATGCTTATAAGGGCATTTAGGTGGAACTTGGACTTCCACATCAAAAACTCTAACCTTGAAAAAAATCTGCATAAACACCATCTCCAAGCTCCTTGGTCACATCACATTTTGAACTGTAAAATTTGCCAGGGAACCTGTTACGCCTCTGGACTTGCCTAAAATGGCTCCAGCTTGACAGAGCAAAGGAGCTCCGAGTGGAGCTGGCACCTCAGGCAAACGTTCGACACGCCAAGCCTCAGGCTTGGTGGGAGAGGAAGGGACCGAGGCAGAGCGGATAGTCCTTCCCTTGCTGGTCGACCTTGCAAAAAATTAATTGGAGACTAAGGTAAAAACAGAGCACAAAAGGGACAGCGAAGCTATCATCTTGAGAGTCTGGTCCTCAAAAGCAAGGCGGGGAAGAGACCTACTTCTGCATTTCAGAAGAGACAGAGCAGGCTGCGAGCAGACGGGTGCAGCACTACCTTCCCCCTCTGCCCTTCCCGGCAGCAGCCCCCGGGCCGGGCCCCCCTGCGCCGAGCGGGGGCTCAGCTTTCCCGTCGTTTCGGGCCACCGTGCCGAGACGCCCAACTAACTTCATAGACTGCAGACCGAGGGGAACAACGTGCGGACCACAGACGTCTCTTCTCCCGCCCTTCAATGGCGCTAGCCCTCGCCAGTAAATATCCCCGACAAATAACACCTCCCCGGCAGAAGGAAGCTGTGCCAGCGTCATTTCTAGTATTCGCTTTTCTTCTAAATGCACCGACTCAGGCTCTCGTAATACACAGAAAATTGTGAAGATGCGAGCTCTACTAACACAGAACAATACATATTTTAGACAGTAGTACATTTACGCAATCCTGTTGCATTACATACACTGGATTTCTCTGTGATCCTTCCTGCTGTTAGAACACCTGTATTCAGCACAGTAAAAGCGGAACCACTTGATTTTTACTTCACATTATATATATATAATATAAAATATAATAGAAATGTAATATATATATAAAACACATACACGTATTTGTGTTTTCATCACCAACTACCGTATCAGTAATTTCTTCAGACACCATAAGAGCTCTCTAGTTTGTGTCAACAAGCACAGCCCCCCCCAAGTAAAGGGCAGCTGGCACCAAGACCGGAGGCATTAAATTGTCGCTGGAGTCAGGACCGTGGATGCTGACCCCAGTTTGAAACCTGCCTTTCTGAGTAAATCCTAGGTCATCTTCATTTCTTTATGTCAGATGTAACCGCTTCAGGAAAAGGGACTGCCTCGGGCGATGTGTCTGCACGCTGCCTGTCCCAGCAGAGCTGCGATGCTGCCTGGCCCCATACACTGGCAGCGAGTAAACCAGCAGCCACCAAGGCAAGTTCCCTACGGAGACGCCTGCGACCTGCCCCGGTTCGGCAGCCTGGCCTTGGCTAACAGCCGAGCAACGTCCCAGCTAATCCAGCGGTAACTCTCACGCTTTCGCAATGATTAATGTAGTGGGCATATCTATACTGCGAGTGTTGTGGTGCTCTACATACAGTACTGTACGTGTGCATACGGTGAATGTATTCACACTGTAAATGCTGACATCCGCTGTAAATCCACTGTTGCTGACATGGATTTATTGTTTAATAAATTACGGGTCGGATTTTGAAAGGCAGCCAATGCCTGCTCTGTTCTCCTTGAAGTTACCAGGAAAAGTCTCTCTCGACTTCAGCGGAAAAGTTAGAGGAACACTCAGAATTTTTTTTAAATCCTAACTTACATGGAGATGTAAAAGCTTACAAAATGGGTATACACAAATGTAAATTGCTCAAACAATTCTTTAAATTTATCTCAGAAAATAATTTTGCAGTTTGCAGGTATTTCACTTCAAAGCCACAGCAGACATGAAAGCCAAGAGGAGCAGAGAGAGAGAACTGAGATTCATGACTCTCTTTGTTTCTTAAATCTGGACATAATGCATAACGTTTGAGTCTTAACCTAGACCTGAAGTATAACACACGGCAGCACAATGTTTCTTACAGCAAAAGGAGCTATATCTTGTAGCAGTAACTTATAAAACTTAAGTAACATGAATAATTAAGAGGCGATTAACAGAAATATTAAATAAATAATATGTTGCATTAAAATAGCATCACATATAGGTTTTAAAACTCTTAACAGAGAGTGTAAGGAATAGTAAAGCATTTAGAGCAAATAATTTTTACCTTCACCAAATAATCTAACGGTTTAGTGTGTTTAAAGAAGTAACTACCATATACCCGGACTTTCAACATGACAGAATCTGAGAGGCTGTATACAGTTTTCTGTACTTAGAAGAGGAAGTACCATATCCTAATGCTACAGACATTCTTCCCAAACATTGGGTTTTCTTAAGGGCAACTTACAACAGCAGTTCTGTTAAATAAATAAGGATCCAAATTGCTACCTTTGGTCATGCTGAGCTCCCTTTACTCAGGACCTGATCGTGCACGTAAACTCAAGGTTGGCATGAAGAGCAAGTACAAAGCCTTGGCTGCGCACCACAGCTCACAGGACCAAAGCCCATCAGGACAAAACCCCATTTCCTCAAGAAATGCCCAATTCATTTCAGAAGTATCTCCCATCCAAACACTAACACACGCACCTAAGCGTGATCCTAAGTACCTGCGCGTTTAGGTACATCCAAGAAGCCATATCCCAGTGAAGAATAGTCTCTGTCATACTCCTGAGCCCTTTCACCGCCTACATGAAAAAGAGCAGACGTCAGCATCTGCAATTGAAACTGAACGAATAGGATTTGCTTGCCCTTGAGGCAAAGGCAATAGTTATAAGAATCTAGCAATTAATTATTACTAAAATGACTTCTTGCATGAGCCTCTGCAAAGGTATTAGTTAAATGAGGGGCCTTTAAATTACGGTGAGACACTTGCAGATTCATAGTTATTTGGATGCGACAGCTCTCAGTAAACGCTGTCTGTTGTAAATCATGACAACGGAATATATTGCAAAACATACTAAGGAACAGATGACATCTGAAACCAGCAACAGTTTCAAATCGCACACGGTGGACAGATGTCTCTGTATTTCAGCGGTCACCTTCTCAAATTATTCTTCGGACCATAATACTGAGCTCTCAATAGGCAGAGCATCTCCTATCTGTAAGCGCATTCATTTTATCAATCATCTGATTTGTGGCATTTGTGGCATCTTCCATTACCACCCATCATGAGACACACTATCCTTCAAACATTGTTACATTTTCAGCACTTTTGTACAAGACGACTTTTAATGTCTTTTTCTTTGCTTTCCCTATAAAGAATTAAAGATGAGGAAGGTGAGAAAAACATTCCACTTACCATATCTTTTCATAAAACTCTGATCAACTGCTTCTCGTGTAACTTCTAAAATGTGCCTTTTATTATTAATTCAGTGGATCAGAGAGCTCCTGTAAGACCTTCAGAGACTCTCTAGAACTACATGCAGTTTACAAGCTTTAAGCACGTGTAGTATTAGACAGCTGCAACAGTTTATTTGGTTTGGGGCATTCATTTTTTCCCCACATATGCAAAACGGTCACCTCCAAGATCACAACGCCTCTCACCTACTGCCCACAAAAACTGCACGCTAACCATCTTTATGTGACTTTTTGCTTAAAGAGAAATGCTGCAGCATCTATGCCACAGGTAGATTTTAACAACCACAATCACGTTTGTATTCTCTCCAAATGCTCCAGCTCTTCCACTCCCTTGACATCTCCATTCTCCCAAAGATGAAGTCACGTCAGCACTGTTAACTGATCGGTAGGAGCTAAGTTTGTCATGGACAAGATCTGGCCTGGCAGGCGTGGTGGCATATGAAAGAGTAAAAAACAGGAGACTGCCTTTTCTGGCTGGATCTTACATTTGGCACTACCACAACCCAAGAAATTCTGTTTCCTCCCAGCACCCAATTCCATCTACAGAGCTATGGGACATGTTGAAGGGATGATAGCCTAAGTACGTGCCTTTGAGGGACTCCTCGAGGAAATCCGTCTGCTGGCATTCGTCCCTAGGCAACTATGGAGCGGCTCCATCTCTTTTGTGGAACAATCATAACCGAGCCAAAACTGCTCTGGTTTCACGTCACCGGAGATTGGAATCTGCTCGGAAGGTACAGCTGAAACATACCCCGAACAACCGGTCTGACCACTACTCTGGATTTCTAATAACAGTTGTTTAAAAGAGCATCAAATGCATCAGTGCATTTTCAAAGCAAACCATTGCCACCAGGAGCTGGATTTAGAAGCCCTACCTTTACAGAAAGATCAGTGGTTGTCTCATGACACCTTCAAAGTCACATCTCAACTGAGATCTTCATGGTGAAAAGCCTTGAAAGCAATGGTATTTCCAAGATGCTATTCAGTCACCCTCCCTTACTTCTCTCCTACACAAAAATAAACTGAGAAAGACACTTTGGGGGATATCATAGGATCTAAAGAACAGATAATGGAACAGTGAACCTTGCACTGCCAGGACACCAGAGACTTCACACAGCAGATTTCACCTGAGAGTGATTTTTTTAATGTTTCCGTCCTACGCCTCTAGAAATAGGGCTTTAAGAATATGATTTTCACATTCCCTCGGCTTAGGTGTTACTCTAAAGAGAGACTGCTAAAGAAAGCTCGATTACCTGGGACAAGATAAAAAAGACTTTAAAAAAAAAATAAAAAAGTTTTCAGGGCAAGTAAGTTAAATGCAGAGTGTACACGTATTTGAGAGACACATTTATTCCATGCAGTTGTATTTTTTCCTGTATTTTTCTCTTTACACAATTCTGTTTAAAATTAATAGGCAGATGGTCAAAATATTTTAATTGTGCACCTATCTCTATTTTTCAGTATCTGAGTGCTCTCTGATTGAGAATCTCTCTTGAGCAATTTTTTGCCATTTTAGCAAATACCCAAATAGGAGCAAACTGAACAGCAAAACAAGCTGATTGCCAAATTTTTTTCAAGTAAAAAGCACAGCCTGTGGCTTTACCTACCTAACGGGGTCAGGATTTTCCAGCCCAGCAAGTGTTCAGAGAGCTGGCGCTGGTAGAATCCGTGCCCTGGTCTGGCAGCAGTTCACCAGGCAGCACCCCCACGTCCAGAGACCTGGTGCTTTCCATGAAAACCTTGTCCTGCCTGGGAGCTATGATCAATGTATCTGGGGTTCAACCAGTCAGAACTCCTGAAAAGTTTCAGCCAAGTTTTCCATGCAAAGTGCCAAGACTTTATAAGTTCCAACACACTAGTCTGCCAAAACACTGCATAACCCAGACTTGCAAATCTTTCACTCTTTCAGCATAAACACCCTGTCAGGCGACAGACAGGTTTAGATGAATGCCATCAGAACCAAGGATTATAGTATTTCACTCCTGACCAAAATTAGGGTAATATATCACCAGAAACCTAGCCCTAGTGCACCAATGAACCTGTAACAAACCAACAGTAACAGCTGTAAGCAACATTATTAATATCTGACACTAACTGTTGAATGTAAATATGCTGGACCTTCCCTGCAATTTGATGCAACAGGAATGCATGCAGTGTGGGCACGTGGGTCCAAGTCACCTCTCTTTCACAAAGGAAGGAATTTGCATCACTAGATCATGTAGACCCAGGAGAAACATCAAGGGCAGGCAACAGTCTGACAATGAATATTCTGCCTCAAAATAAACTGATGGTGACTTAATAGCCTACTCCCACCTCGCATAATCTGCTGCCAATAAGGCTATGAATGAATGAATGAAACTTCTGCACCAGAAGAGTAAGACACTTTCTGTGTGATATTGGGCACTGAAAAAACAAAAAGGTTGTCTAGTAAAGCTATATAGGAGAACAGAACTGGAGATTTCTATTTTTCATTATGTAAATTGAACAGTTTATAGGACAAAGGTCTGTTTCATTTTCCATTATTGCAATTTATACTAAAACAAACAAACAAGAGCTTTGCATGAAACACTCTTTGCAGGTTCTTTTTCAAGTGGGCTATGTTAAAAACATCTCCTGTTAATATTTTCAATATTGTTACCCAGTAGCTCTAGAAAGATCTAAATTTTCAAGTACTTTTGCTCAAAGAAAAGGCTGTATATGAAGGGAGCAGACAACCTCGCTGAGTCACACTGGTTCCAAGTAAAAGTACAGAGTATTTGATGACAAATGTGAACTATATGTCCCAAAACCAGTGCTGTGCCACATACCTAAGGAACAACATAAGGAAAATTTTCAGAAAGCAGAAATACCAGTTTCCTTCTGTTTACCTTCTGTAGTGTAGTGAAGACATAATTACCCATGAAATTACCCCAAAAGGCTGGTTTGAATCTATGATTTCTTCTGAAATGCTTCCAAAATACCCAAATGCAGCAAGGCCCTAAATGAGAACTTCAACATCTCAAGAACATTAATCTTTTGTGAGACTCTTACAGGTTATGTTTTGAGTTGCAGCTGATAATCAGAAGCGGAGAAAAACCTATCTAAAAAGTTGAAGTAGTCTCAGAGGAAAGGGGTGGGAGGAATAGAGATTTGCAGAAAGATCTTTCAAATACCAATTCAATTTTTTAGACATCAGTGGATTTTGTGTGCACGATGATCTTCAACAGGCAAAACGGTACAGTAGTGGTCATCCTTTTAAGGTACAACCTAAATCAATATTCTCAAAGATTTCTCGGCCATCTGAAAGACATATGGGCTTTTTTTCCATTTTTGCAATGTTACAGATATTTCTTCTACTTTAAAAAACAACAAATGTTTAAGTCAAATTAAGCTCTCAAAAGAATTACCTTCTGATAACAACCACATGCTAAATGGCAGTTGTACAGGCACTGCAATAAGAGATTACTCACATCTGCAAGTAGAAAGCATTTATCAAAATTAGAGTCTTATAAACCATCACACATAAACCTATAGAAAAATCAATGCCCATGGCTTATATTAGCAAGGAGCAATGAATTATTACTTATCCAGCAGATAACAGAAGCTTGCTTTTCCTGTAAAAATTCAAAGCCCTTCAAACCATACCCAAAGCCCTTAGAAGTCAGTGAAGGCTTCTCACTGACTTCCATGAGCTTTGGCTGACACCCATAGTCTGTCCTTAATCTTGGCAGCAAATTCTATCACTTCTTTCAGAGAAAATCCAGTGGTTGTTTTAAGTGTGTCTAATCCATGAGGACAAAACTGTAATGAGTTTCTAAATTTATATCTTTAGAAGCAAAAAATATATATATATATTATAAAAAAAACTGTGACCTAGAATCTATTCCAAACCACTGCTCTTCTTTTCACTGGCTCTGCTCACTCTCCCGAGCCAAAGTCTCTAGATCAAATTCATCTCACACACCTGGGCTAATGGACAGAAAATATACTATAACTCGCTTGCCACACAGAAATAAGGTTTTTACCTTATCCCTCAAAAACAGCAAAGGGCTTGAGCTCTGCAGACCCATTATCACCTCAGGGAAGCTATCACCACATCTGGCTGCAGATGTAAGTCAGCAAATAGCTACTTACATTAATCATCATCATATGATTTGACATACAGCTTGCTAACTTGGTGTGTGCATGCATGTGCAGGTGTATATATAAATGTGTGTATCAATATCTATATTACAATTAATCTGCACTGTGATCACTTCCCAGCACTAGGGGAGGGAAGGTTTCACCTTCCAACGAATAAACACATTTTTAACCAATGAGGCAAGCGTGGGAATGGTTATTTCCTGTCTGTCTGAGCAAATGAAAACCATTCAGGACATTCACAAGATAAATTATCCTTTCCACACTGGGAGATGGCAACAAAATTGCTTTGCGAGTTGAATGACTAAGCCCTTTCCTGATCAACTTAAGGGAGTAAACAATTAAGCCAAATAAATAAGCACTAAAACACTGGGAACATAAACTATTTCATAGCGATTCATAGTTTAAGCTAGTTTCATCAACCCGTGGGCTGTACGGTTACAAATGACTAGCTATGTCTCATTCCAACTGACTCCTTATTTCCTTTTACTTAGTAGCTTTTAAATGAAAGTGATTTTCTCTTAGAATGACTTAAATGGCAGAATGCTTAAAAAAGTGTATTTTATTATTTACATTTTTCAGAAAATTGCCTTGATTTGGCAGAAAAAATATTATCTGCAATTTATTAAGCTTGACTCTACAGTTCATTGGCCTGTGAAGTTGCCTGTTTCTCTCTCCATTAACTACAGAGGGAGCCTTGGGTGACTAAGCTCCCAGCTTTCGCAGCTGGGAATGGGAAGATAGATGGGAGGAATACAGCCTTCAATTCATCAGACTTGCCAGAAAGATTCAGAGACACCAGTCGCTACTGAGCCATTACTCTTCCCCAGGCTTAAAAAGCATAAAAGAAGATTTCTAGGGTCTGGAAAAAAAAATTGGAAAACTGAAGCTATATTTGAACTGAAATGTATTTGTCCAATTGCCTTCTGAATTCCCCACCTCCATAAATTCTTGTTCAGTAAAGGGCCACAGACAAAACATTTCAGGTGGATTACTTTAGTTTTTACCAACCTGATGTGCAACTTCAGCTAGGGTTACTGGGATACCTGTCTCAACTATGGAGACCACGTAATAAACCTAAGCGTTCAGCATTCCCCTCGACTCTTTTGGTTTTCCAACAGAGAAAAATAATGTTAGGTAAAGTGGTGGTGTTACACATTTGATGATTGGATGCTCACTAATGTAACACCCTGCTTAGTGAATAAAAATATGTATTGTGTTGGACATACCATCTTCCGTAATCACTAAACCATATGTTTGATGGAAGTTAGACTCTTTTTTCAGGGCAAGGGCTATACTTCAAATTTTCCGCAACTCTACAACCATACATGAAATATTTGTTCCCAGCAAGTATGCCCACATAAAGAATCACAGCAAGTAACATTTGGGTTAGACATTCACCAGACCTTTATAAGGGTAACAGCAAAGCAATGATATAGACAGCCTGAGGAGACTGTGAAATCTTCAGCACTGGAGATCTGAAGAAAAGGTTGGAGAAATAGTTGCCAGGAATAGCTGAGACAGAGTTGATTCTGCCTTAGTCAGGCAGATGAGCCAAGGGACCTCCTAGAGTCTCTTCCACATGAATCTTCTACGGTTTTCTTTGTGTGTATGTGGGTGCCTGACCTCATGACATCATTTCCAGATGAGAGATATTAGTTTTAGGAAAAATAAGAATTCAAAGAAACAAGGGATTGAGTAGGCCTTTGGGAACAGTAACAGGCTTATCCTTGATACTCACTGTCCATCCTTAAGGTGGTTTAATAAAGGGCAGGATATTGCACATCATAAAACGAAAGAGAGAAAACGCATAAGAACTTCTTGTGTTCCACTGGGTTGGTTTATAATTTGGCAGGTCTCTAATTTAAAGGAATTGAACAGTACTTTCCAGGCAGACTTTATCAACCTGAAAACAATAATATCCTACTCTAGTACCTAGGGTTTATTACATTTCTAGCAAAACGACAAATGAGAGCAAACAGGAACCTTTCACTCGTTTCCACCCAAGAACTTAAATTCCTTCACTGACCCATTTTCACAGTCTACAGGAAACTACAGAGCAAAATCTTTTACTTAGTCCCATTTTTATTCAATTTTTAAATACATTTTATTTACCTTAAAGTGAATAAACCAAAGCTGGTAAACAGCTGGGCGAGGGGGCCAATGTATGGAAAGAGGAAGATAATTTACTGTGTTTAGTTATTTCTGTGTAATTTTTACACTGTGTATGTATATGTGAACAATGAACTATGTATTTATGATCACACCGATCGTTAGAGTTGCTTGGTGTAGCTCTCTCTGCATCCCTTTTTTACTGTTTTTCTAGTGTTTATCGTCTTTGTGGAAAAGACAATATTCCTTTGTGTTTCGACAGTGCTGGACGCTTTGGGGATGCCACCACAATCTAGCTCATATCTGTCCCCTTAGAACTCGTTGGCTGACACCTACAAGGCTTATTGAGCAAAAGAGAGCAGGAAAGGCCAAAACAAAGCAGCAGAAGTGCAGCAACGAACACTTGCCGCAGCAGATGAAAAAGTACAAATCTGACTAATTCAGTCTTCTGTGTTCGTAAGCAGATTCGGATATTGCTCTCAAGGCTTGACCTGGAATAACTTATGACTCCATCAGAAAAAGAGCGTGTACCAGGACTGCAGATGACATAGGTCAAGCAGATGTAATTTGATGTTATCACACCCTTTGACTCATAATGGTGATAAAATAGTTACTACTGAAGTTTTGACCTTTTCCCATCTGGTGCCAGGCAGAATCCTAGGAGGAAAACCCTGTCTTTTGTAAAAAGATATGGGGTTGTAGAGGAGAGACAGAGGGGAGATTTTGTCCCAAAAATATTAAGAAGAAAATTAAAATAAGAGTATACTAGACATCTGAAAAATAGGGATTTTTCCATCTCTGCATACTCTCTGGGCAAAAAGCTTTGGGAAACCTCTATTCCACTGTTGTCCTGCCAAGACAGCTACGGAAATATAGACTGGTTCTTACTGAATTCAGTAGCAGGCCCAGTGGTAAAGCAGGGGAGCTTGCAACTTAAATCCTGCTCTAGCTCCTGGCAGCATAAATTGTACTGGCTTTTGCTCAACCAGCAAATAAGAAATTGGTGCCTCCTTCAAGACTTCACCACTTATCCTCTTTCCTAGCCAGCTTGCGTTCAGCACGAAGAGTCCAAAGGCAGCTGACAAGCGACACTGCTTCCTCTTCCAGCTCCAGCATCTGCCCTGCCCTTCTGGGCCGTGCACCAGGATGGTCTTGAGAGCAGGAGCTGGCAGTGTTTGAATCTACCCCTTCAGCCCTGATCAGTAGCACTGTCCAGCGCTGTTACTGCTGTCCTTGCAGATGCCAGATGCGACACCACCGCATCGCTGGGGTGCAGAACTGGCGGGGGCAGGGACTAAAACCTCCAACCAAACACCTACTGCACTCTGCCCTTCTTCCTTTCTGGTCCTCCAACTTTTGTCCCGTTTGATCCTGCTGAATGCATAATAAGTAAATAATGCCTTTCTCCCATTTGCAGATACTGCTAGAGGGCTTCTCCCTTGTCCTTGTTTCATGTTGACTTTTATTCAATCTCTTTCATAACTCTTCAGTCACATTTTCATATAAAAATGTGCACATCTGTAGGATTTAATCCATATGGTGTTATTTCTGTACATATAGCCTAAACAACATTTCTGCTTGCAAATTCCCTTAATTATAACCATCCACTAGCACTAAAATAAGCCACAGTACCTAATGCTCATAGTCTTCAGTCACAACATGCTCAGTGTGAGCTCACTTTGTGTGCAGACCAAATGATCCAGACCAGCTCTATCTATACTGCATATACAGGCAGACTCTTCTGCACTTAGGGCTCCTCACCAGGTGAGCAGGTTTCTGTGCATGACAGTAATCGATTCAAAAAACAGGTAATAAACAATTTGTGGAATAGCACTTCAGGACAAAATGAAGATGCAGAATAAAAGACTACATACAGCCTTGAAGTGGACAAACTAACTGGCTGTTTCAGGGACACAGCAATTATCACACTGAAGAGCTGAAGTCAGTCTAGTCTCTACCAGTGATTGGATCAAGATGCTGCAGAGCAACAGGCAAACGCTCCACCGCAGGCTCATGCAGGTTAGTTTGCCCCTGTCCGTAGGGAGCATATCTTGTTCTTTACTGGACAGAAGCAAACAAAATCCTGAAATACAGTTATTCTAGAGCAAAGTTTATTCCATTATATTATGACGACACTGGACATTCCTAACATCCACATCCGAGTCTTTTTTCAAATATAACTACATTTTAAGCATTGACAACTTTGGGTAGTAAATTTTATTTATATATTTAAACAACAGATGTAGATTTCTTTCATTGATTTTGAATTTCCTGGTTTTCAATTTCATGGAGTATCTCTTATCTTTTCTATGAGAGAAGTAGAAAAAAAGCTCCAAAGTGTATTCTGCAGTTATTCATGCTTTACATATTTTCAATCTATTTTCTCTTCTTCCTCTCCTCAAAGATTAAAAATCTTTTCTCAGTTGCCCTTCACTGAATCTTTTTTATGAGACGGAGATGACCAGAACTTGACATACTATTTAAGATAAGACTTATACAGAATATACATGTATTATCATATTCTCCATAGCATTCAAGGTCCCATGCAAGCTAGCATCGCCTTCACGTTTTCTAACCAATGCCACACGAGAATATGACCTCATTCAGCTGCAATGCCCAGGTTCAATAGCAGTATTGATGATGCCATGACTTTAGAGCTATGAAAAGTATCTTAGTTATTTCACATCCCTGTTAAAATTATCCTAGCTGGACAGTATGGCTGTCATATTCAGGCCGCAGAGAGTGGCCTTGTGCTCTTTAGGCTCAAGAATCCAAATAAACGCCAGCCTCTCTCCCTAGCCTGCATAATACCCTTCTTAGGCACAGGTTTCCATCACTCTTTACAGGATATGCAGGCTTGGAACAATACAACACCCATTTAAGCTACTACAGTAGTTTAAGTTCACCACCGTATACAGAATTTATCGCTCTGAAGACAAGTTGTATCCTTGGTCTTTTAGTGATCTATCACTGAACTGTGATGAAAGCATTAAAGATGCAATCATTTCCCACACTTGATATCCTATAAGAAACAAGTGCACCAAATTTCAAGATTTTAAATTAATGCGGACATGTAAATGATTCATATCAGTCATCTCGTTAAACATGTCTAGTGTATGGCATCTGGTGTTAACCATTTCTCCTATCATCAAGCTCCAACATGTAACTAGCTAGCTAGAGTCATTGATCCAACACTGTCAACCCTAGCTTCTCACAGAAAGAAAACAACAGTAACATATAATGCTTTAGGCAACAGGGGTATCCACAGCTTCCCCATGAGCAAGCAATTCACACCACCAATGAAAGCATCATGTACGTCATTAAAAATGGAAGAGGGTTAACTAGCACTAGCAAGACAAATCCCAAGATGAAATGTTTTTCAATATGTTGCTTGATACAATATGATGACTTTGCATCAAATTTTTGTGGACAAGTTTATTATATTCAAGCAAGCTGATCATGAATACATTTGTTTTGCTGTGGAATTTTTCCAGGCATGACTCACGTATTAAGCAAACACTATCCACAATGTGTTTTTACTCCTAAAGGCATTTGAATCTTTTTTCTAAAAAGAGACAGAAGGACAAATATTTGAGACTTCCTCCAGGGGCAATCTTTGTTCAATTGCTACTTTTCCACTGGCTTTTACCTGCTGTACTCACACCTTCATTGTGAATTCTGCAGAGGTTCCCTCTGTTCTCTTTCACATGTCATTCTCTTTTCAGGTGCCCACCATTGATCTAAAGACAGCTTTCCTTATTCGGTAAAAGGGCAACTGGAGGCAGAGCAACAGTTTAACATTTTCGGTTCCAGTCCTGTTCTGTAGTCAATTTAATCTCATCACCTGCTTCATGCTCCTTTCATTCCTCTTGTTCAGAAACCCATAGACACACGGCAAGAGTTATCCAGAGGCAGAGTGAAACGGCATGCAGCAGGGGCTTAGAGCTGAACTAAGAAAAATTAATTCCAACAAAGGTAAAGCTTTTCACCAGAGGTAACAGAGGGTTCAGTATTGTACTAAAGCGCCCCAAATAAAAGAGCAGCACTTTCTGCATGGGCACTTACAGTACAAACACCTGATTTTCAGGTGACAGACACTGCTCGAATCCAGGCAAGGAGCAGTATTCCTCCTCAGTTGCTCTTTGCAGTTTTATAGTCAAGGTCCCAAAAGGCAACCGGTCACTAAGAGCCAGTGCCAGTGAGGAATCAAGTACTTCACACTCACCTGCGAGGTCAGTACTTTGGTGGTAGTGGAGTCTTCTCTGCTGGAATTTGTAGATATTACACCAGTTGTTCCTGCTGACAGTCCGCAGAACTGGTACAGCAAGAACCAGCGAGCGGAGGGAGCATACGCAGGTGCCAGGTGGGAGACCTGCTCTTCCAGTCCCCAGGCCAGCCTTACTAGCGAGGATCAGAAGGCAGAATGAGGAACTTAAAGAAAAGGCGATAAATGCCTTACATTTACATTGACCAAGTCTCCTTTCCTTTGACCTAACATGGTCCAAAATGAGAGTAAGGACCATCCTGACAGCAAGGGCAGGAAAGTTCAGGTAGCCACCTGTGCTACACACACTTCCAGGTGTAAACCAAAGGCAGAGTAACATAGAGGCAGTTCTAACTAAGAGATGGGTCCTGCTGTTTTACCCTGCTACAGTGTCTGCATCCTGCCTTCCCCTGTTTTGAAGGGAACAGATAACTTCCCGTCAGGATACCCAGGAAGGCTGAGCTACATCCATACGTGCAGAGCTCGAAGCCCTCCTGCCAGCCCGGCTGCCACTGCACCCCGGAAGGCTCAGTCGCCGAGCCAGCTCACACCAGCGGCATCGCACAGCCCTCCTAGTCAGTCTTCTGCTGCAGGAACCATCAGAAGCTCCACAGGACAAGGACGGGGGCCCTGCTGAATCAGAAAACAGCTCTATCTTGCCAGTACCTTCTCCTCTAGGTAACTGCAGATTTCGGCTGCCTGCAGACCACCTGGGAGAAGGTAAGCGGTGTTTCTGTGCTGTATGGCACAAAACAGCTTTCACAGAGACAGTATTTTCCTGCTCAGATGTCCCCTCGGTTGAGAGAGGTTTCTAGCAACCCACCTATCCCACTATCTGTAAAATGTTGGATGTTCTATTTTAACCCAACAGAGATGCTTCTTGCCTCGTCTAAAGTTTTCCTTTATCATTCCTAGGAGATGCTGGAAAGCCTGCTGTCTTCTAGTGAGCTTTAGTTTTAAACCTTTAAGGCACAATACTGAAAGTTAATGGTGTTAAATTACAAGACGAATAAAAATAGCAGCTGATAAAAATCCCTGTGAAAGTGAAATACAGCTTACTCTTCTTGCAACTTCACATGCAGCTTACATTTCTTCATAAAGCCTCAGAAAAGGCCAGGAGACAGACCATCTATCAGGAACCATCAAGCTAGATTTTCAAGTCAGGCTAAAAAGATCCCAAGGGAGCTGTTCACTTATAACTAAAGTTACCCATGAAGTAGGGTTTGGAGCTTAATTTCCTTATCTTTGAACCCCAAAGCAGAATGTTCCAAATCAGAAAACTCTGTTCACAATTTAATTCACCTTATTTTTGAAGTCCTTCTGCAGCATCGATCAGCTTGCATTTGCTATCAGGCCTTCGTTGTGCATCAGACTATAAAATACACACGTGGCCCTTTGCAGGCTGTCAGCTCATTAAGGAGAGAGCGTTAAAAGCTACAGCACTGTTGGGACACCCTCCAAACTCTACGTTTGGACGTGTCATTAAGCACTTGCAGAACAGCCAAGAGATGACTGAATTGGTCTACATGTACAAATACCTTTTTGCATAGGCTTCTACAGATGAGGTAGACAAGCAAGAGTTTGGAGCCAGCCATGAATACCAGGTGCCATGGCAATAGAATGAAGTGGTTAAAAAAAGCATTAGAAATATTGCGATATTTGCTTTATGGCAGTGGTCTGGAACCAAACCCACAATATCTCCGAGGTATGCCTGCAGTCATATTCATAGTCAAGCAAGTCCATGTTAGGTACACAGAATCCCCCCCCTCCCAAAAAAAAAAAAAAAGCAGCTCCGTAGCGGTCTGTGCTTAGCCTGAGGTTAAGGGAGGTATACTATTCACTGCAATGACAGAAGAGTTACCTCAGTGCTGTATCTAGCTCTGCATACAGCATGGCTCATCATTTTCTTCCCTCCTCACTACAATGTCTTTACATTTTTGAAACTCTTTCATGAAGAATAGGGAAAAAATGAAAACAGCAAGAAAGATGTATTAATACAAGTAACCAAAAAGCCTCCCTTTTCTGGCTATTACTAAATTGGATTAAATGATCTCCTGCAATCAGAGCCACCTCTTACTGGAAAAAGGAGAAATGAAGAAATGGTTCTGAGATGAGAACTGACCTTAAGAAAAATATCATTATTGCCTTCTTTCTCCAAAATGTTAAACATAGTCAAGTCTGTCTTGATTTCATCAAGATACTCCCTAGGCAAGAGAAAAGATTCCAAAAATACTACAAACACTACGACTATTTGCACTGCAACATATTCCCAGACACTTTCCTTGCGATCTACTCCTTCTGACATGACATTCAGAACATCACTAGAGCTCAGTATCAGGCCGTGTCATTCAGCATCTGGCATTGCAGCAATTATTGAGTTACTGGGATTGAACACCTTTCCCTGACTGATCCACACGGACTGAGGCTACTCAGCAGGAGAATTTGACTTCTGAAGACAACACTGATCTTTCTACACTTCAACACAGGATGTGTTTCTAGGTCCTGCACGTTTAGCATAACTCAAACCAGCCACAGTAGGAATTTCAACGAGTAGATTATTAAAGCACTGGCATTCTGCAACTGCTATTTACTTTCAGAATACCTGCTATTAATGTCTTCTGTCTAAACAAACATCACCATCACTGCTCCCAGCGCTTCCCAGTTTTCTCCCCTCTTCTTGATCACACTACAATTTCCTTAAAGCTTGACTATAAGTCTTCTCATCATTTTAACTAGTCATTGCATTGTGTGTAAGGAATCCTGAGTATCAACTAGATCTTGCACTTTTTCTTTATTCTCCTGCTCTTCTCAGGCTTTTATGATTCCTGCTGGCATTGCTTGCCTAGGAAATCTCAGATCTGGAAAAGGATTTCAGTTTCTCTAAGAAAATGGAAAAAAAGAAAGAAAGAAAGAAAAGAAATATCCCATCAAATCAATTGCCTCACTTAACTCATATTAATCAGTCAAATGCATTGGGGTGCTTTCTTTGCAAGAGCTCTAATTTTTCTTCTTTCTAGATTAAGAAGAACCAATGCTTCCTCTAAACTGCGTGTCAGCCTAAGCAGGTGTAGAGACAATGCGACTTCATCCACACTAATGGATTTGGTCCTACTTTGTTTTGGACTTCCAATACAAGACAGACATTGACAAACTGGAGCGAATCCAGGGAGGGCCACCAGAATGGTCACGGGGCTGGAACACATGGCATATGAAGGAAGCGGGGTTGTTCAGTCTGCAGAAGAGAAGGCGAAGGGGGTCTTACTGCTGTCTATGACTACCTAACAGGTGGTTACGCAGAAGATGGAGTCAGACTCTTCTCAGATGCACAGGGAAAGAATAAAAGGTTCCGAGCACAAGGTGCATCGAGGGAAATTCTGATGAGCTATTAGGAAACAAAATTCACAGTGAGGGTGATCAAATGCTTGGCCAGGTTACCCAGAGAGGCATGCAATCTCCACCCTTGGAGATACTCGGAGCGCAACTGCACGAGGCCCTGAGCACCCTGAGCTAAGCTGGTCCTGCTTTCAGCAGGAGGTTGGACTAGAAACCTCCAAAGGTTCCACCAAGCCTAAACTACTCTGTGTTTTTACGATTCCACCCTGATATCACTGAATCAGAAGAGGCCCATTTTCCAGGCTACTTGATTCCTCCAGACAGTTCACTTCTCTCTACAATGAAAATTCACAACTAGTACAATATTTGAGTATAATGTGAGATGCCAGTTACGAGCTGCCTATTTAACCTTTCCTTTCCTCTCATACCAAGCAGGGTGATGCAGTTCTCTGCTCTGTTCCTGAGAATGATCAGGAAACATTAATCTCAAGAATGCTAATAAGCTCTTTTCTGTCAGTAACAAAGGACGTGGGAGGCATGGACCTTCTACTGTAAGGATCCAGGGCCTAGCGATCCGTGTTCAGGAATAAATCATCAGTGATTGTAAGGAAGCCAAGATCACATATGCTCTGCAAATGAACTAGGGCTAAGTTTTGTCGTGCACGTCAACAGCGTTCACACAGGAAGAAGCTCATCCATGCCTGCTGCCTTCTGACAAACGCAAAACAAGATCGCAGAAGAGGAAGAACAAGCTTGTAGGTAAAGCTCCCAACCAGCTCCATGGAAAACACGATTCACTTGCAGCCCTGCCACAGGCCTTAGCCTGCAGCACTACCAACAAGATTGCCTGGTTACACGGAAATTGGAAAAGGTCTCTCCTAGGCTCTGCTTGTCAGTGGGAAGCAGGTACCTAATTCTCAAAACTCACACTCGCTTTCTCTGTACATCCTCAGCATTAGCTGCCACCCATCACCATCAGCGTATCTTCCACATAATAGGAGCAGAGATTCCACAGGGTTCAGGCACTCCGTGAATCCGAAGGATAAGAATGCTGCCTGGGGCAATTTGCAGCCAGAAATCTATCCCTCACAGGTACTTACACCTAAACCAGGGCTGCAAATGCTCAAATGTGGCATTGTTCTGATCATGTAATTCAAAGCCCAAAAGAGTTTAACAGTGCCTCGTTTTGTCATTTGAGGGTTTGAGCTACAACATTCTCCTGTCTTTTATTTCTCATTTTCTCACCCCGATGCTTAAGAAAGAAGTTAAACACTCATTTCAATTCATTTTCCTACCCTTCGAGGAATAACAAATAAAATTTGAATATGCAAAAAGCAAACAAAAACCCCATAGCTTCATCCCACTCTAGCAAGTACTTCATTAATATTGAGAAGCTCATCAATTTGAATTTATTTGGAATCCACGAGTCACAGTCACTAGTAAAATGACCTAGAGACTACAGTGATAACTCCCTTGCATTTCAACACAAAAGAAAACCTTCCACAATACACAATGTGAGCAAAACTTTTGGCTGAATATCATCATTTTCCTGTTTGCTTCAGCTACTACTTCAAGTGATGCTGTTGCTATTTTTCAGTGCACTGTCCCTAAGCAAATGGCTGCTCACACCATATAAGATAAAATTAAACAACAACAAAATATATATATTTACGCACACATATATACGTTTTCCACATTCAGAGTCTTTTCAGGTCAATACATTCTCTGAACTATCTATCTAATGAACTACCCTGACATATTGTGGAACTCTTCTCCCTGTCCTCTGTAGCAATGGGAGAATGGAACCATTCATCAACATGACACATCACGGCTTCCAAATATTGAGACATCTCGATACAGTCAGCTGAGTAATATCGCTTTCTGCATCTCTGCTGTTGCTTTCAGCAATGATCTAGTAACAACCAGGGAAAGACAAAGCTGTGATAACTTTCCACAGGCCAGGTGAAAGCATACACCAGACCAGGTAAGGCACAATTATTCTGAGCTTCGTCTTCTAGCTCCCTAGGGAAAAGTTTTAGGGCTGCTTTCTTCTCACATGACTTTGCTGAATGCGCCATTTCTGACAACAACACATCCTAAGTACTTGCTTTCTCCACCACATTTTTGCCATTCCCTTCTCTATTCAACCAGGAAACACTAAAGCAAATCATATAGTACAAAGTACGTATTCGACATAAAGTGCAATATATCTTAAAGTATGCATCAAAACTAAATGCTGCCTTTGGATGCAAGCATAAAGCTTCTGCAAGTATCTAAGGGAAAGAAGTTTTTCAGGATTCAACTGAGACCACCAAGTACAAGTGCAATACTCAAGTTGTCTGAATTGCCAGAGTCAGAGGCTGGAAGCAGGCCTGTGCTTTTTGGCAATACAGCACTTCATATGATGCAACACATGGGCCCAGTCAACACTCCTTTCTCTGGTATAGCAGGCAACAAAAGATCAAGCCATTAGTCCTTCATTGTTTTCTGTTCCAAGGTTTTATCCCCTATGTTTCGAGATGCTCTCTCATTCCATGCTGTCTGACAGCACTTTCAGCTTTTTAGAAGTTGGAATTATAAGAATTATTTGAAAAAGTAACATTTTGGATGCACATTCTGCTCTTGGCCAGAGGTGGTTTGTTTTTTTTTTTTTTTTTTAAACTTTTCTACCTGCTTGGCCTGTAGAACCATTTTAACTTTGCTAAAACTTCCAGAGAAGCAGCGCTTTTACCAGCACTGAAATGCACTGCATCTTTCATGTCTTCAAATAAAAATTAAGCCCAGCCTGTCATCTGTTAGATCTTCCTGCAGAAGAGTGCTAGTTTGATTATCCTCTAACTAGACTTTGCTGGAGTGATCACAGGATCCTATCTAAAGCATAGTAACAAATCTTAGCGTCTCTTCCATCAGCAACCCTAATGTACTGTAAATGGCCATAGGCTTAAAACCTATGACTAGATTCAGCAAAATATTCACTACTATACATAATTGTAAATAAATAATAGAACCTTTTATTATTATTATTATTACTACTCACATTGTAAAGCAAGTCAGGAGTACACCATGGAGACAGAAGAGAAACTGCAGTAGTATTTACAAAAGCAGGCAGTAGAACATATTCCACCACTGACAACAAAGCCAATGTTGAGCGGTCCTGAAAGAGTTTGTGCCTTGAGCAGCCTGACAGATAACGCAGAACATCTACAGGCGATGCAGGAAGGCTATAGCAGAGGGAACAGCAGAAACTGGATCTTGATTTTGGCCAACTTTTTTCCCCACTATGACCAGACAGTACAATCCAGTACTAACATCGCCGAATTAGGATCATTTCTGAGAGCTGGCGAAGAACCCACAGAGGCCTGGCTGTTGAGAAAGACAAAGGAAACTATTTGTGACCTAAGATGCATTTCTTTAATATAAAAAGACTTTTCCATAACTGAAGCTTCATGACTTCACATTCCAGAAGTCAATAATTTGAAATCATTGTTTTATGACTACACTGAGCTTAAGCTTAGTCTTTTAACACACACCCATGTTTACTGCACCATCAACATTCACTCATTTTTTTTACAACTTTTTCCAGTGGTGAAGACTGGGATGCCAACAGCCCCTTGAAGAAACCATCTCTTTCATAATTACGCTTGTTCATCAGACAGTCAAGCCAGATGCAACTATGAGAGTCCAAATGCTGTTCATTCTGATAAATACAAGATGACACTGAAAAAAAGGGAGATGCGTAAAGAATAATCACGATCCTTTTTTACCCGGCAGAATATTCTCTGGTTTGTTGCACTACAGGGATTGAAACCTGTAATTTGCAGGATCACTTGTGAGCAGCTGGGAGTCACAGGGCACTGCAGCGGGTGGTTCTCAGGCAATCAGAGTAGGGGCAATTGCATAGTCACCAGGTACATATTGACTTCACCAGCCAGGATAAGCAGAAATCCAGCTCAGATATTTTGAAATGCTTTAACACAGATTTTTTTTCTTTGAAGACATATAGTCAGAGAGGAAACAGCATTTCCAACAACAGGACAAAGAAGAGTTTTTCCCACAAAGGCAATGATCTCTTCCAGACACAGTCTCAGACTACTTCCACTCTCAGCAGGTATTTTTGCTTATAATTAGATCTATTTGAACTTCCAAAAATCAAATACTGAAGGCTGGCAGGGAACCGGGATTGAACAAAAAGGGGCAAAGAGATCATATAAGACAAAAGACGGTTTTGATAAAGAGAATAAATAGGTACTACTATGAGAGAAGAGAAAGTGAGTCTGCTTCGGGACTTGAAGCAGATCAGCGTAAAAGGCTGTATTTGTTCAGAAGCACACAACAGTATTATGCAGCAGTTCCTGACAAGAAGTGAATGGTAATATTTTCAGCCAAAACAACAGGAGAAATGCATGCGAAGCAAAATGCATCAGCTGTGTTAGCAGAGAGCCTTGGAAAAATGTCACTGCTCTCGGTCTTTGGGGCTTTAAATAACAAGTCGAAAGAATCTTAGCTTAATCTTTCAGACTTTACTCTAACAGGATTTATGACTGACTCAAAGGAAAGATGATGTTTTCTTCCATCACTTCCTAGGACACCTGTGTTCTCTGCAGAGGTTATACACCCAAGCAATAACGCAGACTGACCACGCTTAGCTTACAAATGCCAAGAACAGCCTCGCTTGCTAAGGTACAGCAGCATGGGAAGGCCCAAGTGAGCAGATGATCTGCTCTCCGATTCCACCTGCTAGTTAGATAGGGACAAACTGCATTTTGAAGACGCTATACAGAACACACGTAAATAAAGAAAAAACAATACTTCAATAAAAACCTAGGCACATATACATTTCTAACATGCTTGTCACTTAAATGCGGCAAAACTAAAGCTCTAAAGAACACTTCCTATTAGGAATTAAATTCTCCTTTTCTACAGCAGGTCTTTGCTTTAGTTAGCTAAGACACTGCTGAACCTTCTGCCATTCTGAAACCGCATGAGAGCCTAGGTATAAGTGTGGATTACGCAATAACCTCTGAACAAAGCAAAACTGTAGGATCGCCTGATCCCTATAGGGTCAGAACCAAAACCACTAAGAATCTGAAAGAGCAAGTAGTCACGTCCAGCATTTAGGTGCTAGCGAGACTGTCAAAGTCTTTACTATATGTGGCCTAACTCTGCAGATTCCCAAAGTCCTGTAGACACTGGCGTTTCCACCAGCAGGCACATAAAACACCCCTCACCCTGCTCCTGCAAAGCCTGATGCAGCTGAGCTATTCACCAGCTGAGCTGCTCTTTACTCTGGCAAGACTCTCAAATACGCACTGCTCGTCTCCAGCATCTAATGGACACTGACAGTTCATTCCATCTAGTCAAGATTACCAAGATGAGATTTTCAGCAGGAACCGGCTGTATATGTTCACATATACATTATCTGCATATATCTGCATATATCTGCATTTAAGATACCCACCTAGGAAACAGCACAAGTATTTTCAAATCTCCACAGCGCCTGACTCAAACCCAAGTCTCTTCTGTACCAACAGAAATCCCTCATCTCTGTGTCATTAGGCATTTTCTCTCCAGGGGAGAGTTAACATCCATACCACAGCTGACCTATTACCTTTAAGAGGTGATGCCCCTGATGTACTTCTCCCCTCGGCCTCCTGTTGGCTTCTCCGCTCAGTTTCCTAGCCTTTACTAATCCCATTCCTAAACGCTTTATTCTCACCATAAGTTAAAGGGGAAGCCTAGGTACAGAGGCTGGCGCTGAAGACTCCCTTAGGCACTGGAACGGGGCATCCCTTAGGTGATCCAGCCCTGAAAAAAATACAGCGACTTCTCTCTCCCCGCCTGGGCTTTCAAGCAAAGGCCTGTCAAGAGATGAGCCCAGACACCGCAGTGGGTAACAAAGCACCGCACACAAAGAGAGGGACGACAGGCTCATCATTTAAGTCAAGCCCCATGAGAGCTTTAAAGAATAACACCAGGAATTTCATATGGAACCGGATTACAGTGAGCTACCAACATCTTTTGCAGCATAAACTGCTGTTAGACTAGCTTCTTAAGCATCTCTCGGGGAAAAGGGAAGTAGTATTGTTGTGAAAAGCACAATTCTTTAAATCTCTCATATCTTATTTTTGAGGGTTTCTTAAATGATATTTATCAATCATATAAGAGTCCAGGGGGTACCAAAAAGTGATCAAGTGAATAATCCACTAAAAATTTTGCATGTTGGTTCCACAGTTTTAAAGGTCATCACCAAGACATCACCAAATCACCAGCACAAGACTAGAGCATCTACTTCATGCATGAAGCAGCAATTCATCCTGGTCAATTTAGCTGTGGCTTTTATTAAACTCACTGCAGTCTCTGGCCAGGCAGTAGAACCTGAAGAGGCTTTCACGTTACATCCCTCCGAGATTCAAATAAATCAAAAACTCTCATTTTCATGTACCTACTGGGTTTTTAGAAAATTACTTAACCATTTCAACTACTGAACTAGTCAGCACCTTCCTCCTCTTCTCTCACCTTCTCACACACCAACTGAGATCATGTCACTTCCTAAACTTTAACCAAAATTTTAAGCAATTATCTTTGATTTCATCCCTCAGATTACATCAGAAGAACAGCAACAGCCTGTGTGTTGATGTCACGTCAAATTTAGTCTAGGAAAAGGAAGGCAAACAGCATGAATTTGCATTTCCTAAACAAATCTGAGGTACAACTTGCAGAGTCTGCAAAAAGTCTTTGTGGGTGGGTGTCTGCTACAGACTGCCAGATCAGGAAGAAGTAGATGAGGCCTTCTTCAGACAACTGGAGGAAGCCTCATGTTTGCAGGCCCTGGTACACACGGGGCACTTGAACCACCCTGATACCTGATGAAAGGGCACCATGAACTGGTGAGAGTGGTTGATACTCCAAAGGGTTGTGCTGCCACTCAGAGGGATCACAACAGGCTGGAGAAATGCGCAGAGAGGAACCTCATGAAGTTCAAAGGGAAATGCCAAGTCCTGTATTTGGGCAGGAACAACCCCATGTATCAAAACAGGCTGGGGGCCAACAGACTGGAAAGCAGCTCTGCAGAGAAGGACCTGAGCATCAACAAGTTGACCATGGCCCAGCAATGTGCCCTCACAGCAAAGGCGGCCAACAGCCTCCTGGGCTGCACTAGGAAGATCATTGCCAGCAGGTCCAGGGAGGTGATCCTTCCCCTCTACTCAGCAGTGGTGAGACCACACCCGGAGTGCTGGGTCTAGGTCTGGGTGCCCTGGTACAAGAGAGACATGGACATACTGGAGTGAGTCCAGCAAAGATGATTAAGCGACTGGAGCATCTCTCCTATGAGGAGGGGCTGAGAGAACTGGGACTGTTCAGCCTGGAGAAGAGAAGGCTCGGGGTGGGGGGAAGGGCAACGAGTGTATTAATGTGTACAAATACCTGATGGGAGGCAGTAAAAACGACAGGGCCAGACTCTCAGTGGAGCCCAGTGACAGGATAAGAGGCAGTGGGCACAAACTGAAACACAGGAAACTCCACTTAAGCATAACGAAAAAGAACTTACTGTGAGGGCAGCTGGTGGAAGAGCTTGCTCAGAAAGGTTGTGGAGTCTCCATTCTTGGAGATGATCAAAATGCAAGTGCGCATGGTCTTTGGCAGCCTGCTCTAGGTGACCCTGCTCTGAGCACGGCGGGGGGGGGACTGGACAATCTCCAGAGGTCCCTTCTAACCTCAGCTATTCTGTGATTCTGTCTCAAAAGTCATACCAAACAAATCCGTTCCCAAGGAACAAACCCTAACCTAACCCTAACCTAACCTCTTCTAAGTGTCAGTGAATTAGTCTATACCAATGGAGAAGCACTGAATCTTAAATAGTGAGGCTACATCCGTTTCCTCTAGAAACGATGGCAATATTTCTATCGATTTCAATGACAACAAGATCAAAACCTCTACCATCAACTTCTCATTCAGATTTTTCCCCCGTGCCCAAAATGAAATGAAAGCAACTTCAGCAGTTTCCAAATTCCTCTGTCCTTTCTCCCCACGCTTTACTGACCATTCTCTTCTGGTGCAATCCCCCGTTTAATGTTCTAAAGGATGAATTGTGGCCTAGTGGGTCAAGGTTTTATTCCAATCCCACACAGCTGTTTCCTTCGCATTGATTTTTCAAACTTCTAACTATCATGGGAAACAGAGGTTCAGGGAAAAAGTTCACTATCAAGTACGAAACATACGTTCCCATGAAAATAAAATCAAAAGGCAATTCTGTACTACCAGCTCTTAACAGTAAGATAGGTTTTTTCCTCCCCTTCTAACGTTCCACTTTTCCTCAAAAACCAAAATGGTGTTGAATAGTCTGGAAGCAGCACTTTGGAACCACCCACGTCACCTTCTAACCTCCATCACTCCAATTGTCCAGGGGTTAATTGTTGATCTTGGTAGCATTAATTCTTATTCATGCTTCAAAGAACACTGCTGTTCGGCAAGAAAAAAAGCCCTACAATTCATCTAGTTCAGTATTTTCTTGATTCTGCTATGGATTTCTCTCCTTCTGTGTGTGTGTGCACACGTATATATATGTAACTACATGGGATGAGCATGTGTATGGATTTCTCTCTTTGTACATATGTAGCAAAAGGGATTACTGAAAAAGCATACTATACTCTTGTTATTCAAAATACATAAGGACCAGAACATCTGATGTGAAGAAAAGTTCAATGATTACAGGAAGTTCTGCTAATTTACCCTCAAGCTTTTAGGCTTATCATTTCAACAACATGTCCGTTGCTCTGATGAACGCCAGGTCACAGTGCAGGGATCTCAGATACTGGTTACACTGACAATGACCAGCTAGCAAAAGATAGCCAAGGAAAACCTGTTGCTTTTGCCTATCTGACAAAATAAGAAAAACTAACCTTAAAGAGAAAAGTCTCTAATACATTTAAAAACATATTTTACAGCTATATGGAGTTTTATAGGAAGCTTTGTGTCTACTGTAAATTTCTGTTTGCCTTTCCTTTTACTCTGTGCTGCTTGTTAAGTCTTGATCACTTGGCTTTCTTCATATTCCTAGTCACAGGTCCACTGCTCAGAAACAGGAGTCCATGGGAGTCTTTACATTGACTTTCATCTCATCTAAAGTAATGACAGAACTAACTGTAGCCCAGCAGAACGTAATCCAAGGGCAGTAAAATCCTGTCTCTCTCTCTCTCCAAAGCATCAACAACAACACAGTTCCCAATCTAATTCCATTTTCCTGAAAAACAGTGAAATATTTAATGCAATTCCTTTACTTGGGAGGAAAAAACTCCAAACACCATGGCCAAAATTACACCCACAGTAATTGGGACTTTTAAGACATCAGTGACTAACATCTGCACATCACTCAGGGAGCAGAGTTGTCTTCTTTTATCAGTCTACCATTATCTCTTTAGCAAGCAAAGACTGCCGGCCCTTGGCTGTCACCAAAGCAAAGTCAAAAGGAAAGAAGCAACAGATTAGTCTCCAGAAGCGCAATCATATCTCGCGTTAGAACAGCTTGAGTGCTCACTCATGTATAGTTTTCTCCTAGAAGCATTACATAGAGCCTGGCATACAGAAAGGCTGTCTCATAGACGCTCATAAAATTAACTTCCTGCACAGAGGAGGTGTCACTTCGTGCCATCAGTATAGCGATAGCCTGGCAACAGGTGGCAACACTCTTGCATTAATTCTACTTTACATCTCTTGTTAAATCCCAGACAGCCCGTATATTTGAACATACAGTTCATTTGTAGAGCTAGAATATAATCTATACTTTATTACATTGCATATGCTCTTGCATTTGACCTATCTTTTTGAAACATGGACATAGAATTTTCCAGACAGAAGTGCATATCATACCTGGAGTTTTGCACAAAAGTATCTATAATACATGGAAGGAAGGGGATGGGGGAGAATATAGCCCACATCTATCTCTTTTCCTGAAGGAGCACATATCACTCTGTGCTGAAATCTGAAACATAAAAACCCTCTCTGATAAACATTTTTGCTTTTCACCAAAAACCTTGGCAGTGTGACCACAGTCCCCAGGCACTTGCACCGTTTTACTCTCCAGTCTCTCCAAGACAAAGCATCTGCTCTCTTAACTTAAACTTTTTAAAACAGAAAGGGAATTTCATGTTAATTTTGTCCAGTTCTAAAATCTTTCTCATCTCATTGATCTTCCATGAAAGTTTTCTCTCCCACAATAATTTTGATAAAGTTAACAGGAACCAAAGGTAACATTTAGACAAACTGAAAAATTAAAGGTAATCAAGGCTACGCTTAAAAAGAGTCATAACGCTAAAGGCTATGGATTTCAAGTTACTCAAGACAGCTTTCTAATTACAGCCTTCAAAAGATTATTTAGTTAGTTCCTTGATAATCTTCAAAACAACAACAAAAAATACTCATAAGGAATTACCAAAAAGCCTCAATTTGTCTTCTGACTTGTAGGAAATTGTTTTCAGACCTTAACTAAAAGACACAAATTTACTTAGTAGTGCATTACTAAGGCAAAGCTTGGAATAAGAAGTAGTCATTATTTTTAAAGAGTTTATGGTTGATGCTGTATTTTCTTTATGAAAATATGCTAATGTGAGAGGATATTTCTACAATAAATAAAAAATGCACACAAACTCATTCTTTATAGGCATTTTCTTTCTTCTCATTGGCGTACTGTCAATGAGATTTGTGATCCATTCTGGTGTTGTATCACAACACTCTTCACTACAGGGAGCTAACACTAAGACAGCCTTTCTTATCCTACCACCTCCCTTCACTCATTTTCATTTCCTCAGATTATGTAGTCCAGTACTTTTTCATGCTAAGTAAGAACCAAAAGACATTATTTTGGAAAGGTTTATTAAAATCTGCTCAGTCATTATGGTGATTCCAGTCTATTGGGGAAAACAGTTAACATTTTTTTTTTCCAGATTTTTCAAATTCTACCCTGTTCATTTAAGTACTGCCTGGTTTGCAGGATTCATTTCATGTACGAATTATGAATTCGACAATGCTTCGAGCGAGGCATGGGAAAGGAAACTTACCCACATTAAAAACAGAAGAAACGGGGAGAAATCATTAGTCAAACTTCTGCCAAGGATCAGTTCCCCTCCTGCTTCCTCCTTGCTCCACAAGTGCTGCAAAGGTAATGAAACACTGACTTACACCAGCAACAAACTGCTGCCTGCAGTGTACTGCCTCGAACCCTTTGGCTTGAAAATGAAGACCAGAGACCCCTCACTACCTGCTTCTCTCCCTCCATGAGGCAGCAAACAGGCAATTTCATTTCAGCCCTTCCTGCATGTGTGGATTCAAAGCCTAGATAACGTCAATAAGACTCTAAAAGACAATTCTTTCTTCTTCCTGCTCCATAGTCCCTTTAGCTGAAGGATAGACCAAGCGAGAATCCATCCTTTACGAGTATATTCACATTGTCCATCTTTGACTAACTTAGGTGCCTAAATTAGGTGCTTACACTTCCCAAAGTTACTAAAGTCTTCAGAAAATACCTCATACCATCCCCTGGACACTCTGAATACCCTGTATGTGTAATATACTTCTGAGAACCTTCATCTGCCGCTGGTTTTCTATGCTTTTCTGGCTCTGAACAAATCCTTTGCTACCATTTTCATCCATGAGTTTACTTTCCAGCACCTGAAATACACACTCCAAAATCCAAACACTAGGAAACAACCTCACGGCAACGTCCCTTGATAATGCTACCCAGCGCTACACACTTCATCCTTAGTAACTGAAATTAATTTGTTAGTTTTAATTTAATTAATTTGATAGGTCTGTCATACCTATTATTATGGCATTCGAGCAGTTGACTGAACACTTGTTGCTTCATTTCAAATTCAGTAAAAAGTGGTTCCCTAAATTCATAACTGCTACCATGTAAGGAAACACAATGTGAATCATCATATTCTTCCCTCATTCAGATAATCTACACGATTTTTTTTTCCCCCAAGTGCTAAAGCATAGGCACATTTAGGAAATGCTGTGGAGTTCTTCATACCGCCAAATGATGACTCCATATTAGCCAGACAGCACCCATTAAAACAGCTGCTAGACATGGAATAATAAGATGAACCAGGAGCAATTCCTACATCCCTGCCTCCCTCTGAATAATACCTCATCTGCTATCAAAAATAAATCCAGGTAAAGGAAACATTTTAGAAGAACCTGTTATCTTTTGTAGTCACTGCCAGATTTGCAGTAACAAACCTCAGTATTGGCTAGGGGGAAAGTCCCTCTTCATGGGAACAGGGATAGTGCTGTTGAAACCAGAAGAATCACGTCAGATCTGGATGTGACCCCAAGTTTATCTAATGAGATGTACTACACAAACATAAAAGTCATATACACTAAACTTTTTCCAATACACAAAAGAAATTAAGCCTATTTACTACCACACTGCACACAATATATATGAGATGATGAAATAAAACTGAAACAGAAAACATTAACTAAGTGCTGCATGAAAGGCAGCAATCATAGGATGATGTGTTTTACGAGGACAGACAGGACTCACAGCTGGGTTTGTGCTGCAGAACAGAACTTGTAAACTAGTTCTGGAAAACGTTTTCTATGACTTTGATCTACGTTAGGTTTGTTTTGCAGTGTCCAAAGCACACTTTCCAAACCCAAATTTAATTAAAGCTTACTTATCAACACGGTCTGAACTTTAGGTCTGCAACAAATTCCCTGCACCATGTGATTTCTTGCAGTGCCAACTTGAATGAAAAAGCTTTGCACAGCTTTGCCCTTTAAAACAAGACCAAGCCCTCATATCAGCAAATACTGCATTTGTACTTAAAATAAGGAACACACAGACAAGCTTGCAGAAGTCAGCAGGATCACTTCAGCACATTATGTTAGAGCTGTTGGTGAATGACCACGATTTAGAGCCAACAGTGTAAAGCTATGCACTTCATAACTGCAAGGGGAGAGGGAGGAGGGGGAAATAAATGAGGATTGCAACCCAATGCATCTGCTAAGCTATTCTTTACTTCAGAGCAATGTGCACTGTCCCTGGCCCGACAGATCATTCTGATTATGCTTACATGCACATCACTATGCTTTTAAGCAGCTCTACAACGCTGAAAGAACAGTGCTGTGAGAGCCACCTGGATCTTCCACTGAAAGTCTTCATTATATCCTTAGGTACTGCCGGACTCTCTCTCTCTTTTGCCATATTGCTAAACCCATCTGATTTTGCTAGACTTTCCTTGTCTATTCCTAGACACAAACACACGCCTCCAAAAAACCACACATGAAATTTGGTTGCCAAGCCAGGACTCATGAAAATTCCCTGTTCTCATGGGCAAGATATTTCTTGGCTGAATCTTCTGTCAAACCCAACAGCATTAGGGTAATGCATTATGCACTTTGAGGAGAGATGGCTGACACACTAATTTGAAGAATTTATTGTTGCAGCAACAAATTACAAAAAGAGAAGAAATATACCTAGCAAAACTGAAAATCCAAATAATTCCTCGCTAGTGCAAAGTTCACACAAATCATGCACAGGAAAAATACAGGGTCAAAGATTTGCTTGCTGAAGTACACAGGTGCAAAAACCTGCTAGATCCCTCCCCTCCCCAAACAATGTATAGGGACCAGTGCAAAGAAACCAGAAGTTTTAGAGCAAAACTGACACATGTTGAACTAAGCTTACTTATTATTCACAATCAGGCTTCACAGATCTGTTTATCCTTCAAGATAGCCAGCTCAATATGGCACCTTTCCCATTTGCAATTAATACATCTGCAACTTTTTTCATGGTGTGGACCACATGCTCATGGACGGATCTCAAACTATGATCCTGTTTCTTTTCTATGGATTTTACAAGATTAAAAGCATTAAAAATTTCACAAAGATACTAAGTGTGCATAGACTAGTATCATTAGGGCTTTTTTAATGACTGATGTATTTTTCTCCCCTCCCATGTTATAACTGTAGAATTAATTTCCTCTGAAACAAGTTACTGTTATTAATGGTATATCTCACTGCCTTGCAGTCCCACTGTCCAAGGCTCCTTCTTCCAGGCTAATCCCTCCATTTCCTTATTTCATTTGGTATCTTTGAGTTGTAAGACTGTCTGAAAACTTGATCACAAGTGATCAGATTTCAAAAGAAGGACCTGAGACACAACAAGCTGGGGGGGGGGGGGGGTAAGAGAGAAAGGTAGGTCTTTCTTGCTTGTTTATTTAGATGTGCTTTTAGGTTTCTTGATTGTAAATGCCCCACACATTATGGAAGGTTCTTAATTCATGTATATAAGCACCACTAAAACCCTTCACAGTACTTCAGGTTTGCCATGAAGGTAAAGACCATACTATTAAGCCCTTGAGGCATATTACAAACCACTGCTGGAGAACAAGGACATGGAAAAAAAGAAAAATGCATCCACATACAGAGGACTACAAAAGAACCACCTACAACAATTACAGCTTGCTATACTGGATCAGGCAACTGACCCAATCAGTCTTTCATTCCTTTTCCTATAGCGACCAGTACCAGCTGCTTTAGATGGAGGCACACAAAACCTCTTGCCATAAACAGAAATGGAATAACACGTCAGAGTGAAATTCATTCTTAGTTTCCATTAGGTAGATGGCAATTTATGCCTTAGACCAAAAGGATCACATCTCTCTCCCAAAGTGTCATGCATTTCCATGTTTTGACATTTCTTTGAATGCTACTGAATGAAAGATAATTATGTATGATCCTTTTTAGGACCTCGACAGCTGTTGGGCTCAGTGTCATTTCACAGCAATGAGCATCTGGCTAAAGGTGCTAATGGGGCTTAAGAGCTCAGTTACAATTGAGCATCCTATTAAAATACATTTCCAAATTCCATGGTCAAGTGTTCTAGCCCTTTTTCTTTACTAAGGCTTAATACTCCAGGTTTCTTCAGACAGACAAGTGGATACAGTGGACTCTTCTGCAGCTTCAAGTATGCAGTTGGAGTAAAACCTGTAGTAGTAAAACAAGCACTGCATGATTCAGGTTTAACCTTTTTGCAAGAACAGATGTGGTATATTAAAGGCTGACTTCTTTCTGCATGAAGCAGCAAAATTCAGAGCTCAGTGTTTCCATCCTAGCTACTTTGCTCAATGGAACCCACCCTTTAACTGTTCAAGAAGCACACACACACACAAGATTTATATCAAGTCGTTACTTGAACATAATTCTAAGTGTTCTCTCAGTTACTATAGATCTGTGTATTTGACAATAAGACCTAAGATAAGCTGTGCTTCAGTTCACTAATTGAGACATGACTTGCTAGCTCAGAAACCAATCAGTTCTCATTGCTAGAGTCATTCTAAGTACACAAAGCTTTATTACACCTCGTTAAATACCCTCTAATTTGGAATGCTTCACTGTCCTATAGCACCTGTCAACATCTAAAGAATGTACATGGTGTGTGAACGGTAAGTACAATATTTTCAGCACCACTCTACACTGACTGCTTTGTTCCTCACTGGGTATTATTAACCCGTTCAACTCGCTGCACAATCTGCAGCCCCCCATTATTACTTTTCTAATAAAATAAAAAAACTCACAAGAAAAAGAAAGGCTCCATTAATAGGTAGAGCTGGAAAGACAGGACACCCTTTGATTAACATGCACAGTACATCCTGCAAGGCTGAAGGGCTTAAACAAGCAGCACTTACCAAGAATTAGAATAATATTTCAACTCTGCATTAAAACTGCCAGAGTCCAGAGAATTTGACAATTTAATCACTGTTATAGTTCTAAAAACATTTTACTATAATAATACCATAACACAGTAACTCAGAAAGCTGTTTGAAGGGCTACGTTGCACCATGGCCCCTCCTGAAGTTAAAGGTGCTCTCCCCAAGCAACGACTCCAACTAGGCTTTAACGTAAGGACTTTTCATTCTGGTACAAAAGTTGTCTGCCTATATGTTTCAGGCAGACAACACTAACTGCCCCTCCAAGCTCCTGATGACTCAGCAATCATCAGGAAGGCAAAGAGAAGGCAAATATCTTACAACTTGACCCAGTTATCATGAAAATAAATGAGCTTTTATGTTGGCTTCAGTACATGATGAAACAACCTCCTACTCACTACTTGAAAAATCTATTGTTTTCAAAGCATACATTTAAATAAACCAAAAAACCCCACAACGCATCAGATGCGTCCCACGTGGAACACCAGTAAAGTCAGGGGAGCCACACAAACGCTGGCTTGCAGAGTTGGTCAAGACGCTGACAACACCGGCACAGTGATGCACTACGTCAGCCTTCCGCCTCTGGAGGTCTGCGCTCAAATGCCAGTGAAGTTCTAATGGACGCTCAGAACAAGAGATAAGGCCATAAATCTCAAATTAACCAGCCAGCTGGCATAGCCGCCAATCTCCATTTCGTATTGGTTAAATGCTTGGAAGATAAGGGCACTACTCTCAGGTCTGAAGCGAGGGTTACTGACGGGACTGCGTCAATGCTTCTGTGCAACTGCAATATGCCTGGCCCTGGCCACAGACACTGGGGGAAGGGAGGAACTGGTTCAGCAACAGAAAAGACTAATTCACCCATAAATGAGTCACCCATAAAAGACTAATTAAACATATTTTTAAATCTCTTCCAAATAACTTGCCTGAACTAGGGGTATCTCCCATTCCCTCTATAGGAGCCCCATTCACCAAAAATTTTTTTTTTTTAAACTCTTCTGGCCTTCACACTGAAAGGTATTTGTGTTTAAAAGAACAGGAACACACTGAGGTGCTATTCAAAATGGATAAATCTGCATTCCACTCTCTACCTTTTGAAAGTTATTTCCGATATCCTTTGAAACATTACCTTTATTGGTGAGTCCCTCTTTGAGGGCCAATTAATCAGAAAGAAACTAGTCTCTAAATAATTTGTCTTCAATAAACTGCCCATCTTGTCCAGCCTTGAACCTGTCTAGCTCTGCTGTGCTTACCTTTGCACAAATTGAAAATGGTACCTCAAGAGGGCAAAAGCTCTTGCTTGTTATTCTATTCACCATCACTTCCCTCCTGCCTTATTAACGCACACAGTCATCACAGGCTAGCTAACAGAGACTTTGCTCTTAAAGATATGCGGCATACTGGTGATGATTTAAAGATAACATATCCCTTCTAGGAACCCCTTCCCTGCTCTGGCACTCACAGTGAAAGGGTCACTGCCTGCATCAAGGAAAGACTGAATTAGCATCAAGGCCTGACAGCCAAAATAAAGACACCTGTGCAGCAGAAGCAGCACTCTAAAGGGAAAAGTAAGGAAGCAGAGAAAAGAGATGAGAAGAAGGCTCTGTACAGGTAAACCCTAGGCAGGCTTATCCTCTTCTTTTTAAGTGCATAACAAGGTTCATGTTTTCAATCAGTGGTTCAAAATAACCTTGCTTTCGGACCTTCCCACAAAGTGTGTCATCTTGAATTTTACAAAGTATACGCTCCATTCCTTTAGCAAGTTATGAAAGAAAACAGTGAAGAACGACAGACGCCTGTGAAAGCTCAATTCTGATACAGCCTTCCTGAAAGGGCAAGAAGTACAGACAGTTACTGAGAAGATGCATCTCTAGACACATTTTCCAAACTGCTGTGGACCTACCTTATGGGAGTTTAATCAAGCCATGCTTCCCTAGCTTGCTAGGGGATATCGGGTGAGACAGGGCCAAAACCCTTCCTAGTTCAAGATAGTTACATTCCCTATCCCCCACTCTCCCCAGCGCCTGTTACTTTACAATACATAGGAGAGAGATTGTTTTGTATCATTCTTCTTAACAAGTTGACCTCAACTTATTTCCTCCTCACCACCTAGACATTTAAAACGTTTAGTTACTTGTTCCAGTATTTTTCCAGATATTATTATTAAATTGACAATTCCACAGTTTTCATTTTTTTCCCCCTCAAGACGGGAAAATCAGCATAGTCTCTCTTCCAAAACTTCACTCATCTTCTTTAAAGATATCAAAGAAGAGATTGAGATTCTCCTTAGAGAATTTACTATGAACTTTATCAGGCCTAGTTTACTTGGAGGAAAAAAAACAAAAAAACCCACTAGTTATTTTTCTCCTCTTTCCTTTCCTTTTTTTAAGTTTGAGGTCTTACTAGAATGGTTTTAGCCATCCAATCACCGTTCACTAAATGGACTAAGACGGAATCAAAAAGTAAAAATCCATCAATGAAAAATCCGGCATCACTTGTAGATGGCATTAAGTAGAAGAGTAGCCGTCATCTTCCTTGTGATAGTAAAATACTTGCAGAATGCTTTTGTCCTTTAAGCCCTCGGTTAGCTGTACTTTCCAACAGCCTTTCTCATTACATCCTCATGGGCTTCTACAGTACACAAGTGCAGAAATAGCACTGTGCACACATTTTCATGCATGTGGTTTCTTTTAAGTACGGTCTCAAAAACACCTCAGCTCACATTCTTCTTCTACACTCAGAGGAACTGGATCTCACTCCCACTTTATGGGAACTTCGCTGTTGATTTCCTAATCACCGAGGAGCTCACAACCTAAATGCACTGGTCTTTAACTGCACCGCCTACCCTTCTTCCACACCGGGCCCTTAAATGGCAGGGGGACAGGCTGCTTGGTGAGTGATATTTTTGTTTGTTTTGAAGAACACCACAGTAGGTAAGAAAATCCCACCCAGAATGCTCTCAGCTGACAACAAGCCTTCAACCCAAGACAGGTGTTATTCATGTACTGCTTGTCCTGCCTGCCCTAAAAGCATTAACAAAACCAAGGGGGTAGGTAAGGCTTCAGCTAAGCACTCAACACTTAAGCATTCAGAAGCCTTCACCAGGCACTTCCGAAATACTAGCACAGAAGCTGCAAGTGGTGAGTTCACGCAAAGTGTTACATACCATGTGTGGCTGTGGTTTAGTTGCAGTCCTGGAAGGGGGGGGACTGTTAAGCTGAATCCTTCCTATGCATTCCCACTTTAAAGTGTAGTGCAACCTCCTATCTCCCACCAAATAGCTACAGAGGGAAGCACATCTCTGCAGTCAGCACTGGCTGATTCCCACTCTGATCCTCAGCTGAACTTCTCAGGAACCAGAGTGCTGCAACATTCAGCCAGCTGGTTTAAACCAGACAAGCTTCTTTATGAACACACAGTCTTCCCATTAAGATTCACATACTTTTACTGGAAAGATGATCCAGCATATACTCAAACATTTAAAGCAGAACTAGTTTTGCCAGTGAAGTTAAAGAAATGCAAATGTAAAGTTCTCCCGTAAGCCCTCAGACATGAGCTTCTAGTCGTTTCATAGCTCTCATATTATAAGCCATGTTTTAGCTTGGCAAATTACCCCACAGAAAGGACTTTGTCAATAAATACAGCATGCTCTAATCACACACATACTCACATATCAGGCCTCAGTTCTCTTGCAGTCTGTAATGCCTGAACCCAATTTATGAGTCTGATGCAAATCCTATGGAATTCAACTGAAAGACTCCCATTGACATGGAAGTTTTAGACCTCTACACTTAAAATAATAAACCCCTGAAATAAATAGTAGATTAATTCACAGCGACAAGCAGAAATTCTATCAATCCTGTAGCCTTTGTTTATACAGCAGGTTACTCTTAAGAGTAAATAACACTGCATTAGGCTCTAAATGTCAGGTGTATATTGGGTGCCATCAGGAAAGCTCAATTTACACACAAAGTATTGTGCACTGCTGCGAATGGCAAGCGAATTATTTTCATTTCAGTCATATGAGAAGTAACATGTAAGCAAGCCTACACAGACACGTGACATCATTTCACTATTTGAGCAGCAGCATATGAGCTATTTCCACTGAAATTAACTCAGTCACATTATTACCGATTTTTGCTCTCTGAAGTCACATTGCACTTTCCTCTTTTTACTCAAAGCAGTAGGCTCTTATCTTATTTTCCTTATAAGCAGCAACGCATTTATAGCAGAATTTTTCAAAATTTAAGCCGAGTCTCCATTTAAGCCAACAAATACTTTTGCTCAAGAGAGACAGCATTGCATTTGTTCTGTACACGAGTCCTCGCACCTCCAGCAGCGCATACAGGGTTAGTCAGCACTTTTATTTCTAGTCATTAATAACCTCAGCAGGAAGCAAAAAGCACATCTGAAAGCCTTCTGATATCTTCCTTTCACACAAAAGTCAAAGCCCAGAATCAAACAAAAGACTTCTAAAATAGAAAATTTACAATCAACTGCTTAGAATAAAAAACACTTAGACTGCAAATCCTGAACACACATTAATTTATATTTTTTGCACCCACATATTTGTGTCAGAGTTAAAGACTGTCATGTATTATTTGAGACTGCATAAGTGTTCACTGTAAAATGTTTTTACCACTGCTATTTTCCACCTAATTGCAGCCATCTTCCTATCCCAAATAGCCCTGTGCTCATTAACCAGAACATTTTAAGAGGGATTCCAGCAAAAGATCATTAACTGCTACAACACACCTTGAATCTGGTTAGAGCCTTTAAAATGAAATATGTTTTCAACTAACAAGCACCAAGCCAAACGGAGCTTTCAGACCCCACTTCTGGGACTCCACAGCTTGAGGGCGCCCGTTCCACAAAAGACAACGGACCAAAGACAACTTCTCATGTCCCTCATGGGAGCTTAAAAGATGCACGAGGCCCAAACAACGAATGCATATACCAGATCCTGTAATGCGGACTATAGCTACACACCGCATTTCTGAAACCATCACAACATTATATTGCTTAAGAGTTTGACTAAAGCCTGCAGAGATTCCATCTCTGTTCCCTGTATATTTACATACAAAATTTTGGTAGAGATAACTGCACATGACTGAATACATTGCTTCCCTGTGGTCATGCAAGTGCTACCAAGACCAGAACTCAGGGTAAATAGGAGCTATTAGTTATGGATGGAAGATTTCATTTCAACAGAAACAGCTGGGCTGTCTGCAAACATGCTTTCCAAGAAAGAACAACAATTTCAGGTGGACAGTATAGTACTTCTCAGAGCAAGGTCTCATATGCAGAGGAATACCTTCTCCTCTCAGACCTGATTTGGAGTCCACATAAGGCAATGGAGGCCATTCCATCTCATCCAAAGGGAGATGGGCCAGGCCTCTACTGAGCCGGGTAAGTTCCAATTACATGATTAAAATATATTATTTCTACAGAAGAGTCAAAAGATGTTACTCTTCACTATTTACCATTTATCAACACAAAAACTTCATTCTTGCTGGTCAAACAAATGACAGTCACAGAAGTACTGCTGCAACACTGGAAATGCCCTGCAAAATAATCAAACGGCCACGCAGTCAGCCTACTAGCTGAATATATTCTGAATTTTAAAGCAAACTAGGTTTTCACCAACATGATATAATAGACTTACTACTTGATTTGGGGATAAGATTCAAAAATAGCATCCTTTTACATTGCTCATCTGAGTTTAAGGCCAGGTTTCCACGCCACTTTCTTACCTATGTTTGCACAATTTTAGCATTTCTTGCCGCAGACGCAAAATTGGCATTTTTGTTACAAGCTCAGCGTACAGCTCCCAGTCTGTACTCAGTTGGCAGGTTCATGTATACAGGAACACACAAAACATGCCAATTAAGGTTTACAGATTACATTTGCAGTGATGGTAAATTATATTGGTCAGCACTTCTAGCACTTTTGTGCAACTTCTTCCCTAAAAGGCCGGGGGGGGGGGGGGGGAAGGTAGGAGAGCAGCAGTTGAGCCTAGCTGTGAGGATGTGAAGACAAAGTCTTTTCCTCAAGTTTTTAAGGGTTATTGCTTACAGCAAAGCTCACAAGAGTTTGACATTTGACCAAAATGAGACAAAAAGTCAGAAGTCAACTCACAGCTAACATCTACCTCGTGCTTCTTTCGAATTACATAAACATAAGAGAGGCTTGACAATTTATCCGTGTGCAAATTCCTCTGCAAAAGTGATTAACACAAAGGGTGGGACAGGCGATGCTCTGATTCAAGTCGATAAACAGACTCCCAAATCACTGGCTCCCCTCTCCAGCTCCCTGTTACCTGAGTCACAGCTGCGGCTATTTGAGATGCCCTGCACAAAGCGGGTCAGTCACCTCAGGTTTAAAGTAACAACTGCTGTCGTCCCACTGTTAAAAACAGGACAAAAAAGAACTATTTGGATTGAAAACACCAGAAAGCCCACCGGGCTGGGAGCAGAAAACCTGTATCCTTGTCTGTGAATGAGTTTGAAAAATGCATACTTAAGGCCTTAAATCACCTTTCTACGTAACCAGTGAATACATTCGTGAACATCATGGGCAAAAGTAAGAAGTCTCTAGGAAGTGTGTTTCCATACTACATGCTACTTACAAGTCAGTGTTGTTCCCTTATTTTAACTGAACTGAATGGAGAAAGAAATACAGCATTTAAAGGAAGTTTTGCAAGGTCAACTTTTAGAACTTACTTATTTGCATCTTCACATAGTTTTCATACATTCACCTTATTAATTACCTGTTTTAAAATTTAATTTGAAGTCTCCACACTTACCGCTTTGGGGTTCATCAGCCCTGTGGAATACGCACATGTCACTGAAAGTAATCTGGACTTACACCTACAAAGCAGGTTATCTCAGCTGAAGGCATTCTGCAAGTTCTTCATCAAAGATGAACGGACTGATGCGAGACAGCAACATGATAAATGCTGAGGACAGCACCCGGCAGAGAGCTCACTGTCTCCATCTCACAAGCAGATCCAGCAACAAGCAGTCAGCTCCAGCGATGGCAGAAAGACTTCTCGCAGCTGCTTATAAAACGGCAACACATGAACTCCCTCCGAGACAAGTTACTATGGCAAAATCCTCACTTTCTTCTGAGCTCTGTTTCAAATCTACATACAAAGAACTGAGAAATGAGTTTTCAGCTATAAATAAGATGCTGACTTCTTTTATGAAAAGATCTCAGAGCATGTAGAAGAAAAGAGCAGACTACAGAAATTTTGCTAAGTCTACAAAAAGTTATTTCAACAACAGAAAATGTTTATTTGAATTTTGTTTTTAATTATTTCATTTACTCTATTCCAATCCATATTCATTTCAATAATATTGTCATAACCACTTGTCTCCCAAAATACCAAGATACTTACATTGTGCCTATCTTAAAAAAAAAAAAAGTTAATTGCAATCAGTGGGGATATCAGCTCCTTAAAGCTAGGCATGTGTATTGGGTATCTTCCTAAAGGGCAGCAATAACAACAAATATCCCTTAGGATCTTAACTTTTAATTTGTTATAATTAAATACATGCAAAAATCAAGGCTTTGGAAAGCTTTAGGAGTATCAGATTCACTTATATTGAGCCTAGCTCTTCATCTGGCATCTTCTCCAGAGTTTATGGAAAAGTATTCCATCAAGAAAGAGGAAATGTTAAAATCTTCAAAGCTATAGACAGACTAGCTTAGAAAGGTGGAAATGAAATTGGAGACATTCACCTCCATTCTGCTGACTCAAATACAGACAGCATAAGAAACACACATAACTCCTCCCTAGCTGATACCTGATGTAAACATAAGTCTACAGAGGGACAGTTTATGTCTACCAACCACCGGGCAGAATCAAGTCCAAAAGTTGCTTCTTGATACCTTACACAAGCACTCAAGATGAACTTTTTCCTCCACTTTTTCATCAATCCACCCAAAACCTGGCAGAAGGACAACTGGGTACACCCCGATTATTTATCAAGTCAGTTAATACTAACATCAGACTTGTTACCTTTCATTTCACATAAAATATTATTCTTTTTCCAAAAGTGTTGATACAGAACTGAAACTGCCTTAGTAATTTTGAAAAACGAGCTCTCACTAAATATATTGACCCACCTTTCATTCCATTGTATATACTTCTGTGGTGAGGTGACAGGTCATCTGCTACTTGTCTCCTGAGGGGACCTTCTCTGCTGCCTCCACTGAGATGTTTGAGATGCTCTGGGCTCCCTCCAAAATGTTGTTTGAGGTGCTCAGGGCTCGTACCCCTCACTTTGTGCAGATGTTCTGGGCTTCCGCTTGGTGTGTGCTTTTGAAGATGATCTGGGCTGCCACTGATGTGCTTTTGATGCTCAGGGCTACTGCCAGGCCTGTGCTTTTGAAAGCGTTCAGGGCTACTACTCAAAATGTGCTTTGGGAGAGTTTCTGGACTGCTGCTGCTGTGCTTTTGTTGCTCAGGTGCTTTGACAAGGGTTTTGTGATGTTCTGGACTTGGTCCTTTCAGGTGATGATCAGGACTGCCAGAACCCCTAGGCTTCTGGAGATGCTCGGGGCTGATACTCCTGTGTTTCAGGTGCTCAGGGCTTCCTTCACCCCTGGTTTTTTGAAGGTGTTCTGGACTAGTACTTGGATGATGTTTATGATGGTCTGCACTGTCTGGACTTCCAGTGCTAGAAGTACTACTCCCATCACCAACATCTCTTATGGATGTGCTTGTTGCAGTTAACTGGCACAGGCTGAATTGGCTGTCAACAGAGCTCCGGCTGCCTGCTCCACCAGCCTTCTCCTCATCCAGCAACACACACAATTCTTTTAGCTCCAGCTTTTCTTTAACCACTTCTTCTTGCCTCACTTCCAATTCTTTCAGCTTCTGTAGGTATGAGGCAACCTCTTTGTGCATAACGCTAGCACTGTGCCTGCCCAGTCTCTGCCACTCATGGGATGCTTTCTGGATGATGACAGGCAGAAAGGCAAGAAGATAACAAAGGTCTCTCAGTTCCTGGTTATCTTCTTGCAGCTTCTGATTGATAGCCTTTAAAAGAAAGATAAGCATGAGAGAAGAGTGTCCAAAAAAATTAACATTATACCATTAGCATTGTACAAGTCAGTGAACAGCACTGCTACAAACCATCAGCTAAGCACTCAAGTAAGGCATGAACAACTGTGTGTGTAGATCTGGCATATTATAACTGCACCATGTTTCATACTAACAGAACACCTGTCCAGTACAAAACTGGATATGCAGAGCTAATTTGGAAAGGTTCAATGACTAACTTCCAATATGGTATGAAAATTTCAGGTGTTTAATTAATGCCCAAAGGAAAAATAAAAAAACAAAAGCACAATGAGAAATCCAGATGATCATACTCTCTCATGATGTTCTCACTCCCTCAAAAATACTCACTTGTAAAGTTATTGCTAAGTAAAACCAGAAAGTACATCAGAAATGGTAATCTTGCTCAGATGATTAACAACATTTATATTCTCTGTTCCCTAAAGCATATTCACATATAAAACGAACTTTTTAGAGATTTAAAATATTTGGGGTTTGTTTGATTCTGCTTCAGATTTGCATAAAAGAATCTTGTCTGTTCTCACTTAATCAGAATTGGTTCAATCACTCTGAAATGAAATAATCTGCTTTAATAGATTTTTCACTTCTAACAAAACAAAGCAGTACATGTTCCCAGGGCCCTTCTCTAACTGAAGAGCAGTAATGCTCTGAAGAAAAAACGTTCAGGCTCTTACTGTAGCAGAATAATACAGCAAAGAAAACATTTTCAGTATTTCGCCACCCTACTTTTACTAAACTGGCTTGTAACCATATTTGTCTTCTCTGGTCTAAATATTCTTCCCTTATGTCTGGTATTACAAGCTTAGTCTTACGGAAAGTCTTGTGTGAATGTTGACTAATTGGTTTCTATATGTCCACTCCCTGTTGACTCCTCGAACTAACTGAGCATTTAGCTTGTGAATATTGAATCGATATTGACTCCCTGGTCAGGACTGATTCAATACTTCCAAGCTCATTGGTTAATTAGCGGTGAAAGTCTTGGATGAATGTTGAATAAATATTGGCCCTGGAAGATGGTGTCTCCTGGTGTTTCCTCCTCCCCAAAACCACTTTTGCGCCAGAAACTATCTCAGACGTGAGGTTCAGCCTGGTGCATGCCAGCCTCCCTGCCCTTGGGGTACTCGCAGATGGACCCCCCCCCCTTCGGGGAGGGTCCACACACCCTCCCTCCCCCCCATCCCACCGCCTCCCCCCACCCCAAAAAGGGCCCCCTCAGCCTCCCCTTTGGGGCTGGAAACAGCCAAACTTGCCTCTGTTTCCAAGTCCCCAAAACGCAGCACTTAGTCTGTGGTTTCAGCCACAGAAACAGCCAAGTGAGCCTCCATTTGTGGCCCCCAAAACACAGGGCTTAGCCTCTCTTTTGGACCCCCAAAATGCAGGACTCATTCACCTGTTCTTGTGCTTGAAAACAGGGACTAAGCTGCCCTCGGTGGCCTCAAAACACAGCACTGGCCTCTGTTTTTAGTGCCCAAAACAGCTGACCTCGCCTCCGTCGCCAAGTCCCAGAAACATGCGACTCCTTAGTCTCTGTTTCTGGACCTGACAACATACGACTTGGTCTCCGCTTTGAGGATTAGAAACAGCCACCTCAGCCTCCCTTTCAGGCCCCCAAACACAGCCCTTAGTTGCTGTTTGCAACCACAGAGCAGCCAACTAAAAGCCCCTGTTTCGGGCCCCTAAAGGCAGGCCTGAGCCTCCCTCTCCACCCCACAAAACAGCCCCCGAAGCCTGTTTCTGACCCCAAACCCAGGGCTTCAGCCCTGCTGCTGAGCTCAGAAACACAGGCCTGCGGCACCCGCTTGAACGCGGAGCCTGGGGCCCCCAAAACGCAGCATTCGGCCCCTCCCGGCAGAGCTGGAAGCAGCGACCTCGCCTCCCTCCTCCAGCCCCCAAAGCCCCCCGCGGCCGCTGCTCCGGGGCCCAAACCCCCGGGAATGAGGCCGTGCTTCCAGCCCCGGGAGCAGCCGGGCTCCCCCAGCCCGTGTCCGGCCCCGCAGCCCCGCACGCGGCCCGTGTCGCCCCCGCCCGCCCCTGCCCCGGCCGTGTGCGGGGCCCGGCGCAGCAGCCCCAGCCCGGGCGGCCCCGGGCGGCTCTGGGCCCTGCTCGGGAGCTGCGCCGGGGCGGCCCCGCGGCGAGGGCGGCGGAGGGCAGCGGAGCGGAGGGCAGCGGAGGCCCCGGCCCCGGGTGCGGGGCAGCCCGGGCGGGCGGGCGGGCGGGCGGGGGGGGCGCCGGGCTCCGGCCCTTCGCGCTTTAGCCCCCGGCCCGGCGCGGCGGGACACGAGCCGCGGCCGCAGCGGGAGGAAGCAGGGCCCGGCTCCGGCCGCCGCAGCCCGGCAGCCCCAGCCGCGCTCGCAGCCCCGGCCCCGGCTCCCCCCGCCCGGCCCCGCGGCCGAGCCCCCCCGCTCCTCACCTGGGGCCGCCGCCGCCGCCCGCCCGGCCCCGAGCGCCCGCGCCGTGACGGAGCCACAGAGGCAGCGAGCGCGCCGCCCGCCGCAGCCCGCGCACGCGCCCTGCCGCCCGCCCCGCCCCCGGGCCCACCCCCAGTGCCCCGCCCCGCCCCCTCTCCCCTGGTCCCGCCCCCGCCCCCAGCCCCGCTCCCTCCCGGCCCCCCGCCTCCCGCTCCCCTGGCCCCGCCCCCAGGCCCCGCCCCAAGCCCCCAGCCCCCAGCCCCTCTCCCTCCCCGCCCCGCCCCCGTCGCCACGCGTGTCACGAGCGCGCCGTTCTCGGCCGGGCCGCGCGCGCTGGGCGACGTCCCGGCAGCGCGGGGGCGATCGGCGGGTGCCGCTGCCCCGCCGCGGGCCCGGGCCCCGGCCCCGGCCTCAGCCCCGGCGCTGCGCTGCGCCCCCCGCGCCCGCCATCCCCATCCCGGGCTGCAGCCGCGCCGGCCCCGGAGGTGGCGCGGGGACCCCGCGCTCGGCTCGGCTCGGCTCGGCTCTGCCTGCCGCGGGCGGCGCGGGGGCCGGGGCCAGCTGAGGGCGGCGCGGGGGCGGGCGCGGGCCGGGGCGGGTCGCTCCGTGTTGGCTGCAGCCCGGTGACGGGCGGCGGCGCGGGGCATCGTCGCCCCCCTCCCCCCCCCCAACCCCGCCGGGACGGAGCCGCGCGGGGCTTCGCGGGGCGCCCGGGGCCGCGGCGGATCTGCCCCAAGCGCCGCCGTGCGCGGGGTCCCGCGTGGCGGCGCCGCAGCGCGCAAAGGGGCCGCTCGTGCCCCGCGTGACCGGCGCGGCGCGGCTCTGCCCGAGGCGGCACGTGGCGGCCGTGGCCCCTGCGGGCGCCGTTGCTGGCGGCGTTGTCCCAAATCGGGGCTTCGTCGCCCGGGCTGCAACGAGTCCATCCGCCCACGGAGCCGAGACGTGGGTTCATTTCGCGGCTGCGCGCGGTCGGCGCCGGGGGTGAATCCCCAAAGGCAGCAGCCAGGCTGCTCGGCATCGCTCCGGCCGGACGGGTTTTCTCGGCCAGAAGCTGCCTCTTGTCCTGCCCCGGTACAGGACGGGTTCAGTTAGTTGCGGGCTGCTTCCGCTGCGCTTCTCACTTCCGCACGCCCGGTGGGGAAGGGGCTCCCACGGCTGGGGGTCTTCAGCCTGGTGGGGGTGAGTTTTAGCACTATAATGGTGTTTGTTATAATGAAGAAAGTTCACTCTCGGTTACAGCTGGCTGTTGTTTTTTCCTGACTGATTCGATATAGCCATGTTCCCAGGTGCTGTCCTTGAAGCTAGGAAGCAAGGAAGGTAGTGGTGTCCCCCCGGGGTCAGTACTGGGTCCAGTCTTGTTCAACCTCTTCATCAGTGACCTGGATGAAGGCACAGAGTGCACCCTCAGCAAGTTTGCTGACAACACCAAACTGGGAGGAGTGGCCGATGCACCAGAGGGCTGTGCTGCCATTCAGAGGGACCTGGACAGGCTGGAGAGGTGGGCGGAGAGGAACCTCCTGAAGTTCAGCAAAGGCAGGTGCAGGGTCCTGCACCTGGGGAGGAATAACCCCCTGCACCAGTCCAGGTTGGGGGTTGACCTGCTGGAAAGCAGCTCTGCGGAGAAGGAGCTGGGAGTGCTGGTGGACACCAAGTTGACCATGAGGCAGCAATGTGCCCTTGTGGCCAAGAAGGCCAATGGTATCCTGGGGTGCATCAGGAAGAGTGTTGCCAGCAGGTGGAGGGAGGTGATGCTCCCCCTCTCCTCAGCCCTGGTGAGGCCACATCTGGAGTCCTGCGTCCAGTTCTGGGCTCCCCAGTACAAGAGGGATGTGGCACTACTGGAGCGAGTCCAGCAAAGGGCTGCAAAGGTGATTAGGGGACTGGAGCATCTCTCTTATGAGGAAAGGCTGCGAGAGCTGGGCCTGTTCAGCCTGGAGAAGAGAAGGCTGAGAGGAGATCTTATCAACGTGTACAAGTATCTGAAGGGAGGGTGTCAAGGGGATGGGGCCAGACTCTTTTCAGTGGTGCCCAGCAACAGCACAAGAGGCAACGGGCACAAACTGAAACACAGGCAGGTCCATCTGAACATGAGGAGAAACTTCTTCCCTGTGAGGGTGGCAGGGCACTGGCACAGGTTGCCCAGAGAGGTTGTGGAGTCTCCTTCTCTGGAGATACTCAAAAGCCGCCTGGACGCGATCCTGTGCAATGTGCTCTAGGTGACCCTGCCTGAGCAGGGGGGTTGAACTAGATGGTCTTCTCCTGAGGTCCCTTCCAACCTCAACCATTCTGTGATTCTGCGATTCTGTGCTATGTGAGAGCGTCGGGACCTCCTCCTTGCTGGGAGAGAGCACCAAAGCCACCAGGAGCACTAAGGGAAATGTACAGCACCAGGAGAGCTCTGATTGCTTCAGGCGGTGCACAAGGCTCAGCGAGGCTAGAAATGTTCGTGCTAAGGCCAAACGTACAGAGGGAGCGGTGCCAGCAAGAAAGCAGGAGAACGAAACGCAGCTTGACGGGTGATGGGAGCTGGGGCACAGGCTTGGCGCCGGAGCCCCCACGCCTCTCCACAGCTGCCCCCGGGCCAGCTGCCGAAGCGCAGAGCTGGGGCTGGAGCAAAGCGGCTGCAGGGGGGGCGGGCAGGAGAGCAGGGAGCGAGGCTGCAGCAGGCGCTGGCGCGGAGCTGCAGAGCAGCGAGGCGAGCGCAGGGGCCCGAGCGTGCGGGCAGAGAGCCGGGCTGCCGCCGAGGGGCTCCTCGAGGGCGGCAGCAGCAGCAGCAGCAGCAGCAACCGCGGCCGCCAGCAGGCCCGGGCTGCCCGCACAGGGCGGCGCCGGCGCGCGGAGGGAGCGCGGGCCGCGGCGGGGGTGCGCGGCCCCTGGCGCCCCGCGGAGGCGCGCGGAGGGCGCCCGTGAGCTCACAGAGGGGCCCCGCGTTGCGCTGCGCTGCGCTGTGTTGCGCTGCGTTGCGCTGCGGCGTGTTGCGGCGTGTTGTTGCGCTGCGCCCGGCAGACGCCGCTCCGCGCGCGCGTTGCTCGAGGGCGCCGGCGGGGGGCGGCTGCTGGCGACGGGCAGCATGGTGCGAGCGCGGGGGGCGTCCGCCCCCGGCCGCCGCCTGCTGCTGCTGCTCGGCCTCCTGGCGGCCCTGCGTGCCCGGGACAGCCGGGCTGCTCCGCGGGCAGCGCCGGGCCCAGGTAGGGCGGGCGGCGACGGAGGCACCGCCGCCCCCGCACGGCGCGGCGCGGCAGCCTGGGGGCCGCGGGGCCGGCTGGCGAGCGGCCGGGGCGGCTGCGGCCGGGGCGGCGGGAGGCGGCTGCCGGGCTGCGGGGCCGCGGCGGCGGCGGCGGCGTCGGGGGCCGGGAGCGGCTCCGCGAGGCTCGTGGGGCCGCGGGGAGGCTGGGGGCGCTGGGGGCGCTGCGCGGGGCAGCGCCGGCGCCGGGAGCTGTCCGTGGAGCAGCGCCTGGCGCTGTGTGGCGGCAGCTGCTGTCCCCGCGCGTGGCTTCAGCGGTGCCTGGGGGCGATGGCGATGGCGGCGCTTGGCCGGGTGCCAGCGGTGAGCCTCACGGACGGGCTGGAGGCGAGTCGTCGGGGGATCTTCCCTGGAAGGGCTGGAAGCACGGATGTCCTCGCGCCGCTTTGGCCTTCAGCGGGCCGGCGGGCTCTTGTGCCCACGCGGTGTAAATGAGCCTTCCTGCGCTGCGGTGCTGAGGCTTCCCCGTTTGTAGAGTCCTGGCTTCCTCGGTGGGCGTTTGAGAGCTCCCCGGAAGAAGGCACCGAGGGGCCCCGTGTGTTTGTGCCGGGGGCGCTTGGGGGCTGTCGTATAGCGCCTGGACAGAGGGTTTGGAGAGCTGCCAGGTCGCAGCCAACAGGTGCCCCTGGCCCCTCTGCAGTTGTGAGGCTCTCGACCTGCCTGTGTGACCTGGGGAAGGCTTCCGAGATCTGCGCTGGCTGCTGTGGCTCACAAAGCGCTGTTGGCGAGTGCCCCTGAGCCAGTGGCTGCTGCAAAGCCCGGGGGCATGATGGGGTTGAGTTTACAGCTTGTGTGAACTCCAGGGCGTCCCTTCCCCCAGCAGCTCTGTGCCTGCTGACATTTATGCCCATACGGTGCCAGTGCAGACACCCGCTAGGTGTCTGCAAGGTGCACAGGAGCAGAAGTATGGCGTAATTATATGTTCCCCGTCATTCACCACCCTTCAAATCAGCAGTCGTCTATGGAAATACTTAATGAGAACTGTTCCCGTCTCGGCTTGGTTACAGATGCAGCTGTAGTGGGCGCTTATCCAGCTTCTCAGCTGCATCCTGTTGCTGAGCCTCGGGGTCTTCCCAGGGGTACGTAGTCCATTTTTACTTCCCTGAAAGAAGAAGAACTTACTTTGTACTATTCTGTTGACATGAAATTGTACTTCATACTTGCTCTTCAGGTCGTCCAAGGGCTTTAGAGCCGCGGGGGCGCCCCAGGGGTAAGTTGTGAGCATTTCTTTACTTTGAGAGCTGCCAGGTGCCAGGCCAAAGGTCATCTCTGCCCCTCCACAGCTTTGAGACTCTCGACCTGCATATATGTCCCATGTCATGACGTGACCCCCCCCCCTTCCATTCATTACACCTGCTTTGTGAAGAAGCTGGTAGCAGCTTGTAAGGAAAACTGGCCACCTATGTGTTGGCTTTCTGCTCTGCCTGTAGGTAATGGTTATCCAGATTTTCAGCTGTACCCTCTTCCCGAGCCTCGGGAGGATCCGCGGGGTAGGTAGTCAAGATGCATTCACTTCACAGAAGAAGCTTTTCCGTTTCCAACTTTTCTTGGTGTGGAGTGTAACTGAATAAGTGCTTGGCTGCTGCTCGCACAGACGGAAGAGCAGAGTGGGACTCGGGAGGCCTTCAGAGATGTGCCTCGGGGTGCTTTGCCTTGCAGAGCCTTTGTGCTGCTTCCAAAGCCTGCTGCAAAGCCAGCGGGCTTGTTGGGGTTGAGTTTACAGCTTGTGTGAACTGCAGGGTGTGCTTTCCCGCGGCAGCTCTGTGCCTGCTTAGATTGGTACCCATACGGTGCCTGGGCACGCACGTGGTGAGCGTCTGCAAGATGCTCGTGAGTGGAAGGGCAAGACAAGTGCCTAGCTGTGATTCTGTGTTCCCCGCCGTCATTCACTACCATTCAAATCTGAAGAAGCATATGGAAATCTGTGTAATGGGAGTTGTTCCTATGTGTGTTTGGTTACAGGTGTGGGCATAGGCGATGGACATTTGTCTTCTCCTCTGGACCCTGGATTGGAACCTGGAGGTGAGTAGTCAGCAGACAGTCAGTTGAACAAATAGGCCTTTCTTTTCTCACTCTGTAGCGCCCTCCTGAGGAAGCCAAAGTCTGCAGCACACATCCCCTGACCAAAGGGCAGCAGAACAACTAGGGGTAACGCTGGTTCGGTCTTCCACCGGCCCGCGGGCTCCTGTGCGTGAGCAATGTAAATGATCCTTGTTGTCCTCCGGTTCTACAGCTTGCCTGCTGGTAAAGTTCTGGTTTCCCTGGTGTGTGTTAGAGACCTCCGCAGAAGGAAGCACCGAGGGGCCGGGTGTTTGTCCTGGGGGTGCTTGGGGGCTGTTGGGTAGCGCCTTGAAGGAGGATTTGGAGAGGTGCCAGGTCCCAGCCAACAAGTCCCCCTGGCCCTCCTGCAGCTGGGAGACTCTCGACCTACATGTGTGTCCCCCATTCCCCTTCCGGAAGTTCACGGCAAGTCACTTCTGCGGAAGTATGTGGCACCACGTGATGAAAACTTGTCTTGTCTGTGTTTGCTTACAGGCGTTCCTGCAGGCAGTGGCCTTCCAGCTGCTCAGCTGGATCCCATCTCTGAGCCTGAGGGGCATGCGAGGAGTAAGCGGTGGAGATTTATTCACTTCCTGGAATGAGCATTTTGTTTGAGAGTTTTATTCATGGGCTGTGTAGCTTAATTCCTTGGCCGAGGCTCATGCCTGCAGAGGAGCAGAGTGGGCTTTGGGAGGGCTTCAGAGATGTACGGTGGGTGTTCTGCCTGGCTCCTCCAGCCTTGTGCTTCTTGCAGCGCCTACAGCGAAGGCAGCAGGTTTTTGGGGTTGAGGTTACAGCTTATGTGAACTCCAGGGCATCCTTTCCCCGCATGCTCAGATTTGTAGCCACATGGTGCCTTTGCAGGTACCCGATAAGTGTTTGCAGAAGACTCAGGAGTGGAAGGGCGGGACAAGTGCCTTGGTCTAATGATACATTCCATGCTCATTGACTCCCATTCAAATCTGAAGCAGCCTACGGAAAGAGCTCTGCTCGTCTCTTTGGTTACAGATGTGGCCGTAGAGGATGTCTCTGCAGCTTCTCAGCTGGATGCAGGTTTAGAGACTCTGGGGAATCGTGCAGGTGGGTCGTGACTATTCTCCTACTGTTTTGGTTTACTTGAAAGAAGCAGCATTTCTTTGTGCATGTCTCGTTCATGTGAAATTCAGCTTAATCCTTTCTGTTTAGGTCCTTGGCGAAGAAAGTACAAGGCCCAAACAGGAAAGCCTTCTCAGAGATCTTCTGAAGTCCTCCAGGAAATCTTGAAGGACTTGGAGAGAGCAGCTGGTGGGTAGATTTCACTGTGTGTTAAGCGCAATCATTGTAAACCCGAGGTTTTAGAAACAGGAATGGATAAGCTGTAGCTTACGCAGGAGAAAGGGATTGAGCAGAGCCTTGCCGCAGTGACGCACCATTTCACACCTTGCAGGCGCTGGCAAGCTGCAGAGCTTGTTCGGGGTCTCTTCTACGAGCGTGTTCTTCACCATGTTTGTGAAAGCGCCCTGGATATAGAGCGGCAAGAGCTTGGGGCTCAGTGCACTCTATGTGACTGCTGTGCGTACTGTGTGGTGGATTTGGCGTGATGAGCCTTATTGAATGCTTTCCTTCGAAGAGAGCAGGAAAAAGCTGTAGCCGGTTCAGCTGGGAAAAAGGCCTTCTGAGAAACAAGGCTCATCGTGCCAAATCTCTCTTGCCAAGTCTCAAAAAGGCACCAAGTGGAATGGGAACAAGAGGATCACATGCAATTGTCTCGTCTCCCCACCCAAACAGCCGGTGTTGCTGCCCGTATTGGTTATCTGGAAGATTTTGTGCGCTTTGATTTTTCTCTACAAAGGACACATTGTTTGGGCTAGTGACCGGGTGCCCGCCCTGAAATGCCAGGTTTTGTTTCTGAGGTTTTTCCTGAAGCCTTTTGAAAAGTATTGCCTCCTGAAGATACCGTGAGGAAGTGGATGAGGAACAGTTCCTTCTAATCAAGCTGTCTTGCTTTCTTTCCAAAGAGAATCATCAGGAGACCCTGGAGAAGGAGACCTTTCCGGCAGTCCCTGATGAAGAAGGAGAGGCAATTCAAGCAGCGGGCATGCCAGGTACTTGCTGTCCATCGTCATCTGGTGTAGGAACTCCAAATCCCTGTGTGTCTGCAGGCTCTTCCCCGGGGGCCCACTACTGCACAGCATGTCAGCAACCAAATGTTCAAGTACGAGGGCGCCGGAAGTGTTCTGAAACAAGCCAGGAGCGGCTTTCTGAAGATGACTTTTGTCTCTGGCGTGTGGAGATGATTGCAATTAGTGTGCCCGAGATGTGCATAGCAACCTTTGTGGGTCCTGTTAGACAGCCTCACTTCCCCCTCCCCAAGCAGCTCCCAGGGATTTCGGGGCTTTGCCATTTGGGGAACGAGGCAGTTTTAACCACATTGAGTGCAGGTTCCACAGGCTCCACAACTCTTAATCGACTCGACCTCCTGCCGTGTCTGCATCTCAGAACTTGCAGGGAGTCCCCAGAGGCCCTAGGCACAGAAGGAGCACAGAGTGGGATGCCTGCTGTGAAAGGAGGTCCCGAGCGATGCCCTGATTCAGCGGTCGGGCAGGGGTTTGGAGGGAAGCTCGTCCGTCCTTCTGCATGCTGTGTGCCTGAGCAGTGCTGAGGCTTTACCTCTCTCTGATTCTTGACAGGGCTTCCAAGAGTGTCACGGCCCGGGGAAGCCCTCCACGACAGGAAATACTCCTTTTTTCCAAAGCACCGAGGTACTGAGCAGTCTTGCAGGGATGCCTAAGTGAGAGAGTTGTTCTGAAGATGTGGAGCACACAAGTGGTGTTTGGAAGAGCGGAGGGCGGAGGAAGGGGAGGTGGTGCCTGTGTTGGAGAAAAGGCAAAGGGAGAGAGCCAGGTTCAGGTGTCTCCTTTGCTGCCGGCCGCCCCAGAGGAGCCGGCCCTGGCTGCTGGGCTGGGGAGCACAGCCAGCACCATTTCAGCTGGAGCCGGCCCACGGTGTAGCCAGGAATACCGGTGTCACGGGCTATGGAAGCCAGAGCCCAAGAGAGCCTGACTCTTTCCCCTTGGGGCAAGTGTGCCGCCCGGGGAGGGAAGAGTCGGAGTGGCACTCCCTGGACCCGGGATGGCTTTTGTCCACGTCACTCAAAGGAGTTATTGGTAAAGCAGATGAGCACCGCCGAGTGCTCTCCGCCTGGCCTAATGAGTCTTGTTCAGTGGGACGACTTGTCCCAAAGGGTCAGAGCATGCCTCCGTGCAGCAGCACTTTTGAGCCTCAGAAAGGCGAGAGAGCACCAAAGGAATTGTGGGATGTAAAGGATCGCCAGAAAGGGGGAGCAAACCCATCCAATTGGGAGAACTGGATTATGGCCATCGCAGAACGTAAGCAAGGCTGAGAGGCTAAAGAGCGACTCCAAAGCGTGCTCATTTGCAGTGACTTGGGCACTTTGCTGCTACTGAAACCAAGGAAGCGTTGCAGTCCCCGAGATTTCACTCCTTCAGAGATGCTAAGAAAGGGGAAAAAGGAAATTTCCTGGGAATGTCAAACACATTGTGAGATTATCAGCAGTTCAGAACACAGTAACATATGGCCTTATGTAATTTCCTCCAGGTTTGGCGAGTGAGAGAAGCGCAGCTGCTGCAGAGCCAAAAGACGTGTGGAAGCATCGCGCGATAGGCACTGCAGCAGCCTTGGGGATCCTTGTGGCTGGAGCAGTGTTGTGCTGCCTAGTTATTTTGCTGCGGAGGAAGAGGAAACGGTGCGTGTGCTTTTTTCCCCTAAAATTCTGTATTAGACGGCTGCTATTAGTACGGAAGAGTTTACAGATGTAGTCTTCAGGAGGGCAAAGTTAGCTGTTGACGGCGCTCTCCTGAGATTTCTGGTGTAAGATTTTCTATTTGGCCCCTTAGTTCGTAGCAATGAGTATTCTTTGCTGAAAGCCATTCCTGCTGTTGCCAGTATTACCTAATACTGACGCTGTTGCTAAAAGAGAAGACGCAGGCACAGACGAAGGCAAAGCCAAGTCAGGAAGAGAAACAAAGAAGGGCGAGATTGCCATAGAAAGTAAGAACTGCAATAGCTACAGTCCACTATGAGGGAATTTGGCGACAGAAATCACCTTGTTATCTAATGCCATTAATTCCAAATGTGCTGCTCAGCCTAGCTGTCATTGCAGCAGAAGTTGTGATCTGGTTTCCTTGGGGATGCCCTGGGTAGTCGCTGTCAGTCAAATATTACAAGTTGAGTATTGGTCTTTGTCAGGCGCGCTGAGAAGTAAGACTAGGCAGTTCTCCTAGATTCTGGCATACTGTGCAGTACTTCAGTCCCCGCTGTTTCTCAGAGTTCGATCCCCCTCCCAGCGTGTGCAGAGAAGGCAGGTCAATGTGGTACAGGCCAAGAAGAACTTGAGAGGCCGCTAGGCTTGGGTGGCCGGTGCAGGGGAGCAAAACCTGCGCTGTGTGGGTGCAAGTGTGCCCTGTTTTCTACGTGTAGCTTTCGGTACCCCACAGCTCCTACTCGGAGGCAGGGTGCCAGGCACCACGGGGGCTGCACGCCGCTCCGCCGGCACCCTCGCATCAGCTGTGGCCTGGCCCAGCCAGGCGGCCGATGGGGCCCGGAGCAGCAGCCCTCGGAGCCCGTCCACACCGCGGGGCTGCTGCGCCCCGGCAGCTCCAGGCTCTCCTGCGCCCTGGGACCCACAGCCTGCGTGTCCTGAACAGCCACCTCTCCCCGCAGGAACCTCCGCGCAGCCCAGAGATCCGGCGCAGACGCCAGCGGCCGCCTCTCACGCCGGGACAACTGGTCCCCCACCCCGGCGCCCGGGAGACCTGGACCCAACGCCAGCGGCCGCCCCTCGCCCCCGGAAAACCGCCCCGGCCGCCCCAGAGAAGGGGACCCGCCACGCGCGGGCAGCCGCCCACCCCGGCCGCCCCGGCCGCCCCCGCCGCGGCCCTCGCGGCCCCCCAGCACTGCGCCGGCACCTGGGCACCAGCAGCCAACGGCCGCGGCCCAGATGCAGCCGTGGGCGAAGCAGCAGCTGCCACCCGCTGTGCCCGGTGCCGTCCAGCCCCCTGCAAAACCGCCTCCCCGGCCCCCCGGCCCCCCGCCTGTGCTTCCCTGCTGCTGCACTGGAAGCAGCTGGAGCCGGTCGAAACCTGGGGGCATTTAGGTCCGGTCGTGGAGGCAGCCAACGATTATATCATAATATCTATAAACTGCCCAGCCGGCAGCAGTCAGGACCCAGGAGGCACAGGCCTGCAGCCCCTCTTGCCCTTCAGCTCCAGCCAAGGGGCTGCGGGAGCTCTCCCCAGGAGGGAGCGCAGCTCAGGGGGTAGGGAGCGTGGGAAGACTCACTTCAAGAGCTCGCTCCTGATCTCCGCTGAAATGCTAGTGTGGACGTATGCGTAGGGAGAGCGCCCAGTGACCTTCAGACATGACAGAGGCTGGCCAGGGAGGTCCTGCCTGGGAAATTCATGGTGGGGCTGAGCCAGAATATAGTCCAGGCAGACAGAAGCTAAATCGCCAACCTCTAGCAGTTCTTCTGAACGTGCAAATGACAATTTATTCTGGGCTCTCAATTCTTAAAGAATTGAGCACAATTTTTCACAGGCAGGAAAAATGCCATATTTGGAGCCAGAGGGCAAACTGCTCCCAAACTTGAAGTCCTTGCATCAATAGCTTGGGATCAGTACAGCCTCCAACAACAGCCACCAGCATCTTCTGACCTTAGCACTTCTGACCTGTTTTCCCTCAAACTTGCATGTGAACTGAACTCTTTTGGCAATGCAGCACTTCATCCAGGGTAGCTATATCCTGGCAAAGCTGTAGGCACTAGAGAAATGGATCTTATGGTGGAAACTGCTGGAGAGAAGCGCTGGGAAATGCTGTGCACGTGCTGAAAAGGTACAGAGTCGCCATTATAGCTGCTGTAAATAACCTGTACCTACTGTACTGTTACAAGCTGAAAGGAAAATATGGGTGAGTTATCGCAGCAAAAAAACACCATTCGGGGGCTTTTGTTTGAATTCACTCCCTGCTACGGATGACTTTTACACTTGTCCCAGCTTCTTTTTTAAGCAACCAACTGGGTGGATAAAGTGTACCTCAAATGTAATGTAATACTGCATTTGAGGAATGAAATGGACCATTTCTGATGCCCGAACGTGACGCTGATGCAGCACCCCAGCAAGCTCTGTAAAAAATTCAAAGAGATGGTATGTTAAAGACCAAAAGGACAGTGATAGCCATCAAACCAGCTTGGCAATGGCTTTTTTTTTTTTTTTGCCAAACGGAGTACCCCACAAAACAGCCACTAAACTTGGATGGTAACTGCAATACTGGCTGGTAACGCAAGACCAAAGAACTTTGTGCAATGAACTTCTTGAAAACAGAGCCAAAGAGGATGCTGGCTGTGTGATCAGACAGCGCTGAAAACCTGCGGAGCATCACAAGAGAAGAAGACCCTTGCAGTCCCCCAAGAGACCAAAATACAGTGAATGCTGCATGCACTCTTTGGTAGAAAGTCTAAGACTACAGATCCGCAGTTGCTTCTTCTTTCACTCTCCTCAGATCTCTTGCAATGAGCCTTCAAAGACAGAGGTAGCATAATCTGCATTACTTAATTACACTGAGACCAAAATGGAGGATGGCTGTGACGGGACCGGGCAGTTCATGACTCAGGTGTTCCAGGCTCCGTTCCTCATGCCACCACAGAGACACAGGGGCAAGTCATCCTGACAGCCTCAGCTGCTCACCTGTAGAAGAGGGTATCTCTGTTGCAGAAGGGTAGGCTCAAGAAAACCAGCAATGGCATAATTCTCCAGTATGTGCATATTCAACGTTCTGGAACTAGGCGGTTGTCTGGGGAGAGGAAGACCTCTCTCTCGGCAGCTGCCAAACTGATCGTGCTGCTGTAGACGAGCACACGAGACTGCTACAGAAGGAATGCTGCCTTTTCATATGCTGCGATGTTACAGAACCATACGCTGCGCTGAATGATAGACCAACAAGCTCCTCTGTTCTTCATTCCTCACACCTTTGCAGGAAGACTGCCTCCAACATCTTGTGTTGCATCAACTTGAAACAGGGTCAATGAAAATAACTTCCCGGGTTGGCCAAAGAGCAGAAATTCCTTAACATTGGTGATGAGAGTGTATTTGTATTCCTTCTTCAGACTACTGACACGAAAAGAGCAAGCTTGACCTTACTGCCTGTAATTCCTCCTTTAAAGGATTAAAATCCCGGGTGTTCATATGGTTCGGGAACGGGGAATAAAGCTATCCTAGAAAGAGAACGCGACCTCTAGGGAGTGGACAAAGTCCCTCCAGCTGCTCCTTCCATCCATCCCTCCAGCCAGAAGCCAGACCATGTCTTTGTCAACACACTCCCCTTTCTCGGGGGTACACACCCAGAGAAGCCCACGCTGGCCTCCTTCCGACAGCAACAGCTATAAGGGCCTGGCCAGCATGCTAAACAACGGTGGTGTTTAACGTGCAGCCGAAACGGAAGGTGGTGAGCAATGGAGCTTTTATCTGCAAACAACTGCTCCACAGCAAAGCACAAGAAATGCCTCCCGGCAGGGGGAAATAGGAACAAAGACCCAACTTCCTTCTGAGAAAAAACAAAGCCCTCACAATGGGAGATGCTTGCAGTCTGAAAACTGCGGGCTGAGGAAAATGAGATTGGTTACCTGCCCCCTCGTCTCAAAGGAGTCCAAAAGGGAGAACACCAAAACGCACTGGCTTGGAGTCAGAGAAGCGCTCACTGGGCACAGAGAAATGACAGTAAAGTAAATGCCACTTCCCAGGAACAGGAGGGAAACGGAGTCACGCCAAAAAGTCCCACAGACCAGCTCTGTGAATCGGAGCAGACTCAACAGGAGCCTCTTTCCCAGCCGCCTCCAGAGGCAGAGGCGTTCTTTGCCTCCTCACGTCTAACTAAACCCACAGCAAAGTGCCTCAGAGCTGAAGAGCAGCCTTGGACTCTGCAAATAAGGAGGCAACAAGCTCTGAGAAGAAACAAATACTGTGCCAGCGCCTGCATGTCCACGCTTTGTTCCAAAGCCACCTACTTGCCATTGGAAACTTGGGTCCTGCAGGAAGAGAAGTATTTGCACCTCGGGCATCTTAAACTCGTGTCCAGGCGGACGATTCACGTCCACGCCTGGGAAGGGACAGAACCCACCTGCGTGCTAGTTATGGCCGGTCTTGCAGAAGAGAGCCCTTCACGCTCCTGCGGCGTCATTGTAGAAGTTGGGGGACGCGCAAGCCGAACCATGAGTAAAGACAGAAATGCCTCCCTGCCTGTGCACATTCTTCTGGGCCACTGATTCTTTCCTCTGAGACCTTTCCTGCCTCCCCTGCCCCCAAGCTTTTGTGACTCAGAAATCACTCAACATCACCTCGAATGGACAAGAGGAAATGTAATCAATGCCCTTTGCCTGGAAGAGCTTGTGCTTAAGACACAGGGTCCGTGCTTCTGCTAGGAAAGCCAGGGGCAGGTGGCTGGGCAGGCTCAGCTCTGCTGCTCCACCGCAGCCCACGAATGCCAGCCCTACCAGAAGGTGTGAAAAATGCAGGAAGCTCCCTGCCCTTCCGTTCTCTTTCCTGCCCTTCCCAAAGGTGCTGTTCCCCTGATCACCAGGGCCACAAACAGTCACTCCTGCCTTAGAGAGGGACACCTACAGGCCAATACCTTATTGCCAAGACTGCAAGCCATCAGTTGACTACACCACGAGTGTCCCAGCTCTTCAAAGGACACAGCACAAAGGTGAGGGTTTTACCTGCACCAGTGTTGGGCACCCCCATGCTCGTAGCCAAAAGAGTTAAGGAAGAAGTAGACGATTTGCTTACACTACTCGAGGGAAAGGCAAGCAAAGAGCTTGCGTATTCGCCACTCCCATCAGGAACAGAGCAGCAATGGCCGGAGAAGGGAAGCTCTCCAGCCAGTCAAGGAGTTCCTGCTTGGGGATTTCTCTTAAGAGGCACGTGGCTGAAAACACCCGGGATGCGGGCCTCTAGTAGCTGTGGTACTGTAACACCAAAGCTGTGCAAAACTCATACAAGCAACACTAAACATGGACACTGACGTTTCTGCTTTACCCCTCTACTCCCACCAGCCAAAAAGGTCCCAATTCTAAACACCTAGACCCATCTTGGTAAACGTTACCATGCCACAAAGAAGTGTATCCCTCCGGAGCTAGAGTTACTGAGAGACATGCAGCTAGGTCCGAAAAGGCAAGCCTGAGTCAGCACCCATGCTCAGAGATTCTACGATCTTCTCGGCTCAGAAGCGCCACCTGAAGGTCCCAAGCCCTTCTGAGCACACCAGAGCTGCCACACTGCACACCTTGCACTTCCTTCTCCAACAGCTGCTCCTCCTAGCTGAGCCTCTTCTGCTCTGCTCGGAACTAAGCCAGAGCACCGGCAATGCGGGAGGGGAAAACACCCAACTTGGGAAGGCTTGTTACTTGCAGCACAGGAGAAAGGGAAACACAGGGGACAGTGGGAAGGCCTCAAGGAAGCTGAACAAAAGGGAATGGAGAAGGACCAGGCGGTAGGAGGCAGCTTGCCTCTCTCTCCTGCTCCCTCTGCTATTCAGCTTCAGAAAGGTCTCTTTTGAAAGCTGCTCTCCCTGCCTCAGAGCCAGCCTGAGTCGAGGCTACAGTTTTTCCTCAAGTCACACTGCATCTGTGAGCTCCTGAAGTCCACAGGTGGCCTGGTAAACAGGTCTGAGGGACTCCGTAATTGAAACAGGCAGACACACAGTTTGGGGTCTCTCAAGGGGGAGGGCAATGGCAGTATTCTCCAGTTGCCTGCTTTTTCCTTCTCAGCATGAGGAGCGCAGAGTGGGAAGACACGCAAGCCATCCTCACAAAGTCCAGCTTCCAGTGCCAGGATATGGGAGCGCGTCAGGAACTCCTTCTTGCCGAGAGCAGCAAAAGCCACCAGGAGCACAAAGGGACACGAGACCTCTGTTTGGTTCCGGTTGTGCACAAGGCTCAGTGAGGCTAGAAATTTTTCTCTTAAGCTAAACCTAAACATTCAGTGACACCAGTAAGAGACAAGGAGTCAAAATCATATCTTTCTGGTCATTGTGCAGCTCCTCAAACACCTTCATCAAAAAGAAAAAAGAACCAAATAACACCCCCCTAGGCCAGTAGCTGACATGCTAAGCAGGGCCAGAACATGTTTGCTAGATACATGCTAGAGCAACGATCGAAAGAGGCAATGTTTTCTGGATTTCCGGGTAAAATCTGTGCAAGAAGTCCCCCGCCAGGAGTGCATCTTTCAGGCCGTAGCATGAAGTTATACATAGAAGAGCTAGCGTGTGCTACCTGGTGTAGTCTTAAGACAGGGTTGTTGAGAAAAGTAATGGTAAGCACAAGGAGGGAACGCTGGTGGAGGGAAGGTGAAATGCGTACAAGGAAAATAGACCTGAGCGCTTCTTTTATGCCGTGCTGAACCTTAATGCTCTATACCAAAAGGAATGTATATTCAAAGTGCTCAGGTTTCGCAGAGTTGCCACTGTGTGGATTATTTGTTTCTATCTTAAACATACAGAAAACAATCTCTATCCAACTCTTCTACCTGCTCCATTCTGAACTTGCAGTTAGGAAACTCGACGTTTTCTCTGACGTCAAAACTAGAACCCTGCGATGCAACAAAGCTAGGCATAAAAGAGATTGTGTTACAGAAAAGTAAAGGCTACAAAGGCAACTAAAATGTTATATTGCCTCAGTTTCCCTTCTTCATTTATCTTCTGTCTTCAAGAAGGATACTGAAGCTTAATTTATTAAGCATCCATAAAGCAGTATGTTTCAGATGAAAACCCATTTGATGAAGAATACGTAATGTGTATAAGCAGCAGCTGGAAAGCCAGCGAAGTCACAGAGCTTCGCATGGGCTGAGCCATGTACCCAGAAGATCTCCATCATATGATTGGGATCTGTCAACAATAAAAGGACAAAACATCTACAGACTTGGCTGGCACCTTCTTCTGTTACACTCCATGACTGAACTTTACTAATCCTTAAAGCACACTCTGCTAATTTGTTAGATGTAAATTAGAAAGTGCAGTCTACAAAAGTAAAATGACTTTAGCTGTATTATGACAGTGTTCCTACTGCTTGGCTCTTCCACAAAAACACCTGCCTTGAAAAGAGTCACTTCACTGCTTGCTTTCTTCTTTCCAGAGAAGAACTCCACAAGTGACCTGGGGAGCTCGACATGAGGAGGGGAGGGTGGGAAGGCACACAAGCCAGCCTCACAAAGTCCAGCCTCCGGTGCCAGGAGGCACCTCTGGTGCTGATGATAGCAAACTGGGAGGAGTGGCTGATACCCCAGAGGGCTGTGCTGCCATTCAGAGAGACCTGGACAGGCTGGAGAGCTGGGCGGAGAGGAACCTCCTGAAGTTCAGCAAAGGCAGGTGCAGGGTCCTGCACCTGGGGAGGAATAACCCCCTGCACCAGTCCAGGTTGGGGGTTGACCTGCTGGAAAGCAGCTCTGCGGAGAAGGAGCTGGGAGTGCTGGTGGACACCAAGTTGACCATGAGGCAGCAATGTGCCCTTGTGGCCAAGAAGGCCAATGGGATCCTGGGGTGCATTAGGCAGAGTATTGCCAGCAGGTGGAGGGAGGTGATGCTCCCCCTCTCCTCAGCCCTGGTGAGGCCACATCTGGAGTCCTGCGTCCAGTTCTGGGCTCCCCAGTGCAAGAGGGATGTGGCGCTACTGGAGCGAGTCCAGCGAAGGGCTGCAAAGGTGATTAGGGGACTGGAGCATCTCTCTTATGAGGAAAGGCTGCGAGAGCTGGGCCTGTTCAGCCTGGAGAAGAGAAGGCTGAGAGGAGATCTTATCAACGTGTACAAGTATCTGAAGGGAGGGTGTCAAGGGGATGGGGCCAGACTCTGTTCAGTGGTGCCCAGCGACAGCACAAGAGGCAACGGGCACAAACGGAAACACAGGCAGGTCCGTCTGAACATGAGGAAAAACTTCTTCACTGTGAGGGTGACGGAACACTGGAACAGGTTGCCCAGAGAGGTTGTGGAGTCTCCTTCTCTGGAGATATTCAAAACCCTCCTGGATGCAATCCTGTGCAACGTGCTCTAGGTGCCGCTGCTTGAGCAGGGGGGTTGGACTAGATGATCTCCAGAGGTCCCTTCCAACTTCAACCATTCTGTGATTCTGTGAATTTGCAGAGCACGTGGACATCTAACCTTGTCCCTACCAGGCCTAAGAACAAGGCTGAGAACCACCTACCCAGGGCTCCCTCCTGCCCCCGGGAGCAAAGGAGCCTCCAGCTTGTCCAGGAGCAGACTGCATGAACCTTGCAAGAGGAGCATGCCACAGGTAGCAATCAGGAAAAGCAGGAGAGGACAAGGCAGTAAATCGGGGGCAGACGCTAAACCCCCCAAGGACCAGGCAGATGGCACCACTGCCAATAATCACACACCCTCTGAGCAGGCCAAATACCATAACCCACGGTTACCTCGCACCCTCCTTAAGCTGCCCCACAGGTGGGTGAAGAATTCAGACCTTTGGTGGCACCTGCACAAAGGCAACATATCCTCCCCCTCCACTGCCACAAAGGATGCAAGTTCTCCCCAGACACGTTCACAAGGCAGCTCACAACTGAATTTCACCTTGACTCACAGGCTGAGCTCCCTCCAAAGGAAACAGAAACCTCAGCTGCTCAAGGACAAAATATGACCTTGAAGAAGGCAAGGTCACAGAGCAGTTCAGTTGCCTGCTGGAGAGCAGGCTCTTCTCTGTGCTCCTGCAAATCCTTCTCCCATTAACAGGAGAAACACCAAGAAGCACTTGAAAAATACAACCACTGTGAGAAGAGCTGCCGTGAATGCCTGCTCCAGAAATCACTCCAGGTGCAGCAGGTCACATTTCACCCACTGATGGGGTCACAGGACTGCCCCCCATCTCACATCCTAGTCCTAACCATTGACCTTGTCAGCTGAGGGAAAGGTTCTCCAAGCACATACATACACACTTGCTATACCTTACTTCCATGAATCAAACAGAGGGTGCAAAATAAAACAGCAATTACGCTGAATGGCAGTGCTCGGACTGATTGGCTGGGAGGCAATTTCTTCAAAATGCTGTGCAGTTCTTCTTATAGAAAAGGGTACAAAACATTAAATTAGAAGTAACCCACAAAAGTCAAAGAGGAATAACAGAAGAGAGTATGAGAGAAAAGCTGTCTCAAGGGACTGACTACCCATCCTCTCCTCTCCTATCACTGCCCCCCTCCTCCCTCCGAGAGGAAAGAAACTTTTCTTGGACTGTAGTTTCCCATAAAAAGCACATGACAAAAAAAATAGTACGGAAAAACTCAAGGCCACCTTGCTTCGAACGAAGAGCATCTCCTTTGAGCTGCTCCCCAGCTCAGCTACAAAAGGCTGCCAAGGCACCATCAGCAATTCCTCTCCCTTGCTGAGACGATGGTCCCCAAAAGCCCAGCTGAGTTGCCTTCCAACTCAGCAGGTACCTTTCCACTCCCCTCGATGGTTAAACTAGTCAAGCCCTACCCATCAGCTGTCCAGCCTGAGCCCAGGGGAGGAAGAAACCCCACAACACTGGGGCTTAGTCTCACTTCCGCACAGTCCCCTTCAAACCACCTCTGAGGGGTCAGAAGCTTGGCAAGGGAGCATCATGTCTGCACAGTGGGGCAAAGGGAGCTGCATGCAACTGAGACTCGGACTCCGAGCAGTTGCCTCGTCATTTGCTTATGTGGCTTTCTTGGTCCTTTGTGTCCAGAAGGAGGAAGATCATTTGCTGGGCTGCTTTCTTATTTCAAGTATTTTCAAGGGGCTCCATTGCTTATCATCAAATGCCGCTTCGTCTGCCGCCCCTCCACACACCATCCTTCTCTTGGGGAGATAAGGAATGGTAGCTTCAAGGGCCACGAGGCAGTTGCACCTCAACAGTCAGCACCAAACACCACAAGGTCACGTACTGATGGGAGTGAGGCACCTCAGAGAAGAGCCCTTAACACCAGCTGCCCAGAAAGGACAAACAGCCAAAATGTTTTCCTCCCCAAAAGGGCTCGCTGCCCTGGCTTTTCCTCTCCCTTTAAAACCTATTGCTTTTTCAAAGCCCCCGAATGGTGAGCTGACAGCTTGGGAGGTGAATTGCTGTGTCTAAAAGCCCTCACTGAGGGTGTGAAGACTTTAAAAAGCCTGGGGAGAGGAAAAAAAGGACACACTAATATTTCCTCCCTTTGCTCGAGGAGGCTGTAGTTAAATTCAGGGTCCCTTTGTGCTGGGCGCTGTAACACCTCGCGAGAGAGAAGGCCTGTGCCAGAGAGCTCCTCACCTCCATGGCCACGGTGCAGAGCAAGGACGAGGGCAGCCGGGTGAGAGCAGCCGCCACGGACGGCCCAGGCAGCAGCAGGGATGGGACAGGCCTCCAAATCTCTTCTGCAGCTCCACAGCCTCCTCTCACTGCTGCACTCTGGGCTCAGCCCAGCCCCTGTGGAGCTGCAGAGCAAACACACAAAGTCTGGGTCTTCCTCTCTTCTTTAAAGCAAAGGCTTGTTTCCCTCCCTTACAAGTTAGAGTGAGGAATATTAGGCTGTAACCGTCCCATATAGGTCTCAAACTCCTCCTCGTCAAAGACACTCGAGTGTTTTTCCCCTGTCCTTCCTGCTGCTGCAAGGTCCCACAGAAAGGCTTGGTCCTGCTGAGTCCCCCAGGTCAGACAGTGCTTGGGAAGAGCTCAGCCTTGCTGCTTTGTCCAATTTGTGTCAGACCTCCTGAGAAACCTGAGGTTGTGTGAACCAGCAAGCAGTTTTGTTGGTGGTTGTTGTTTTTTTTTTTTTCTGTAGGGGAAGACTAGTCTCTCTCAGATGCCTGCTCCATCTGCCTGGGCTTGCACTGCCCAGGGCAGAGAGCTTTGCAGAAGAGCAGCTGGGGGCAGCCGGTCCCCTCTGTGCCCAGTGTGTCCCCCAGCAAGGCCCCTTTGAGCAATGGGGCAGTTGCTCTGCTGTTGTCAGACGACCCTCTGGAGCCTGGGGGTGGCTTGGGACAAGCAGGGAGGATCTTCAGTCTTCTGGTAGCTCCCAGCATGGATGTGGGTGGGATGGGGCTGGGGGTGGCATGGGAGGGCAGGAATGGACACAGCCCAGAGGGCTGAGGGGGAAGGCGCATTTTGAAGGGGGGATGTGGGCAGCGACACTGAGCCTGTGCTTCCAGTTTTCTTTTGGTCAGGTATTGCTGGATTTCTCCCCTGAGACTGAGCTGCTCCAATGCCATCAGCTCTCCGCCTGGCTTTCGGAAAGGTTTTGTTGTTTTTGTGGCAGTTGAGGCAAAGCAGAATTACCAACCCCCTGTCAGGTCAATGCAGGCAAAGGGAATCACTGCGCGCGCCATGCTGTGCGTGCACGAGCCTTCCTGGGTCAGCTGTGCTGACACGCTGGTTGGGCTAATGCCCTTTGGTTGGCAAGCGGTTGCGTTAGCAGCTGCCCCAGCAGGGTTAGTACCAAAACATCTTCTGTGGGTGGGTTTTTTTCCAGGCTTTGGGTTATTTATTTATTTATTTATTTTTTAACCTCCTCATGTGGTTCTGAATAGGGGGGTGATTCATTTCTCTCTCTCTCTGTGTGTTTAATTTTGCCTCAGCCTACCATTTTCTGCTTTAAACTAAAGGACAGCTCTTGGTTTGGTCGTGCCATAGGAGGAATGTATGAGCTTGGCACTGTGAAAACTGCGACAGAGCTGTTTGTATCTGCTTGAGCCTAAAGGGAGATTCTGTGCATGCCTGGCATATAAAACTTGAAACTAAAAAAAACCCCAAACCCCACAATAAATTCACCGCAAGATGCCCAACCTTCAGATTACCCGTAACTCAATGCCTTCCCTATACATCACAGATGCAGCAAATTAGCTGCAGGGGTAATGATAATCTTAAAGCAAACACAGCTGGGTGTGGATGGTAGTAAGGAAAGTCACTTGGATACAGCAGCACTTACTGAACGTAGTTTGGGGCCACATGAATCTCCTTTGCAGTGGATGTGCAGCTTTTGAGCTCAAGAAAAGGTTTCTTGACTGTTGGAATCGAGTACAAACCCTTCTTGCTCTCTGCGCAGAGTGAGTCCTCTCGCTATAGCGTGATTCCATTAGGGGCTTCTCAGCGGAAAGGGCAAAAAAGGGTTGAGAAGGCTGAAAGGCTGAAGAAGTTGCAAGCGCAGTGGAAAGGGTGAGGGCTCGTGTAGGTGGCGCCCAGGATCAGCTGCTGGAATAAAGGCAGCCTCTCTAAGCCAGGCCCAAGGAGTTTTCCCCAAAGCAGCGTCTAGTTTAGGCTGCGTGGAGGTTCTGGGCAAGTTGCTTTACCACCTGGTGCTGGGCCGGGCATTTGAAAGCAGTAATGAGCCGGTGCAAGCGCAGGCAGCCGAAGTGGGCAGAGCAGGGCCTGTTCCCTGGGGCCCCAGGCTGCGGGGCTGGGATCAGGCGCTGTGAGGAGCCCAGCGCTGAGGGGTCTGCTGTGGGGTGGGCTGAGGCCGGGGCACTTTGTGTGGGGTGCCGCTGCTGGCAGCGGGCCCTGCTGCGAGGTGAGACAAGCAGGGGAGACGGAGGCAGAGCGAGCCCATGAGGGTCTGCAGCCAGCAAGGAGCCGCTTGCACTGTGCGAGTCCTGCCCAGCAGTGCCCAGGCGCTGAGCAGAGCCACGGTCGTGCCCGAGCCACAAAACTCTTGGCTGCAGCGTGAGCGCTGCCCCGGCCACAGCCTCCACGCTCACCGCAGAGCCAGTTATTTCACCTGTCGTCAGCCCCAGAGCCCCTACCACTAACCTCGTGCAGCCCCTGGTGCCGTGAGCGCTTCTGGCAGCGCGGCCGTGCTGGGCGCTGCGGAGGTCCGGGGCTGCTGAGCTCAGGGCCGGGACCTGGGGAAACGCAGGGGGCTGGGTGGGAGCTGCCTGTTGCTGTGAGAGCAGCCTGGACTAGATGCAGCTGCTGCTTGCAGCCGGTGGCTTCGGGAGGGGAGAGACTCTGCTGCACAGCTGTAAGGGAGGTGGTGCTGGCAGGGCTGAGCCTGCGGCAAGCTCCGGCCTTGGCCTCGGCAGCCCCAAACTGAGCCCGGCAGCCCTGAACGCATAGGAGCAGCAGGTGCCGCCAGAGGTGTCTGCGGGCAGGCCGGGCTGGCGCTCGGTGCAGCTGGCCCGAGGAGCTCCTGGGTGCCTGCGCTGCCTCCGTTGCCCCACTTGCCTCCCGGCAAGTTTTAGCTGTCTTCGGCTGAGCTCTGGCCAGTTTTGCCCCCCCCCCTTCCCTTTTCTGCAGGGCAGCCTGGTTTTGTGTTTGTGGGCTTTAAGGGAGAGCACAAGAAAGAATTGCCCAAACCTCCGGGCTTGGGCCGAGGGGCAAACGCTTGGGAAGGAAGAGGCAGGGGCTGCAGCAGGCAGTGGTGGAGGAGTGAGGCTGTGCGGAGGGAAAGGGGCGCTGGGGTGGAAGAGGGGAGAAAGAAGGCAGCATTTCAACGCAGACATCTCAGCCCATGGGCCAGCACGTTCCTGAAGCCGGATCTCCTGGCAACCTGAGCCCTGGCAAGCCTGGCCTGGGCTTCAAGCAGGCGTGGGGGCTGGCGCAAGGTCTTCTGCGGGTCAGAGGCTTTGGCGCGATCCTGTTTCCCTTGTGGTGCTGCGGTTGTGGAGCAGTGGTGCAGAGGGATAACCACGTACTTCCGCGAATGGGAGCAATGTGCCTTCCCTCGCCTGGAGGCAGCCCAGCTCTGTGCTCCCACTTACCTCCTCTTCTGCCGCGTGCGCAGGAACTGGCGGGGCTGTGAGGAGGAAGAGGTGAGCGTTGCTGCTTTTGCAGCCGTGGGCAGCGGTGGGGACATCCGCGGGGGCCGGTCGGGCTGTGCGCGGCGCTGTGCGAGGAGCCCAAGGGAGCAGGCTGGCCGTGCAAGTGCCCCAAGCCGGGAGCCTGCAGGCCGCGTGCCGCAGCGAGCGGTGCTGGCTGGCGGCAGGACAGCAGCTCCCCGTAGCGGCTCTGAGCCGGGAGCCGCGAACATGCCGGGAAGCATGCGAATCCTGGGGCCTTTCGGCAGGGTGGGCTCCGGGGCGCGGGGAGGAAACGCTCTCCGTGCTGGCGAGCGAGCCCTTCTGGCCAGGGATGAAGGGGAAGGGAAAGCCCCCTGTGCGGGAAGGGCAGGCTGGTGCCTGGGGGAGGTGAGCTCTCCCTCAGCCCTCGACACGGTGTGTCCCTGTCCCGCAGCAGGTCAAGCAGGCTGTCCTCAGGGCGATGGGTGCCATGATGGGTGTCCTCGTGCACGCGGAGGAGCACCGCAAGCACGCCTGGGAGCAGCTCCTCTGGCTCCTGCAACAGCATCGAGAAGTCCAGGAGCCCTTTGGGGTGACCGCGGCGAGGTGTCGTGCAGGGCACGGTGCAGCTGGGCGTTGTGCACGCGCTGCCGGGCGTCGGGGAGGGTGCTGGGAGGAGCCGTGGCCCCTTTGAGCAGGAGCAGGGGGAAGAGGGGCCTGTGGCTTCCTGGGCTCTTGCTGGAAGAAAGCAGCAAGGCAGGAGGGCCAGGAGGGAGCAGCGAGGGACCGGGGCGAGCGGCTTGGGAGGGGAGGCTACGCTGCCTCACGGGTCTTGGGAGCGTGCGAGGAGCCCTGCCCTCGCACCCAGGGGCCATGTCCGGCCCCTGTGAGGGGGGTGATGTGCCGGGAAAGGCTTTCCCGGCGGCGCTGGGCAGAGGAGAGCGACCTCGTGGCGCTGCTCTGCGGAAAGGACAAGTCAGAAGCCCCGTGCGGGGCTTCCCTGGAAGTGGGTTCAGGCCGTGGCGTCTCCCAGCGCTGCTGGTTTCTCGCTTTGCAGGCAGCTTATGGTGACAGCCCCCCCCCCCCCCCCCCCCGCTCTCCCTTGCGGAGTCTCGGCTGCTTCCTAGGGGCTGTGGCAGGGTCGAGACCCTTGTGCTCCGGACCCACCTTGTGCCTTTATCTATACCGCCGGCAGGTATTATGCCGCCTTCCGACATAATGCGCCCCCCCGCCACTTATTACGCTCCCTTCCGCCATATAATGTCCCCCTGCCATTTATCACCCCCCCACCCCTTCTGACATATTAGGCCCCCACCACCACTTATTTGGCCCCTTCAGACATATTGCACCCCTCCTCCATTTCTTACGCCCTCCCCCCCACAACTTATCACCCCCTGCCCTGGGCACTTCTTACACCCCTCTGCAGGTTCTTATGTCCCCTTCCGACGTATTACACCATCCCGCCAACTGTTACGCCCCCTTAGGACATACTGCGCCCCCTCAACCATTTATTGACCTCCCCATCCAGTTCTTATGCCTCCCTGCTCATTATTACACCACCTCCTGATAAAACACACATCCCCTCCACTTATTATTAATATCTTATTCTTGATGTCAAAAACGGTCAACGTCAATAGTCATCAGTGGCTACCGAAAGCACCGTGGGCTCTAGACCAAAAGGTGCGTGTGCGAGTAGGGAAAGAGAGGTATTGGTGCCTATCATCACTGGGGTTCCGTATTGATTGATATTGCCCCCCTGTTGCTTATGAAGCCCCCTGTAAATTATTTTGCTCCTCCGCCATGTGTTATGCCCCTTTCTGAGATATTATGCCCTCCCAGCCACTTATTACACCCCCGCCGGTTATTATGCCCTCTGCTGACATATTACACTCCCCGCCATCTCTTTCGCTCCTTTATGACATATTACGCCCCCCACAGCCATTTATTAAGCCCCCCAGCCACTTCTTATGCCTCCCTGCTCATTATTACAGCCCCTCCTGACATATCACACACCCCCTCCGTGTCTTCTTGATATCTACATCGAACCCTTTCGAAAGCTGTGGAATTCGGCAGGCATCGATGCTGCTCGATCTTGTGAGGGATCGATACTGATACGTTCAATGCCTCCCAAGAGCAAAACGGGGGCGAGCGCAAAAGCGATAGCTGCCTGTTGAGATGAGAGGTATGGGTGGCTGTGGGCACGTGTCGATACCGACGGTCACCGATACATCTAGATGCACAGTGTTCTTGATGCCGCTAAATGCATATGGCAATCGAAAAGCCTCCATGCCTGTTGCCGTGGAGAGGTGTGGATGTGTAGTGAGAGGGATGGATATACTTGGAAGCTGTGCCCTAGTGATCGGTATGGAAATTGATGCTGGTGGAGGCCTGTCAATGTCAAAAACAATGTCGATGGTTGTCGATGCCTAGGGAGAGCAGCATGGGCCTCAGAGCGAAAGGTAAGCATGCATGGGGGGAAGCAGACGTATCAGTACCCATCGATAGGGTTTCATATCTGTATCGATCGATATCGCGCCCCCCCCATTTATTATGCCCCTTGCAATTTATTAAACCCCCTGACATATCATACCCCTCTGACACTCGCTCTTGATACCGATGGCTTTCTATAGCTGTGGCTTTGGACAGGCATCGATGATGCTCAATATTGAGAGGGATTGATGTTGATACATTTGATGCCTGGCAAGAGGAAAGGGGGGGGCGAGATCGAAAGCAATCGATGCCTGTCGAGATGGAGAGGTATCGATGGCTGTCGGCAGGGATGGATGCGGACACTTATCGATAGCTGTCAATGCATAGTGCTATTGATGCCTCTACGTGGGTCTGGAAATGGAGAGTCCTTGAAGCCTGTTAGGATGGAGAGGTATCGATGTGTACCGAGAGGGAAGGATAAGGTATCGTGCCCTAGAGGTACACCTGGAAATGAATATTCGTCAAGGCCCATCGATGTCAAAAATGGTCCGTGTCGATAGTTGTCAGTACCTCGGGAGAGCAGCGTGGGCCTCGGAGAGCGAGGTATGCATGCGCGTGTGGAGCAAGGGGTATTGGTGCTTGTCAATAGGATTTGATATCAATATTGTTATCGAACCCTCTCGATAGGTGTGGAACTGGACAGGTATCGATGGTGCTCGATATCGAGGGGGCCTGAGGTCAATAGGTTCGATGGCTGCCAAGAGGAAACTGGGAGTGAGGGTGAATGCAAGAGATGCCTGTTGAGATGGAGAGGTATCGATGGCTATCGGCAAGGATGGATAGCGACAGTTACCGAGAACTAAGGATCCGTCGTGCTCTCGATGCCTCGAAGCGCGTCTGGAAATCCACAGGCCTTGGTGCCTGTTGAGATGGAGCGGGAGCGATGCGTACCGAGAGTGACAGCTAGGGATGTCGTGCCCTGACAAAACATGTGGAAATCAGTACTTGCCAAGGCCCGTCGAGGTCAAAAATGGCCAACGTCAAGAGTCATCGGTGCCTACCAAGAGCACCATTGGCCCCGGAGCGAAAGGTGTGCGCGCGTGTCGAGAGCAGGAGCCATCGGCGCCTACGGAAAAGGTTCAACGTTAAGTCGCTGTCTTACTGCAGTAAATGCAGTGCTGCTTCCCTCTTACGGGTGAGGTGCGTCGCTCCTTTCGTGCGTGCTCGCGTGAGCGCTCACCCAGCCACGCACAGAGGCGAACGAGCACTCACGTGAGAATGCACTCACACGATCATGCACTCAGCTGAGCAAGCACTCACACGCGCGAGCGCTCGTGAACACTCACGTGAGCGAACATGCAGTCACGTGAGCACACATGAGCGAGCACGCAAAGGCAAGTGAGCACTCCGGTGAGTGAGCAATCACAAGAGGGAGCACTCCGGTGAGGGGGCACTCCGATTATCGAGGACTCCGCTGAGCAAGCACTCCGGTGGGTGAAGACTCCAGCAGGCAAGCGAGCTCTCTGGCGGGCGGGCACTCCTGTGAGAGAGCACTCGGGCAGGTGATCAGCCCAGTGAGCGAGCACTCCAGTGAGTGAGCGCTCCGGTGATCAAGCACTATGGGAAGTGGAAACTTCAGTGTGCGAACAATCTGAGTGAGCACTCACATGAATGAGCACTTTGGCGAGCGAGCACTCAAATGATTGAGCACTCCGGTGAGCGAGGACTCATGTGAGTGAGTACTCCAGTGAGCAAGCACTCCAGTGAGTGAACACTCTGGTGAGCGAGCACTCACACAAGTGAGGACTCCATGGAGCAAGGACTCTGGGGAGTGAGGACTCCGGTGACAGAACACTCTGGGGAGTGAGCACCTCACATGCCTGAGCACTCCAGGGAGCGAGCGAGCACTCTGAGTGCAGCAATCACACGTTTGAGCACTCACCTTTGTGAGCACTCCGGTGAGCGAGTTTTTCTGGTGAGCGAGCACTCACATTTGTGAGCTCTCTGGTGAGCGGGCACTCACGTGAGCAGGCGCTCCAGTGAGTGAATACTTTCGCAAGTAGGCTCTCCGGTGAGAGAGCACTCACGTGAATGAGTACTTTTGTGAGCAAGCACTCTGGTGAATGAGCAGTCCAGTTAGTGAGACCTCCGTTGAGCGACCACTCACATTAGTGTGCGCTCCTCTGAGCGAGCACTCCTCTGAGTGAGTGCCCCGGTGAGTGAGCACTCCGGCAAGAGAACGCTGCAGTGAGTACTCTGCTGAGCGAGCACTCACATGAGGGACCACTACAGCAAGGGAGTGCTCCGGCGAGGGAGCAATCACACAAATGAGCACTCTGGTGAGCCAGAAAGCACTCATGTGAGCGAGCACTTACTTGAGTGAGCCCCCCGGTGAGTGAACATTCACAAATGTGAGCACTCCGGCAAGCGATCCCTCCGGTGAGCGAGCACTTGCATTAAAGAGCGCTCCAGTGAGCAAGCACTCTGGTGAGCAAGCACTCTCACGCATAAGCGCTCTGGCGAGCGAGCGCTCCAAACGTTCTGCTTAGTGAGAATTCCAGTGAGTGAGCACTCACAAGAGTGAGCACTCCAGTGAGTGAGCGCTCGGGTTAATGAGCACTACGGTGAATGAACACTCTAGTGAGCACCCTGTGAGCAAGCAGTCTGGTAAGCGAGCGAGTAGTCTGGCAAGCGAGCACTCTGGTGAGTGATCACTCCTGTGAGTGAGCCATCACATGAGCTATCACTGCAGTGAGCGAGCATTCCACCAAGAGAGCACTCCGGTGAGCGAGCGCTCAGGTGAGTGAGCTTTCCACCGAGAGAGCCCTCCGGTTAGCGAGCCCTCCGGTGAGTGAGCGCTCACCCCTGTGAGCGAGCACCCCAGCAAGCGCTCACATGAGTTAGCACTCCAGTTAGTGTGCACACTGGTGAGTGAGAAATCCAGTGAGCGAGCGCTCTGCTAAGTGAACACTCATGTGAGTGAGCACTCCAGTGATCGAGCACTCCGGCACGCGAGCAGTCCAGTGATTGAGCGCACACATGAGTGAGCACTCTGGTGATCAAGCACTCCAGTGAGTGGAAACTCCAGTGAGCGAACACTGTGGTGAGTGAGCACTCACATGAATGAGCACTGCAGTGAGCAAGGACTCCGGTGAGTGAGCACTCTGGTGAATGAATATTCTGGTGAGCGAGCACTGACACAAGTGAGCACTCTGTGGAGCCAGAGAGCACTGCAGTGAGGGAAGACTCTGGTGAGCGAGCATTCTGGTGAGTGAACACCCTGGTGAGCGAGAATTCACGTGACTGAGCACTCGGGAGAGGGATCACTCACATGAGCGAGCGCTCTGGTGAGTGAGCGATCACATGAGCGAGCGCTTTGGTGTGCGAGCACTGTGGTGAGAGAGCACTCTGTTGAGCGAGCACTCTGGTGAGTGAACACTGAGGTGACAGAGCACTCTGGTGAGTGAGCACCCTGTGGAGCGAGGACTCTGTTCAGCGAGCACTCATGTGAGCGAGCCCTCCTGTAAGTGAGCACAGCTTTGAGTGAACACTCCGGTAAGTAGGCACTTTGGTGAGCAAGCACTCTGGTGAGGAAGGACTCACATGAATGTGCACTCCAGGGAGCCAACACTCCTGTGAACGAGCACTCTGGTATGTGAGCACTCCAGTGAGCAAGCAGTGCAGTGAGTAAGCACTCCGGTGATCGAGTATTCGCATGAGTGACCTCTCAGGCAAATGAGCACTACATAGAGTGAGCACTCTGGTGAGCGAGCACTCCAGTGAGCGAGCGCTCGCACAATTGAGCGCTCCAGTGAGCGAGCACTCTGGTGAGATGAACTCCAGGGACTGAGCCCTACAGAGAGCGTGCACTCCTGTAAGCGAGCGCCCTGGTGAGTGAGTGCTCACGAGCAAGCACTCTGTTGAGCGAGCACTCTGAGTGAACGGTGAGGTGACAGAGCACTCCGGTGAGTGAGCACCCTGTGGAGTGAGCACTCCGGTGAGTGAGCACTCGCATGAGTTAGCACTGCGGTGAGCAAGCACCCTGTGGAGCGAGTGCTCCAGTGAGTGAGCGCTCACAGAAGCAAACACCCTGGTTAGGGAGCACTCACGTGTTTGAGCACTCTGGTGACAGCGCAAACACGAGTGAGCCCTCCGGTGATCAAGCACTCCAGTGAGTGGAAACTCCAGTGAGGGAACACTCTGAGCGAGCACTCACATGAGTGAACACCCAGGTGAGTGAGCACTCATGTGTCTGAGCACTCCAGTGATCGATCACTCTGGTGAGCGAGAATTCCGGCAAGTGAGCACTCTGCTGATTGAGCACTCTGGTGCATGAGTACTCCAGTGAGCAAGCAGTGCGGTGAGTAAGCACTCACATGAGAGAGCTCTCAGGCAAGTGAGCACGACATAGAGCGAGCACTCCGGTGAGCTTGAACTCTGGCGAGCATGCGAACTCTGGTGAGCAAGAACTCGAGCGAGAGGATGAACTGTGGTGAGCGAGAACTCTGGTGAGTGAGAACACTGGGGAGCGAGCGCGGGGACTCTGGGGAGTGCGAACTCTGGGGAGTGCAAGAACTGTGGTGAGCACGGGAACTCTAGGGAGCGCGAGAACTCTGGCAAGAGCAAATCTGGGGAGTACGATCTCTGGCGAGCGTGGGAACTGTGGCGAGCATGAACTCTGGGGAGCGCGGGAACTCTGGCGAGCGCGAACTCTGGTGAGCACTAACTCTGGCGAACGCGGGAACTCTGGCGAGTGCGAGAACTCTTGGGAGGGTGGGAACTCTGGGGAGAGCAGGAACTCTGGCGAGCGCGGGAAATCTGGCGAGTGCAAAAACTCTGGTGAGCGCGAACTCTGGGAAGTGCAAACTCTGGGAGTGCAGGAACTCTGGGGAGCGCAAACTCTGGCGAGCACAGGAAAGCTGGGGAGCACAGGAACTCTGGGGAGTGCGAACTCTGGGGAGTGCGGGAACTCTGCTGAGCGTTAACTCTGCTGAGCACAAAATCTGGCGAGCGCGGGAACTGAGGCAAGCGCGGGAACTCTGGGGAGTGCAAGAACTGCAGCGAGCGCGGGAACTCTGGCAAATGAGAACTCTGGCGAGCGCAAGAACTCAGGTGAGTGCAAACTTCGGCGAGCGCGGGAACTGTGGCGAGCGCGGGAACTGTGGTGAATGTGAACTCTGACAAGCGCGAGAACTCTAGTGAGTGCGAAGCCTGGTGAGCACGAGAAATCTGGGGAGCGTGAGAACTCTGGCGAGTGCGAACTTTGGGGAGTGCGAGAACTCTGGTGAGTGCGAACTCTGGGTAGCGCAAGAACTCTGGCAAGCACGAACTCTGGGGAGCGCGGGAACTCTGGGGAGCGCGGGAACTCTGGGGAGCGTGGGAACTGTGGCGAGCGCAGGAACTCTGGCGAATGCAAACTCTAACAAGCGCGAGAACCCTGGTGAGTGCGAGCTCTGGGAAGCATGAGAACTCAGGTTAGTGCAAACTCTGGCAAGCGAGGGAACTCTGGCGAGCGCGAGAACTCTGGTGAGTGCGAACTCTGGGGAGCCCGAGATCTCTCGGGAGGGCAGGAACTCTGGTGAGCGTGAGAACTTTGGCGAGCGCGGGAAATCTGGGGAGCCTGAGAAATATGACGAGCGCGGGAACTGTGGCGAGTGTGGGAACTGTGGCGAGGGTGAGAAATCTGACGAGCGCAAACTCTGGGGAGCGCGGGAACTCTGGGGAGCGCGGGAACTCTGGGCAGTGCGAACTCTGGGCAGTGCGAACTCTGGCGAGGGTGAGAACTCTGGCGAGCGCGAGAACTCTGGTGAGCGCGAGAACTCTGGGGAGCCCGAACTCTGGCGAGCATGGGAACTCTGGGGAGTGCGGGAATCCTGGCGAGTGTGGGAATTCTGGCGAGCTTGGGAACTCTGGCAAGCGCGATCTCTGGCGAGCGCAAGAACTCTGTCAAATGCGAACTCTGACAAGCGCGAGAACCCTGGTGAGTGTGAACTCTAGCGAGCGTGAGATCTCTCGGGAGGGCGGGAATTCTGGGCAGAGCGGGAACTCTGGTGAGCGCAAACTCTGGTGAGTGCGAAGTCTGGGGAGCGTGAGAACTCTGGTGAGTGCGTACTCGGGGGAGTGCGAGAACTCTGGGGAGCGCGGGAACTCCGGCGAGTGCGAACTCTGGGGAGGGTGGGAACTCTGGTGAGCGCGAACCCTGGTGAGCGCGGGAACTCTGGCCAGCGCGAGAACTCTGGCGAGCGTGAGAACTCAGGTGAGCGCAAACTCTGGTTTAGCGCGAACTCTGGTGAGCGCAGGAACTGTGTCGAGCGTGGGAAATCAGGGGAGCGCGGGAACTCTGGGGAGCGCGGGAACTGTGGCGAGCACGGGAACTCTGGGAGCGCGGGAATTCTGGCAAGCGCGAACACTGGCGAGCGCGGGAGCTCTGGCGAGCGTGAACTCTTGCGAGCACGCGAACTCTGGCGAGTGCAAACTCTGGCAAGCGCGAGAACTCTGGGTATAGCGAACTCTGGCGTGCGTGGGAACTCTGGGGAGCGTGAGAACTCTGGTTAGCGTGAACTCTGGTGAGCGCAGGAACTGTGTCGAGTGCGGGAAATCTGGGGAGCGCCCGAAATCTGGGGAGCACGAGAACTCTGGCGAACGCAAACTCTGGTGAGTGCAAGAACTCTGGTGAGTGCGAACTCTGCAGAGCGCGTGAACAGGCCTGCCTTTAGGGGCCCGAAACAGGGGCTTTTAGTTGGCTGCTCTGTGGTTGCAAACAGCAACTAAGGCCTGTGTTTGGGGGGCCTGAAAGGGAGGCTGAGGTGGCTGTTTCTAATCCTCAAAGCGGAGACCAAGTCGTATGTTGTCAGGTCCAGAGACAGAGACTAAGGAGTCGCATGTTTCTGGGACTTGGTGACGGAGGCGAGGTCAGCTGTTTTGGGCACTAAAAACAGAGGCCAGTGCTGTGTTTTGGGGCCACCGAGGGCAGCTTAGTCCCTGTTTTCAAGCACAAGAACAGGTGAATGAGTCCTGCATTCTGGGGGCCCAAAAGAGAGGCTAAGCCCTGTGTTTTGGGGGCCACAAATGGAGGCTCCCTTGGCTGTTTCTGTGGCTGAAAACACAGACTGAGTCCTGCGTTTTGGGGACTTGGAAACAGAGGCAAGTTTGGCTGTTTCCAGCCCCAAAGGGGAGGCTGAGGGGGCCCTTTTTGGGGTGGGGGGAGGCGGTGGGATGGGGGGGGGAGGGAGGGTGTGTGGACCCTCCCCGAAGGGGGGGGGGTCCATCCGCGAGTGCCCCGAGGGCAGGGAGGCTGGCATGCACCAGGCCAAACCTCGCGTCTGAGATAGTTTCTGGCGCAAAAGTGGTTTTAGGGAGGAGGAAACACCAGGAGACACCATCTTCCAGGGCCAGTATTTATTCAACATTCATCCAAGACTTTCACCACTAATTAACCAATGAGCTTGGAAGTATTGAATCAGTCCTGACCAGGGAGTCAATATCGATTCAATATTCACAAGCCAAATGCTCAATTAGTTCGAGGAGTCAACAGGGAGTGGACATATAGAAACCAGTTAGTCAACATTCACACAAGACTTTCAGTACTAAATAAACAATTAGCTTAGAGGTTTTGAAGCACCAGGAACTAACTAGTCACTAGGGATTCCAGATGTGTAAGGTCATTAGTCACCCCTGAGCCAATGTCCCTGAGCTCATTACTCAGCCTTCACTGAATATTCATAAGGGAATTAGTCCACACTGATCCCATATCCATCAGCTAAGGCTTCAACACTGATGCAACCTTCAGTGATGCCACCAAGCTCTGAGCTGTGACAGCAACTGATTTATGGCCCTGCCAATAATCAATCAATAACTCATCAGCAATTAACCAGTTGGCTCTTGGATCAGTGTGAGCTCATCAGTGCAGGCTGATGCCATGTGCACAAGCTCATCACTCCGCACCAGCTGTTGTGCCCGAGCAGCGGCTCTGTTGTGCCTGCGGCTCCGTCCGGCGCTCGCTCCTGGCAGTGGCTCCGTCCCTCCGTCCCGCTCCCGGCGGCGGATCCGTCCCTCCGTCCAGTTCCTGCTCCCGGCGGCGGCTCCGTCCGGCTCCCGCTTGGCGCTGTCCATCCGTCCATCCGTCCGTCCATGCGTGCGTGCGTGGCAGCCCCGCGGCTCGCGGCCCCCGCGGGAGGGCAGAGGCGTCCCGGGAGCGCTCGCGGCCCCACGGGGCTCCGCACCGGGCCCGGCCCGGGGCTCCCCCGAGGGTGCCCGCTGCTGCCCTCCCCTGCCCTCCCCGGCCGGGCCCCGCCGCCGCCCGCCTGCGGCTGTCACGGGGGCCGGGGCCGCCCCCCCCGCGACTCCCCCCGCCCCGGCCCGGCCCGGCCCGGCGCTCCCGGCGGCCGCGGCTCCCGCCAGCCCCGGCGGCTGCGGGGCCGGGCCGGGCCTCCGCCCCCCGCTGCCCCGCGGACAAGCCCGGGCCGCCCGCTGCGACCCCCCCGGGGGGGCCCCAGGTGCCTCCCGGCAGAGCCGGAGCCCGTCCCGCCTCCCCGCTCCCTGCTGCTGCTCCTTTTTCTGCCCGCTCCGCCCGCTGCTTCTGCCGCCGCCGCCGGTTCCGGTTCCGGTAGCGCCCCGCCCCGCCGGTTCCGGTTCCGGTTCCGGTAGCGCCCGCCCGGCCCGGCGCGGGGCCGCCGCGCACCTGCCGCCCCTCAGCGCCGCTCGCCCGCGCACGGCGGCGCCGCCTGGCGGCCGCGGGGGCGCTGCAGGGCCCGGGCAGCCCCCGCGCGGCGGCGCCCCGGGGCCCCGCGACCGGCGACCGGCGACAGCGGCAGCGGCGGGGCCCGGAGCCGCGGGGAGAAGAGCGAGAGGGAAAAAGGAAGGAAGGAGACAGAAAGAGAGAGGGAGAGAGAGGGGGCAGAAAGGGAGAGGGAGGAGAGAAGGAAAGAAAGAGGGAAACGAGGAGGAAAAAGGAAAGAGAGAAAGGGAAAGCGGAACAAGGAGGGAGAGAGGAAGAGAAAGACGGAAGAGAGAAAGAAGGAGAAAAAGAGAAAAGAAGAAACAAAGGAGAAGGAAAGAAAGGACGAGAGAGAGAGAAGGAGAAAGAAAAAGAGACAAGGAAGAGAGAGAAGGTGATAAACAGTGAGAGAAAGGGACAAAGAGAGATGGATAAAAGAGAAAAATAAGGAGGGAAAGGGAAAGAAAGAACAGGAGAGGCAGAGAGAGAGAAAAGGAGAGAAGGAAAGACAGGGAGAGAGAAAGAACAAGACAGAAAGAGGAAGGGAAAGCATGAGAAAGAAGAGAGGAGGAGGAAGGGAGAGAAAGACAGAGAGGGAGGAAGCCAGAGCGAGAGAAAGAGAGAGAAAGAGAGAGAGAGGGAAAGAAAGAACAAAGAGGGAAACAGAACCGAGAGAGAGAGAAAGGGAAAGGGGAATAAAGAGGGAGAAAAAGAAAAAGAGGAAGGGAGAAAAAGAGAAACAAAGAATGAGAAAGAGAGAAGGAGAGGGAGAAAGAAAGATGGAGAGAGAGCGAGAAAAGACAGGAGAGAAGGAAACGGGGAAGAAAGAGGGAGAAAGAGGGAGAGGAGGAGGAAGAGAGGCAGCAAAAAAGACCAAGACAGAGAGAGATGCAAAGCATGATAAAAAGGAGCGGGAGGGGGGAAGAGAGAGGGGAAGGGAGAGGGAGGGAGAACAAGAGAGAGAGAGAGGGAAAGAGAGAAAGCGGGAGAGAGAAAGTGGGAAAGAAAGGAAAAGACAGGAAGGGAGGGAGGGAGGAACGGAAGGAGGCAGGGAGGGAGGAACAGAGGCAGGAAGATGGTGAGAGAGAGCAGGAAAGCAAGTGGGAGAGAGAGAGAGAGGGAAAAGAGGAAGAGCAAGGGAAAAAAGAGAGAGCAAAGGCAAAAAGGGAAAGAGTGAAAGAGAAAGAAAACAGGGAGGGAGGGAGAGAGAGGGAAAAAGACAGCAAAAGAAAAGAGAAAGTCAAAGAGAAAAAGAGCAAGAGAAAGGAATGGCAAAAGAAGCGAAGGAGAGAGGGAGTAAGAGGGAGATCGATACAGATAAAGATAGAGGGAGAAGACCGGGAGAGAGAGAGAGTGACAGCAGGAGGGAGAAAGGGAGAGAATGAGAGAGTGAAAAAGAAAGAAAGAATGAAGGAGAAAGAGAGGGAGAGAAGGAAGAAGAGTGGGGAAGGGAGAAAGGGAGAGAGAGAAAGGGAGAGAGTGAGAAAGAAAAGACAACACAGGGAAAGAGAATCAGAGAAAGACAGGAAAAGCAGGATAAAGAGGGAGAGAGAGAGAGCAAAGGAAAGAGAGAAGGAGAGAGAAACAGAGAAAGAGAAAGAAAGAAAGACCTAGCGAGAAAGGGGGAGAGAGGGAGGGAAAGAGGGAGAGAAAGAAAGAACAAGACGGAGAGTAAGAGAGAGGAGAAGAGAGAGGGAGAGAGAACAAGAGAGAAAGAGGCAAAGAGAGAAAGCAGGAAAGAGAAAGAGGGAAGGAAAGGAAAAGACAGAGGGAAAGAGAGAGGAAGGGAGGAAAAAGGGGGGGAGAATAATAAAGAGAAAGAGGGAGAGAAAGAGGAGGGTGAGAGGAAGAGAGAAGCAGAGGGGGAAAGAGACCAAGCGGGAGAAGGAGAGAAGGAAAGAAGGGCAGAGAAAGAGAGTCAAGGAGAATGAAGGAGAGAAGGAGAGAAGGAGAGAGAGGCAAAGCAAGGGAAAGACAGGAGGAGGGAGGAGGACGGGCAGACAGGAGAGAAAGAAGAGAAAAAAGCAAAAGAGAGCAAGTGAGGGAGAGAGACAGCGGGAGAGAGAGAAAGCAAGAGAAAAAGAGAGAAAGTAAGAGTGAAGGAGAGAGAAAGAGGAGAAACAAGGCTAGTGAGAGAAGAGAGGGAAGGAGAGAGCGAGGCAAGAAGAGAAATGCAGAGGGACCGAGGAAGAGAGAGCAAGAGAAAGAGAAGACAGAGCAAGAGACAGAGGGAGAAGGAGACGAGATAAAGGGAGGGAGCGAGGGAGGGAGAGAATAACAGAAAAGGAGAGAAGAGAGGGGCAGGTAGAGGGAGAAATATAGGCTGGGGGAGAGAAAGGAACAGAGAAAGAGGAAGGTGAAAGAAGGCAAGAGAGAGAGAAAAGAAAAGTATGAGTGAGAAAGAGAAAGAAGAGAGCAAAGGAGGGAGAGAGGGAGGGAGAAGGAGCGAGAGAAAAAAGGGAGAGGAAGAAGAGAGGGGGCAGAGAGAGAAAGAGAGGAGGAAAGAGAGAGAATGAGAGATGGGGAGGGAAAGAGAGAGAAAGAAGAGGGAAAGAAGAGAAGGAGGGAGAAAAAGGGAGGGAAGGAAGAAAGAAGGAAAGGGTCTGGATCATATCTTGTTCCACGCTATCTGGGGGAAAAAGAAGAAAACAGCTAATTATGGCCTTCACCAACAAAGCAAACCTACAGCCCATCTAGAGCTTCTCATAACTCTTAAACCCACTAGTACGCTATAAACCATCACCAGCGCCACTGTGCAGCACAGGAAGAGACACTAACGGGCTTAAGTGAACACGGGCATTTTTATACCTTTTCTGTTACCTGATCAGACTAAAATACTGACTCAGGGCTGCTGCTGCTTTTCCCCAGACAAGGAAGTCTGTCGGCACAGCAGAGTGAACTGAACTCAGATTCCATTTGAGCAGCGATGGCAGCACTTAAGACCATCTTCTCTGGAAATGTTCTTGCCACTAAATATTAACAAAACCTTTATATCAGAGGTCGGTGGGGTTTGAAAAGAAAAACAATATGTATGGAAGGAGACAAGCAAAGCAAGAGAAGCTGGGAAAGAATCATAACTAAGTGGTAAATGAAAGGAGTGATTTATCTGAAGAGGGTGTCAACAGATGTGCTGGTATATTTTCATGAGCGACAAATAAGCAGAAAAGGAGGAACAGGATAGATACTGAGAGAAAGCAGAGGGGAGAAAGAGGAGAAGTGCAGCAGGAGGAGAGAAACAAGTGTCTTAGATAGCGAGGGGGCACTCTTCAGGACAGAGCTAGTAGAAGAGTCACTTCCACGAGCGGGAGCCGTCACCTCTCTCACACCAAGTGCAGCTCTGCAACTCTCAAACCCTCCCAGTGCTGCTATATGCCAACCAGTGATAAATAACGAAGGCCTACACAAAAACCAGAAGGCACTCGCGCTGAAGCACTGCTGAGATTTTAAGGCGCAACACTGGGACTAGGTAATAGCTGCGCCAAAACCCCTCGTCTGTCGTGTAGCTTGTCACATATTTTCAGCTGATTTGTCAAAAGCACTGCGTTTGGCTCAACGCCTAACAACCTCCCGTTCCTCCCATTAAACGGGATCAGACCCGTGCCAGGGGCTCGTGCATTTCCATCCAGTGTCCTCGTGTTTCCGACGGGGCCTGACCAGCACTGACAGCACATTCAGGGTGTTACCCACAGGAACAACAAACCCCCGAACAAACTCGTACACACGTAACGCCAATGCGACCAAGTGCAAACTCAGAATAAGCCTCGTGTCTTCCCTTCCCTCCTCTCCCATAAGCAAGGACTTTCTTCAGCAGGAAAGGTGAGGAAGGCACGCCACGAAATGTGAACCCATGTCACTCATTATTTCTTACGATAAACTATTCGGAGACGTTAGGATATTTTTCAGAACTCTGCTGTAGATCCTGGTGCCAACAAAACCAAACATATGACAAACCTGGGGCTTGAGACCTGTGTATCAGTGAAAAGCAATTTGCAGACTTGCTGCCTTAGTTTTCCCCCTTAAATGTCCCACATTCAGCACACTTTGTTTGGACTACTTTTGCAATAGCTACAGGGGGAGGCACTGTTCTCACAAGCAATTTCTGGTTTGGGCACCCCAGCGAAAATATTTTCAAAGAACTCAACATTCAGAACGTGGGCGTTCCAGTCTTTGACACGATCGGGCAATCCGCTTAATGGGCCTCCACCCGGACACCTCCAAAGCTGGACAAATAAAACATATGGTCACTGCTAAAGGCTGCCCACAAAGAACATTCTGCATGATTTATCTCCCAGTGCTCTTCCAGACCTAAGACAAATCACAACGGTAGTTTTCAGGCAACTTTTTTTTTTTAGCATTTGCCCTGAATACCTTCCTTGACAAGAAAATAATATTCTTCACCAGAGAGCATCTCACTTTTTCTTTCCTATTCAAGACCATATAAATGTTTCTGGATAGACATTTAACCATTCCCATTGCTCTTCTTTTCCAGACTAACAAATTAGGGTACAGAGAAATTAAATAAATTCACGAGGTCACCTAACAAGTCAAGACCAAAGCAAGAGATAGGACTATAGAGGCCTTTCTAATTGTTACACTACGATTGAGAAAATAACTTTGCTTAAAATCTGCTTAAGGAAGGAAATAGCTTCTAGCTAAAGAATTTGCATCTTGGCTTATATAAATGAATAAATCAGAGTCAGTGGATTTTACTTCTTCCAACATTTCACTGTTATCTTGGATTTTATATTCAAATGACAGTGTTCTGACTAAGTTCAATGAAAAGTATTTTCGTTCTTCAGAGCAATTACTTCATTTAAACTAGTGCTTCAATTAACCAAAATGCTTTTTTTTTTTCCAGTGGGCAACTTCACTTGGAGACATTACTGATTTTCTGAAGGACTATTTAATGGAATTTAATAGAAGTGTCTTTGATTCATTCTTAATGAACTTGTAAACTTTTCATTTTTAGAAACATATGAGGAAAACCTTTAATTTCATATTTGCTTATTTATTTATTCAATTTAATTTCAGTCTTGCATTTAAGTACTGCTATACTCCTCAAAATATTAAAAATCATATAACCCAATTATTATTATTTAAAAACGTTGCATATTTAGAGCAAAATATTTCAGTTAACTCTAAAAAGTATTTGATATTCTAATTACAAGAACCTCTTGGAATGAAACCAGAATGTAAAGGGTCAGCTTACTGTAATTTTCAACTGTTAAAGGAATTTTGAATTAGAATATAAGTAGCAGCTTCCAGTGAATTTTTCTCAGCAAAGTATCAACACCTTTGAAAAATGGAGAAAAATGAATGAAAGTATTGTCATAGTCTTAAATACACCAGTAGAAATGTTCCACTCAACCATGAGAGAGAGAAAGAAAAGATGCGAGAGCCTTTGATCACCCAAATGCAAAGCCAGATCACAGAAATGCTGACTTTATCTGAAGCACTGAGACTCAAGAGTTACTGTCTAGCTACCCACGACTGCTCCCACCAACAGGAAGTCACCCACCTGGGGCAGCACGCGGTTTTCCTCCTCCAGCTGTCTCCCTCTTGCCTCCAGCTGCCTAACATAGGACAAGGCTGATTCTAAAATTAAAAAGAAAAAAACTCTCATTATCCACAGAGATCTGCTTGTGTAGACTAGTGCCAGAGCCTGTGCCACATGCTGACTTGTGCTCGCAGCAGCCGCCTTCTCTTAAAATCCCCTTAAACATGCAGCTCTGTTCCTCTCAAGGGCACTGCAAATAATGCTGGTACTAGAATTAATCCAGCTCTTTGTCACTTCTGATTCTAAACTACTGCACTTTAAAACAATATTTATGGTCCCTTCTCAGACAAAGGAAATCTTACAGAAAGGCAACACAGACTTGATTTCTTCTATCCCATACCCCAAGCTCTGTGAGCTTGGACAAGAGCAATGCGTTCTTCTACAGGGTCACCACTTCAAAACTCAGAAAGAGAAGACTGTCTTCTGCTGGCAGATGCAGCCAAAGAGGTCCCTCCACACCAGGAAGCGGAGGGCTGGTGCAGCACATGCAGACTTCCCATGCAAGCAGTGATCCAGCCTGCAGGGAATACCACAGCTAGCCAGCACGGAGGCACAAGGTATAGCCTGTGCTGGGAATCAGGTGCGTTGTCCCGGCTTTAGCCTGTGCTGGGAATCAGTTGTGTGCATCTCCAGGGTCCTGAGAGAGCTTTGAGTCTGGCTGATAGAGTGCACAACCGCCTGAGACACAGCATCCTTACAACTATTATTCCTCGTGCAAGCTAGGGCAGCACCGTACTAGCATATGCTCTCGTAAAGCTGCTTGGCTGCAGAGCAAAATCCCACCCACCCTACTCACGAGTAACATCACTGGCCTTCATAAGATAAATCGATTGATTATGGAGAATAACATTTCCTGTGGATATGAGTATTGAAAGAGCATCTGAATGTTTCAATCAATGGTCTTATTTCCCCCTGGAAAATGAGTCACGGTCTGTTCTGTTCCCAAGAATTTACTGTAAGAAGAGTAGATCCAAGATCCATCGCTAGAAGCATCTGAGAGGTCTTGTATCATGCATTTTGGGGGGCACACAGAAATTCTGCCATTAAAATACTGTACCTAGAAAAAATACATGCCTGAGAAAGTAGTTGGTCACTGTAAGAGAAAAGACCTCTTCTCAATACAGAATCACTGCTATGACTCTAGTACCTCCTCATACTTAGGTGGAAGTCCCCCATGGATTGATTCCTGACTCAACGATCCATTAAACTTTCTTTGAGATGTCAATTCCATTAATTTATATGTACTCACACTACCATGTAACTAGTGTACAAATGGAAACAGCTACATCTCTGATGTCTAACTGTATGGAATCCATCGGTATCAGGGCAGTACTGGCAGTTGATATCAACCTGCAAAGCTGCATTGACACCAGAGCAGTTCTCTGATATAAATTATCAGATGAATTTGTGTACCCTTCTCCTCTGATATCTAAATCACCGTGCCAGCCTGCCCATAAAATAAAAGTGACAGGACATGAGGTGTCACTTATTGCTCTTGTGAGACTGCAGTAGGCTAAAATATGCACGCACAGATAGTGCATGCGAATTTACAGAGCATGAGGACAACAGACAGAAATTTGTCAAGAACGATTACTGCACAGCAAGGCACTGCATTAAAAATAGCATCGTACAACAAAAGGGAAAGAGGTAATCTGAGGTTCTGTGTGCTCTACGGCATAACGATTTTCATAGCTAGTGATGGGTGCATCTCTGGAGAGCTGCTAAGCCCGGTTCGGACGAGCACTTAGAAAATGAACAGCTTATTCAATTAACTATAGGCGACAGGGTCCCTCCCATCAAATCAGCTCCTTTCCCAGCAGCAGCGCTTCTGCGAGGAGCTGTAGAAGCTTCCTCACTGGTATGGCCATTAGTGTTGGCAATAGCTCCCAGCACATTTCTTTTCTCCTCTCTGTTGTTCTCTACAGAAGATGGTTTTTTGTGCAACCACCTTTTCTGAGGGACTGAAGTAGGGGCTTTCTTCGGCACTAGCAATCTCCCAATTTGTTGGTTACAATTCTGCTGCTATGTCAGCTTGGGCACCAAGTTCACATTCAAGTCCAACTTCTTCAGACACCATAAGAGCTCTCTAGTTTGTGTCAACAAGCACAGCCCCCCCCAAGTAAAGGGCAGCTGGCATCAAGACCAGAGGCATTAAATTGTCGCTGGCGTCAGGACCACGGCTGCTGACCCCAGTTTGAAACCTGCCTTTCTGAGTAAATCCCAGGTCATCTTCATTTCTTTATTCCAGATGTAACCACTTCAGGAAAAGGGACTGCCTCGGGCGATGTGTCTGCATGCTGCCTGTCCCAGCAGAGCTGCGATGCTGCCTGGCCCCATACACAGGCAGCGAGTAAACCACCAGCCACCAAGGCAAGTTCCCTAAGGAGACGCCTGCGACCTGCCCCGGTTCGGCAGCCTGGCCTTGGCTAACAGCCGAGCAACGTCCCAGCTAATCCAGCGGTAACTCTCACGCTTTCGCAGTGATTAATGTAGTGGGCATATCTATACTGCGAGTGTTGTAGTGCTCTACATACAGTACTGTACATGTGCATATGGTGAATGTATTCACACTGTAAATGCTGACATCCGCTGTAAATCCACTGTTGCTGACATGGATTTATTGTTTAATAAATTACGGGTGGGATTTTGAAAGGCAGCCAATGCCCGCTCTGTTCTCCTTGAAGTTACCAGGAAAAGTCTCTCTCGACTTCAGCGGAAAAGTTAGAGGAACACTCAGAATTTTTTTTAAATCCTAACTTACATGGAGATGTAAAAGCTTACAAAATGGGTATACACAAATGTAAATTGCTCAAACAATTCTTTAAATTTACCTCAGAAAATAATTTTGCAGTTTGCAGGTATTTCACTTCAAAGCCACAGCAGACATGAAAGCCAAGAGGAGCAGAGAGAGAGAACTGAGATTCATGACTCTCTTTGTTTCTTAAATCTGGACATAATGCATAATGCTTGAGTCTTAACCTACACCTGAAGTATAACACACGGCAGCACAACGTTTCTTACAGCAAAAGGAGCTATATCTTGTAGCAGTAACTTATAAAACTTAAGTAACATGAATAATTAAGAGGAGATTAACAGAAATATTAAATAAATAATATGTTGCATTAAAATAGCATCACATTTAGGTTTTAAAACTCTTAACAGAGAGTGTAAGGAATAGTAAAGCACTTAGAGCAAATAATTTTTACCTTCACCAAATAATCTAACGGTTTAGTGTGTTTAAAGAACTACCATATACCCGGACTTTCAACATGACAGAATCTGAGAGGCTGTATACAGTTTTCTGTACTTAGAAGAGGAAGTACCATATCCTAATGCTACAGACATTCTTCCCAAACACTGGGTTTTCTTAAGGGCAACTTACAACAGCAGTTTTGTTAAATAAATAAGGATCCAAATTGCTACCTTTGGTCATGCTGAGCTCCCTTTACTCAGGACCTGATCGTGCACGTAAACTCAAGGATGGCATGAAGAGCAAGTACAAAGCCTTGGCTGCGCACCACAGCTCACAGGACCAAAGCCCATCAGGACAAAACCCCATTTCCTCAAGAAATGCCCAATTCATTTCAGAAGTATCTCCCATCCAAACACTAACACACGCACCTAAGCGTGATCCTAAGTACCTATGCGTTTAGGTACATCCAAGAAGCCATATCCCAGTGAAGAATAGTCTCTGTCATACTCCTGAGCCCTTTCACCGCCTAGACGAAAAAGAGCAGACGTCAGCATCTGCAATCGAAACTGAACGAATAGGATTTGCTTGTCCTACCTGGGAGCTATGATCAATGTATCTGGGGTTCAACCAGTCAGAACTCCTGAAAAGTTTCAGCCAAATTTTCCATGCAAAGTGCCAAAACTTTCTAAGTTCCAACACACTAGTCTGCCAAAACACTGCATAATCCAGACTTGCAAATCTTTCACTCTTTCAGCATAAACACCCTGTCGGGCGACAGACAGGTTTAGATGAATGCCATCAGAACCAAGGTTTATAGTATTTCACTCCTGACCAAAATTAGGGTAATATATCACCAGAAACCTAGCCCTAGTGCACCAATGAACCCGTAACAAACCAACAGTAACAGCTGTAAGCAACATTATTAATATCTGACACTAACTGCTGAATGTAAATATGCTGGACCTTCCCTGCAATTTGATGCAACAGGAATGCATGCAGTGTGGGCACGTGGGTCCAAGTCACCTCTCTTTCACAAAGGAAGGAATTTGCATCACTAGATCATGTAGACCCAGGAGAAACATCAAGGGCAGGGAACAGTCTGACAATGAATATTCTGCCTCAAAATAAACTGATGGTGACTTAATAGCCTACTCCCACCTCGCATTATCTGCTGCCAATAAGGCTATGAATAAATGAATGAAACTTCTGCACCAGAAGAGTAAGACACTTTCTGCGTGATATTGGGCACTGAAAAAACAAAAAGCTTGTCTAGTAAAGCTATATAGGAGAACAGAACTGAAGACTGCTATTTTTCATTATGTAAATTGAACAGTTTATAGGACGAAGGTCTGTTTCATTTTCCATTACTGCAATTTATACTTAAAAAAACCCCAAGAGCTTTGCATGAAACACTCTTTGCAGGTTCTTTTTCAAGTGGGCTATGTTAAAAACATCTCCTGTTAATATTTTCAATATTGTTCCCCAGTAGCTCTAGAAAGATCTAAATTTTCAAGTACTTTTGCTCAAAGAAAAGGCTGTATATGAAGGGAGCAGACAACCTAGCTGAGTCACACTGGTTCCAAGTAAAAGTACAGAGTATTTGATGACAAATGTGAAATATATGTCCCAAAACCAGTGCTGTGCCACATACCTAAGGAACAACATCAGGAAATTTTTCAGAAAGCAGAAATACCAGTTTCCTTCTGTTTACCTTCTGTAGCGTAGTGAAGACATAATTACCCATGAATGGTACAAAAGGCTGCTTTGAATCTATGATTTTTTCTGAAATGCTTCCAAAATACCCAAATGCAGCAAGGCCCTAAATGAGAACTTCAAAATCTCAAGAACATCAGGTTATGTTTTGAGTTGCAGCTGATAATCAGAAGCGGAGAAAAACCTATCTAAAAAGTTGAAGTAGTCTCAGAGGAAAGGGGTGGAAGGAATAGAGATTTGCAGAAAGATCTTTCAAATACCAATTCAATTTTTTAGACAGCAGTGGATTTTGTGTGCACGATGATCTTCAACAGGCAAAACGGTACAGTAGTGGTCATCCTTTTAAGGTACAACCTAAATCAATATTCTCAAAGATTTCTCGGCCATCTGAAAGACATATGGGCTTTTTTTCCGTTTTTGCAATGTTACAGATATTTCTTCTACTTTAAAAAACAACAAATGTTTAAGTCAAACTAAGCTCTAAAAAAAATTACCTTCTGATAACAACCACATGCTAAATGGCAGTTGTACAGGCACCGCAGTAAGAGATTACTCACATCTGCAAGTAGAAAGCATTTATCAAAATTAGAGTCTTATAAACCATCACACATAAACCTATAGAAAAATCAATGCCCATGGCTTATATTAGCAAGGAGCAATGAATTATTACTTATCCAGCAGATAACAGAAGCTTGCTTTTCCTGTAAAAATTCAAAGCCCTTCAAACCATACCCAAAGCCCTTAGAAGTCAGTGAAGGCTTCTCGCTGACTTCCATGAGCTTTGGCTGACACCCATAGTCTGTCCTTAATCTTGTCAGCAAATTCTATCACTTCTTTCAGAGAAAATCCAGTGGTTGCTTTAAGTGTGTCTAATCCATGAGGACAAAACTTTAATGAGTTTCTAAATTTATATCTTTAGAAGCAATATATATATATAGATATATTATAAAAAACCCTGTGACCTAGAATCTATTCCAAACCACTGCTCTTCTTTTCACTGGCTCTGCTCACTCTCCTGAGCCAAAGTCGCTAGATCAAATTCATCTCACACACATGGGCTAATGGACAGAAAATATACTATAACTCTCTTGCCACAAAGAAATAAGGTTTTTACCTTATCCCTCAAAAAAAGAAAAGGGGCTGAGTTCTGCAGACCCATTATCACCTCAGGGAAGCTATCACCACATCTGGCTGCAGATGTAAGGCAGCAAATAGCTACTTACATTAATCATCATCATATGATTTGACATACAGCTTGCTAACTCGGTGTGCGCATGCATGTGCAGGTGTATATATAAATGTGTGTACCAATATCTATATTATAATTAATCTGCACTGTGATCACTTCCCAGCACTAGGGGAGGGAAGGTTTCACCTTCCAACGAATAAACACATTTTTAACCAATTAGGCAAGCGTGGGAATGGTTATTTCCTGTCTGTCCGAGCAAATGAAAACCATTCAGGACATTCACAAGATAAATTATCCTTTCCACACTGGGAGATGGCAACAAAATTGCTTTGTGAGTTGAATGACTAAGCCCTTTCCTGATCAACTTAAGGGAGTAAACAATTAAGCCAAATAAATAAGCACTAAAACACTGGGAACATAAACTATTTCATAGCGATTCATAGTTTAAGCTAGTTCCATCAACCCGTGGGCTGTACGGTTACAAATGACTAGCTATGTCTCATTCCAACTGACTCCTTATTTCCTTTTACTTAGTAGCTTTTAAATGAAAGTGATTTTCTCTTAGAATGACTTAAATGGCAGAATGCTTAAAAAAGTGCATTTTATTAATTACATTTTTCAGAAAACTGCCTTGATTTGGCAGAAAAAATATTATCTGCAATTTATTAAGCTTGACTCTACAGTTCATTGGCCATCTGAAGTTGCCTGTTTCTCTCTCCATTAACTACAGAGGGAGCCTTGGGTGACTAAGCTCCCAGCTTTCGCAGTCGGGAATGGGAAGAGAGATGGGAGGAATACAGCCTTCAATTCATCAGACTTGCCAGAAAGATTCAGAGACACCAGTCACTACTGAGCCATTACTCTTCCCCAAGCTTAAAAAGCATAAAAGAAGATTTCTAGGGTCTGGAAAAAAAAATTGGAAAACTGAAACTATATTTGAACTGAAATGTATTTGTCCAATTGCCTTCTGAATTCCCCGCCTCCATAAATTCGTGTTCAGCAAAGGACCACAGACAAAACATTTCACGTGGATTACTTTAGTTTTTACCAACCTGATGTGCGACTTCAGCTAGGGTTACTGGGATGCCTGTCTTAACTATGGAGACCACATAATAAACCTAAGCTTCAGCATTCCCCTCGACTCTTTTGGTTTTCCAACAGAGAAAAATAATGTTATGTAAAGTGGTGGTGTTACACATTTGATGATTGGATGCTCACTAATGTAACACCCTGCTTAGTGAATAAAAATACGTATTTGTGTCTGAAATGCCATTTTCCGTAATCACTAAACCATATGTTTGATGGAAGTTAGACTTCTTTTTTAGGGCAAGGGCTATACTTCAAATTTTCTGCAACTCTACAACCATACATGAAATATTTGTTCCCAGCAAGTATGTCCACATAAAGAATCACAGCAAGTAACATTTGGGTTAGACATTCACCAGACCTTTATAAGGGTAACAGCAAAGCAATGATATAGACAGCCTGAGGAGACTGTGAAATCTTCAGCATTGGAGATCTGAAGAAAAGGTTGGAGAAATAGTTGCCAGGAATAGCTGAGATAGAGTTGATTCTGCCTTAGTCAGGTAGATGAGCCAAGGGACCTCCGAGAGTCTCTTCCCCATGAATCTTCTACGGTTTTCTTTGTGTGTATGTGGGTGCCTGACAGCATGACATCGTTTCCAGATGAGAGATATTAGTTTTAGGAAAAATAAGAATTCAAAGAAATGAGGCATTGAGTAGGCCTTTGGGAACAGTAACAGGCTTATCCTTGATACTCACTGTCCATCCTGAAGGTGGTTTAATAAAGGGCAGGATATTGCACAGCATAAAATGAAAGAGAGAAAACGCATAAGAACTTCTTGTGTTCCACTGGGTTGGTTTACAATTTGGCAGGTCTCTAATTTAAAGGAATTGAACAGTACTTTCTAGGCAGACTTTATCAACCTGAAAACAATAATATCCTACTCTAGTACCTAGGGTTTATTACATTTCTAGCAAAACAACAAATGAGAGCAAACAGGAACCTTTCACTCGTTTCTACCCAAGAACTTAAATTCCTTCACTGACCCATTTTCACAGTCTACAGGAAACTACAGAGCAAAGTCTTTTACTTAGTCCCATTTTTATTTAATTTTTAAATACAGTTTATTTACCTTAAAGTGAATAAACCAAAGCTGGTAAACAGCTGGGCAAGGGGGCCAGTTTATGGAAAGAGGAAGATAATTTACTGTGTTTAGTTATACATACACAATGTAAAAATTACATAGAAATACGTGAACAATGAACTATGTATTTATGATCACACCGATCGTTAGAGTTGCTCGGTGTAGCTCTCTCTGCATCCCTTTTTTGCTGTTTTTCTAGTGTTTATCGTCTTTGTGGAAAAGACAATATTCCTTTGTGTTTCGACAGTGCTGGACGCTTTGGGGATGCCACCACAATCCAGCTAATATCTGTCCCCTTAGAACTCGTTGGCTGACACCTACAAGGCTTATTGAGTAAAAGAGAGCAGGAAAGGCCAAAACAAAGCAGCAGAAGTGCAGCAACGAACACTTGCCGCAGCAGGTGAAAAAGTACAAATCTGACTAATTCAGTCTTCTGTGTTCGTAAGCAGATTCGGATATTGCTCTCAAGGCTTGACCTGGAATAACTTATGACTCCATCAGAAAAAGAGCGTGTACCAGGACTGCAGATGACATAGGTCAAGAAGATGTAATTTGATGTTATCACACCCTTTGACTCATAATGGTGATAAAATAGTTACTATTGAAGTTTTGACCTTTTCCCATCTGGTGCCAGGCAAAATCCTAGAAGGAAAACCCTGTCTTTTGTAAAAAAAATATGGGGTTGTAGAGGAGAGACAGAGGGGAGATTTTGTCCCAAAACTATTAAGAAGAAAATTAAAATAAGAGTATACTAGACATCTGAAAAATAGGGATTTTTCCATCTCGGCATACTCTCTGGGCAAAAAGCTTTGGGAAACCTCTATTCCACTGCTGTCCTGCCAAGACAGCTACGGAAATATAGACTGGTTCTTACTGAATTCAGCAGCAGGCCCAGTGGTAAAGCAGGGGAGCTTGCAACTTAAATCCTGCTCTAGCTCCTGGCAGCATAAATCGTACTGGCTTTTGCTCAGCCACCAAATAAGAAATTGGTGCCTCCTTCAATACTTCACCACTTATCCTCTTTCCTAGCCAGCTTGCGTTCAGCACGAAGAGTCCAAAGGCAGCTGACAAGTGACACTGCTTCCTCTTCCAGCTCTAGCATCTGCCTTGCCCTTCTGGGCCGTGCACCAGGATGGTCTTGAGAGCAGCAGCTGGCAGTGTTTGAATCTACCCCTTCAGCCCTGATCAGTAGCACTGTCCAGCGCTGTTACTGCTGTCCTTGCAGACGCCAGATGCGACACCACCGCATCGCTGGGGTGCAGAACTGGTGGGGGCAGGGACGAAAACCTCCAACCAAACACCTACTGCACTCTGCCCTTCTTCCTTTTTGGTCCTCCAACTTTTGTCCCGTTTGATCCTGCTGAATGCATAATAAGTAAATAATGCCTTTCTCCCATTTGCAGATACTGCTAGAGGGCTTCTCCCTTGTCCTTGTTTCATGTTGACTTTTATTCAATCTCTTTCATAACTCCTCAGTCACATTTTCATATAAAAATGTGCACATCTGTAGGATTTAATCCATATGGTGTTATTTCGGTACATATAGCCTAAACAACATTTCTGCTTGCAAATTCCCTTAATTATAACCATCCACTAGCACTAAAATAAGCCACAGTACCTAATGCTCTTAGTCTTCAGTCACAACATGCTCAGTATGAGCTCACTTTGTGTGCAGACCAAATGATCCAGACCAGCTCTATCTATACTGCATAGACAGGCAGACTCTTCTGCACTTAGGGCTCCTCACCAGGTGAGCAAGTTTCTGTGCATGACAGTAATCGATTCAAAAAAAACAGGTAATACAAACAATTTGTGGAATAGCACTTCAGGACGAAATGAAGATCCAGAATAAAAGACTACATACAGCCTTGAAGTGGACAAACTAACTGGCTGTTTCAGGGACACAGCAATTATCACACTGAAGAGCTGAAGTCAGTCTAGTCTCTACCAGTGATTGGATCAAGATGCTGCAGAGCAACAGGCAAACACTCCACCACAGGCTCATGCAGGTTAGTTTGCCCCTGTCCGTAGGGAGCATGTCTTGTTCTTTACTGGACAGAAGCAAACAAAATCCTGAAATAGTTATTCTAGAGCAAAGTTTATTCCATTTAATTATGATGACACTGGACATTCCTAATATCCACATCTGAGTCTTTTTTCAAATATAACTACATTTTAAGCATTGACCACTTCTTTGGGTAGTAATTTTATTTATATATTTAAACAGATGTAGATTGTTTTCATTGATTTTGAATTTCCTGGTTTTGAATTTCATGGAGTATCTCTTATCTTTTCTGTGAGAGAAGCAGAAAAAAAGCTCCAAAGTGTATTCTGCAGTTATTCATGCTTTACATATTTTCAATCTATTTTCTCTTCTTCCTCTCCTCAAAGATTAAAAATCTTTTCTCAATTGCCCTTCACTGAATCTTTTTTATGAGACGGAGATGACCAGAACTTGACATACTATTTAAGATAAGACTTATACAGAATATACATGTATTATCATATTCTCCATAGCATTCAAGGTCCCATGCAAGCTAGCATCGCCTTCACGTTTTCTAACCAATGCCACACGAGAATACGACCTCATTCAGCTGGAATGCCCAGGTTCAATAGCAGTATTGATGATGCCATGACTTTAGAGCTATGAAAAGTATCTTAGTTATTTCACATCCCTGTTAAAATTATCCTAGCTGGACAGTATGGCTGTCACATTCAAGCCACATAGAGTGGCCTTGTGCTCTTTAGTCTCAAGAATCCAAATAAATGCCAGCCTCTCTCCCTAGCCTGCATAATACCTTTCTTAGGCACAGGTTTCCATCACTCTTTACAGGATATGCAGGCTTGGAACAATACAACTCCCATTTAAGCCACTACAGTAGTTTAAGTTCACCACCATATACAGAATTTATCGCTCTGAAGACAAGTTGTATCCTTGGTCTTTTAGTGATCTATCACTGAACTGTGATGAGAACATTAAAGATGCAATCATTTTCCACACTTGATATCCTATAAGAATCAAGTGCACCAAACGTCAAGATTTTAAATTAATGCAAACATGTAAATGATTCATATCAGTCATCTTGTTAAACATGTCTAGTGTATGGCATCTGGTGTTAACCATTTCTCCTATCATCAAGCTCCAACATGTAACTAGCTAGCTCAAGTCATTGATCCAACACTGTCAACCCTAGCTTCTCACAGAAAGAAAACAACATTAACATATAACGCTCTAGGTAACAGGGGTATCCACAGCTTCCCCATGAGCAAGCAATTCACACCACCAATGAAAGTATCATGTACGTCATTAAAAATGGAAGAGGGTTAACTAGCGCTTGCAAGACAAATCCCAAGATGAAATGTTTTTCAATATGTTGCTTGATACAATATGATGACTTTGCATCAAATTTTTGCAGAAAAATTTATTATATTCAAGTAAGCTGATCATGAATAAATTTGTTTTGCTGTGGAATTTTTCCAGGCATGACTCACGTATTAAGCAAACACTATCCACAATGTGTTTTTACTCCTAAAGGCATTTGAATCTTTTTTCTAAAAAAGAGACAGAAGGACAAATATTTGAGACTTCCTCCAGGGGCAATCTTTGTTCAATTGCTACTTTTCCACTGGCTTTTACTTGCTGTACTCACACCTTCATTGTGAATTCTGCAGAGGTTCCCTCTGTTCTCTTTCACATGTCATTCTCTTTTCAGGTGCCCACCATTGATCTAAAGACAGCTTTTCTTATTCGGTAAAAGGGCAACTGGAGGCAGAGCAAGAGTTTAACATTTTCGGTTCCAATCCTGTTCTGTAGTCAATTTAATCTCATCACCTGCTTCATGCTCCTTTCATTCCTCTTGTTCAGAAACCCACAGACACATGGCAAGAGCTATCCAGAGGCAGAGTGAAACGGCATGCAGCAGGGGCTTAGAGCTGAACTAAGAAAAATTAATTCCAACAAAGGTCAAGTTTTTCACCAGAGGTAACAGAGGGTTCAGTATTGTACTAAAGCGCCCCAAATAAAAGAGCAGCACTTTCTGCATGGGCACTTACAGTACAAACACCTGATTTTCAGGTGACAGACACTGGTCGAATCCAGGCAAGGAGTAGTATTCCTCCTCAGTTGCTCTTTGCAGTTTTATAGTCAAGGTCCCAAAAGGCAACCGGTCACTAAGAGCCAGTGCCAGTGAGGAATCAAGTACTTCACACTCACCTGCGAGGTCAGTACTTTGGTGGTAGTGGGGTCTTCTCTGCTGGAATTTGTAGATATTACACCAGTTGTCCCTGCTGACAGTCCGCAGAACTGGTACAGCAAGAACCAGCGACCGGAGGGAGCATATGCAGGTGCCAGGTGGGAGACCTGCTCTTCCAGTCCCCAGGCCAGCCTTACTAGCGAGCATCAGAAGGCAGAATGAGGAACTTAAAGAAAAGGAGGTAAATGCCTTACATTCACATTGACCAAGTCTCCTTTCCTTTGACCTAACATGGTCCAAAACGAGAGTAAGGACCATCCTGACAGCAAGGGCATGAAAGTTCAGGTAGCCACCTGTGCTACACACACTTCCAGGTGTAAACCAAAGGCAGAGTAACACAGAGGCAGTTCTAACTAAGAGATGGGTCCTGCTGTTTTACCCTGCTACAGTGTCTGCATCGTGCCTTCCCCTGTTTTGAAGGGAACAGATAACTTCCCGTCAGGATACCCAGGAAGGCTGAGCTACATCCATACGTGCAGAGCTCGAAGCCCTCCTGCCAGCCCGGCTGCCACTGCACCCCGGAGGGCTCAGTCGCCGAGCCAGCTCACACCAGCGGCATCGCACAGCCCTCCTAGTCAGTCTTCTGCTGCAGGAACCATCAGAAGCTCCACAGGACAAGGACGGGGGCCCTGCTGAATCAGAAAACAGCTCTATCTTGCCAGTACCTTCTCCTCTAGGTAACCGCAGATTTTGGCTGCCTGCAGACCACCTGGGAGAAGGTAAGCTGTGTTTCTGTGCTGTATAGCACAAAACAGCTTTCACAGAGACAGTATTTTCCTGCTCAGATGTCCCCTCGGTTGAGAGAGGTTTCTAGCAACCCACCTATCCCACTATCTGTAAAATGTTGGATGTCCTATTTTAACCCAACAGAGATGCTTCTTGCCTTGTCTAAAGTTTTCCTTTATCATTCCTAGGAGATGCTGGAAAGCCTGCTGTCTTCTAGTGAGCTTTAGTTTTAAACCTTTAAGGCACAATACTGAAAATTAATGGTGTTAAATTATAAGACGAATAAAAATAGCAGCTGATAAAAATCCCTGTAAAAGTGAAATACAGCTTACCCTTCTTGCAACTTCACATGCAGCTTACATTTCTTCATAAAGCCTCAGAAAAGGCCAGGAGACAGACCATCTATCAGGAACCATCAAGCTAGATTTTCAAGTCAGGCTAAAAAGATCCCAAGGGAGCTGTTCCCTTATAACTAAAATTACCCATGAAGTAGGGTTAGGAGCTTAATTTCCTTGCCTTTGAACCCCAAAGCAGAATGTTCAAAGTCGGAAAACTCTGTTCACAATTTAATTCACCTTATTTTTAAAGTCCTTCTGCAGCATCGATCAGCTTGCATTTGCTATCAGGCCTTCGTTGTGCATCAGACTATAAAATACACACGTGGCCCTTTGCAGGCTGTCAGCTCATTAAGGAGAGAGCGTTAAAAGCTACAGCACTGTTGGGACACCCTCCAAACTATATGTTTGGACATGTCATTAAGCACTTGTAGAACAGCCAAGAGATGACTGAATTGGTCTACATGTACAAATACCTTTTTGCATAGGCTTCTACAGATGAGGCAGACAAGCAAGAGTTTGGAGCCAGCCATGAATACCAGGTGCCATGGCAGTAGAATGAAGTGGTTAAAAAAGCATTAGAAATATTGCGATATTCGCTTTATGGCAGTGGTCTGGAACCAAACCCACAATATCTCCGAGGTATGCCTGCAGTCATATTCATATTCAAGCAAGTCCACGTTAGGTAGAGGGAATTCCCACCCCCCCAAAAAAAAAAAAAAGCAGCTCCGTAGCGGTCTGTGCTTAGCCTGAGGTTAAGGGAGGTATACTATTCACTGCAATGACAGAAGAGTTACCTCAATGCTGTATCTAGCTCTGCATACAGCATGGCTCATCATTTTCTTCCCTCCTCACTACAATGTCTTTACATTTTTAAAACTCTTTCATGAAGAATAGGGAAAAAATGAAAACAGCAAGAAAGATGTATTAATAAGTAACCAAAAAGCCCCTCTTTTCTGGCTATTACTAAATTGGATTAAATGATCTCCTGCAATCAGAGCCACCTCTTACTGGAAAAAGGAGAAATGAAGAAATGGTTCTGAGATGAGAACTGACCTTAAGAAAAATATCATTATTGCCTTCTTTCTCCAAAATGTTAAACATAGTCAAGTCTGTCTTGATTTCATCAAGATACTCCCTAGGCAAGAGAAAAGATTCCAAAAATACTACAAACACTACGACTATTTGCACTGCAACATATTCCCAGACACTTTCCTTGCGATCTGTTCCTTCTGACATGACATTCAGAACATCACTAGAGCTCAGTATCAGGCCGTGTCATTCAGCATCTGGCGTTGCAGCAATTATTGAGTTACTGGGATTGAACGCCTTTCCCTGACTAATCCACACGGACTGAGGGTACTCAGCAGGAGAATTTGACTTCTGAAGACAACACTGATCTTTCTACACTTCAACACAGGATGTGTTTCTAGGTCCTGCACGTTTAGCATAACTCAAACCAGCCACAGTAGGAATTTCAACGAGTAGATTATTAAAGCACTGGCATTCTGCAACTGCTATTTACTTTCAGAATACCTGCTGTTAATGTCTTCTGTCTAAACAAACACCACCATCACTGCTCCCAGCGCTTCCCAGTTTTCTCCCCTCTTCTTGATCACACTACAACTTCCTTAAAGCTTGACTATAAATCTTCTCATCATTTTAACTATTCACTGTATTGTGTGTAAGGAATACTGAGGATCAACTAGATCTTGCACTTTTTCTTTATTCTCCTGCTCTTCTCAGGCTTTTATGATTCCTGCTGGCATTGCTTGCCTAGGAGATCTCAGATCTGGAAAAGGATTTTGTTTCGGTTTCTCTAAGAAAATGGAAAAAAGAAAGAAAGAAAGAAAAGAAATATCCCATCAAATCAATTGCCTTACTTAACTCATATTAATCAGTCAAATGTTTTGGGGTGCTTTCTTTGCAAGAGCTCTGATTTTTTTTCTTTCTAGATTAAGAAGAACCAATGCTTCCTCTAAACTGCGTGTCAGCCTAAGCAGGTGTAGAGACAACGCGACTTCATCCACACTAATGGATTTGGTCCTACTTTGTTTTGGACTTCCAATACAAGACAGACATTGACAAACTGGAGCGAATCCAGGGAGGGCCACCAGAATGGTCACGGGGCTGGAACACATGGCATATGAAGGAAGCGGGGTTGTTCAGTCTGCAGAAGAGAAGGCAAAGGGGGTCTTACTGCTGTCTATGACTACCTAACAGGTGGTTACGGAGAAGATGGAGTCAGACTCTTCTCAGATGCACGGGGAAAGAATAAAAGGTTCCGAGCACAAGGTGCATCGAGGGAAATTCTGATGAGCTATTAGGAAACAAAATTCACAGCGAGGGTGATCAAATGCCTGGCCCGGTTACCCAGAGAGGCATGCAATCTCCACCCTTGGAGATACTCGGAGCGCAACTGCACGAGGCCCTGAGCACCCTGACCTAAGCCGGTCCTGCTTTCAGCAGGAGGTTGGACTAGAAACCTCCAAAGGTTCCACCAAGCCTAAACTACTCTGTGTTTTTACGATTCCACCCTGATATCACTGAATCAGAAGAGGCCCATTTTCCAGGCTACTTGATTCCTCCAGACAGTTCACTTCTCTCTACAATGAAAACTCACAACTAGTACAATATTTGAGTAGAATAGGCAGCTTGTAACTGGCACCTCACATTTAACCTTTCCTTTCCTCTCATACCAAGCAGGGTGATGCAGTCCTCTGCTCTGTTCCTGAGAATGATCAGGAAACATTAATCTCAAGAGTGCTCATAAGCTCTTTTCTGTCAGTAACAAAGGACGTGGGAGGCATGGACCGCCTACTGTAAGGATCCAGGGCCTAGCGATCCGTGTTCAGGAATAAATCATCAGTGATTGTAAGGAAGCCAAGATCACATATGCTCTGCAAATGAACTAGGGCTAAATTCTGTCGTGCACATCAACAGCGTTCACACAGGAAGAAGCTCATCCATGCCTGCTGCCTTCTGACAAACGCAAAACAAGACCGCAGAAGAGGAAGAACAAGCTTGTAGGTAAAGCTCCCAACCAGCTCCATGGAAAACACGATTCACTTGCAGCCCTGCCACAGGCCTTAGCCTGCAGCACTACCAACAAGATTGCCTGGTTACACGGAAATTGGAAAAGGTCTCTCCTAGGCTCTGCTTGTCAGTGGGAAGCAGGTACCTAATTCTCAAAACTCACACTCACTTTCTCTGTACATCCTCAGCATTAGCTGCCACCCATCACCATCAGCGTATCTTCCACATAATAGGAGCAGAGATTCCACAGGGTTCAGGCACTCCACGAATCTGAAGGATAAGAATGCTGCCTGGGGCAATTTGCAGCCAGAAATCTATCCCTCACAGGTACTTACACCTAAACCAGGGCTGCAAATGCTCAAATGTGGCATTGTTCTGATCATGTAATTCAAAGCCCAAAAGAGTTTAACATTGCCTCGTTTTGTCATTTGAGGGTTTGAGCTACAACATTTTCCTGTCTTTTATTTCTCATTTTCTCACCCCGATGCTTAAGAAAGAAGTTAAACACTCATTTCAATTCATTTTCCTACCCTTAGAGGAATAACAAATAGAATTTGAATATGCAAAAAGCAAACAAAAAAAACCCATAGCTTCATCCCACTCTAGCAAGTACTTTATTAATATTGAGAAGCTCATCAATTTGAATTTATTTGGAATCCACGAGTCACAGTCACTAGTAAAATGACCTAGAGACTACAGTGATAACTCCCTTGCATTTCAACACAAAAGAAAACCTTCCACAATACACAATGTGAGCAAAACTTTTGGCTGAATATCATCATTTTCCTGTTTGCTTCAGCTACTACTTCAAGTGATGCTGTTGCTATTTTTCAGTGCACTGTCCCTAAGCAAATGGCTGCTCACACCATATAAGATAAAATTAAACAACAACAAAATATATATATACACACACATATACATGTTTTCCACATTCATAGTCTTTTCGGGCCAATACATTCTCTGAAGATAATGAACTACCCTGACATATTGTGGAACTCTTCTCCCTGTCCTCTGTAGCAATGGGAGAATGGAACCATTCATCAACACGACACATCACGGCTTCCAAATATTGAGACATCTCGATACAGTCAGCTGAGTAATATCGCTTTCTGCATCTCTGCTGTTGCTTTCAGCAATGATCTAGTAACAACCAGGGAAAGACAAAGCTGTGATAACTTTCCACAGGCCAGGTGAAAGCACACACCAGACCAGGTAAGGCACAATTATTCTGAGCTTCGTCTTCTAGCTCCCTAGGGAAAAGTTTTAGGGCTGCTTTCTTCTCACATGACTTTGCTGAATGCGCCATTTCTGACAACAACACATCCTAAGTACTTGCTTTCTCCACCACATTTTTGCCATTCCCTTGTCTATTCAACCAGGAAACACTAAAGCAAATCATATAGTACAAAGTACGTATTTGACAGAAAGTGCAATATATCTTAAAGTATGCATCAAAACTAAATGCTGCCTTTGGATGCAAGCATAAAGCTTCTGCAAGTATCTAAGGGAAAGAATTTTTTCAGGATTCAACTGAGACCACCAAGTACAAGTGTAATACTCAAGTTGTCTGAATTGCCAGAGTCAGAGGCTGGAAGCAGGCCTGTACTTTTTGGCAATACAGCACTTCATATGATGCAACACATGGCTCCAGTCAACACTCCTTTCTCTGGTATAGCAGGCAACAAAAGATCAAGCCATTAGTCCTTCATTGTTTTCTGTTCCAAGGTTTTATCCCCTATGTTTCGAGATGCTCTCTCATTCCATGCTGTCTGACAGCACTTTTAGCTTTTCAGAAGTTGGAATTACAAGAATGATTTACATTTGAAAAAGTAACATTTTTGATGCACATTCTGTTCTTGGCCAGAGGCTTTTTTTTTTTTTTTTTTTTAAACTTTTCTACCTGCTTGGCCTGTAGAACCATTTTAACTTTGCTAAAACTTCCAGAGAAGCAGCACTTTTACCAGCACTGAAATGCATTGCATCTTTCATGTCTTCAAATAAAAATTAAGCCCAACCTGTCATCTGTTAGATCTGTTGCATCTAACACTTCCTGCAGAAGAGTGCTAGTTTGATTATCCTCTAACTAGACTTTGCTGGAGTGATCACAGGATCCCATCTAAAGCATAGTAACATAGTATCTCTTCCATTAGCAACCCTAATGTGCTGTAAATGGCCATAGGCTTAAAACCTATGACTAGATTCAGCAAAATGTTCACTACTATACATAATAATAAAAGGTTCTATTATTTATTTACAATTATTACTCACATAATATTTATTACACATAATATTTATTACAATTATTACAATTATTACAATTATTACTCACATAAGACAGGAAGACAGGAGTACACCCTGCAGACAGAAGAGAAACTGCAGTAGTATTTACAAAAGCAGGCAGTAGAACATATTCTACCATTGACAACAAAGCCAATGTTGAGCGGTCCTGAAAGAGTTTGTGCCTTGAGCAGCCTGACAGATAATGCAGAACATCTACAGGCGATGCAGGAAGGCTATAGCAGAGGGAACAGCAGAAACTGGATCTTGATTTTGGCCAACTTTTTCCCCACTATGACCAGACAGTACAATCCAGTACTAATATTGCCAAATTAGGATCATTTCGGAGAGCTGGTGAAGAGCCCACAGAGGCCTGGCTGTTGAGAAAGACAAAGGAAACTATTTGTGACCTAAGATGCATTTCTTTAATATAAAAAGACTTTTCCATAACTGAATCTTCATGACTTCACATTCCAGAAGTCAATAATTTGAAATCATTGTTTTATGACTACACTGAGCTTAAGCTTAGTCTTTTAACACACACCCATGTTTACTGCACCATCAACGTTCACTCATTTTTTTACAACTTTTTCCAGTGGTGAAGACTGGGATGCCAACAGTCCCTTAAAGAAACCATCTCTTTCATAACTACGCTTGTTCAGACAGTCAAGCCAGATGCAACTATGAGAGTCCAAATGCTGTTCGTTCTGATAAATACAAGATGACACTGAAAAAAAGGGAGATGCGTAAAGAATAATCACGATCCTTTTTTACCCGGCAGAATATTCTCTGGTTTGTTGCACTACAGGGATTGAAACCTGTAATTTACAGGATCACTTGTGAGCAGCTGGGAGTCACAGGGCACTGCAGCGGGTGGTTCTCAGGCAATCAGAGTAGGGGCAATTGCATAGTCACCAGGTACATACTGACTTCAGCCAGGATAAGCAGAAATCCAGCTCAGATATTTTGAAATGCTTTAACACAGATTTTTTTGAAGACATATAGTCAGAGAGGAAACAGCATTTCCAACAACAGGACAAAGAAGAGTTTTTCCCACAAAGGCAATGATCTCTTCCAGACACAGTCTCAGACTACTTCCACTCTCAGCAGGTATTTTTGCTTATAATTAGATCTATTTGAACTTCCAAAAATCAAATACTGAAGGCTGGCAGGGAACCGGGATTGAACAAAAAGGGGCAAAGAGATCATATAAGACAAAAGACGGTTTTGATAAAGAGAATAAATAGGTACTACTATGAGAGAAGAGAAAGTGAGTCTGCTTCGGGACTTGAAGCAGATCGGCGTAAAAGGCTGTATTTGTTCAGAAGCACACAACAGTATTATGCAACAGTTCCTGACAAGAAGTGAACGGTAATATTTTCAGCCAAAACAACAGGAGAAATGCATGTGAAGCAAAATGCATCAGCTGTGTTAGCAGAGAGCCTTGGAAAAATGTCACTGCTCTTGGTCTTTGGGACTTTAAATAACAAGTCGAAAGAATCTTAGCTTAATCTTTCAGACTTTACTCTAACAGGATTTATGACTGACTCAAAGGAAAGATGATGTTTTCTTCCATCACTTCCTAGAGCACCTGTGTCCTCTGCAGAGGTTATACACCCAAGCAATAACGCAGACTGACCACGCTTAGCTTACAAATGCCAAGAACAGCCTCGCTTGCTAAAGCATAGCAGCATGGGAAGGCCCAAGTGAGCAGATGATCTGCTCTCAGATTCCACCTGCTAGTTAGATAGGGACAAACTGCATTTTGAAGACACTATACAGAACACACGTAAATAAAGAAAAAACAATACTTCAATAAAAACCTAGGCACATATACATTTCTAACATGCTTGTCACTTAAATGCGGCAAAACTAAAGCTCTAAAGAACACTTCCTATTAGGAATTAAATTCTCCTTTTCTACACTGAGTCTTTGCTTTAGTTAGCGAAGACACTGCTGAACCTTCTGCCATTCTGAAACTGCATGAGAGCCTAGGTATAAGTGCGGATTACGCAATAACCTCTGCACAAAGCAAAACTGTAGGATCACCTGATCCCTCTAGGGTCAGAACCAAAACCACTAAGAATCTGAAAGAGCAAGTAGTCACTTACGTCCAGCATTTAGGTGCTAGCGAGACTGTCAAAGTCTTTACTATATGTGGCCTAACTCTGCGGATTCCCAAAGTCCTGTAGACACTGGCGTTTCCACCAGCAGGCACATAAAACACCCCTCACCCTGCTCCTGCAAAGCCTGATGCAGCTGAGCTATTCACCAGCTGAGCTGCTCTTTACTCTGGCAAGACTCTCAAATACGCACTGCTCGTCTCCAGCATCTAATGGACACTGACAGTTCATTCCATCTAGTCAAGATTACCAAGATGAGATTCTCAGCAGGAACCGGCTGTATATGTTCACATAACGCTGCATTTAAGATACCCACCTAGGAAACAGCACAAGTATTTTCAAATCTCCACAGCGCCCGACTCAAACCCAAGTCTCTTCTGTACCAACAGAAATCCCTCATCTCTGTGCCATTAGGCATTTTCTCTCCAGGGGAGAGTTAACATCCATACCACAGCTGACCTATTACCTTTAAGAGGTGATGCCCCTGATGTACTTCTCCCCTCGGCCTCCTGTTGGCTTCTCCGCTCAGTTTCCTAGCCTTTACTAATCCCACTCCTAAATGCTTTATTCTCACCATAAGTTAAAGGGGAAGCCGAGGTACAGAGGTTGGCGCTGAAGACTCCCTTAGGCACTGGAACGGGGCATCCCTTAGGTGATCTAGCCCTGAAAAAAATACAGCGACTTCTCTCTCCCCGCCTGGGCTTTCAAGCAAAGGCCTGTCAAGAGATGAGCCCAGACACCGCAGTGGGTAACAAAGCACCGCACACAGAGAGAGGGACGACAGGCTCATCATTTAAGTCAAGCCCCATGAGCGCTTTAAAGAATAACACCAGGAATTTCATATGGAACCGGATTACAGTGAGCTACAAACATCTTTTGCAGCATAAACTGCTGTTAGACTAGCTTCTTAAACATCTCTCGGGGAAAAGGGAAGCATTATTGTTGTGAAAAGCACAATTCTTTAAATCTCTCATATCTTATTTTTGAGGGTTTCTTAAATGATATTTATCAATCATATAAGAGTCCAGGGGGTACCAAAAAGTGATCAAGTGAATAATCCACTAAAAATTTTGCATGTTGGTTCCACAGTTTTAAAGGTCATCACCAAGACATCACCAAATCACCAGCACAAGACTAGAGCATCTATTTCATGCATGAAGCAGCAATTCATCCTGGTAAATTTAGCTGTGGCTTTTATTAAACTCACTGCAGTCTCTGGCCAGGCAGTAGAACCTGAAGAGGCTTTCACATTATATTCCTCCGAGATTCAAATAAATCAAAAACTCTCTCATTTTCATGTACCTACTGGGTTTTTAGAAAATTACTTAACCATTTCAACTCCTGAACTAGTCAGCACCTTCCTCCTCTTCTCTCACCTTCTCACACACCAACTGAGATAGTGTCACTTCCTAAAGTTTAACCAAAATTTTAAGCAATTATCTTTGATTTCATCCCTCAGATTACATCAGAAGAACAGCAACAGCCTGTGTGTTGATGTCATGTCAAATTTAGTCTAGGAAAAGGAAGGCAAACAGCATGAATTTGCATTTCCTAAACAAATTTGAGGTACAACTTGCAGAGTCTGCAAAAAGTCTTTGTGGGTGGGTGTCTGCTACAGACTGCCAGATCAGGAAGAAGTAGATGAGGCCTTCTTCAGACAACTGGAGGAAGCCTCATGTTTGCAGGCCCTGGTACACACGGGGCACTTGAACCACCCTGATACCTGATGAAAGGGCACCATGAACTGGTGGGAGTGGTTGATACTCCAAAGGGTTGGGCTGCCACTTAGAGGGATCACAACAGGCTGGAGAAATGTGCAGAGAGGAACCTCATGAAGTTCAACAAAGGGAAATGCCAAGTCCTGTATTTGGGCAGGAACAATCCCATGTATCAGAACAGGCTGGGGGCCAACAGACTGGAAAGCAGCTCTGCAGAGAAGGACCTGAGCGTCCTGGTTGGTGGACAACAAGTTGACCATGGCCCAGCAATGTGCCCTCACAGCAAAGGCGGCCAACAGCCTCCTGGGCTGCACTAGGAAGATCATTGCCAGCAGGTCCAGGGAGGTGATCCTTCCCCTCTACTCAGCAGTGGTGAGAGCACACCTGGAGTGCTGGGTCTAGGTCTGGGTGCCCTGGTACAAGAGAGACATGGACATACTGGAGTGAGTCCAGCAAAGATGATTAAGCGACTGGAGCATCTCTCCTATGAGGAGGGGCTGAGAGAACTGCGACTGTTCAGCCTGGAGAAGAGAAGGCTCGGGGGTGGGGGGAAGGGCAACGAGTGTATTAATGTGTACAAATACCTGATGGGAGGCAGTAAAAACGACAGGGCCAGACTCTCAGTGGAGCCCAGTGACAGGATAAGAGGCAATGGGCACAAACTGAAACACAGGAAACTCCACTCAAGCATAACGAAAAAGAAGTTACTGGGAGGGCAGCTGGTGGAAGAGCTTGCTCAGAAAGGTTGTGGAGTCTCCATTCTTGGAGATGATCAAAATGCAAGTGGGCATGGTCTTTGGCAGCCTGCTCTAGGTGACCCTGCTCTGAGCACGGCGGGGGGGGACTGGGCAATCTCCAGAGGTCCCTTCTAACCTCAGCTATTCTGTGATTCTGTCTCAAAAGTCATACCAAACAAATCCGTTCCCAAGGAACAAACCCTAACCTAACCTAACCCTAACCTTTTCTAAGTGTCAGTGAATTAGTCTATACCAATGGAGAAGCACTGAATCTTAAATAGTGAGGCTACATCCGTTTCCTCTAGAAACGATGGCAATATTTCTATCGATTTCAATGACAACAAGATCAAAACCTCTACCATCAACTTCTCATTCAGATTTTTCCCCCGTGCCCAAAATGAAATGAAAGCAACTTCAGCAGTTTCCAAATTCCTCTGTCCTTTCTCCCCACGCTTTAGTGACCATTCTCTTCTGGTGCAATCCCCCGTTTAATGTTCTAAAGGATGAATTGTGGCCTAGTGGGTCAAGGTTTTATTCCAACCCCACACAGCTGTTTCCTTCGCATTGATTTTTCAAACTTCTAACTATCATGGGAAACAGAGGTTCAGGGAAAAAGTTCACTATCAAGCATGAAACATACGTTCCCATGAAAATAAAATCAAAAGGCAATTCTGTACTACCAGCTCTTAACAGTAAGATAGGTTTTTTCCTCCCCTTCTAACGTTCCACTTTTCCTCAAAAACCAAAATGGTGTTGAATAGTCTGGAAGCAGCACTTTGGAACCACCCATGTCACCTTCTAACCTCCACCACTCCAATTGTCCAGGGGTTAACTGTTGACCTTGGTAGCATTAATTCTTATTCATGCTTCAAAGAACACTGCTGTTCAGCAAGAAAACAAGCCCTACAATTCATCTAGTTCAGTATTTTCTTGATTCTACTATGGATTTCTCTCCTTCTGTGTGTGTGTGCACACGTATATATATGTAATTACATGGGATGAGCATGTGTATGGATTTCTCTTTTTGTACATATGTAGCAAAAGGGATTACTGAAAAAGCAGACTATACTCTTGTTATTCAAAATACATAAGGACCAGAACAACTGATGTGAAGAAAAGTTCAATGATTACAGGAAGTTCTGCTAATTTACCCTCAAGCTTTTAGGCTTATCATTTCAACAACATGTCCGTTGCTCTGATGAACGCCAGGTCACAGTGCAGGGATCTCAGATACTGGTTACACTGACAATGACCAGCTAGCAAAAGACAGCCAAGGAAAATCTGTTGCTTTTGCCTATCTGACAAAATAAGAAAAACTAACCTTAAAGAGAAAAGTCTCTAATAAATTTAAAAACATATTTTACATCTATATGGAGTTTTATATGAAGCTTTGTGTCTACTGTAAATTTTTGTTCGCCTTTCCTTTTACTCTGTGCTGCTTGGTAAGTCTTGATCACTTGGCTTTCTTCATATTCCTATTCACAGGTCCACTGCTCAGAAACAGGAGGCCATGGGAGTCTTTACATTGACTTTCATCTCATCTAAAGTAATGACAGAAGTAACTGTAGCCCAGCAGAACGTAATCCAAGGGCAGTAAAATCCTGTCTTTCTCTCTCTCCAAAGCATCAACAACAACACCCTTCCCAATCTAATTCCATTTGCCTGAAAAACAGTGAAATATTTAATGCAATTCCTTTACTTGTGAGGAAAAAGCTCCAAACACCATGGCCAGAACTACACCCACAGTAATTGTGACTTTTAAGACATCAGTGACTAACATCTGCACATCACTCAGGGAGCAGAGTTGTCTTCTTTTATCAGTCTACCATTATCTCTTTAGCAAGCCAACACTGCCGGCCCTTGGCTGTCACCAAAGCAAAGTCAAATGGAAATAAGCAACAGATTAGTCTCCAGAAACGCAATCATATTCCGCGTTAGAACAGCTTGAGTGCTCACTCATGTATAGTTTTCTCCTAGAAGCATTACATAGAGCCTGGCATACAGAAAGGCTGTCTCACAGACGCTCATAAAATTAACTTCCTGCACAGAGGAGGTGTCACTTCGTGCCATCAGTATAGCGATAGCCTGGCAACAGGTGGCAACACTCTTGCATTAATTCTACTTTACATCTCTTGTTAAATCCCAGACAGCCTGTATATTTGAACATACAGTTCATTTGTAGAGCTAGAATATAATCTATACTTTATTACATGGTATATGCTCTTGCATTTGACCTATCTTTTTGAAACATGGATATAGAATTTTCCAGACAGAAGTGCATATCATACCTGGAGTTTTGCACAAAAGTATCTATAATACATGGAAGGAAGGGGATGGGGGAGAATATAGCCCACATCCATATCTTTTCCTGAAGGAGCACATATCACTCTGTGCTGAAATCTGAAACATAAAAATCCTCTCTGATAAACATTTTTGCTTTTCACCAAAAACCTTGGCAGTGCGACCACAGTCCCCAGGCACTTGCACCATTTTACTCTCCAGTCTCTCCAAGACAAAGCATCTGCTCTCTTAACTTAAACTTTTTAAAACAGAAAGGGAATTTCATGTTAATCTTGTCCAGTTCTAAAATCTTTCTCATCTCATTGATCTTCCATGAAAGTTTTCACTCCCACAATAATTTTGATAAAGTTAACAGGAACCAAAGGTAACATTTAGACAAACTGAAAAATTAAAGGTAATCAAGGCTACGCTCAAAAAGAGTCATAACACTAAAGGCTATGGATTTCAAGTTACTCAAGACAGCTTTCTCATCTACAGCCTTCAAAAGATTATTTAGTTAGTTTCTTGATAATCTTCAAAACAACAACAAAAAATACTCATAAGGAATTACCAAAAAGCCTCAATTGGTCTTCTGAATTGTAGGAAATTGTTTTCAGACCTTAACTAAAAGACACACATTTACTTAGTAGTGCATTACTAAGGCAAAGCTTGGAATAAGAAGTAGTCATTATTTTTAAAGAGTTTATGGTTGATGCTGTATTTTCTTTATGAAAATATGCTAATGTGAGAGGATATTTCTACAATAAATAAAAAATGCACACAAACTCATTCTTCATAAGCATTTTCTTTCTTCTCACTGGCGTACTGTCAATGAGATTTGTGATCCATTCTGGTGTTGTATCACAACACTCTTCACTACAGGGAGCTAACACTAAGACAGCCTTTCTTATCCTACCACCTCCCTTTACTCATTTTTCATTTCCTCAGATTATTTAGTCCAGTACTTTTTAATGCTAAGTAAGAACCAAAAGACATTATTTTGGAAAGGTTTATTAAAATCTGCTCAGTCATTATGGTGATTCCAGTCTATTGGGGGAAACCATTTAACATTTAAGATTTTTTTTTTCCAGATTTTTCAAATTCTACCCTGTTCATTTAGTACTGCCTGGTTTGCAGGAGTCGTTCCATGTACGAATTATGAATTCGACAATGCTTCGAGCGAGGCATGGGAAAGGAAACTTACCCACATTAAAAACAGAAGAAACGGGGAGAAATCATTATTCAAACTTCTGCCAAGGATCAGTTCCCCTCCTGCTTCCTCCTTGCTCCACAAGTGCTGCAAAGGTAATGAAACATTGACTTACACCAGCAACAAACTGCTGCCTGCAGTGTACTGCCTCGAACCCTTTGGCTTGAAAATGGAGACAAGAGACCCCTCACTACCTGCTTCTCTCCCTCCATGAGGCAGCAAACAGGCAATTTCATTTCAGCCCTTCCTGCACGTGTGGATTCAAAGCCTAGATAACGTCAAGAAGACTCTAAAAGGACAATTCTTTCTTCTTCCTGCTCCATAGTCCCTTTAGCTGAAGGACAGACCAAGCCAGAATCCATCCTTTACGAGTATATTCACACTGTCCATCTTTGACTAACTTAGGTGCCTAAATTAGGTGCTTACACTTCCCAAAGTTACTAAAGTCTTCAGAAAATACCTCATACCATCCCCTGGACACTCTGAATACCCTGTATAATGTGTAATATACTTCTGAGAACCTTCATCTGCCGCTGATTTTCTATGCTTTTCTGGCTCTGAACAAACCCTTTGCTACCATTTTCATCCATGAGTTTACTTTCCAGCACCTGAAATACGGACTCCAAAATCCAAACACTAGGAAACAACCTCACGGCAACGTCCCTTGATAACGCTACCCAGCGCTACACACTTCATCCACCTCAGAAAGCTGCATTTCTTCCTCTCTCTCTCTCTCCAAACATCTTACAGGACTGAAGTTCATGAAAAATTACAGATCCAGCTATTCCCCACCCCCAGCTCTCTTTCTGGGTACGATTATCCAGAGAGCTGCAAGTCCACCTGTATGAAATGATGGCGGAAAAAAGACAGGTAGGAAGAGCTTAGTGCTTTTGTTCCAACTAGTACTCATTGTCCTGTTTCTAAAAAAAACAACCTCTTTCTCTTAGCAATAACAACCTTTCCTTTTTTTCAACTTGTGATGAGTTCAGCAGTTTTTCACTGCTAGTGAAAAGTGCTAGTAGAGCTGGTTACAATCCCGCAGAAATAGAAGAGCACTGGGGGACCAACAGGAGGAGGAAGCCACACTGAGATACTGTTAAACATTGTGTCCCCTTTATAACTGGAGTTCATGTTTGAGTTTGCTATTTATCACTACAAGAGAGAAGAAGAAAAAAAGAAAAAAAGGAAAAGAAAAAAGAGAAAAAAATGCCTAGCCTAAACTGACAACTCTAAAGACCAGAATCTGAGCAAGTAACACACAAACAACTTCCCTGAGGCCCATAGAAAAACTTGGAGAACTGGCTAGTGGAAAACATATCAGGATTCTGCTGGAAGATATTAGAAGTTTAAAATGATATGTAGGTGGTAGTTTAACATGCTAGTTCAGTGGCGCCTTACATCTATGCAGTGTACAACTATATGATTATCAAGTGACACACGACACAACCTTAGTAACTGAAATTAATTTGTTAGTTTTAATTTAATTAATTTGATAGGTCTACCCATCTGTCATACCTATTATCATGGCATTCGAGCAGTTGACTGAACACTTTTTACTGAATTTGAACGAAGTGGTTCCCTAAATTCATAACTGCTACCATGTAAGGAAACACAATGTGAATCATCATATTCTTCCCTCATTCAGATAATCTGCACGATTTTTTTTTTTTTTTTTCCTGAGTGCTAAAGCATAGGCACATTTAGGAAACGCTGCGGAGTTCTTCATGCCACCAAATGATGACTCCATATTAGCCAGACAGCACCCATTAAAACAGCTGCTAGACATGGAATAATAAGATGAACCAGGAGCAATTCCTACATCCCTGCCTCCCTCTGAATAATACCTCATCTGCTATCAAAAATAAATCCAGGTAAAGGAAACATTTTAGAAGAACCTCTTATCTTTTGTAGTCACTGCCAGATTTGCAGTAACAAACCTCAGTATTGGCTAGGGGGAAAGTCCCTCTTCATGGGAACAGGGATAGTGCTGTTGAAACCAGAAGAATCACGTCAGATCTGGATGTGACCCCAAGTTTATCTAATGAGATGTACTACACAAACGTAAAAGTCATAAACACTAAACTTCTTCCAATACACAAAAGAAATTAAGCCTATTTACTACTACACTGCACACAATATATAAGAGATGATGAAATAAAACTGAAACAGAAAACATTAACTAAGTGCTGCATGAAAGGCAGCAATCATAGGATGATGTGTTTTACGAGGACAGACAGGACTCTCACAGCTGGGTTTGTGCTGCAGACCAGAACTTGTAAACCAGGTCTGGAAAACGTTTTCTATGACTTTGATCTACGTTAGGTTTGTTTTGCAGTGTCCAAAGCACACTTTCCAAACCCAAAGTTAATTAAAGCTTACTTATCAACACGGTCTGAACTTTAGGTCTGCAACGAATTCCCTGCACCATGTGATTTCTTGTAGTGCCAACTTAAATGAAAAAAACTTTGCACAGCTTTGCCCATTAAAACAAGACCAAGCCCTCATATCAGCAAATACTGCATTTGTACAAGATATTTCTTGGCTGAATCTTCTGTCAAACCCAACAGCATTAGGGTAATGCATTTTGCACTTTGAGGAGAGATGGCTGACACGCTAATTTGAAGAATTTATTGTTGCAGCAACAAATCACAAAAAGAGAAGAAACTTACCTAGCAAAACTGAAAATCCAAATAATTCCTCGCTAGTGCAAAGTTCACACAAATCATGCACAGGAAAAATACAGGGTCAAAGATTTGCTTGCTGAAGTACACAGGTGCAAAAACCTGCTAGATCCCTCCCCTCCCCAAACAATGTAGAGGGAGGGACCAGTGGAGGGACCAGTGCAAATAAATCAGAAGTTTTATAGCAAAACTGACACATGTTGAACTAAGCTTATTTATTATTCACAATCAGGCTTCACAGATCTGTTTATCCTTCAAGATAGCCAGCTCAATATGGCACCTTTCCCATTTGCAATTAATACATCTGCAACTTTTTTCATGGTGTGGACCACATGCTCACGGACAGATCTCAAACTATGATCCTGTTTCTTTTCTATGGATTTTACAAGATTAAAAGCATTAAAAATTTCACAAAGATACTAAGTGTGCATAGACTAGTATCATTAGGGCTTTTTTAATGACTGATGTCTTTTTTTCCCCTCCCATGTTATAACTGTAGAATTAATTTCCTCTGAAACAAGTTACTTGCAGTCCCACTGTCCAAGGCTCCTTCTAGGCTAATCCCTCCATTTCCTTATTTCATCTGGTATCTTTGAGTTGTAAGACTGTCTGAAAATTTGATCACAAGTGATCAGATTTCAAAAGAAGGACCTGAGACACAACAAGCTGGGGGGGGGGGGGGAAGGTAAGAGAGAAAGGTAGGTTTTTCTTGCTTGTTTATTTAGATGTGCTTTTAGGTTTCTTGACTGTAAATGCCCCACACATTATAGAAGATTCTTAATTCATGTATATAAGCACCACTAAAACCCTTCACAGTACTTCAGGTTTGCCATGAAGGTAAAGACCATACTATTAAGCCCTTGAGGCATATTACAAACCACTGCTGGAGAACAAGGATAGGGAAAAAAAGAAAAATGCATCCACATACAGAGGACTACAAAAGAACCACCTACAACAACTACAGCTTGCTATACTGGATCAGGCAACTGACCCAATCAGTCTTTCATTCCTTTTCCTATAGTGACCAGTACCAGCTGCTTTAGATGGAGGCACACAAAACCTCTTGCCATAAACAGAAATGGAATAACACGTCAGAGTGAAATTCATTCTTAGTTTCCATTAGGTAGATGGCAGTTTACGCCTTAGACCAAAAGGATCACATCTCTCTCCCAAAGTGTCATGCATTCCCATGTTTTTACATTTCTTTGAATGCTACTGAATGAAAGATAATATGTATGATCCTTTTTAGGACCTCGACAGCTGTTGGGCTCAGTGTCATTTCACAGCAATGAGCATCTGGCTAAAGGTGCTAATGGGGCTTAAGAGCTCAGTTACAATTGAGCATCCTATTAAAATACATTTCCAAATTCCACGGTCAAGTGTTCTAGCCCTTTTTCTTTACTAAGGCTTAATACTCCAGGTTTCTTCAGACAGACAAGTAGATACAGTGGACTCTTCTGCAGCTTCAAGTATGCAGCTGTAGTAAAACCTGTAGTAGTAAAACAAGCACTGCATGTTTCAGGTTTAACCTTTTTGCAAGAACAGATGTGGTATATTAAAGACTGACTTCTTTCTGCGTGAAGCAGCAAAATTCAGAGCTCAGTGTTTCCATCCTAGCTACTTTGCTCAATGGAACCCACCCTTTAACTGTTCAAGAAGCACACACACACAAGATTTATATCAAGATCGTTACTTGAACATAATTCTAAGTGTTCTCTCAGTTACTATAGACCTGTGTATTTGACAATAAGACCTAAGATAAGCTGTGCTTCAGTTCACTAATTGAGACATGACTTGCTAGCTCAGAAACCAATCAGTTTTCATTGCTAGAGTCATTCTAAGTACACAAAGCTTTATCACACCTCGTTAAATACCCTCTAATTTGGAATGCTTCACTGTCCTATAGCACCTGTCAACATCTAAAGAATGGACTTGGTGTGTGAACGGTAAGTACAATATTTTCAGCACCACTCTACACTGACTGCTTTGTTCCTCACTGGGTATTATTAACCCGTTCAACTCCCTGTACAATCTGCAGCCCCCCATTATTACTTTTGTAATAAAATAAAAAACTCACAAGAAAAAGAAAGGTTCCATTACTAGGTAGAGCTGGAAAGACAGGACACCCTTTGATTAACATGCACAGTACATCCTGCAAGGCTGAAGGACTTAAACAAGCAGCACTTACCAAGAATGATAATAATATTTCAACTCTGCATTAAAACTGCCAGAGTTCAGAGAATTTGACAATTTAATCACTGCAATAGTTCTAAAAACATTTTACTATAATAATACCATAACATAGTAACTCAGAAAGCTGAGTGAAGGGCTACGTTGCACCATGGCCCCTCCTGAAGTTAAAGGTGCTCTCCCCAAGCAACGATTCCAACTAGGCTTAAACATAAAGACTTTTCATCCTGGTACAAAAGTCGTCTGCCTATATATTTCAGGCAGACAACACTAACTGCCCCTCCAAGCTCCCGATGACTCAGAAATCATCAGGAAGGCAAAGAGAAGGCAAGTATCTTACAACTTGACCCAGTTATCATGAAAATAAATGAGCTTTTATGTTGGCTTCAGTACATGATGAAACAACCTCCTACTCACTACTTGAAAAAATCTATTGTTTTCAAAACATACATTTAAATAAACCAAAAAACCCCGCAACGCATCAGATGCGTCCCACGTAGAACACCAGTAAAGTCAGGGGAGCCACACAAACGCTGGCTTGCAGAGTTGGTCAGGACTCTGACAACACCGGCACAGTGATGCACTACGTCAGCCTTCCGCCTCTGGAGGTCTGCGCTCAAATGCCAGTGAAGTTCTAATGGACGCTCAAAACAAGAGATAAGGCCATAAATCTCAAATTAACCAGCCAGTTGGCATAGCCGCTAATCTCCATTTCATACTGGTTAAATGCTTGGAAGATAAGGGCACTCCTCAGGTCTGAAGCGAGGGTTACTGACGGGACTGCGTCAATGCTTCTGTGCAACTGCAATATGCCTGGCCCTGGCCACAGACACTGGGGGAAGGGAGGAACTGGTTCAGCAACATAAAAGACTAATTCACCCATAAATGAGTCACCCATAAAAGACTAATTAAAATTAAACATATTTTTAAATCTCTTCCAAATAATTTGCCTGAACTAGGGGTATCTCCCATTCCCTCTATAGGAGCCCCATTCACCCAAAAAAAAGTTTTTTTTTTTTTAAACTCTTCTGGCCTTCACACTGAAAGGTATTTGTGTTTAAAAGAACAGGAACACATTGAGGTGCTATTCAAAATGGATAAAATCTGCACTCCACTCTCTACCTTTTGAAAGTTATTTCCGATATCCTTTGAAACATTACCTTTATTGGTGAGTCCCTCTTTGAGGGCCAATTAATCAGAAAGAAACTAGTCTTTAAATAATTTGTCTTCAATAAACTGCCCATCTTGTCCAGCCTTGAACCTGTCTAGCTCTGCTGTGCTTACCTTTGCACAAACTGAAAATGGTACCTCGAGAGGGCAAAAGCTCTTGCTTGTTATTCTAGTCACCATCACTTCCCTCCTGCCTTATTAAGGCACACAGTCATCACAGGCTAGCTAACAGAGACTTTGCTCTTAAAGATATGTGGCATACTGGTGATGATTTAAAGATAACATATCACTTCCAGGAACCCCTTCCCTGCTCTGGCACTCATAGTGAAAGGGTCACTGCCTGCATCAAGGAAAGACTGAATCAGCATCAAGTCCTGACAGCCAAAATAAAGACATCTGTGCAGCAGAAGCAGCACTCTAAAGGGAAAAGTAAGGAAGCAGAGAAAAGAGATGAGAAGGCTCTGTACAGGTAAACCCTAGGCAGGCTTATCCTCTTTTTTTTAAGTGCATAACAAGGTTCATGTTTTCAATCAATCAGTGATTCAAAATAACCTCCACATCTGTATCTGCAGAACAGCTACCTAACCAAACATCCCCCAACCTCTAATGGAGCAATAACTATTCCTACCTAAATGTAGGATTTGGCATTCATCCTTATTACATTCCATTGTATTGTTAAGACTAGTTGTCAAGATGCTATCATTCAAATTGCTTTCAGACCTTCCCACAAAGTGGGTCATCTTGAATTTTACAAAGTATACACTCCATTCCTTTAGCAAGTTATGAAAGAAAACAGTGAAGAACGACAGATGCCTGTGAAAGCTCACTTCTGATACAGCCTTCCTGAAAGGGCAAGAAGTACAGACAATTACTGAGAAGATGCATCTCTAGACACATTTTCCAAACTGCTGTGGACCTACCTTATGGGAGTTTAATCAAGCCATGCTTCCCTAGCTTGCCAGGGGATATCAGGTGAGACCGGGTCAAAACCCTTCCTAGTTCAAGATAGTTACATTCCCTATCCCCCACTCTCCCCAGCGCCTGTTACTTTACAATACATAGGAGAGAGATTGTTTTGTATCATTCTTCTTAACAAGTTTACCTCAACTTATTTCCTCCTTACCACCTAGACATTTAAAAAGTTTAGTTACTGGTTCCAGTACTTTTCCAGATATTATTATTAAATTGACAATTCCACAGGTTTCTCGTTATTTTTTTCCCCCCTCAAGACTGGAAAATCAGCATAGTCTCTCTTCCAAAACTTCACTCATCTTCTTTAAAGATATCAAAGAAGAGACTGAGATTCTCCTTAGAGAATTTACTATGAACTTTATCAGGCCTAGTTTACTTGGAGGAAAAAAACAAAAAAAACCCACTAGTTATTTTTCTCCTCTTCCCTTTCCTTTTTTTAGGTTTGAGGTCTTACTAGAATGGTTTTAGCCATCCGATCACTGTTCACTAAATGGACTAAGATGGAAGCAAAAAGTAAAAATCCATCAATGAAAAATCCGGCATCACTTGTAGATGGTATTAAGTAGAAGAGTAGCCGTCATCTTCCTTGTGATAGTAAAATACTTGCAGAATGCTTTTGTCCTTTAAGCCCTTGGTTAGCTGTACTTTCCAACAGCCTTTCTCATTACATCCTCATGGGCTTCTACAGTACACAAGTGCAGAAATAGCACCGTGCACACATTTTCATGCATGTGGTTTCTTTTAAGTACGGTCTCAAAAACACCTCAGCTCACATTCTTCTTCTACACTCAGAGGAACTGGATCTCACTCCCACTTTATGGGAACTTCGGTGCTGATTTCCTAATCACCGAGGAGCTCACAACCTAAATGCACTGGTCTTTAACTGTACCGCCTACCCTTCTTCCACACCGGGCCCTTAAATGGCAGGGGGACAGGCTGCTTGGTGAGTGATATTTTTGTTTGTTTTGAAGAACACCACAGTAGGTAAGAAAATCCCACCCAGAATGCTCTCAGCTGACAACAAGCCTTCAACCCAAGACAGGTGTTGTTCATGTACTGCCTGTCCTGCCTGCCCTAAAAGCATTAACAAAACCAAGGGGGTAGGTAAGGCTTCAGCTCAGCATTCAACACTTAAGCATTCAGAAGCCTCCACCAGGCACTTCAGAAATACTAGCACAGAAGCTGCAAGTGGTGAGTTCACGCAAAGTGTTACATACCATGTGTGGCTGTGGTTTAGTTGCAGTCCTGGAAGGGGGGGACTGTTAAGCTGAATCCTTCCTATGCATTCCCACTTTAAAGTGTAGTGCAACCTCCCATCTCCCACCAAATAGCTACAGAGGGAAGCACATCTCTGCAGTCAGCACTGGCTGATCCCCACTCTGATCCTCAGCTGAACTTCTCAGGAACCAGAGTGCTGGAACATTCAGCCAGCTGTTTCAAACCAGACAAGCTTCTTTATAAACACACAGTCTTCCCATTAAGATTCACATACTTTTACTGGAAAGATGATCCAGCATATACTCAAACATTTAAAGCAGAACTATTTTTGCCAGTGAAGTTAAAGAAATGCAAATGTAAAGTTCTCCTGTAAGCCCTCAGACACGAGCTTCTAGTCGTTTCATAGCTCTCATATTATAAGCCATGTTTTAGCTTGGCAAATTACCCCACAGAAAGGACTTTGTCAATAAATACAGCATGCTCTAATCACACACATACTCACATATCAGGCCTCAGTTCTCTTGCAGTCTGTAATGCCTGAACCCGATTTATGAGTCTGATGCAAATCCTATGGAATTCAACTGAAAGACTCCCATTGACATGGAAGTTTTAGACCTCTACACTTAAAATAATAAACCCCTGAAATAAATAGTAGATTAATTCACAGCGACAACTAGAAATTCTATCAATCCTGTAGCCTTTGTTTATACAGCAGGTTACTCTTAAGAGTAAATAACACTGTATTAGGCTCTAAATGTCAGGTGTGTATTGGGTGCCGTCAGGAAAGCTCAATTTACACACAAAGTATTGTGCACTGCTACGAATGACAAGCGAATTATTTTCATTTCAATTGTATGAGAAGTAACATGTAAGCAAGCCTACACAGACACGTGACATCATTTCACTATCTGAGCAGCAGCATATGAGCTATTTCCACTGAAATTAACTCAGTCACATTATTACTGATTTTTGCTCTCTGAAGTCACATTGCACTTTCCTCTTTTTACTCAAAGCAGTAGGCTCTTATTTTATTTTCCTTATCAGCAGCAATGCATATATAGCGGAATTTTTCAAAATTCAAGCCGAGTCTCCATTTAAGCCAACAAATACTTTTGCTCAAGAGAGACAGCATTGCATTTGTTCTGTACATGAGTCCTCGCACCTCCAGCAGCGCATACAGGGTTAGTCAGCACTTTTATTTCTAGTCATTAATAACCTCAGCAGGAAGCAAAAAGCACATCTGAAAGCCTTCTGATAGTTTCCTTTCACACAAAAGTCAAAGCCCAGAATCAAACAAAAGACTTCTAAAATAGAAAATTTACAATAAACTGCTTAGAATAAAAGAACACTTAGACTGCAAATCCTGAACACACATTAATTTATATTTTTTGCACCCACATATTTGTGTCAGAGTTAAAGACTGTCATGTATTATTTGAGACTGCATAAGTGTCCACTGTAAGATGTTTTTACCACTGCTATTTTCCACCTAATTTCAGCCATCTTCCTATCCCAAATAGCCCTGTGCTCATTAACCAGAACATTTTAAGAGGGATTCCAGCAAAAGATCATTAACTGCTACAACACACCTAGTATTTGGTTAGAGGCTTTAAAATGAAATATGTTTTCAACTAACAAGCACCAAGCCAAACGGAGCTTTCAGACCCCACTTCTGGGACTCCACAGCTTGAGGGCGCCCGTTCCACAAAAGACAACGGACCAAAGACAACTTCTCATGTCCCTCATGGGAGCTTAAAAGATGCACGAGGCCCAAACAACGAATGCATATACCAGATCCTGTAATGCGGACTATAGCTACACACCGCATTTCTGAAACCATCACAACATTATATTGCTTAAGAGTTTGACTAAAGCCTGCAGAGATTCCATCTCTGTTCCCTGTATATTTACATACAAAACTTTGGTAGAGATAACTGCACATGACTGAATACATTGCTTCCCTGTGGTCATGCAAGTGCTAACAAGACCAGAACTTAGGGTAAATAGGAGCTTTTAGTTATGGATGGAACATTTCATTTCAACAGAAACAGCTGGGCTGTCTGCAAACATGCTTTCCAAGAAAGAACAACAATTTCAGGTGGACAGTATAGTACTTCTCAGAGCAAGGTCTGATATGCAGAGGAATACCTTCTCCTCTCAGACCTGATTTGGAGTCCACATAAGGCAATGGAGGCCATTCCATCTCATCCAAAGGGAGATGGGCCAGGCCTCTACTGAGCCGGGTAAGTTCCAATTACATGATTAAAATATATTATTTCTACAGAAGAGTCAAAAGATGTTACTCTTCACCATTTACCATTTATCAACACAAAAACTTCATTCTTGCTGGTCAAACAAATGACAGTCACAGAAGTACTGCTGTAACATTGGAAATGCCCTGCAAAATAATCAAATGGCCACACACTCAGCCTACTAGCTGAATATATTCTGAATTTTAAAGTAAACTAGGTTTTCACCAACATGATATAATAGACTTACTACTTGATTTGGGGATAGGAATCAAAAATAGCATCCTTTTACATTGCTCATCTGAGTTTAAGGCCAGGTTTCCATGCCACTTTCTTACCTATGTCTGCACAATTTTAGCATTTCTTGCTGCAGATGCAAAATTGGCATTTTTGTTACAAGCTCAATGTACAGCTCCCAGTCTGTACTCAGTTGGCAGGTTCATGTATACAGGAACACATAAAACATGCCAATTAAGGTTTACAGATTACATTTGCAGTGATGGTAAATTACATTGGTCAGCACTTCTAGCACTTTTGTGCAACTTCTTCCCTAAAAGGCCGGGGCGGGGGGGGAGGTAGGAGAGCAGCAGTTGAGCCTAGCTGTGAGGATGTGAAGACAAAGTCTTTTCCTCAAGTTTTTAAGGGTTATTCCTTACAGCAAAGCTCACAAGAGTTTAACACTTGACCAAAATGAGACAAAAAGTCAGACCAAAGCCAGAAGTCAACTCACAGCTAACATCTACCTCATGCTTATATCAAATTACATAAACATGAGAGAGGCTTGACAACTTATCCGTGTGCAAATTCCTCTGCAAAAGTGATTAACACAAAGGGTGGGACAGGCGATGCTCTGATTCAAGTCAATAAACAGACTCCCAAATCACTGGCTCCCCTCTCCAGCTCCCTGTTATCCGAGTCACAGCTGCGGCTATTTGAGATGCCCTGCACAAAGCGGGTCAGTCACCTCAGGTTTAAAGTAACAGCTGCTGTCGTCCCACTGTTAAAAACAGGACAAAAAAGAACTACTTGGATTGAAAACACCAGAAAGCCCACCGTGCTGGGAGCAGAAAACCTGTATCCTTGTCTGTGAATGAGTTTGAAAAATGCATACTTAAGGCCTTAAATCACCTTTCTATGTAACCAGTGAATACATTCGTGAACATCATGGGCAAAAGTAAGAAGTCTCTAGGAAGTGTGTTTCCATACTACATGCTACTCACAAGTCAGTGTTGTTCCCTTATTTTAACTGAACTGAATGGAGAAAGAAATACAGCATTTAAAGGAAGTTTTGCAAGGTCAACTTTTAGAACTTACTTATTTGCATCTTCACATAGTTTTCATACATTCGCCTTATTAATTACCTGTTTTAAAAATTAATTTGAAGTCTCCACACTTACCGCTTTGGGGGTTATCAGCCCCGTGGAATACGCACATGTCACTGAAAGTAATCTGGACTTGCACCTACAAAGCAGGTGATCTCAGCTGAAGGCATTCTGCAAGTTCTTCATCAAAGATGAACGGACTGATGCGAGACAGCAACATGATAAATGCTGAGGACAGCACCCGGCACAGAGCTCACTGTCTCCATCTCACAAGCAGACCCAACAACAAGCAGTCAGTTCCAGCGATGACAGAAAGACTTCTCGCAGCTGCTTATAAAATGGCAACACATGAACTCCATCCGAGACAAGTTACTATGGCAAAATCCTCTATTTCTACGTACAAAGAACTGAGAAATGAGTTTTCAGCTATAAATAAGATGCTGACTTCTTTTATGAAAAGATCTCAGAGCATGTAGAAGAAAAGAGCAGACTACAGAAATTTTGCTAAGTCTACAAAAAGTTATTTCAACAACAGAAAATGTTTATTTGAATTTTGTTTTTAATTATTTCATTTACTCTATTCCAATCCATATTCATTTCAATAATATTGTCATAACCACTTGTCTCCCAAAATACCAAGACACTTAAATTGTGCCTATCTTAAAAAAAAAAAAGTTAATTGCAATCAGTGGGGATATCAGCTCCTTAAAGCTAGGCATGTTCATTGGGTATCCTCCTAAAGGGCAGCAATAACAACAAATATCCCTTAGGATCTTCCTTAACTTTTAATTTGTTATAATTAAATACATGCAAAAATCAAGGCTTTGGAAAACTTTAGGAGTATCAGATTCATTTATATTGAGCCTAGCTCTTCATCTGGCATCTTCTCCAGAGTTGTATGCTTTTCCATAAAGAAGCTTTCCATCAGTAAAGAGGAAATGTTAAAATCTTCAAAGCTATAGACAGACTAGCTTAGAAAGGTGGAAATGAAATTGGAGACATTCACCTCCATTCTGCTGACTCAAATACAGACAGCATAAGAAACACACATAACTCCTCCCTAGCTGATACCTGATGTAAACATAAGTCTACATAGGGACAGTTTATGTCTACCAACCACCGGGCAGAATCAAGTCCAAAAGTTGCTTCTTGATACCTTACACAAGCGCTCAAGATGAACTTTTTCCTCCACTTTTTCATCAATCCACCTAAAACCTGGCAGAAGGACAACTGGGTACACCCCGATTATTTATCAAGTCAGTTAATACTAACATCAGACTTGTTACCTTTCATTTCACATAAAATACTATTCTTTTTCCAAAAGTGTTGACACAGAACTGAAACTACCTTAGGAATTTTGAAAAACGAGCTCTCACTAAATATATTGACCCACCATTCATTCCATTGTATATACTTCTGTGGTGAGGTGACAGGTCATCTGCTACTTGTCTCCTGAGGGGACCTTCTCTGCTGCCTCCACTGAGGTGTTTGAGATGCTCTGGGCTCCCTCCAAAATGTTGTTTGAGGTGCTCAGGGCTCGTACCCCTCACTTTGTGCAGATGTTCTGGGCTTCCGCTTGGTGTGTGCTTTGAAGATGATCTGGGCTGCCACTGCTGTGCTTTTGATGCTCAGGGCTACTGCCAGGCCTGTGCTTTTGAAAGTGTTCAGGGCTACTACTCAAAATGTGCTTTGGGAGAGTTTCTGGACTGCTGCTGCTGTGCTTTTGTTGCTCAGGTGCTTTGACAAGGGTTTTGTGATGTTCTGGACTTGGTCCTTTCAGGTGATGATCAGGACTGCCAGAACCCCTAGGCTTCTGGAGATGCTCGGGGCTGATGCTCCTGTGTTTCTGATGCTCAGGGCTTCCTTCACCCCTGGTTTTTTGAAGGTGTTCTGGACTAGTACTCGGATGATGTTTATGATGGTCTGCACTGCCTGGACTTCCAGTGCTAGAAGTACTACTCCCATCACCAACATCTCTTATGGATGTGCTTGTTGCAGTTAACTGGCACAGGCTGATTTGGCTGTCAACAGAGCTCCGGCTGCCTGCTCCACCAGTCTTCTCCTCATCCAGCAACACACACAATTCTTTTAGTTCCAGCTTTTCTTTAACCACTTCTTCTTGCCTCACTTCCAATTCTTTCAGCTCCTGTAGGTATAAGGCAACCTCTTTGTGCATAATGCTAGCACTGTGCCTGCCCAGTCTCTGCCACTCACGGGATGCTTTCTGGATGATGATAGGCAGAAAGGCAAGAAGGTAACAAAGGTCTCTCAGTTCCTGGTTATCTTCTTGCAGCTTCTGATTGATAGCCTTTAAAAGAAAGATAAGCATGAGAGAAGAGTGTCCAAAAAAATTAACACTATACCATTAGCATTGTACAAGTCAGTGAACAGCACTGCTACAAACCATCAGCTAAGCACTCAAGTAAGGCATGAACAATTGTGTGTGTAGATCTGGCATATTATAACTGCACCATGTTTCATACTAACAGAACACCTGTCCAGCACAAAACTGAATATGCAGAGCTAATTTGGAAAGGTTCAATGACTAACTTCCAATATGGTATGAAAATTTCAGGTGTTTAATTAATGCCCAAAGGAAAAACAAAAAAACAAAAACACAGTGAGAAATCCAGATGATCATACTCTCTCATGATGTTCTCACTCCCTCAAAAATACTCACTTGTAAAGTTATTGCTGACTAAAACCAGAAAGTACATCAGAAATGGTAATCTCGCTCAGATAATTAACAACATTTATATTCTCTGTTCCCTAAAGCATATTCACATATAAAACAAACCTTTTAGAGATTTAAAATATTTGGGGTTTGTTTGATTCTGCTTCAGATTTGCATAAAAGAATCTTGTCTGTTCTCAATCAGAATTGGTTCAATCACTCTGAAATGAAATAATCTGCTTTAATAGATTTTTCACTTCTAACAAAACAAAGCAGTACATGTTCCCAGTGCCCTTCTCTAACTGAACAACAGTAATGCTCTGAAGAAAAAACGTTCAGGCTCTTACTGTAGCAGAATAATACAGCAAAGAAAACATTTTCAGTATTTCGCCACCCTACTTTTACTAAACTGGCTTGTAACCATATTTGTCTTCTCTGGTCTAAATAGTCTTCCCTTATGTCTGGTATTACAAGCTTAGCCTTACGGAAAGACCATTTTAGCACAGTTTCCTAAAATAAAAAAGGAAGCTTCTGCAACTCTGCTGGGTGCGTGCCTGAGTGTGTGACCTTCCTCTCAAAATGACTTTGAACTTGACCAGTTTCAACCCAGGTTTGACAAAGGAAAAGTCTCAACGAGGTTGCAAGGTAACCTGAAAAACCTATACAGGATAGGGATTCTTCAGATGACCCCATGGTGGAAAAAAGTTTCAGTGACAGCCCACAGTTTAGCAGTCAGAGTATCTAAGCAGGCAGCAGCCATCCACTCAAGCCAGGCACAGCTGTTCATCGTTACTCATGGACCTGTTCCTTCACATGGGACAAAGAAGCAAGTAGGTACCCACACACCACTGAAACTCATTGGAGCCCAGAGACCTTGTTCTCCCAAATTCCTTTTAAAAGTTTCAGCTGAGACATCTGAACAAAAGGTGGAAGTTGAACATCACTTAGGAAGTTCAGAATTGAGAGAGGAAGTTGTCACTCCTTCCTACACATTTTGGTGTGCTTTGTTACTTATCTGGCAGATAGATAAACCCATATAACATCACAACACCTTTGAACATAACCAGGAGAACGATATTGCTGCTGTAATTTAAATTGCATTTAAAATGTAAGCTCTGTTTTTACTAAGCTAATATCATTGATGGGTCTCTCTTACCCCCAGACACCTTCTATTGTCAAAATGAAGGGAGGGAGGCAGGATTGCTGTACGCTGCAGAACAGGAAAGCTTGGATTATCAAAGACCATTTCTCAATAATTTAGTTGTCTAAAACCATTCTACAAGTCATGAACTCTCTTCTGTTGTACCCTCACATAACAATTCAAAAGGCCACACTGCATCTGGGTCTCTCCTCCTCTCCAACCTCACCTCAACTAAGGAATTGTACAAAAAGTGCCACGTGTCACAGCAACAAGACAGATAATGCTTTGTAGTCACGTCCGCTTTAAAGCAGCTTTCAAGTTCTCCAGCACAGTTATACCTGGTACATCAGGGTAATTCTCTGCCAGTAGTTACGCTGTCTGCCCAATTCTCAGAAGCAGGGAAGGAAACATTAGGGACTACGCTTCCCACCTAGCAAGAGTTAAATTAAGAAGGCATCAATCATCACAGCCTTGGTCTGCCTCTCAGGGCAGCCTGTGGAAGTACACCACTGAAAGGGACTTCCTTAGAGATGCATCCTCAGATGTCCTTTCCAGACAAGGAAACTAGGGAATGATTCTCATCACTCCAAGGCAGAGCCTAGGAAGTCATCTTAAAAAACATGACAGAAAACAGCATAGGCAAAACAAAGCCTTTTGAATCTCTACAGCTCCGCACATTGTATTCTTTCACATGTATTTCAGATAGAAACACTGAATCTTACCAGAAACCAACGAAGTCTACTGCAAAGGTGACAAGAATTAGATGTTCCCATCAGCCCAAAGCGCAGTGGGACACATTACAGAACAGCTGTGCTCCACAGCCCGCGGAAGAGTTTCTCACCACTTTTAACCGGGCACTTCATTTCCAGCAGGCTCAAACCCTGTTCGCTTTTCACGCCATTCTCGGCGAGAACCGCCAGCACATTCACCTGACGAGGGCTCGGCGAAGCCACTCGCGGTCGGGAGACGCACTCGTGTGCCCGGCACCTACGTGCAGGGAAGTTTTCCGCGCGAGGACCCCGCGCCGCGGGAAGGTCGCCAGCCCCCGCGCCCCCCACCTCGGCCCCGGGGCACCGTCGCAGCTCGGGGGCCGCCGGCCCACGCCCCACGCGTGCCGGCAGCTCCGCCGGGCGCAGCTTCGGCCCTGCTCCCCGGCACCGCTCCGTGCCCGCCGCTCCGGCACGGGCGGGCTCCCGTTCTCGCCGCCGCCATGCGCTGGGGACGCACCGGAGAAACTCGCCCCCCCCCCCGCCGCCGCCCCGCCGCCCGCTACCTTCAAGCCGCGGATCTCGCCGAGGCGGAGCTGGAGGCGGCGGTTCACCTCGCGCATGAGGCTGCTGCGGTCCAGCATCGCGCTCCTCTGCTCGGCCTCGGCCCGGCGGGGGCTGCGGATCAGCTCCTCCTTGCTCCACGCGAGCAGCTCCTCGTCGGACACCTCGCACAAGTCCTCGGCCGCCGCCGCCGCTTTCGACGTGGTGGCGGCCAAAGGGCCCGAGCCCGAGCCCGGCGGGCTCCTCCCGCCCCGGGCGCCCCGCGGAGGCAGCCCCGCAACACCGCCCCAGCCGAGGGCAAGGGGAAGGGCAAGGGGGCGAGCCCGGAGCGCCGCGGGCAGCTCTTCCCGGAGGGAGGGGGGGGGGGGCCGCCCCGCTTCCAGCGAGGGCGGGCAGCGCTCCGCCCGGCTAGTTCGTGCCTCCTGTGCCGGTATAGGATTGGGGGGAGGGGGGGGCCTGGAAAAAGAGAGGAAGAGAAGGAAAGGGTGTGGAGGAAGCCGGGCTAGAGTCTGGGGAGCAAACGTCCCCCTTCCAAAGGGGAAAAAAAAAAAAAAACAAAACCCAGGTCTTTCAACAAGTCAACGGTAGCAGCGTGCGTCTCGTCCTCCCTGCTCCTTAAGAGCTGCTCGTCCCTTGAAGCCGTGCTGTCTAACGAGGGCTGCTGCGGCAATCGATTTCTCTTCGGGTGGCAGATGAAGCCACGCAACAGATGAACGCAAAGTCCCGAGCCGAAGCCCCATCGTGCACGGAAGGGCGGGCAGAAGCGGGAATCCGCGCAGGGAGACCGCAAGCGCTCCTCCGAAGCCGCCTCTTCCCGCCAGCTTCGTGCCCCCCGTGCGCGGGCGGCGGCCAGGGGAAGGGGCGCAGGCGGGGGCCGGCGCGGCCGCCCCGCGCCTTGGCATGTGCCCGCAGGGCGGCGGCGCGGCGGCAGCAGCCAGAGGCGCCCGCGGACGCTGCCGGCGCCGAGGAGCGGGCGCGGGGCGGCGCGCGGCTTTTGAGCGGGGCGCGCAGCACGTGGGAGCCCGCGCGGCGCGGGGGGGGAGGGAGGGAGGCAGGGGGGGAGGCGGGGAGGGGGGCGGCGCCGGCGGCTCGCGAGCGCCCCCTGCCGCCCCCGCGCGGCACCTGCGGAGGCTGCTCGTCGCGGCGGCCCCGGGCGGGACACGCGGGCCGGGTACCCCGGAGCTGCCGCGCGAGGGGTGGGCACAGCCGTTTGCTTTCGCTTACCCTCTGCTGGTCCTCCCCCCCCCACCTCCCGAAGGGACGGGGCAGCTCCATGGAAGCCCATAAAAAACGCCCACAGAAAGCCCAAAGGGAGAGATTTGCTTTCGTGCCCCCCCACCTAGCTCAAAGCACACCTAAACAGGGCATCAGCGCTCTCCTAAGGCCTACACAAGCCTCGCATTTCCCTCACGTGGTTTAAGTGACGCTTAAGTAAGCAATTTTATTTCTGGAAATAAATGTACAAACACATTCAACTTCACAGAACTTCTGGTACCTCTCACAGGGCGGCTTGCGAGTCGCAGTTGATCGCCAAAAGCCAGCACCGCAGCAGCTTTCACCTCATCTTCCATTTACAATGGGAATATTTAAACTTTATAGACCTAATTCTTTCCAGACAAAACTAGATGCAGTCCCGTACTCCAACTCTTTACTCAAGCTGAAGGTAGCATACCATGAAAAAGTAATTAAGATTGGGATATTCATATTTCTTCTTTGAAAATATTTAGCAAGTGCGTTGTGGAAGGCTTACGTTTTCCAATTTGCGTAGAGATACAAAGGCTCTATATAAATCTGCCTTGCAGATGATTTGAGAATGAAATTAATCTATTCTTGTTGCTCATGAAAAAAGATGATACAATATATCTCAATGACAGAAGTCGATGAACAGAAATTATTAGGTAAATAATTGATTGAATGCCCATTTTTAAACCACCTAGTTCCCCCAGAACAATCCCCTGCAGACGGAGCAGGGTGCCATATTAACAGGCCCTTACCACCTTTAATTTTGCAATTTTATAATTGCTTAGCATTAAGGAAGATTTCTGATTCTTAAGAGGAAAGTTTAAAGTTCTTAACATCTCCACTTTTCTCTTGTAAATCACATCGGTAAATCGTGAGGTTGTGGTGTGTCAGATCACAAGGAGGGCTGGCTCTGGGAGAAGGCAGTTGCACCTGGAGAACGTGCCCCTCATGGCCCACCATCATTGTCCCAGCAGACAACTTGGAAAAGTTTCCAAGAAATAGTATTTAACCTAAGTAGAGCACAAGCCACTGCTTCAGAATTGCCAGCAAAACATTGCCATCCTCAGTCAATTCCCAGCAATTAGGAATGACACACATGATAACTTTTGGAATATATGGGAAGCAGAAAGGAAAGAGAACCAAACTGCTGTGCATTTTGTCACAACTGACGTAGGACAATTGCCAAGGGCAAGTGCTTCTGAAGATAAAAGGAAAGGCTGCAGTACAAACAATTACTCCTGACAAGGAAATATTAGAGGCCAAACAAAAATATGTTCTTCAGGGGACTAGTACTTTCCCTATTTGTAACATCACATAAATAATGCACACAAAGCAAGATCACTGCATAGGGAATTGTTGCAACTGCAGCATCATGTGATAGAGAAGTAGATCTAATCCAGAAATCTAATTTTCTAGGCTAACATAACAAACATTCATCAAAGATTTAAATATAAGATTTTAACCTCCTAATACCTGAAACCAGAGACAATTGGGTTCAACACTACAAAGCCTGAAGAACTGGAGATAAGATGCCTTTACATAAGACCCCAGAAGAGACTCTTGAAAAGCTATGATTAAAAAGAACGTACCTCAACTATTTTTTTTATCAGGTACTCAAACGCTACGGAAGTAGGCAGCTGTCAGACGTCTTAGGACTTTGTCCCAAAACTCACTGGCTTCAATAGGCAACTTTCCATTATTTGTGGGGAGCACTGGATCAAGTATTGCTCAATCACTTACCTGTCAGCTTTATTCCTGATCTCTTATTAGAAGCAGGCTACCATTTGTACACAGAAAATGACAGAAAAAAGTAGAAGATGGATATAGCTAATAAAAAAAAAAGCTCAAAACCCCCCCTGAAATCACCTTTTTTTGCTCTTGTCAGCTGGCATCCCCTTACAGTTCCAGTACTCCAAATGGTAAGAACTTCCTTATATTACCAAAAATGCAAAATTGTTAAAGAGATTTTTGCAAGTCAGCCATGCGCTAGAAAACCCCAACTGATTTAACTTTGATAAATGTCTTTTATAATAAGAGCAAATATACTCCCTTCGCCACTAGAATGCTTTTCTGTGGGAGTTTTAAGCAGGGAGTCTTATCAGCACTAAAAACAAAACGTTATAAAAATGCATGAAAGAGAGTCTCTAATGGCAAGCACACACGGGAAGATTTGCTGGCTCCCCAGTTATTGTTTTGGAAATAAAACAGATTCTGGAACCACACCATCCACAAATTTACACAAATTCAGAAAGTCCCTGGTCTTGGGTTGGGGGGGAAAGGGAGGTATTCTTGGACCAAATTGGAAAGCAAATTCCCCCAGACAATCTCCCAAGAGGATCAGATGTTGAAGCTCACCTCAGAAGCAGTTATTTCAGGGGGAAAAAAAAGAAGGAAAAGAAAGTCTGAATAGAAACGGTTATTCCTATATGTTCTTCTCAACCACAGGCAAGAATGAAGGACTAGTTGGGCAAGTTTCCTCGCTCCTGAAGACATGAAAAGGCACAACCACAACCAGATACTATTAAAGAGATTATCGGTTTAAAGCCAGTACCCCTTCTTGAAACAGTGAGAGAAACGTGTCGGTCCCACACAGAAATTAGGAATCTCCCCATCTTTGTGCTACCATCTTCTTGCTTCTAGTCTTCCAGGGTCATAAATCACAGCTGAGCACCGTGACACATCTTTCTGTAGAAAAGCTGTCACGAGACCAGGCTGAATGTGTCCTATCCTGGTCTTAGACAAGATAATTTTGAGAGAGGAAAGCCATCATCCGCACCCATTCATGTAGGACACATATGAAGATTTATCCATCAATCCACGTAGAGGACAAGCCAGTCTTATTTCTTTGTATGGACAGTGGCAGCTGTTCACTTCACTGGGATTCTGAGGATAGCAATTGCTCCCAAATCACTTTTCCTAAGTCTGCATCTCAATAATCCAATTAAAATGTAAGAGAACTAATTAAAACCGGTGGATAATGATAGTAACAATAGCATTTTCTATTTTCAAAGCACTTTTACAGGCATTAACTAATTAATGGATAAAGTGAGCTTAAAAAAAAGAATCAATGCAGGATCATAGCATACAATTAGAATTAACATTTGAATTACTCTCCTTCTATGACTACTTTATTTACAAAATTCTGCTTATTTCTTTGTATATGTGTGTAATAATTAAAAAGGATTCTGTATAACTTGTTACAAAGCAATTCTAGGGTTTTTGAACCTCCCTGTAAGTTCAATAAGAAATCATGCATCTGCTCTTTAATTCTCTCTTCATTTTTGCCTTTCTAGGTCAGTTCCAAAGACCCCTATTAATTTAATCTCTGCTTCATTTGCTTAGACTTTGCACATGCACAGGGGTCTCTATGCAGTAATTTCAACCCTAGAGCAACTAGGCTGTACCAGAAACAAAGCGAAGCTCCTCAGGAAAAGCCAGAGCAGCTCCTGTTAGACTGGGACTGAAGTGCTCACATGCAGACAAAACAACCAGATCTGGGAAATTCCAGGGGCCAAATCCCCATCGCTTCTTCCTGGGTGGCTATATCTCTCTGAACTCTTAGAGCGATTGCAGCTTCCACTGACTTACCTCAGAAATCACCATTTCTTGTACCGCTGGTACTAAAACCCCAGCGGGGCAGAGCTCACCATAGGGTAACTGCTTCTGGACCTGCTTCTCAGGCAGTTTTTCATCCTGAGCCTTCTGTTGCTACAGCTCCACAGCAACTTAAATGCAGCACGCATATATACCTGCACATGAGCCAAACACGGAAGTCTTCCATTAGAAGAAACTGAGGCTTCAAGAGGCAGCAAAACAAAGACATATTCTGGTAACTCATCTCTCCCTGATGCCAACCTTAATCTTACATTTTGAAATTACTTCCTTTCAACATCTATTATTTTGTGCCTAACAGACTGACCTTTTGGAGAAGGGAAAAGTTCCTTCTAGGTGTGCAGGCCACTGGTCTGCAGGAATGTTGGGCTGGATGCCTGGATAACTCAGTTTTGGGAGATTTTCCAACAGTTTTCAAAGATTTTCAGGTATTAAAAAAAGTAACCACAAAAGCCATAACAACCCCTACACGCTACTTGTCATACACAGCTTACAATAAAAAGAAGTCTCCCCCAGCTGACAGGGTACATGCATTTGCTTTTTCTCCACAAAAATAATTTGAAGCAGAGTGCCTTGCTGCAATGAAACTTTGCCTGCTGATACTTTCCTACCCCTCTCAATCTGCAGAGAGTCTGGGTTTGGCCTCCTGCTGTTTTGCACACCTGGTTAAGAAAAATTAGTTCACATTGCTGCATTTTTCCCACTACATGTGTGGGCTGGGACTCTCTGTGCTTTGCTGTTCTCTTTCCTTCTTTATGGATCAATGCAAATGGCCCAGGCAGAGTTTCTTGTAAGAATCTTTTTCTTCACACATCCCTACGTAATCGTCAAGCATTGCATTTCAATTTGCGAGTGTGCGGGAACACAAGCATTTATGCAGCCTGATACAGTTACCTCATTCAAATGACTTCTCTTTTCCTGTCTTAATCCTTTATCTAACTGCAGAAGCCTCTGGGCAGCTGATATCCATTCCACAGTCTTTGTTGTACTAGTCACATTTTCCAATCAATTAAATCAGTAGCACACTTACCATATTTTCCCTATTGCATAAATAAATATAAACCTAATACCTCAAGCACATAGGTTTATGTGACAGAGAAAGTGGAGTACGCTAACGAAAACCAACAGAGATTTCTGCAAGTCAGGCTGAATAAAGCTCTTACTAATAATTCAATCATCAGTCAGATTTGTCCACTTGAATTACTAAAATACCCACAAAGTGCTAACTTGAATGTCCAGTGCTGATTTCAGCAGTGTCTTGGGACGATGTTTTGGCGCAGCTTTCGCCGGATTTCCCGTTACAGCAAGTACCTGCCGCGCGCAACAACCACCAGGACGAGGCGGGGGGGGGGGGGGGAGGGGGAGGCGCGCGGCGACCGTTGGGGGGGGAGGGGGAGGCGCGCGGCGACCGTTAGGGCGACAACGAGGCAGAAGGGCCGGCGACTGCTGCGGCAGCCTGGGCGGGGAGCGCGCGGCGGCCGTTAGGGCGGGGCGCAGGGGCGGGGCGCGCGGCGGCGGCGGCCGTTAAAGGGAGCGGGCTGCGGTGGGGGGTGGCTGTTGGGTGCTGTGATGGGGCGTGTGTGGTGGGGGTTGAGGGTTTTGGTGAGGTGTCCTGCCGAGAGACAGCGTCAGTCCTGGAGAAGGGCTGGTTCTCAGCCTTGTGGGGGGAGGCAGCTGGAGGCTGGTGCCCGGGTGCCAGAACCCAGACAGAGGCAAATTGCTGCTGCCCCGCAGTCCCCAGGGAGCGGGGAGGAGGCGGCGGTGGCACCAAAGCGGCCTTGCAGGGGCTGCAGCTGCTGGGGGTGAGTGGGGCTGTGTGGCAGCCAGCGGTGGGGCTGCCCGGCTGCCTGTGCCATGCGCTGGGGAAGCCTGTGGGGGTGAGAGGGGTGAGGTGACCCCTGAGCGCGCCTGGGTTTTAAAGCCATCTCGGGCTGTGTTGGTGTCCTCTTGGTAGCTTTGCCTCTGCACTTGTGGCTCTTCCCTCGGTTGAGAGGCATTTCTGCTGCAGCATAACGTCCGCAGCCTGTTGCCCCCAGCAAAAAGTGAAGCAACCAAAGCCAAGGAGCCTTGATCAGGTGCTGCTGGTATCTACATAAGCAGCGGTGCCCTGGTGGAGTTGCTTGGCCTTTGAGGTGCATCCCTGCAGAGCTGCTTTTCCCTTTGGCTAGGTGTTAGGCTGCTTCTGGCTGGCCCTGGCTTGCTTAGAAGTGTGGCTGTGTGGCCTGTGTTGAGGAGGGAAAAGCCAAAGGAAGTGAGCTCCAAGGGCTCCATTGCCCCTGGGTGGTCATTGAGTGTGTCCCTTTGTGTTAAGCACCACAGGGTGGGACCTTCCTGCTGTGAATGGGCTGCAAAGGAGTTGCTGTAGGTGGGAGAGACAGCTGCTGAGCTTGTGCTAGCTGCAGGGGAATGGCAAGGTGGGTGTGGGCAGTGGGCTTAGGCAGGCAGGGTGCTGGTGTCCTGTGGTGTGGAAATGTGCTTCTGGGGCAGGCTTTGTATGGTGCTTTCCTGGCAGCCTTGTGCTGCCTTGGAGAGCAGGTGGGAACTTGCCTGAATGTTCTCAGTGAGTAGCTAGCCCCGAGGCTGAAGGCAGCTGGTGTTGTGTGGCTGGCTGTTTGAGTGTGTGGCTTGTGTGGTATCAGTTGTGGCTGCTTTATGCTGGCCTGAATGTGCAGTTGTCCTTGAGGGCGGGCGGGCTCCTTCTCAGCAGTGCCTTGTGGTGGGAAGCTCTGCAGCCTCCTTGTGGGGTTTGTTTTATCCGAGATGCTTGTCTTCCTTGGGTGTGGATCACCTGCCTGGGAAGATGTGCAGGAGCTTTAGCTAAGACTGTTACCAGGACCGCATGCATAATGATTCTGTCAATATGATAGTTAGTTCCAGGGAATAGAATGAATATGTATAATCCTTCTGGGAAATTCAGTGCATATGTATGTGAGAGAGCAATAGAAACTTTGGATGATGTGAGACATGGTGTGCACGTTGGGTGGAGCTATCCCCCGTGCATCCGGCACTGTAATAAAGAGAATGCCTGCTTCTTAATACTACATTGGTGTTAAGGAGTTTTTTCTCCCGATTTCGGTGACAGCTTTGGCACCCCAGATGGGACCGTGCTTCTGAATCTCGACGGATCTGTGGGATTGCAGGACATCCAGCCGGCACCGAGGGATTCTCGGGGAGAACCTCTGATCCCCGGACCAAAGAGCTCTGAGTAAGCCCCCTGGGAAGGTAAAGGCATTCCTTCCCTTAATAGGTCGGGTTGCCCGCTGGTCAGACGCAGTGAGCCTTGCAGAGTTGGGTTAAAAGGGAGGAAAAGGTGGGGTCGCCCACCTGTAAGGTGTGGTGAAAGCCATGCAGGGAGGTCAGGTTGGGCTCTAGAGGTCCCTCAGGGGGAGGAAGGTCAAGTTATTTGTGCACAATTGTGTGTTTATGTGGTAATTTGACATTTGGAATGTTGTTGGACTTTGTTTTGTGGATTTTGTGGTTATGGGTAACCAAGTGTCGAAAGAGGGGGGGATTTTGAAGAAATCACCCCTGGGGGGTATTTTAAAGCATTGGAAGGAGGCGGCAGGTCTGCTGGGAGGTACACTTTACAATATTCAATTAATTGTCCTTTGGTATCATCGGTGGCCAATGTGTACTTTAGACGATCAGGAAAAATGACCTAAGAATGGAGGTGTGAACTACAATACCATATTACAATTAATGTTGTTTTGCTGGAGGGAGGGGAAATGGGATGAAGTAATGTATGTAGATTTCTTTTTCGCATTAAGAGACCACCCTGAATGGCAGAAAGATTGTGGGATAATTCCAAAGGATCCGATGATACTAGCGCTAGAGAAGGAGGGAAAGGGTTGAAATTTGAAAAGGTGTTGTTCTGCTTGTAGTATTGGAAAAAAGTGTTTAAAGTATAAACGGGAGGAGGAGGATTTGGAGCTGTTGGTCGCCCCCCGACAGAGGTGGGGGGGGGGGATGTCGAGGATGTTGTTGGGGAGGCTGAAGAGGCAGAAGGATTTAGCCTGATTGCAGGGAGAACAAGAGGATGCCAAGGGGAAGTGGGGGAGGTTTTACAGGCTGCCCTTCTGCAGGCGGTTGGAAATACCGGACCAGTAACAGTTCAAGTGCCTTTCTGTATAATGGAGTTAAGGTCCTGGAAGGAAATAGCAGGGAACTATAGAGAGGATCCAGAGAGAGTGGCAGAAGTGTTTGAAACTCTAATTAGGACTCAGGATCCAGATTGGAATGATTTACAGGTAATATTAGACACCCTGCTAGATGATACTGAAAAGAAGATGGTATTAAACATATAGCTCGGCAACAGGCTGAAGGAGCACATGCTGGTGGGGATTTGCAGGGGATGATGGATCAGAATTTTCCTGCTGCAGAGCCAGGGTGGGATCCTAACCAGCCAGGACCCCGGGGACTCTTAACAAGATATCAGAGATGGATAATGTTTGGCATAAGACATGCCATGCCAAAAGCAGTGAATTGGTCTAAGCTATATGAGGTCAAACAAGCACCAACTGAATGCCTGTCTGCTTTTGTGGAACGATTAAAGGCTACTGCCAGGAAATCTACCAACCTGGATCCTGAGAAACCAGAGGAAGCCCAGCAGCTAGCTTCAACTTTTATGGGACAATTGGCCCCAGACATAAGAAGGAAACTTCAAAAATTAGAGGGGGCAGATTTGAGAGATCTGGGGAAAATGTTAGAAGTGGCCTGGACGGCTTTTAATAATAGGGAAAAGGAAAAAGAAATGCGACATATTCGAAGGGAGTACCTAAGAGAAGGGAGATTGATTGCTGCTTTAAGCAGGGCTCCTGGAGGAGCCTATAGAGAAAGGGAAGGCCCAGGAGGGGGTTACTGAGGTGTGAAAGGGAGTAAGGGGAAGGGAACATGACCTCCTTTTGTGCAACCCCATCTAGCAGAAGATCAGTGTGCGCAATGTGCAAAGAAAGGGGGCATTGGCAAAGGGAATGTCCTCAGGCTGGGAACTTAGCCCCAGCCCTGCAAGCCATTAAGCTAATGACCTTAAAGGATGAATCGTGAAGGGGACCGGGGGAATCATCCGCAGCCGAACCCCTGGTTACACTAAGGCTGGGAAATGAAGAAGTAGAATTTGTAGTTGCTCCAGGAGCTGCTTACTCTGTACTTAATATTTGTAAAGAAAGCTTTAGCCATGAAAGTGTAAGCGTTGTTGGTGCTACAGGGAAAGGAGAGAATGGGCCCTTTTTGCAGCCCTTAAAATTTAAATTGGGAAACCAATGGGTGACTCATGAATTTTTATACATGCCTGAATGTCGGATGCCCTTGATGGGTAGGGATTTATTGGATAAGTTGAACACGCAGATAACCTTTAAGAATGGAGTGGTGCGGCCACTAATACCTGAATCAAAAGCTGTGGAAACGAGAATTTTTATGTTACAGAGCAGCACGCAGAAAGCGGAGGAGGAGATTGCTGCTGACGTAGAAGATGCAGTAGTACCCTTGGTATGGGCTAGTGGAATTCCAGGTCGGTCTAAACTGGCGAAACGAGTGGAGGTTGTTCTAAAATCTGGGACTAAACCGGTAAGACAAAAGCGGCATCCTATTAAGTGGGAGGCTAGAAAGGGGTTGGAAGAATTAATAGCTAAATTTTTGAATTATGGGTTACTGATAGTGTGAATCGGAATATAACACCTCAGTATTATTAGTAAAGAAACAAAATGGCAAGGAATATAGGTTGGTTCAGGATTTAAGAGCCGTGAATCAGATTGTTCAAGATATTCACCCAGTAGCGGCTAAGCCATCTACCTTGCTGACATCCCTGAAGGAGGACCATAAATGGTTTACTGTACTTGTTTTTGCAGTCTAATTGTGACAGCGCGTCTAATTGTGACAGCGCGTCTAATTGTGACAGCGCGTCTAATTGTGACAGCGCGTCTAATTGTGACAGCGCGTCTAATTGTGACAGCGCGTCTAACCGTTTTTTTTCTTTTTTAGGTTACAAAAGGAAGAGGTGCTAGGTGGTTTGGTAAGGGACAGAGCATGCCTGGGCCTGGTGCAGTGAGTGGAAGGAGCTGGATGCCAGGCCAGAAGTACCCCCACTGGCAATGGTTTTAGTTCTGGTTTGGGACTAGGACTCTAATGTGTCGCTGGGAGAAAAATGCCTCTGGGGCCACATTGTCCCCTGTGGGTAGGGAGCAGTTGACTTGGTCAGGTCTGTGTTGGAGGTGGAAGCAGCTGGCAGGCAGAGGGTTCCCTTTTCCCAATGGTGGTTTCTTGGCCGAAGGCTTGTCTGCAGCAGCTTCTCTTTCCTTCCACGCTCTGTTCTGCGCTTGCCTCCTCTTGAAGAGGAGGATCTGCTCACCGAGTTCTGCCACCAGCTCAGGATTGATGTACATGTCTGATAATCTCTCTTTCAGCATTGTGGTGTTTGTGGTGGTGATCTGCAGGGATGAGCTGCTCTTGCTGGCTGGAGTATGGCTGCACTGACAAGGAGTTGGTGCCCACCTGAGGCTGGAGCAGGACTGCAGGTGTGCCAAGGTAATTCTGCTTCTATCTGGGTAACTTTTTTGAAGCTCAGCCTTGCTGCCCAGACTGACAAAGTAGCTAGAGCTTAAAAGCTGCTCTTAAGATGCCTGGAAATAGGAGGTGAGCTGAGAGTGAGCTGCTGGCTGCTCTGCAGGGAGAGCTGGCCAGAAGGGACGAGTTCTGGGAGGGCAGGTTATGTTTATGGTGGTGGCGGGATGAACAGAGCTGATGCTGTATGAAAGCAGGGAGAAGGCTGGGGGTTAGAGTGAGCAGAGGTGTGGCTTGTGTGTGCCCAAGCAAGCCTTGCTGCTGGGCAGGGGATCAGCGATGGCAGGGGTGGAGTGGAGGGCTGCTGCTTCTTGGGAGCTGAGGAAAGCCTTTGGAAGTGAAAGGGGGTGGCATGATGTTAAGAAGTTGGGCTGCTCTCCTTTTGCCAGGGCAGATGGGGAGGGCTTTTGTCTGTGCTGTTGAGGTGGGGGCGGGGGTTGCCTGGTGGGGATTTGGGGGTAGTGCTGTCCATGCAAGGGAGTGTCCCAGCAAGGCCAGGGAGCCCAAGTAGTGCAGGTGGCTTGCCCAAAGGCAGATGCTTAAGGACAGGACGCGAAGCAATGGGCACAAACTGAAACACAGACACTTCCATCTGAACATGAGGAAAAACTTTTTCACTGTGAGGGTGACAGAGCACTGGCACAGGTTGCCCAGAGAGGTGGTGGAGTCTCCTTCTCTGGAGATATTCAAAACGCGCCTGGATGCAATCCTGTGCAATGTGCTCTAGGTGACCCTGCTTGAGCAGGGGGGTTGGACTAGATGGTCTCCAGAGGTCCCTTCCAACCTCAGCTATTCTGTGATGCTGTGATTGTCAGCAGCTGATGAGCTGAGGCAGCTGCAGGTGTGACATGTGTTGCTGGGGTGCCTTGCCCCCAGGGCAACCCTGGCATGTGGCGTGCCCAGCTGAGAAGCCAAAGAGGTGGGGGAGAAGGAGTGCTGCTGGTGCTGCCCAGGGTGCCAGGTGGCAGCTAGTGCCTGCCTGGGGGCCAGGGGCCCTGCCTGCAGATGTGCTTTGTGCCAGTAGGTTGCCCTTTACAAGAGGGGTTTCTCTGGAAAATGAGGAGCGCTCCTGTAACTTGGAGCTGCCAAATGGGTGGTAGAGGGGGGCGGAGGGGGAGGGAATGGACTAAAGTCCTTGAAGCCACCTCTTTGGCATATCTCCTCTGGGCAGAGTTGTGGAGACAAGGAGGGGTTTGGCAGCCTGTTGAGTGACACTGTTGTCAGAGCCTGGTGCTGCTGAGGGAGGAGGGTGTGTGTGTGGGGGGGTGGTGATAGCCCTGTTGTAAAGTACAGTTGCAGAGAGGGCTGCAAGGGTGGCTTGGTGGCTGGAGCAAAGGTGGGGGGTGGCAGGTGCTTTTGTGCCTGGAAAATGAAGGCTAGCAGGGCTGGTTGCTGTACTTGTACACAAGTCTTGGAGTTGAGGAAAGAAGAAGCCTTAAAAGGCTTCAGAAGCTTGGAGGCCTAGCCCCCTAGGTGGGAGGCAGGTGGTCCTTGGGGCATTAATGTGGAAGTGAAAAGCATGTGGAGCAGGTGGAGTGGCCTATGCCAGGGAGAAGTGGCAGTATGTATTGCCTGCTGGAGTCAAGTGAGTTGAGCATGTCCCAGTAAAGGGGATGGTTCCTTGGGGTGCCGCATGTCAGGTGGAGGCAGGAGGAGAAAAGTGTTGGGAGCACCTTGAGCTTGAGAGCAGGATTGCTGTGATTTTTGAGTGCTGGTGTTTGTTTGGGGAAAAGGTAGAAGAGCAGGCTAGAGGAGAGGGGAGAGCAGGCAGGGAGGGCAAGAAAGCAGCTTTGCAAGGAGCCCATGCATGGAAGCCATTTAGTGCAAATGGGGCAGTGTGAGAGCAAGCTTGCTGCAGGCAGGCAGGCTAACATGTGCTGGGCTTGTTGTCCTGCTGTGTCAGCCTGTCTTGCCTGTTTGACCCCCCCAGCAGCTGAGGTGGGACAGCTGAAGGTAGTGTGCCCTAAAGGTGTGGGAGGGAGGGTGCTGAGGCCTGCCTGGGGCACTGGTGGAGAGTGGGGGTGTGGGGGCTGGTGGGGCAGGGCAGAGGAGTTGAGGACCCCCGGAGCATGTCAGGCTGAAGCTGCAGTGTGGCTTTGTGAGGGAGAGCCTGCCATGAGGTGGGAGCAGCCAGGGGAGCTGTAGGGGTGTGCCAAGGGGCTTGTGAGGGTCAGACAGGACAGAGGGCTCCCAAGTGTGAGCCCAGTGTTTTGGGGAGCATGGCTTTTGTGTGCAGTTTTCCCAAGCTGCCTGGGCTGAATTGCTGTCAGGTGCCAAGTGCAGCAAGGGCTCTTTGGCTTCCCCCCTGCCCAGGTGTCAGTAGAGCTCAGCTCTAGTGGTCCAGTCTGTGCCCTTCTGCCCAAAGCTGCAGCTGCTTTGCCAAGTGGAGGGGCAGCGGTTTCCTTGGAAGAGAAGAGGATGTTGTGGAGAGAAGTTTGGGGCTGGTTGTCTGGAACAATTCCAGCAGCTGGCTGTGTACTTGAGGCCTAGTGCAGGTTGCCAATGCGCAGGGTTGTGGGTGTGGGAGCTGCCCACTTGAGCATGCTGTGCAGGGGAGCTGCTGTGTTTGCTGTGTGAGTGAGTGGTGTGTGTGCAGGTGTTGAGTGGAGAGCTGGAGGTGCCTTTTGTTTGGAGGAGCAAGTAGGGCTGGGTGTTTAGTGTCTGTAAAGCAGGAAAGAAGGAAGGAGGGTGGTAGGTGTGAGCATGGAGCAGTGGGATGGTCTGGCAGAGAGGTGTTGCCTGGGTGAGCAGAAATGAGTCCTTCTTTCGCAGGACTGCCTTTTGGTGCTTTGGGGGACGCGCCTGCCCCTGCCTGGGATGTGCCTCTCTCTTGGAAGGTTCCCTTTTGTGCTCTGCCTGGACCCTGACTCTTTGTGCCAGAGGGGGTTACTCCTTTGGCCAAAGCCCTTGGGAGATGGTCCCGCACACTTCTTTGATGGTGCTGCCCGGCAGCTTTTCCCTGGGGCTTGGCCACTTCTGGTCAGCGTTTGCCAAGGGAGGACTGCTCTGAAGAAGTTGGGGATATCTCAGAGGGTGGGGGCATGTGCCTCAGCTCTGCTTTTGAGGCCCAGGAGGGGCAGCACGCAGAGATGCAGTTTGTACTGATGGCAAGTGTTCCTTAGTAAAAGGCCTCAGCTTGCTGGGACCCAAAGCCTGAGAGTGCTGTGGCAGAGCGCGTGGGCCCTCCGTGGTGCCCTGCCTTCTCTTTGGTGGCAATGGCTTTGCTGTGTTGGTCGCTTCTGGGGGCGTTCTGTGCTTTGTCATACGCAGTGGTGGCCAAGCGGTGTCTGCAGGGCACAGGATAATGGCAAGGGGGAAAGGTGCTCAGCAGAGCCAGGACTGCTGCAGCTTCCTGGTGTTGATGCAGTTTTGCAGAGTTGGAGCCCTCTGCAATCTGTGCAGTGAGAGGCAATTTATAATGCTGTGTGCCAAAGGCACCCTGAAAAGCCTCGGCTGTTTGAGCCCTGGGCAATCCTCTAGGCATGACAAGAGGCTTGTGGTTTCTCTTTTTTGGCAGTCCCCTCCTTGCTCTCGGGTCTTTGGAGGTGCAGCCTGGAGTCCTTGCAACCTCAGTGGTATGCTGCAGGAATTGCCCAGGCTGGAGTGCAAGCTGTATTGCAGGCCCTTGACAAGGAGTGTTTTTGCTGCTGCTGCTGGGCCAGCTCTGTGGAGGCAGTGTATTTCCCTTCAGTTTACCCCTTGGAATTGTTTGTCTTTGCTAGGAGGAAAGCCAAGGACTGCACTAACTGTAGTGGGACCTCTGAGCCAGTAACTTGTGGGACCCCCCGGCAGAGGTCAAAAATAGGATGTGGGTTTTTCCCTCTTGGGGGTGATAGCTGGAAGTGTTAGGGGAGTTGCTTCTGTGGAGAAGTAGGAGAGGAGTAGCTGCAAAAGCCCAGCTGAAGCAGGAGCAGGTGGGAAAATGTGTCTGGGCTTGTGGGGCCCTTCCACTCATCTACAAGGTGGTTGATCTGCAAGGCATGGTGGTAAGTGAGCTTTGCCAGGCCCTAGATAGCACAGCTGCAGGCAAGGCCAGCCTGAGGCACCTTTGCTGTGCCCCAGTGTGGTTTCCCACCAATGGCAGTAACAGGAGCTGGTGCCGTGCTGCTTTGCACTAGCCCTTTAGCCCTTCTGCGGTGGCTTGTCCCTGGGATTTTGGGAGCCGTGCAGGAAGTGGCCTAGAACGCTGGTGCTTCTGGAGGAGCTCGGAGTTGTTTCTGTGTGCTCATGAGGATGCTGCTAGCTTCTGTGCTCTCCTTCTCTAGGTTCCTGTGTGGCATCCCTCTGCGTGCTGTCCGAGAGCCTTCTGCATGCACTGTCACGTATCGGAGAGCAACAGCTTCCTGGGCTGGATTTCGATCAGAGCCATCAAGATGAAGCGTGCACATCGTCCTGCATGGTCAGCTCTCCAGGTGAGTCCAACTGACCAAAGTCTATTCTCTTTATGGGTTGGTGTCCCTGCCAGGATCCTTGAATACGTACCTGCCTGGGATAAGGGCTCATTGGATGCACAAGCAATTTGCAGAGCACGTGGACATGTAACGTTGTCCCTACGAGGCCTCAGAAGAAGGCTGAGAACCACCTAGGCAGGGCTGCCTCCTGCCCCCAGGAGCAACGGATGCTCCGGCTTGCCCAGGAGCAGAGTGCAAGAACCTTGCAAGAGGAGCATGCCGCAGAGCTGGCCTTAACCCTAGATACCCCCCAGAGGTGGAGCAGCCCTGAGCAGTCCTCGCTGGCCCTTGACTTGCCAGTGACTGGAAGAGAACTGCAATTGCAGTGCAGTGGGGTGACATTTGGCAGCCTTGAGACTGCAGTGCCAGGGACTGTGGCTGCGATGGGCACGAGCGCTTGCAGAGTGGCCTGAAGAAGGCAGAGAGCAAGGGGAGGCCCCTCTGGGTGAGCATGTGCCTCTGTAGGACCTTAGCAGCCCCCTGATGAGGTGTCGCAGCATGCATTGCAAGCCGCGGCGCCATGCCTCCCTTGGGCAGAGGTCAAGGACACAGGCAGCAGTGGGGAAAAGCAGGAGAGGACAAGGCAGTAAATTGGGGCCAGACGCTAAACCCGCAAAGGAGCAGGCAGATGCCACCACTGCCAATAATCACGCAGCCTCTGAGCAGGCCAAATACCATAACCTGCGGTCACCTCAGGCCCTCTTTAAAGTGCCCCTCAGGTGGGTGAAGAATTCAGACCTTTGGTGGCACCCATGCAAAGGGAACATATCCTCCCCCTCCACTGCCGCAAAGGCTGCCTGGGGACAGGATGCAAGCTCTCCGCAGACAGGTTTATGAGGCAGCTGCTGGAGGGCCAAATATGACTGTGAAGAAGGCAAGGTCACAGAGCATTTGAGTTGCCTGCTGGAGAGCAGGCTCTTCTCTGTGCTCCTGAAACTCCTTCAGGGAACGTTGGGGCTACGTTGCTTCGAATGAAGAGCTTCTCCTTTGAGCTGCTCCCCAGCTCAGCTACAAAAGGCTGCTGAGGCACCATGAGCAATTCCTCTCCCTTGCTGAGAAGATGGTCCCCAGAAGCCCAGCTGAGTTGCCTTCCAACTCAGCAGGCACCTTTCCCCTGCCCTGGAGGGGAACCTAGACAAGCCCTACCGATCAGCTGCGCAGCCTGAGCCCAGGGGAGGAAGAAACCCCAGGACACTGGGACTTAGTCTCACTTCCAAACAGGCCCCTTCCCAGCAGCTCCGAGGGGTGAGAAGCTTGGCAAGGGAGCATGATGTCTGCGGAGTGGGGCAAAGGGAGCTGCATGCAGTTGTGAGAATGAGCCTCGGAGCAGTGACCTGGTCATTTGCTTACGTGGCTTTCTTGGTCCTCTGTATCCAGAACGGCTGGCTTTGCATCGGCGGCTGGCTTTGCATCGGCGGCTGGCTTTGCATCGGCGGCTGGCTTTGCATCGGCGGCTGGCTTTGCATCGGCGGCTGGCTTTGCATCGGCGGCTGGCTTTGCATCGGCGGCTGGCTTTGCATCGGCGGCTGGCTTTGCATCGGCGGCTGGCTTTGCATCGGCGGCTGGCTTTGCATCGGCGGCTGGCTTTGCATCGGCGGCTGGCTTTGCATCGGCGGCTGGCTTTGCATCGGCGGCTGGCTTTGCATCGGCGGCTGGCTTTGCATCGGCGGCTGGCTTTGCATCGGCGGCTGGCTTTGCATCGGCGGCTGGCTTTGCATCGGCGGCTGGCTTTGCATCGGCGGCTGGCTTTGCATCGGCGGCTGGCTTTGCATCGGCGGCTGGCTTTGCATCGGCGGCTGGCTTTGCATCGGCGGCTGGCTTTGCATCGGCGGCTGGCTTTGCATCGGCGGCTGGCTTTGCATCGGCGGCTGGCTTTGCATCGGCGGCTGGCTTTGCATCGGCGGCTGGCTTTGCATCGGCGGCTGGCTTTGCATCGGCGGCTGGCTTTGCATCGGCGGCTGGCTTTGCATCGGCGGCTGGCTTTGCATCGGCGGCTGGCTTTGCATCGGCGGCTGGCTTTGCATCGGCGGCTGGCTTTGCATCGGCGGCTGGCTTTGCATCGGCGGCTGGCTTTGCATCGGCGGCTGGCTTTGCATCGGCGGCTGGCTTTGCATCGGCGGCTGGCTTTGCATCGGCGGCTGGCTTTGCATCGGCGGCTGGCTTTGCATCGGCGGCTGGCTTTGCATCGGCGGCTGGCTTTGCATCGGCGGCTGGCTTTGCATCGGCGGCTGGCTTTGCATCGGCGGCTGGCTTTGCATCGGCGGCTGGCTTTGCATCGGCGGCTGGCTTTGCATCGGCGGCTGGCTTTGCATCGGCGGCTGGCTTTGCATCGGCGGCTGGCTTTGCATCGGCGGCTGGCTTTGCATCGGCGGCTGGCTTTGCATCGGCGGCTGGCTTTGCATCGGCGGCTGGCTTTGCATCGGCGGCTGGCTTTGCATCGGCGGCTGGCTTTGCATCGGCGGCTGGCTTTGCATCGGCGGCTGGCTTTGCATCGGCGGCTGGCTTTGCATCGGCGGCTGGCTTTGCATCGGCGGCTGGCTTTGCATCGGCGGCTGGCTTTGCATCGGCGGCTGGCTTTGCATCGGCGGCTGGCTTTGCATCGGCGGCTGGCTTTGCATCGGCGGCTGGCTTTGCATCGGCGGCTGGCTTTGCATCGGCGGCTGGCTTTGCATCGGCGGCTGGCTTTGCATCGGCGGCTGGCTTTGCATCGGCGGCTGGCTTTGCATCGGCGGCTGGCTTTGCATCGGCGGCTGGCTTTGCATCGGCGGCTGGCTTTGCATCGGCGGCTGGCTTTGCATCGGCGGCTGGCTTTGCATCGGCGGCTGGCTTTGCATCGGCGGCTGGCTTTGCATCGGCGGCTGGCTTTGCATCGGCGGCTGGCTTTGCATCGGCGGCTGGCTTTGCATCGGCGGCTGGCTTTGCATCGGCGGCTGGCTTTGCATCGGCGGCTGGCTTTGCATCGGCGGCTGGCTTTGCATCGGCGGCTGGCTTTGCATCGGCGGCTGGCTTTGCATCGGCGGCTGGCTTTGCATCGGCGGCTGGCTTTGCATCGGCGGCTGGCTTTGCATCGGCGGCTGGCTTTGCATCGGCGGCTGGCTTTGCATCGGCGGCTGGCTTTGCATCGGCGGCTGGCTTTGCATCGGCGGCTGGCTTTGCATCGGCGGCTGGCTTTGCATCGGCGGCTGGCTTTGCATCGGCGGCTGGCTTTGCATCGGCGGCTGGCTTTGCATCGGCGGCTGGCTTTGCATCGGCGGCTGGCTTTGCATCGGCGGCTGGCTTTGCATCGGCGGCTGGCTTTGCATCGGCGGCTGGCTTTGCATCGGCGGCTGGCTTTGCATCGGCGGCTGGCTTTGCATCGGCGGCTGGCTTTGCATCGGCGGCTGGCTTTGCATCGGCGGCTGGCTTTGCATCGGCGGCTGGCTTTGCATCGGCGGCTGGCTTTGCATCGGCGGCTGGCTTTGCATCGGCGGCTGGCTTTGCATCGGCGGCTGGCTTTGCATCGGCGGCTGGCTTTGCATCGGCGGCTGGCTTTGCATCGGCGGCTGGCTTTGCATCGGCGGCTGGCTTTGCATCGGCGGCTGGCTTTGCATCGGCGGCTGGCTTTGCATCGGCGGCTGGCTTTGCATCGGCGGCTGGCTTTGCATCGGCGGCTGGCTTTGCATCGGCGGCTGGCTTTGCATCGGCGGCTGGCTTTGCATCGGCGGCTGGCTTTGCATCGGCGGCTGGCTTTGCATCGGCGGCTGGCTTTGCATCGGCGGCTGGCTTTGCATCGGCGGCTGGCTTTGCATCGGCGGCTGGCTTTGCATCGGCGGCTGGCTTTGCATCGGCGGCTGGCTTTGCATCGGCGGCTGGCTTTGCATCGGCGGCTGGCTTTGCATCGGCGGCTGGCTTTGCATCGGCGGCTGGCTTTGCATCGGCGGCTGGCTTTGCATCGGCGGCTGGCTTTGCATCGGCGGCTGGCTTTGCATCGGCGGCTGGCTTTGCATCGGCGGCTGGCTTTGCATCGGCGGCTGGCTTTGCATCGGCGGCTGGCTTTGCATCGGCGGCTGGCTTTGCATCGGCGGCTGGCTTTGCATCGGCGGCTGGCTTTGCATCGGCGGCTGGCTTTGCATCGGCGGCTGGCTTTGCATCGGCGGCTGGCTTTGCATCGGCGGCTGGCTTTGCATCGGCGGCTGGCTTTGCATCGGCGGCTGGCTTTGCATCGGCGGCTGGCTTTGCATCGGCGGCTGGCTTTGCATCGGCGGCTGGCTTTGCATCGGCGGCTGGCTTTGCATCGGCGGCTGGCTTTGCATCGGCGGCTGGCTTTGCATCGGCGGCTGGCTTTGCATCGGCGGCTGGCTTTGCATCGGCGGCTGGCTTTGCATCGGCGGCTGGCTTTGCATCGGCGGCTGGCTTTGCATCGGCGGCTGGCTTTGCATCGGCGGCTGGCTTTGCATCGGCGGCTGGCTTTGCATCGGCGGCTGGCTTTGCATCGGCGGCTGGCTTTGCATCGGCGGCTGGCTTTGCATCGGCGGCTGGCTTTGCATCGGCGGCTGGCTTTGCATCGGCGGCTGGCTTTGCATCGGCGGCTGGCTTTGCATCGGCGGCTGGCTTTGCATCGGCGGCTGGCTTTGCATCGGCGGCTGGCTTTGCATCGGCGGCTGGCTTTGCATCGGCGGCTGGCTTTGCATCGGCGGCTGGCTTTGCATCGGCGGCTGGCTTTGCATCGGCGGCTGGCTTTGCATCGGCGGCTGGCTTTGCATCGGCGGCTGGCTTTGCATCGGCGGCTGGCTTTGCATCGGCGGCTGGCTTTGCATCGGCGGCTGGCTTTGCATCGGCGGCTGGCTTTGCATCGGCGGCTGGCTTTGCATCGGCGGCTGGCTTTGCATCGGCGGCTGGCTTTGCATCGGCGGCTGGCTTTGCATCGGCGGCTGGCTTTGCATCGGCGGCTGGCTTTGCATCGGCGGCTGGCTTTGCATCGGCGGCTGGCTTTGCATCGGCGGCTGGCTTTGCATCGGCGGCTGGCTTTGCATCGGCGGCTGGCTTTGCATCGGCGGCTGGCTTTGCATCGGCGGCTGGCTTTGCATCGGCGGCTGGCTTTGCATCGGCGGCTGGCTTTGCATCGGCGGCTGGCTTTGCATCGGCGGCTGGCTTTGCATCGGCGGCTGGCTTTGCATCGGCGGCTGGCTTTGCATCGGCGGCTGGCTTTGCATCGGCGGCTGGCTTTGCATCGGCGGCTGGCTTTGCATCGGCGGCTGGCTTTGCATCGGCGGCTGGCTTTGCATCGGCGGCTGGCTTTGCATCGGCGGCTGGCTTTGCATCGGCGGCTGGCTTTGCATCGGCGGCTGGCTTTGCATCGGCGGCTGGCTTTGCATCGGCGGCTGGCTTTGCATCGGCGGCTGGCTTTGCATCGGCGGCTGGCTTTGCATCGGCGGCTGGCTTTGCATCGGCGGCTGGCTTTGCATCGGCGGCTGGCTTTGCATCGGCGGCTGGCTTTGCATCGGCGGCTGGCTTTGCATCGGCGGCTGGCTTTGCATCGGCGGCTGGCTTTGCATCGGCGGCTGGCTTTGCATCGGCGGCTGGCTTTGCATCGGCGGCTGGCTTTGCATCGGCGGCTGGCTTTGCATCGGCGGCTGGCTTTGCATCGGCGGCTGGCTTTGCATCGGCGGCTGGCTTTGCATCGGCGGCTGGCTTTGCATCGGCGGCTGGCTTTGCATCGGCGGCTGGCTTTGCATCGGCGGCTGGCTTTGCATCGGCGGCTGGCTTTGCATCGGCGGCTGGCTTTGCATCGGCGGCTGGCTTTGCATCGGCGGCTGGCTTTGCATCGGCGGCTGGCTTTGCATCGGCGGCTGGCTTTGCATCGGCGGCTGGCTTTGCATCGGCGGCTGGCTTTGCATCGGCGGCTGGCTTTGCATCGGCGGCTGGCTTTGCATCGGCGGCTGGCTTTGCATCGGCGGCTGGCTTTGCATCGGCGGCTGGCTTTGCATCGGCGGCTGGCTTTGCATCGGCGGCTGGCTTTGCATCGGCGGCTGGCTTTGCATCGGCGGCTGGCTTTGCATCGGCGGCTGGCTTTGCATCGGCGGCTGGCTTTGCATCGGCGGCTGGCTTTGCATCGGCGGCTGGCTTTGCATCGGCGGCTGGCTTTGCATCGGCGGCTGGCTTTGCATCGGCGGCTGGCTTTGCATCGGCGGCTGGCTTTGCATCGGCGGCTGGCTTTGCATCGGCGGCTGGCTTTGCATCGGCGGCTGGCTTTGCATCGGCGGCTGGCTTTGCATCGGCGGCTGGCTTTGCATCGGCGGCTGGCTTTGCATCGGCGGCTGGCTTTGCATCGGCGGCTGGCTTTGCATCGGCGGCTGGCTTTGCATCGGCGGCTGGCTTTGCATCGGCGGCTGGCTTTGCATCGGCGGCTGGCTTTGCATCGGCGGCTGGCTTTGCATCGGCGGCTGGCTTTGCATCGGCGGCTGGCTTTGCATCGGCGGCTGGCTTTGCATCGGCGGCTGGCTTTGCATCGGCGGCTGGCTTTGCATCGGCGGCTGGCTTTGCATCGGCGGCTGGCTTTGCATCGGCGGCTGGCTTTGCATCGGCGGCTGGCTTTGCATCGGCGGCTGGCTTTGCATCGGCGGCTGGCTTTGCATCGGCGGCTGGCTTTGCATCGGCGGCTGGCTTTGCATCGGCGGCTGGCTTTGCATCGGCGGCTGGCTTTGCATCGGCGGCTGGCTTTGCATCGGCGGCTGGCTTTGCATCGGCGGCTGGCTTTGCATCGGCGGCTGGCTTTGCATCGGCGGCTGGCTTTGCATCGGCGGCTGGCTTTGCATCGGCGGCTGGCTTTGCATCGGCGGCTGGCTTTGCATCGGCGGCTGGCTTTGCATCGGCGGCTGGCTTTGCATCGGCGGCTGGCTTTGCATCGGCGGCTGGCTTTGCATCGGCGGCTGGCTTTGCATCGGCGGCTGGCTTTGCATCGGCGGCTGGCTTTGCATCGGCGGCTGGCTTTGCATCGGCGGCTGGCTTTGCATCGGCGGCTGGCTTTGCATCGGCGGCTGGCTTTGCATCGGCGGCTGGCTTTGCATCGGCGGCTGGCTTTGCATCGGCGGCTGGCTTTGCATCGGCGGCTGGCTTTGCATCGGCGGCTGGCTTTGCATCGGCGGCTGGCTTTGCATCGGCGGCTGGCTTTGCATCGGCGGCTGGCTTTGCATCGGCGGCTGGCTTTGCATCGGCGGCTGGCTTTGCATCGGCGGCTGGCTTTGCATCGGCGGCTGGCTTTGCATCGGCGGCTGGCTTTGCATCGGCGGCTGGCTTTGCATCGGCGGCTGGCTTTGCATCGGCGGCTGGCTTTGCATCGGCGGCTGGCTTTGCATCGGCGGCTGGCTTTGCATCGGCGGCTGGCTTTGCATCGGCGGCTGGCTTTGCATCGGCGGCTGGCTTTGCATCGGCGGCTGGCTTTGCATCGGCGGCTGGCTTTGCATCGGCGGCTGGCTTTGCATCGGCGGCTGGCTTTGCATCGGCGGCTGGCTTTGCATCGGCGGCTGGCTTTGCATCGGCGGCTGGCTTTGCATCGGCGGCTGGCTTTGCATCGGCGGCTGGCTTTGCATCGGCGGCTGGCTTTGCATCGGCGGCTGGCTTTGCATCGGCGGCTGGCTTTGCATCGGCGGCTGGCTTTGCATCGGCGGCTGGCTTTGCATCGGCGGCTGGCTTTGCATCGGCGGCTGGCTTTGCATCGGCGGCTGGCTTTGCATCGGCGGCTGGCTTTGCATCGGCGGCTGGCTTTGCATCGGCGGCTGGCTTTGCATCGGCGGCTGGCTTTGCATCGGCGGCTGGCTTTGCATCGGCGGCTGGCTTTGCATCGGCGGCTGGCTTTGCATCGGCGGCTGGCTTTGCATCGGCGGCTGGCTTTGCATCGGCGGCTGGCTTTGCATCGGCGGCTGGCTTTGCATCGGCGGCTGGCTTTGCATCGGCGGCTGGCTTTGCATCGGCGGCTGGCTTTGCATCGGCGGCTGGCTTTGCATCGGCGGCTGGCTTTGCATCGGCGGCTGGCTTTGCATCGGCGGCTGGCTTTGCATCGGCGGCTGGCTTTGCATCGGCGGCTGGCTTTGCATCGGCGGCTGGCTTTGCATCGGCGGCTGGCTTTGCATCGGCGGCTGGCTTTGCATCGGCGGCTGGCTTTGCATCGGCGGCTGGCTTTGCATCGGCGGCTGGCTTTGCATCGGCGGCTGGCTTTGCATCGGCGGCTGGCTTTGCATCGGCGGCTGGCTTTGCATCGGCGGCTGGCTTTGCATCGGCGGCTGGCTTTGCATCGGCGGCTGGCTTTGCATCGGCGGCTGGCTTTGCATCGGCGGCTGGCTTTGCATCGGCGGCTGGCTTTGCATCGGCGGCTGGCTTTGCATCGGCGGCTGGCTTTGCATCGGCGGCTGGCTTTGCATCGGCGGCTGGCTTTGCATCGGCGGCTGGCTTTGCATCGGCGGCTGGCTTTGCATCGGCGGCTGGCTTTGCATCGGCGGCTGGCTTTGCATCGGCGGCTGGCTTTGCATCGGCGGCTGGCTTTGCATCGGCGGCTGGCTTTGCATCGGCGGCTGGCTTTGCATCGGCGGCTGGCTTTGCATCGGCGGCTGGCTTTGCATCGGCGGCTGGCTTTGCATCGGCGGCTGGCTTTGCATCGGCGGCTGGCTTTGCATCGGCGGCTGGCTTTGCATCGGCGGCTGGCTTTGCATCGGCGGCTGGCTTTGCATCGGCGGCTGGCTTTGCATCGGCGGCTGGCTTTGCATCGGCGGCTGGCTTTGCATCGGCGGCTGGCTTTGCATCGGCGGCTGGCTTTGCATCGGCGGCTGGCTTTGCATCGGCGGCTGGCTTTGCATCGGCGGCTGGCTTTGCATCGGCGGCTGGCTTTGCATCGGCGGCTGGCTTTGCATCGGCGGCTGGCTTTGCATCGGCGGCTGGCTTTGCATCGGCGGCTGGCTTTGCATCGGCGGCTGGCTTTGCATCGGCGGCTGGCTTTGCATCGGCGGCTGGCTTTGCATCGGCGGCTGGCTTTGCATCGGCGGCTGGCTTTGCATCGGCGGCTGGCTTTGCATCGGCGGCTGGCTTTGCATCGGCGGCTGGCTTTGCATCGGCGGCTGGCTTTGCATCGGCGGCTGGCTTTGCATCGGCGGCTGGCTTTGCATCGGCGGCTGGCTTTGCATCGGCGGCTGGCTTTGCATCGGCGGCTGGCTTTGCATCGGCGGCTGGCTTTGCATCGGCGGCTGGCTTTGCATCGGCGGCTGGCTTTGCATCGGCGGCTGGCTTTGCATCGGCGGCTGGCTTTGCATCGGCGGCTGGCTTTGCATCGGCGGCTGGCTTTGCATCGGCGGCTGGCTTTGCATCGGCGGCTGGCTTTGCATCGGCGGCTGGCTTTGCATCGGCGGCTGGCTTTGCATCGGCGGCTGGCTTTGCATCGGCGGCTGGCTTTGCATCGGCGGCTGGCTTTGCATCGGCGGCTGGCTTTGCATCGGCGGCTGGCTTTGCATCGGCGGCTGGCTTTGCATCGGCGGCTGGCTTTGCATCGGCGGCTGGCTTTGCATCGGCGGCTGGCTTTGCATCGGCGGCTGGCTTTGCATCGGCGGCTGGCTTTGCATCGGCGGCTGGCTTTGCATCGGCGGCTGGCTTTGCATCGGCGGCTGGCTTTGCATCGGCGGCTGGCTTTGCATCGGCGGCTGGCTTTGCATCGGCGGCTGGCTTTGCATCGGCGGCTGGCTTTGCATCGGCGGCTGGCTTTGCATCGGCGGCTGGCTTTGCATCGGCGGCTGGCTTTGCATCGGCGGCTGGCTTTGCATCGGCGGCTGGCTTTGCATCGGCGGCTGGCTTTGCATCGGCGGCTGGCTTTGCATCGGCGGCTGGCTTTGCATCGGCGGCTGGCTTTGCATCGGCGGCTGGCTTTGCATCGGCGGCTGGCTTTGCATCGGCGGCTGGCTTTGCATCGGCGGCTGGCTTTGCATCGGCGGCTGGCTTTGCATCGGCGGCTGGCTTTGCATCGGCGGCTGGCTTTGCATCGGCGGCTGGCTTTGCATCGGCGGCTGGCTTTGCATCGGCGGCTGGCTTTGCATCGGCGGCTGGCTTTGCATCGGCGGCTGGCTTTGCATCGGCGGCTGGCTTTGCATCGGCGGCTGGCTTTGCATCGGCGGCTGGCTTTGCATCGGCGGCTGGCTTTGCATCGGCGGCTGGCTTTGCATCGGCGGCTGGCTTTGCATCGGCGGCTGGCTTTGCATCGGCGGCTGGCTTTGCATCGGCGGCTGGCTTTGCATCGGCGGCTGGCTTTGCATCGGCGGCTGGCTTTGCATCGGCGGCTGGCTTTGCATCGGCGGCTGGCTTTGCATCGGCGGCTGGCTTTGCATCGGCGGCTGGCTTTGCATCGGCGGCTGGCTTTGCATCGGCGGCTGGCTTTGCATCGGCGGCTGGCTTTGCATCGGCGGCTGGCTTTGCATCGGCGGCTGGCTTTGCATCGGCGGCTGGCTTTGCATCGGCGGCTGGCTTTGCATCGGCGGCTGGCTTTGCATCGGCGGCTGGCTTTGCATCGGCGGCTGGCTTTGCATCGGCGGCTGGCTTTGCATCGGCGGCTGGCTTTGCATCGGCGGCTGGCTTTGCATCGGCGGCTGGCTTTGCATCGGCGGCTGGCTTTGCATCGGCGGCTGGCTTTGCATCGGCGGCTGGCTTTGCATCGGCGGCTGGCTTTGCATCGGCGGCTGGCTTTGCATCGGCGGCTGGCTTTGCATCGGCGGCTGGCTTTGCATCGGCGGCTGGCTTTGCATCGGCGGCTGGCTTTGCATCGGCGGCTGGCTTTGCATCGGCGGCTGGCTTTGCATCGGCGGCTGGCTTTGCATCGGCGGCTGGCTTTGCATCGGCGGCTGGCTTTGCATCGGCGGCTGGCTTTGCATCGGCGGCTGGCTTTGCATCGGCGGCTGGCTTTGCATCGGCGGCTGGCTTTGCATCGGCGGCTGGCTTTGCATCGGCGGCTGGCTTTGCATCGGCGGCTGGCTTTGCATCGGCGGCTGGCTTTGCATCGGCGGCTGGCTTTGCATCGGCGGCTGGCTTTGCATCGGCGGCTGGCTTTGCATCGGCGGCTGGCTTTGCATCGGCGGCTGGCTTTGCATCGGCGGCTGGCTTTGCATCGGCGGCTGGCTTTGCATCGGCGGCTGGCTTTGCATCGGCGGCTGGCTTTGCATCGGCGGCTGGCTTTGCATCGGCGGCTGGCTTTGCATCGGCGGCTGGCTTTGCATCGGCGGCTGGCTTTGCATCGGCGGCTGGCTTTGCATCGGCGGCTGGCTTTGCATCGGCGGCTGGCTTTGCATCGGCGGCTGGCTTTGCATCGGCGGCTGGCTTTGCATCGGCGGCTGGCTTTGCATCGGCGGCTGGCTTTGCATCGGCGGCTGGCTTTGCATCGGCGGCTGGCTTTGCATCGGCGGCTGGCTTTGCATCGGCGGCTGGCTTTGCATCGGCGGCTGGCTTTGCATCGGCGGCTGGCTTTGCATCGGCGGCTGGCTTTGCATCGGCGGCTGGCTTTGCATCGGCGGCTGGCTTTGCATCGGCGGCTGGCTTTGCATCGGCGGCTGGCTTTGCATCGGCGGCTGGCTTTGCATCGGCGGCTGGCTTTGCATCGGCGGCTGGCTTTGCATCGGCGGCTGGCTTTGCATCGGCGGCTGGCTTTGCATCGGCGGCTGGCTTTGCATCGGCGGCTGGCTTTGCATCGGCGGCTGGCTTTGCATCGGCGGCTGGCTTTGCATCGGCGGCTGGCTTTGCATCGGCGGCTGGCTTTGCATCGGCGGCTGGCTTTGCATCGGCGGCTGGCTTTGCATCGGCGGCTGGCTTTGCATCGGCGGCTGGCTTTGCATCGGCGGCTGGCTTTGCATCGGCGGCTGGCTTTGCATCGGCGGCTGGCTTTGCATCGGCGGCTGGCTTTGCATCGGCGGCTGGCTTTGCATCGGCGGCTGGCTTTGCATCGGCGGCTGGCTTTGCATCGGCGGCTGGCTTTGCATCGGCGGCTGGCTTTGCATCGGCGGCTGGCTTTGCATCGGCGGCTGGCTTTGCATCGGCGGCTGGCTTTGCATCGGCGGCTGGCTTTGCATCGGCGGCTGGCTTTGCATCGGCGGCTGGCTTTGCATCGGCGGCTGGCTTTGCATCGGCGGCTGGCTTTGCATCGGCGGCTGGCTTTGCATCGGCGGCTGGCTTTGCATCGGCGGCTGGCTTTGCATCGGCGGCTGGCTTTGCATCGGCGGCTGGCTTTGCATCGGCGGCTGGCTTTGCATCGGCGGCTGGCTTTGCATCGGCGGCTGGCTTTGCATCGGCGGCTGGCTTTGCATCGGCGGCTGGCTTTGCATCGGCGGCTGGCTTTGCATCGGCGGCTGGCTTTGCATCGGCGGCTGGCTTTGCATCGGCGGCTGGCTTTGCATCGGCGGCTGGCTTTGCATCGGCGGCTGGCTTTGCATCGGCGGCTGGCTTTGCATCGGCGGCTGGCTTTGCATCGGCGGCTGGCTTTGCATCGGCGGCTGGCTTTGCATCGGCGGCTGGCTTTGCATCGGCGGCTGGCTTTGCATCGGCGGCTGGCTTTGCATCGGCGGCTGGCTTTGCATCGGCGGCTGGCTTTGCATCGGCGGCTGGCTTTGCATCGGCGGCTGGCTTTGCATCGGCGGCTGGCTTTGCATCGGCGGCTGGCTTTGCATCGGCGGCTGGCTTTGCATCGGCGGCTGGCTTTGCATCGGCGGCTGGCTTTGCATCGGCGGCTGGCTTTGCATCGGCGGCTGGCTTTGCATCGGCGGCTGGCTTTGCATCGGCGGCTGGCTTTGCATCGGCGGCTGGCTTTGCATCGGCGGCTGGCTTTGCATCGGCGGCTGGCTTTGCATCGGCGGCTGGCTTTGCATCGGCGGCTGGCTTTGCATCGGCGGCTGGCTTTGCATCGGCGGCTGGCTTTGCATCGGCGGCTGGCTTTGCATCGGCGGCTGGCTTTGCATCGGCGGCTGGCTTTGCATCGGCGGCTGGCTTTGCATCGGCGGCTGGCTTTGCATCGGCGGCTGGCTTTGCATCGGCGGCTGGCTTTGCATCGGCGGCTGGCTTTGCATCGGCGGCTGGCTTTGCATCGGCGGCTGGCTTTGCATCGGCGGCTGGCTTTGCATCGGCGGCTGGCTTTGCATCGGCGGCTGGCTTTGCATCGGCGGCTGGCTTTGCATCGGCGGCTGGCTTTGCATCGGCGGCTGGCTTTGCATCGGCGGCTGGCTTTGCATCGGCGGCTGGCTTTGCATCGGCGGCTGGCTTTGCATCGGCGGCTGGCTTTGCATCGGCGGCTGGCTTTGCATCGGCGGCTGGCTTTGCATCGGCGGCTGGCTTTGCATCGGCGGCTGGCTTTGCATCGGCGGCTGGCTTTGCATCGGCGGCTGGCTTTGCATCGGCGGCTGGCTTTGCATCGGCGGCTGGCTTTGCATCGGCGGCTGGCTTTGCATCGGCGGCTGGCTTTGCATCGGCGGCTGGCTTTGCATCGGCGGCTGGCTTTGCATCGGCGGCTGGCTTTGCATCGGCGGCTGGCTTTGCATCGGCGGCTGGCTTTGCATCGGCGGCTGGCTTTGCATCGGCGGCTGGCTTTGCATCGGCGGCTGGCTTTGCATCGGCGGCTGGCTTTGCATCGGCGGCTGGCTTTGCATCGGCGGCTGGCTTTGCATCGGCGGCTGGCTTTGCATCGGCGGCTGGCTTTGCATCGGCGGCTGGCTTTGCATCGGCGGCTGGCTTTGCATCGGCGGCTGGCTTTGCATCGGCGGCTGGCTTTGCATCGGCGGCTGGCTTTGCATCGGCGGCTGGCTTTGCATCGGCGGCTGGCTTTGCATCGGCGGCTGGCTTTGCATCGGCGGCTGGCTTTGCATCGGCGGCTGGCTTTGCATCGGCGGCTGGCTTTGCATCGGCGGCTGGCTTTGCATCGGCGGCTGGCTTTGCATCGGCGGCTGGCTTTGCATCGGCGGCTGGCTTTGCATCGGCGGCTGGCTTTGCATCGGCGGCTGGCTTTGCATCGGCGGCTGGCTTTGCATCGGCGGCTGGCTTTGCATCGGCGGCTGGCTTTGCATCGGCGGCTGGCTTTGCATCGGCGGCTGGCTTTGCATCGGCGGCTGGCTTTGCATCGGCGGCTGGCTTTGCATCGGCGGCTGGCTTTGCATCGGCGGCTGGCTTTGCATCGGCGGCTGGCTTTGCATCGGCGGCTGGCTTTGCATCGGCGGCTGGCTTTGCATCGGCGGCTGGCTTTGCATCGGCGGCTGGCTTTGCATCGGCGGCTGGCTTTGCATCGGCGGCTGGCTTTGCATCGGCGGCTGGCTTTGCATCGGCGGCTGGCTTTGCATCGGCGGCTGGCTTTGCATCGGCGGCTGGCTTTGCATCGGCGGCTGGCTTTGCATCGGCGGCTGGCTTTGCATCGGCGGCTGGCTTTGCATCGGCGGCTGGCTTTGCATCGGCGGCTGGCTTTGCATCGGCGGCTGGCTTTGCATCGGCGGCTGGCTTTGCATCGGCGGCTGGCTTTGCATCGGCGGCTGGCTTTGCATCGGCGGCTGGCTTTGCATCGGCGGCTGGCTTTGCATCGGCGGCTGGCTTTGCATCGGCGGCTGGCTTTGCATCGGCGGCTGGCTTTGCATCGGCGGCTGGCTTTGCATCGGCGGCTGGCTTTGCATCGGCGGCTGGCTTTGCATCGGCGGCTGGCTTTGCATCGGCGGCTGGCTTTGCATCGGCGGCTGGCTTTGCATCGGCGGCTGGCTTTGCATCGGCGGCTGGCTTTGCATCGGCGGCTGGCTTTGCATCGGCGGCTGGCTTTGCATCGGCGGCTGGCTTTGCATCGGCGGCTGGCTTTGCATCGGCGGCTGGCTTTGCATCGGCGGCTGGCTTTGCATCGGCGGCTGGCTTTGCATCGGCGGCTGGCTTTGCATCGGCGGCTGGCTTTGCATCGGCGGCTGGCTTTGCATCGGCGGCTGGCTTTGCATCGGCGGCTGGCTTTGCATCGGCGGCTGGCTTTGCATCGGCGGCTGGCTTTGCATCGGCGGCTGGCTTTGCATCGGCGGCTGGCTTTGCATCGGCGGCTGGCTTTGCATCGGCGGCTGGCTTTGCATCGGCGGCTGGCTTTGCATCGGCGGCTGGCTTTGCATCGGCGGCTGGCTTTGCATCGGCGGCTGGCTTTGCATCGGCGGCTGGCTTTGCATCGGCGGCTGGCTTTGCATCGGCGGCTGGCTTTGCATCGGCGGCTGGCTTTGCATCGGCGGCTGGCTTTGCATCGGCGGCTGGCTTTGCATCGGCGGCTGGCTTTGCATCGGCGGCTGGCTTTGCATCGGCGGCTGGCTTTGCATCGGCGGCTGGCTTTGCATCGGCGGCTGGCTTTGCATCGGCGGCTGGCTTTGCATCGGCGGCTGGCTTTGCATCGGCGGCTGGCTTTGCATCGGCGGCTGGCTTTGCATCGGCGGCTGGCTTTGCATCGGCGGCTGGCTTTGCATCGGCGGCTGGCTTTGCATCGGCGGCTGGCTTTGCATCGGCGGCTGGCTTTGCATCGGCGGCTGGCTTTGCATCGGCGGCTGGCTTTGCATCGGCGGCTGGCTTTGCATCGGCGGCTGGCTTTGCATCGGCGGCTGGCTTTGCATCGGCGGCTGGCTTTGCATCGGCGGCTGGCTTTGCATCGGCGGCTGGCTTTGCATCGGCGGCTGGCTTTGCATCGGCGGCTGGCTTTGCATCGGCGGCTGGCTTTGCATCGGCGGCTGGCTTTGCATCGGCGGCTGGCTTTGCATCGGCGGCTGGCTTTGCATCGGCGGCTGGCTTTGCATCGGCGGCTGGCTTTGCATCGGCGGCTGGCTTTGCATCGGCGGCTGGCTTTGCATCGGCGGCTGGCTTTGCATCGGCGGCTGGCTTTGCATCGGCGGCTGGCTTTGCATCGGCGGCTGGCTTTGCATCGGCGGCTGGCTTTGCATCGGCGGCTGGCTTTGCATCGGCGGCTGGCTTTGCATCGGCGGCTGGCTTTGCATCGGCGGCTGGCTTTGCATCGGCGGCTGGCTTTGCATCGGCGGCTGGCTTTGCATCGGCGGCTGGCTTTGCATCGGCGGCTGGCTTTGCATCGGCGGCTGGCTTTGCATCGGCGGCTGGCTTTGCATCGGCGGCTGGCTTTGCATCGGCGGCTGGCTTTGCATCGGCGGCTGGCTTTGCATCGGCGGCTGGCTTTGCATCGGCGGCTGGCTTTGCATCGGCGGCTGGCTTTGCATCGGCGGCTGGCTTTGCATCGGCGGCTGGCTTTGCATCGGCGGCTGGCTTTGCATCGGCGGCTGGCTTTGCATCGGCGGCTGGCTTTGCATCGGCGGCTGGCTTTGCATCGGCGGCTGGCTTTGCATCGGCGGCTGGCTTTGCATCGGCGGCTGGCTTTGCATCGGCGGCTGGCTTTGCATCGGCGGCTGGCTTTGCATCGGCGGCTGGCTTTGCATCGGCGGCTGGCTTTGCATCGGCGGCTGGCTTTGCATCGGCGGCTGGCTTTGCATCGGCGGCTGGCTTTGCATCGGCGGCTGGCTTTGCATCGGCGGCTGGCTTTGCATCGGCGGCTGGCTTTGCATCGGCGGCTGGCTTTGCATCGGCGGCTGGCTTTGCATCGGCGGCTGGCTTTGCATCGGCGGCTGGCTTTGCATCGGCGGCTGGCTTTGCATCGGCGGCTGGCTTTGCATCGGCGGCTGGCTTTGCATCGGCGGCTGGCTTTGCATCGGCGGCTGGCTTTGCATCGGCGGCTGGCTTTGCATCGGCGGCTGGCTTTGCATCGGCGGCTGGCTTTGCATCGGCGGCTGGCTTTGCATCGGCGGCTGGCTTTGCATCGGCGGCTGGCTTTGCATCGGCGGCTGGCTTTGCATCGGCGGCTGGCTTTGCATCGGCGGCTGGCTTTGCATCGGCGGCTGGCTTTGCATCGGCGGCTGGCTTTGCATCGGCGGCTGGCTTTGCATCGGCGGCTGGCTTTGCATCGGCGGCTGGCTTTGCATCGGCGGCTGGCTTTGCATCGGCGGCTGGCTTTGCATCGGCGGCTGGCTTTGCATCGGCGGCTGGCTTTGCATCGGCGGCTGGCTTTGCATCGGCGGCTGGCTTTGCATCGGCGGCTGGCTTTGCATCGGCGGCTGGCTTTGCATCGGCGGCTGGCTTTGCATCGGCGGCTGGCTTTGCATCGGCGGCTGGCTTTGCATCGGCGGCTGGCTTTGCATCGGCGGCTGGCTTTGCATCGGCGGCTGGCTTTGCATCGGCGGCTGGCTTTGCATCGGCGGCTGGCTTTGCATCGGCGGCTGGCTTTGCATCGGCGGCTGGCTTTGCATCGGCGGCTGGCTTTGCATCGGCGGCTGGCTTTGCATCGGCGGCTGGCTTTGCATCGGCGGCTGGCTTTGCATCGGCGGCTGGCTTTGCATCGGCGGCTGGCTTTGCATCGGCGGCTGGCTTTGCATCGGCGGCTGGCTTTGCATCGGCGGCTGGCTTTGCATCGGCGGCTGGCTTTGCATCGGCGGCTGGCTTTGCATCGGCGGCTGGCTTTGCATCGGCGGCTGGCTTTGCATCGGCGGCTGGCTTTGCATCGGCGGCTGGCTTTGCATCGGCGGCTGGCTTTGCATCGGCGGCTGGCTTTGCATCGGCGGCTGGCTTTGCATCGGCGGCTGGCTTTGCATCGGCGGCTGGCTTTGCATCGGCGGCTGGCTTTGCATCGGCGGCTGGCTTTGCATCGGCGGCTGGCTTTGCATCGGCGGCTGGCTTTGCATCGGCGGCTGGCTTTGCATCGGCGGCTGGCTTTGCATCGGCGGCTGGCTTTGCATCGGCGGCTGGCTTTGCATCGGCGGCTGGCTTTGCATCGGCGGCTGGCTTTGCATCGGCGGCTGGCTTTGCATCGGCGGCTGGCTTTGCATCGGCGGCTGGCTTTGCATCGGCGGCTGGCTTTGCATCGGCGGCTGGCTTTGCATCGGCGGCTGGCTTTGCATCGGCGGCTGGCTTTGCATCGGCGGCTGGCTTTGCATCGGCGGCTGGCTTTGCATCGGCGGCTGGCTTTGCATCGGCGGCTGGCTTTGCATCGGCGGCTGGCTTTGCATCGGCGGCTGGCTTTGCATCGGCGGCTGGCTTTGCATCGGCGGCTGGCTTTGCATCGGCGGCTGGCTTTGCATCGGCGGCTGGCTTTGCATCGGCGGCTGGCTTTGCATCGGCGGCTGGCTTTGCATCGGCGGCTGGCTTTGCATCGGCGGCTGGCTTTGCATCGGCGGCTGGCTTTGCATCGGCGGCTGGCTTTGCATCGGCGGCTGGCTTTGCATCGGCGGCTGGCTTTGCATCGGCGGCTGGCTTTGCATCGGCGGCTGGCTTTGCATCGGCGGCTGGCTTTGCATCGGCGGCTGGCTTTGCATCGGCGGCTGGCTTTGCATCGGCGGCTGGCTTTGCATCGGCGGCTGGCTTTGCATCGGCGGCTGGCTTTGCATCGGCGGCTGGCTTTGCATCGGCGGCTGGCTTTGCATCGGCGGCTGGCTTTGCATCGGCGGCTGGCTTTGCATCGGCGGCTGGCTTTGCATCGGCGGCTGGCTTTGCATCGGCGGCTGGCTTTGCATCGGCGGCTGGCTTTGCATCGGCGGCTGGCTTTGCATCGGCGGCTGGCTTTGCATCGGCGGCTGGCTTTGCATCGGCGGCTGGCTTTGCATCGGCGGCTGGCTTTGCATCGGCGGCTGGCTTTGCATCGGCGGCTGGCTTTGCATCGGCGGCTGGCTTTGCATCGGCGGCTGGCTTTGCATCGGCGGCTGGCTTTGCATCGGCGGCTGGCTTTGCATCGGCGGCTGGCTTTGCATCGGCGGCTGGCTTTGCATCGGCGGCTGGCTTTGCATCGGCGGCTGGCTTTGCATCGGCGGCTGGCTTTGCATCGGCGGCTGGCTTTGCATCGGCGGCTGGCTTTGCATCGGCGGCTGGCTTTGCATCGGCGGCTGGCTTTGCATCGGCGGCTGGCTTTGCATCGGCGGCTGGCTTTGCATCGGCGGCTGGCTTTGCATCGGCGGCTGGCTTTGCATCGGCGGCTGGCTTTGCATCGGCGGCTGGCTTTGCATCGGCGGCTGGCTTTGCATCGGCGGCTGGCTTTGCATCGGCGGCTGGCTTTGCATCGGCGGCTGGCTTTGCATCGGCGGCTGGCTTTGCATCGGCGGCTGGCTTTGCATCGGCGGCTGGCTTTGCATCGGCGGCTGGCTTTGCATCGGCGGCTGGCTTTGCATCGGCGGCTGGCTTTGCATCGGCGGCTGGCTTTGCATCGGCGGCTGGCTTTGCATCGGCGGCTGGCTTTGCATCGGCGGCTGGCTTTGCATCGGCGGCTGGCTTTGCATCGGCGGCTGGCTTTGCATCGGCGGCTGGCTTTGCATCGGCGGCTGGCTTTGCATCGGCGGCTGGCTTTGCATCGGCGGCTGGCTTTGCATCGGCGGCTGGCTTTGCATCGGCGGCTGGCTTTGCATCGGCGGCTGGCTTTGCATCGGCGGCTGGCTTTGCATCGGCGGCTGGCTTTGCATCGGCGGCTGGCTTTGCATCGGCGGCTGGCTTTGCATCGGCGGCTGGCTTTGCATCGGCGGCTGGCTTTGCATCGGCGGCTGGCTTTGCATCGGCGGCTGGCTTTGCATCGGCGGCTGGCTTTGCATCGGCGGCTGGCTTTGCATCGGCGGCTGGCTTTGCATCGGCGGCTGGCTTTGCATCGGCGGCTGGCTTTGCATCGGCGGCTGGCTTTGCATCGGCGGCTGGCTTTGCATCGGCGGCTGGCTTTGCATCGGCGGCTGGCTTTGCATCGGCGGCTGGCTTTGCATCGGCGGCTGGCTTTGCATCGGCGGCTGGCTTTGCATCGGCGGCTGGCTTTGCATCGGCGGCTGGCTTTGCATCGGCGGCTGGCTTTGCATCGGCGGCTGGCTTTGCATCGGCGGCTGGCTTTGCATCGGCGGCTGGCTTTGCATCGGCGGCTGGCTTTGCATCGGCGGCTGGCTTTGCATCGGCGGCTGGCTTTGCATCGGCGGCTGGCTTTGCATCGGCGGCTGGCTTTGCATCGGCGGCTGGCTTTGCATCGGCGGCTGGCTTTGCATCGGCGGCTGGCTTTGCATCGGCGGCTGGCTTTGCATCGGCGGCTGGCTTTGCATCGGCGGCTGGCTTTGCATCGGCGGCTGGCTTTGCATCGGCGGCTGGCTTTGCATCGGCGGCTGGCTTTGCATCGGCGGCTGGCTTTGCATCGGCGGCTGGCTTTGCATCGGCGGCTGGCTTTGCATCGGCGGCTGGCTTTGCATCGGCGGCTGGCTTTGCATCGGCGGCTGGCTTTGCATCGGCGGCTGGCTTTGCATCGGCGGCTGGCTTTGCATCGGCGGCTGGCTTTGCATCGGCGGCTGGCTTTGCATCGGCGGCTGGCTTTGCATCGGCGGCTGGCTTTGCATCGGCGGCTGGCTTTGCATCGGCGGCTGGCTTTGCATCGGCGGCTGGCTTTGCATCGGCGGCTGGCTTTGCATCGGCGGCTGGCTTTGCATCGGCGGCTGGCTTTGCATCGGCGGCTGGCTTTGCATCGGCGGCTGGCTTTGCATCGGCGGCTGGCTTTGCATCGGCGGCTGGCTTTGCATCGGCGGCTGGCTTTGCATCGGCGGCTGGCTTTGCATCGGCGGCTGGCTTTGCATCGGCGGCTGGCTTTGCATCGGCGGCTGGCTTTGCATCGGCGGCTGGCTTTGCATCGGCGGCTGGCTTTGCATCGGCGGCTGGCTTTGCATCGGCGGCTGGCTTTGCATCGGCGGCTGGCTTTGCATCGGCGGCTGGCTTTGCATCGGCGGCTGGCTTTGCATCGGCGGCTGGCTTTGCATCGGCGGCTGGCTTTGCATCGGCGGCTGGCTTTGCATCGGCGGCTGGCTTTGCATCGGCGGCTGGCTTTGCATCGGCGGCTGGCTTTGCATCGGCGGCTGGCTTTGCATCGGCGGCTGGCTTTGCATCGGCGGCTGGCTTTGCATCGGCGGCTGGCTTTGCATCGGCGGCTGGCTTTGCATCGGCGGCTGGCTTTGCATCGGCGGCTGGCTTTGCATCGGCGGCTGGCTTTGCATCGGCGGCTGGCTTTGCATCGGCGGCTGGCTTTGCATCGGCGGCTGGCTTTGCATCGGCGGCTGGCTTTGCATCGGCGGCTGGCTTTGCATCGGCGGCTGGCTTTGCATCGGCGGCTGGCTTTGCATCGGCGGCTGGCTTTGCATCGGCGGCTGGCTTTGCATCGGCGGCTGGCTTTGCATCGGCGGCTGGCTTTGCATCGGCGGCTGGCTTTGCATCGGCGGCTGGCTTTGCATCGGCGGCTGGCTTTGCATCGGCGGCTGGCTTTGCATCGGCGGCTGGCTTTGCATCGGCGGCTGGCTTTGCATCGGCGGCTGGCTTTGCATCGGCGGCTGGCTTTGCATCGGCGGCTGGCTTTGCATCGGCGGCTGGCTTTGCATCGGCGGCTGGCTTTGCATCGGCGGCTGGCTTTGCATCGGCGGCTGGCTTTGCATCGGCGGCTGGCTTTGCATCGGCGGCTGGCTTTGCATCGGCGGCTGGCTTTGCATCGGCGGCTGGCTTTGCATCGGCGGCTGGCTTTGCATCGGCGGCTGGCTTTGCATCGGCGGCTGGCTTTGCATCGGCGGCTGGCTTTGCATCGGCGGCTGGCTTTGCATCGGCGGCTGGCTTTGCATCGGCGGCTGGCTTTGCATCGGCGGCTGGCTTTGCATCGGCGGCTGGCTTTGCATCGGCGGCTGGCTTTGCATCGGCGGCTGGCTTTGCATCGG